>NC_044032.1:464658166-465272244 GCF_901765095.1 Microcaecilia unicolor
CAAATCCTTAAATTTCGCTGTTCCCTAGATTTGAACGTCCCTAGTCATGGTCGTTTCTGATTTTCGGCGATCTTTGAAACCAAAGAAGTCCATGTCAGAAACGGCCAAATGCAAGCCATTTGGTCGTGGGAGGAGTCAGTATTTGTAGTACACTGGTCCCCCTGACATGCCAGGACACTAACATTTTTAGGTATAACTTGTCTGGAATGTTTTTACGTTTAGGGAGCGTGCCAGGTGCCCTTGACCTGGATTGGCCACTGTCGGTGACAGGATGCTGGGCTAGATGGACCTTTGGTCTTTCCCAGTATGGCACTACTTATGTACTTATGTACTTATAACCAGGCACCCTAGGGGGCACTGCAGTGGACTTCATAAATTGCTCCCAGGTACATAGCTCCCTTACCTTGTGTGCTGAACTCCCCCCCCCCCCCCCAAACCCACTACCACTGCCATAGCCCTTACAGGTGAAGGGGGGCACCTATATATGGGTACAGTGGGCTTGTGGTGGGTTTTGGAGAGCTTGTTGTTCCCTCCACAAATGTAACAGGTAGGGTATGGACCTGGGTCCGCCTGTCTGACGTGCACTGCAGTACCCACTAAAACTGCTCCAGGGACCTGCATGCGCTGTCATGGACCCGAGTCTGGCACAGAGGCTGGCACGACATATTTTGAAAGATGTTTTTTGAGGGTGGGAGGGGGTTAGTGACCACTGGGGGAGTAATGGGAGGTCATCCCCGATTCTCTCCGGTGGTCATTTCGGGCACCTTTTTGTGCCTTAGTCATAATAAAAACAGGTCTGGGTGAAAACGTCCAAGTGTTTGTCAGGAACGTCCTTGTTTTTTTCGATTATGGGTCAAAGACGTCCAAGTGTTAGGCACGCCCAAGTTCCACCTTCGCTACGCCTCCGACACGTCCCCTTGACGTCCTTGCGACAGAGTGCAGTTGGAGACGTCCTAAATCGGGTTTCAGTTATACCAATTTGGATGTCCCTGGGAGAAGGACATCCATCTTCCGATTTATGTCGAAAGATGGATATCCTTCTCTTTCGAAAATGAGCCCAATAGTATGAGTTATTATCTTTGAATATAAGCAACATCAGCTGCAAACATCTACATAGGCAGCGTTTGAGTCCACTAATTGAAGCCTTTCTGCTGATTGATAATAAGGAGTCTACTATGTGAGGACCTGGATCTTTGAGAACGCCAAGAGTGCGATGATGGTTCTCTACTCATCCAGTCACTTTTGTAATGACTAATGTGTGAACTGAGCACTTTTCAATTCAAAATTAAAATGTATTTCTAGAAAACATATTTAAAACAATTCTGTATAATTGGTTCGTTAGGTGTTCTCTATACCTTATAATAATGTGTTTGTAATAAGAGGTATAAGGTTATAATTAAGAATTTCCTATTAATTTTTGTAATAGTTTTCTGAGTGCCAACTATGGTTTCTTAAGAATGATAAAAGATAGATTAATGGGAAAGAAAGATACAATATAATTGGGGAAAAACATATAATAGTGCACTGATTTAGGTAGGAGGGGCTATTTTGGCCGATGATTATTTCAGTCACTAGTGGGATTCACCCATTATTTGCTGTCGATATCTGTTATCGTTTTCCAGTGACAAATGAGACCTTTTCCCCCATTTATAATATTTTTGTGTAAACACTGTCTACTTTTTGTTGAGTTTAAATGTATGTCTATACATTTGGATATTGAGATCCCTTTAAGAGTAAGTGACCACATCTGAGATTAGAAAATCTAAAACATCAAACATAAAAAGGTCAATATTCAAACAGTAAAATATGCATCACCTACTTACTTTAGTGGTCATTTTTTGTGCAAACCCTTACCCACTTTGGAAGTAACTTTATAAAATGTTTCTGCACAAAAAACGACCTTATATAACATTAGGTCATGCTTGTTATATGTAGTTATAGTATGCATGTTTTAAGTTGGTGTGTTTTTGTATAGTAGGTGCGCCCAGGAGAGGAGTGATGAGTGGAGCATAAAGAACTTTTCTCTCTGTTAACTTCATGTGAAGAAACTATTTCAAAGGTTTTGCAATTATGTGCAACAATTGCAAAACCTTATCTCAGTTTAGTAAGTAGCAACTCCCCCCCCTACCCCCAAATGTATGAAGCAAACAATAGTTTGTGCTCTCCAAGGACTTTCTTTCATGTTGTATTAGTATTAACAATTCTCAAGCTATATTGGGAGCATATTTATAAAGCCATGTCACACTGTAATGCACTTTACTTACTGTGGCTATCATTGTTCACAGAGGGGCCTTTTAAAAATAAAGTGTCATGTAGTTCAATAAATATATCCCACTGAGTCACACAGGTGCCATGTAGATATACTAAGACCTGGATTACATTGTTTGATTTTCTGATGCAGCCTAGTGGAATTATTTTCTTAGAAAGGGTTAAGTGTGAATATGACCCAGTGACTAGGAGTGCTGCCCACATCTACTATAATAAAAAGCACCTCCAACGTTCTGAAGCTGACTCCGTGGCTTCACTGAAGGGTTTGTAAGTTCGTAACTGTGTAGCCACCTCTCTCTGCCCCGCCCTCGCGTCAAAACGTGATGACGTCGAGGGCGGGTAATCAGACGGCAGGAGTGGACACCTCCAACGTTCTGAAGCTGACTGTAGCTTCACTGAAGGGTTCAGACGGCATCTTAAATGAGTGGGAGAAAAAAAACGCCTTTTGAAAACGAGCTCCGTTTCAATAATACGGATTGTTCACCTTTACAAATAAGGTAACTTTGTTGAAGGAGAAAAGAGAGCATTTCCCAGGTAGCCTTTGCTGCTACAGCACGCTGACTCTCAGCGCCCGATGGAGAGAGGGAGGGAGACCCTGGAACTGGGACGAAGGGAGGGAGGGAGGCCCTAGAACTGGGAGGGAGGGGGCCGACCCTGGAACTGGGAGGGAGGGAGGGGGGGAGGTGACCATGGAACTGGGAGGGAGGGGGAGAGGGCCACCCTGGAACTGGGAGGGAGGGGGGCGGCCCTGGAAAGGGGAGGGGCACCATGGAACTGGGAGGGAGGGGGGCCCCTGGCACACACTCTCATTCTCACACACACACACTCCCACCCAGTCTCACTCTCTCTGTCACACACACACAGTCACACATTCACTCCCTCTCTATCACACACTCGCTCTCATACACACTCCGAGGAAAACCTTGCTAGTGCCCGTTTCATTTGTGTCAGAAACGGGCCTTTTTTACTAGTAAGAACATAAAAGCCATGATGAGCAAACCAAGATCCATTGTGCCCAGCATCCTGTCTCTGACAGTGACCAGTCCAGGTCACAAGTACCTGACAGGTCCAAAAAAGTAGATCAGATCTCTCATATCTCTTTTTCAAGGGTAAGACGTGGAGGGGCATTTTCAAAAGGGACGTCCTTGCAAAACAGCGAAATCTAGGTGCGGGGAAACCTGTATTTTCGAAACAAGATGGACGGTTTCGAAAATACCGTCAGGGACGTCCAAATCCTTAAATTTCGCTATCCCTAGATTTGAACGTCCCTAGACATGGTCATTTCTGATTTTCAGCGATCTTTGAAACCATAGAAGTCCATGTCAGAAATGACCAAATGCAAACCATTTGGTCGTGGGAGGAGTCAGTATTTGTAGTACACTGGTCCCCCTGACATGCCAGGACACTAACCAGGCACCCTAGGGGGCACTGCAGTGGACTTCATAAATTGCTCTCAGGTACATAGCTCCATTACCTTGTGTGCTGAGCCCCACCCAAAACACCCCCAAAACCCACTACCCACAACTGTACACCACTACCATAGCCCTTACGGGTGAAGGGGGGCACCTATATAAGGGTACAGTGGGTTTGTGGTGGGTTTTGGAGAGCTCGCTGTTTCCTCCACAAATGTAACAGGTAGGGGGGGTATGGGCCTGGGTCCGCCTGTCTGAAGTGCACTGCAGTACCTACTAAAACTGCTCCAGGGACCTGCATGCGCTGTCATGGACTGAGTATGACATCTGAGGCTGGCACGGCATATTTTTTAAAGATGTTTTTTGAAGGTGGGAGGGGGTTAGTGACCACTGGGGGAGTAACGGGAGGTTATGCCTGATTCTCTTCGGTGGTCATCTGGTCATTTCAGGCACCTTTTTGTGCCTTAGTCGTAATAAAAATAGGTCCAGGTGAAAACGTCCAGGTGTTCGTCAGGGACGTCCTTGTTTTTTTCGATTATGGGTCAAGGACGTCCAAGTGTTGGGCACGCCCAAGTCCCCCCTTCGCTACGCCTCCGACATGCCCCCTTGAACTTTGGCTGTCCTTGCAACGGAGTGCAGTTGGGGACATCCTAAATCGGGTTTCGATTATACTGATTTGGATTTCCCTGGGAGAAAAACGTCCATCTTCCAATTTATGCCGAAAGATGGACGTCCTTCTCCTTCGAGAATGAGCCCAATGGTGTTCCAAAGTTTTTCTAGCTGATATATTTTTTTTTTTACTTGACCAGACCTTTTATTTTTAATCCCAATATCTTAGTTACCTTGACCATATGCTTCAGCAAAAGATTCCACAGCTTTAATTATATGCTGCATAGAAAAAAAAAAAGGGTTTTTTTTTTTTAACAATCTGCTGGTCATTGTTTTCATGGATTATCCTCTCGTTTTAGTGCAGTGTTTCCCGAGTCAGTCCTGGAGTTTCCCTTTGCCAGTCAGGGTTTCAGGATATCCACAATGAATATGTATGAGATATATTTGCATACACTGCCTTCATTGTATTCAAATCTCTTTCGTACATATTCATGATGGATATTCTGAAAATCTGACTGGCAAAGGGGTACTCCAGGTCCGACTCTGGAAACACTGTTTTAGTGTACTTTGGAAGTTTATACAATCATTCTACCCCACTTATGACTTTAGAATTTTAAGGGTCAATATTCCGCTGGTGGCGTTAGCATTTTGCTGACCAATGCTGGTGTTATGCGCAGAAATAGTGCTGGGGCATGTCCGGACTCTGGCATTGAATTTCCAGGTTCCTGGAGCTGGCTAAACCGGTTAAGTGCGGTATTCAGCACTTAACCAGCTATGGCACTTCATAAAGATAGTACTAACTTTTATGTGGTCCTATTTTGACAGGTAGAGTTCCAAATATCAGCACTAACTGTCCAAGTGCTTACTTCACCCCCGGAGCTCTCCTAAAATAGTCAGTTTTGTTTTGGACTCTAACCCAACCCTTTTCACTGGCACTAACGGTTATGTGTCATTGAAAATGTCCAGTTAGCCCTGAACAAGTGATTTAACCATCCAGGAGCTGTTTCTGGCCATTGAAAACATTTTGAATATCGACTCCTTAGTTTTCTTACATTACTTATTATTTGTCAGCAGTGCTGCTTCCTTCGTACCAGTCTCAAAAGTATGGAAATTGGCACACTGGATTGGTATTTTAATTAGTTTGATTTTATTTATTTTGGTGGGTTGAGGTGTTCCACAAGGATTATTTTTGTATAGTTATTACAGGGAAGGGGGTTGTTAACATGTCTTCCTGTTCTCTGGGGCCACCAAACAAAGTTTTGGAAATATGAATTTAACGGTCATCTGCCTTATATTAAAACACAAGCTAAAAATTTTAGCTTATATACCTGTATCTCAGCTGCAACAAAAGGAAAGTTAATTCCCTATGCCTTGTGCTTTCTTTAATGCTAACTCAATGTGCAATAAACGTGACTTAATTAGGGGTCTGGTAGGTGATCCTATTAGGTCTGTCCTGTGTTACTGAAACCTGTTTTACGGATTTTGAGGGCCCACAGTTGAATTCACTTTGCCCTCTTGATTACTCTGTATTTGTCCTAGGGCCAAATAACGGAGGGTGAGAGTGTTTGTTTTATATATGAACTGATTATCTATGTGTCTCTATGATAGTCATTCAGATTAGAATTGGGAATATTTATCTTTTGGTGTTAGTGTTTCAGCAGATCAAAAATAGGAATTCTACTAATTTATCATACCTCAGGACATAAGAGGGATAGTTTTAGATTCCTTATGGGGCTTTTTATGCAGCAGTGTTTTCATTTTAAGAAAGTTTTGGTACTTGGTAATTTAAATACCCACTTTGCAACTTAGATTCACTTTGTCTAATACAGGGTTGGAACTGGTTAGTGATCTACCAACTCACTCTAGTGGTCATACTTTAGATGTACTATATATTTCCCTTGTTCATGCTGAAATTGGATCTTTCTCAGTTGATATAGTCAGATTATTTTAAGATGGATTTTGCTTTACATCTTGAATGATTTTTGAAAAATAATATTTCATAAATTAAAGTAGAATTCTTTATTCATTTGGTGACTCAGAACATTCTAGCAATTTAATTCTTCAGAGATTGATACAGTGGTGAAAGACTGGGATTTTCCCTTGAATAATATTATGAACCAGATTGCCGCTGTTGGGTTAAACTTCTCTATACAATCTCCTAAGTATACAGCTGAATTGAGGATTTTGAAACAAGAATGTAGAAAGTTAGAGAAAGTTGGGCTTACTTCAGATTCTTCAACTGGTAAGTTGAAAAGGAATTTGGACATTTCACACTGTAGTTCGGTCAAATAGCACGGGAGTGTGTTTTGACTGGGGAAGGAAGGCCACCGAGGGACACTGCTGGGCCCAGGGCAAGACCTCCTTCCCTACCTCGGCTGCCATGGCGCCGCCCCCCCCCCCCCCCCCCCACCGTCACACACAAACACTACTGCCGCCCCTCCCCACACACATTCGGGCTGCCTGCTCCCTTACCTTCTGTGTCTGACTGCTCCTGCTAGAACCCGGATAATTGCATTAACTTGATACCCGGGTTATTACGTTAATGCAATCATCTGGGTCTTGGCTGGCACGCGGGAGCAGGAGAGAGACAGACCCAGAAGAAGCTTGCCAGCACCATTCCCCCCCCCCCCCCTTTGAAGCAGGGCACGGGGAGTTTTGCCCCTCCCCCCCCCCCCCCGCCCTCCCTCTCGGTGACCCTGTTGGAAGGCCCAAAAGTAAGACGTCCAACAGGGATTTTCGAATGGGAAGAAGCATCAATTTCTAAAAAGCTAGAAAATGTTTTGTCATGTCCAAGTTGCAAAAGATTGCTCTAATTGAGCAGTTGACTACTAGAGGGATTAAGGCATGACCCCTCCTTAATCCCACAGTGGTTGTTGTCCTCCTCCCTCTCTCCTGAGAGTGAAACTGTAAAGGAAAACCAGGTTCTGTCAGCTACAGGTATTATGGCCATTCTGAATAAAGCAATAAACAAGTCAGAGGTGTAGCCAAGTGGTTAATGTAGTGGGCTGTGAACCAAGGGACCCAGGTTTGAGTCCCACATTAGGTTTTGTTTTTTTTTAAATCGGAACCTTGTAGAAACTCAAAAATACCTACAGTACCTAAATACTGTATATAAGGTACCTGTAAGCCTGAAGCCTATTGAAGTAATGTTTATTCAGGAACAGTAGGTATTTTTCAAGTCCTGGAGGGATCACATTTACAAAATAAGAGTTATCATAGGGTTTGAACCTGTGTTCCTTGGTTTACAGTTCACTGCACTAACCACTAGTCTACTCCTCTGTTCTGCAGGGATGTCTATGTGGCCATAGTTTTGAAGATGATGCCAGACATTCATTTCCCTGTTTTTGTTTTTTGGTTATTCAAAAGTTGGATGTTTCACTTTGGAAAATGGCTATTCACTTTAGACCTTTTCAGTGCAAATCGTCCCTCTCATAGCCATAATGTTTTTCCTGTTTTATTATAGCTGTGCGATAGACTTTTTTTTGTTGTTTTTTGGATGTTATGAGCCAGTTGTCTTTTTTTGGACTTAGACACATACTTGTAAATGCCCCTCCACATCTGATAAAAGGGTGTATTATTCTAATAAAATATGTTCAGGTAGCATTAAGACAGCAAAGGAATGTTTCCTCTTTCAAACTGATGCTGAATCACTACTTACTTGGTCAGGCCTATGATTTGACTTTATTATTGTTGTACTGATACTGCAGTTTTTCTGTTTTTGTAGTGTATGTTAATTATGTATGTTTTGTTTCTCACCTTGGACAAAGGTGAGTTATAAATAAATATGACCATAAACATATGTGTTTAATTTTGTTTCAAGAGTTTAATACTTTACTCAGTGATCCTGTTACTAAACATAAAGGAATTGGCTCAACTGCTGATAAACTTTTTGATTTTTTTTTTTTTTTTTTGAGAACTGAATTATTAAGAGTTCCCTTTTCTAAGTTGTAGTAAAAAGTGGCCTCAGAGTGCCCATAGGCAGGTGTTTCCCTCACATTAAGGCCATTTTTACTGCAGCTGGAAAATGGACAGTGTTCCTATTTATTGAATTAATGGCCATGTGCTAATTTTGTCATTAGCGTGCGGCCATTAAAAATATTACTGCACGAGCACTTACCAGCATCTGTTTTGTAGGAAGTAAGGGCTCATGAGCTAATCCTGTGCTATCAGTTTACGATGCAGTAATGTAGATGCACTGATTAGCACAGAAATGCCCACTCTATCCCCCAGATATGCTCCATCTGCGATATATTTATTAATTAGGCCAGCCTCCCAACACACACTCCCTGCCTGCCCGCCACCCTCCCCTCCGGACCTATGTTTCACCTGCTGGTCTAGTGGAGAGTCTGGGACAAGGAGCTATCCTTACACACCCCTGCTGTCTTCCGCATTGAAAATAGCTCCCGTGACTTCCAGTGGCAGTCTCACGAGATTGCCTGCTGGAGGTCATATCAACCATATTTGGGACTGGAGCCACTACTGTAGTCAAAATGTGATAAATCTTGAACTGAAAAACAAAAACAGCTTCAAGTAACCTCGCTAAGAAAGGTATACTCACAATGGAACGATATTTACATTACAACAATCATATATAACTTTCTTTTGGGGTTTTTTTAAAATATTGGAGTCAATTTAATAGGCCCCAGTGAGTTAGGAAACTGGCCATTCCCAAGTGCTAAGTTAAACGACATCCACCAGAGGAATTCACCCATAGGCAAATGTTAAAATAAACTTTCAGGATCCAAATTATAACCTTTACTACATTTACTGATTAACTTTTTTAAACCATCAAATGAAACAAGATCAAATTCATCCCAAATTTGATTCACCAATGTGTCCAACTTACAACATTGAGTAAATTCAAATTCACAAACTTCAGAAATCAAGAAATAGATGTCAATTTCCTGGAAGTAACTTCTACAGTTAGTGGCCCTTTTACTAAACTGTGATAAATGCTAGTGCATGTCTACCACAGATTAAAATGGCTTTATCGCAGGACATGCTCATAAGAATAGCCATACTGGGTCAGACAAATAGTCCTCTAGCCCAATATCCTTCCTCCAACAGTGGCCAATCCAGATCACAAGTACCTGACAGAATCCCAGTTAGTAGCAACATTCCATGCTACCAATCCCAGGTCAAGCAGTGGCTTCCTCATGTCTGTCTCAATAAGACTATGGACATTTTCTCCATGAACTTGTCCAAACCTTTTTTAAACCCAGATACTACTATTACTACTACTACTATTTAGCATTTCTATAGCGCTACAAGGCGTACGCAGCGCTGCACAAACATAGAAGAAAGACAGTCCCTGCTCAAAGAGCTTACAATCTAATAGACAAAAAATAAAGTAATCAAATCAATTAATAGCTACTGCTCATTCACACAGGCTCTTTCATGCTATTACCACATCTTTCAGCAACGTATTCCAGAGCTTAACTGTTCTTTGTGTGAAATAATATTTCCTCCTATTTGTTTTAAAAGTATTTCCATGTAATTTCATTGAGTGTCCCCTGGTCTTTGCAGTTTTTGAAAGAATGAAAAATCGATTCACTTTTACCTGTTCTACATCACTCAGGATTTTGTAGAACTCAATCATATTCTCCCTCAATTAGGCATCCTGTGGTAATTTTCAAACCTGTGCACGCAAAAAAAAAAAAAAAAAATATATATATATATATATATATATATATGCATGCACAGGTTTGAAAATTACAAATTAAAAAACAGAAAGTTATATATGATTGTTGTAATGTAAATATCGTTCCATTGTGAGTATACCTTTCTTAGCGAGGTTACTTGAAGCTGTTTTTGTTTTTCAGTTCAAGATTTATCACATTTTGATTACATCTGATGCAGTCTGGTTTTTGAAAGAGTTTTATAGCATTTCACCTTGGTTACTTTCTTTGATTACTGAACTATTCTTTCTGGATAGAAGGAATACCGTATTGCTGATGCAGTTAGACTTAGAATTCTGTTTTTGACTTACTGACTTGGTAGATCTTGATATTTTACTGTTAAGGGGAGGAAGTTATCAACATGGGCTATTGGTGAGCCCCAGGGTACTTTATTCTCCAGATCATTTATGAAAATGTTAAACAACACAGGTCCCAGTTCAGACCACCGGGGTACGTACACCATTAGTAACTTCGTTCCATCAAAAAAAAATGATCATCTAGTTTGATTCTATTTTCTGTCTTTAGCCAGTTTCCATATTCAATAGATCATTTTTTCCCAGCACACAACTTCTAATTTCCTGATGAGGGACTTTATCAAATGCGTTCTTTTTTTTCCCCTTAATTTACAAATTATTCATTTTTCTAAAAATTTCAAAACAAAAATAATGCCAATGAGATATTAAAACCCATAAATCCCATACATCTCATAAAGAAAATAATCTGTATCAACTAGAAGACATGAATTAAGGTTACAGGATGGTAGACTTAGGAGTAACATCAGGAATTACCGTATATACTTGAATATAAACCTATTAAAATATAAACTAAGATAACATTTCCCCCCCCCCCCCCCCAAAAAAAAAAAAACAAAACTTGAGGGTTTTATTCAAGTAGTCATCTTCTTCCCCCCTTCCCCATAGTGTCTGGAGTTCCTCCCTTTCTCTTCCTTTCCTGTCTCCTCCCCAGCCCCTGAACTGAGAGATCCCCCTTCCAACACAACCATAGGCCTGCCCGAACAGAGACAGTCCCCCCTGACACACCCTTAGGCCAGCCTCCCTACACACCCTTAGGCCAGCCAGACCAGCCTCCAACACACCTATGGGACTGCCTGCCTGCCACCCTCTCCTCCAGCCCTACTGTTTTGCCTGGTGGTCTAGTGGAGAGTCGGGAGCAGGAGCTATTATCATGCTCTCCTGCCTCTGCTGTCTTCCTCATTAAAAATGGCTGCCATGACTTCTAATCAGTAGTGGCTCCACTCCCAAAAATGGCTGATATGATCTCCAGTGGGCAATTTTGTGAGACTGCCACTGGAAGTCACAGTAGCTATTTTCAATGCAGAAGACAGCAAGGAAATGTAAGGCTAGCTCCTGCCCCTGACTCTCCACTAGACCACCAAGTGAAACGTAGATCCGGAGGGGAGGGTGGCGGGTAGGCAGGTAGTGTGTTTTGGGAGGCTGGCCTAATTGTGTATCGGGGGGGGGGGGGAACTGTCTCTGTTCAAGAGGCGGGGATAGCAGCAGTGGAAGGACAGCATGGGGAAGGAGGGAAATAATACCAGACACCACCAGTGAGGGGAGAGCAAGTAGAGGAATCCAAACAGACTCAAGTATAAACTGAGATTTAAATTTTGGCCCTTTTTTTTATCTTTACCAAAAAAAAAAATTGCGATTTATACTCAAGTATATATGGTACTCTTTCATTGAGAAGGTGGTACATGCCTAGAATACCCTCCCAGAGGAGGTGGTGGGAAGAAAAACATTGACAAATTTCAAAAATGTGTAGGATAAACACAGAGGATTCCTATATAGAAAAAGAATGGAATCAAAGCAAAATTAGATGACCATCACACTTCGAACAGGTTATAGACGAGTATAAGCTGCACGGAGCAGCAGGTACAACTTTGGCCCCCTTGTTGGTTATACTGAGTGGACCATACTGGTCTTTATCTGTCACCATTAATTATGTTTACTATATCTGGCCTGCACACAAACCAACCCCTTAACTAACCCCAATATGCAGGAACTTATTACACTCTGACTGGCCCTTTGCTCAGGTCATCTACCTGACATGGAAGAAATTCTTACAGTTGAACAGGATCTTTCCCTTTATATATAATCAAACACAAGGAAACTGTGATACAAATCCCTTCCAAGGGTGAAATCCTTTGTCTCAACAAAGATCTGGGAAGACTGAATTCTGATGCCTTTTAACTCCAAAAATAAATAAATAACATCAGTATTCTATCCCAATTAGAAACCGAGGAGAGGTAGCTTCTAAATTGACTCTGCTAATAGTCTCCTTTTCCAAGGTCTTCAAATGAGCAGTCAAATTTAAATTATCAAAAAAAAAATTCCCTTCTCCTAGCCATCTCACAGAGCCTAAAATGTAATAGGTCCTGTAAATTACTGATAGGAAGAGAGGATCCAAATGTAAAATATTTTTTCCACATTTTATAAGGTGAAATAAATTTAGAGTAGGAAAAGTTAAGTAAATTATAATAAAGTAGATTTTCTAGTCTCTGCTTTATTCTCAAGACTGAATTTTCTTTAGTTAAGGCTTATGGGCCAAATCTATAGATGGCGCCTTAAAAATCGGCACTGAAAAACCACACGCTTAGTTAGGCGTAGTTTATAGAATATGCTTAGTGGCCATTCTTGCAACTAAAATTTAGGCGCACACATTTAGGCCTCCTAAAACCAGGCCTATAATAGTGCACATAGTTTTTTGAAATGCCCATGACCCACCTATTCCACGGCCATGGCCACAGCTCCTTTTCAGCTGCACACATTAGAATTTACTTACAGCACATTATAGAATATGCCTAGAAAGCTGTGCACGTAAATTCCAATTAAAGCCCATTAGTGCCACTAATTGGTTATTAAGTACCAATTATTGGCGCTGATTGGCTTGTTAAGTTGTGCGTGCAATTTGGCCACATGGCCAAATTAGTATACACAACTTAAGGCGCCATTTAGAGAATTGGGGTAAGTGTTCATATATTGATGCTCCAAATTCTGATCGTGTTTCTACGTCCTTATACTACAGTCCTTGATCCATTGTAGATAACTTGACAGTCACCTCTCCTTATGGGTCTTTGGCAGCCCATTGGGGAGGAGAGCTGGGTTGTACTATTGATGAGTCCTTATTTAAAGCTAGTGTGCTTAACATTCCTTTCATTTCCACTAACATGCTTTTTAGACAAGCATATTGTAAGTTCTTTTTATTGGCTCACGTGTCCCCCTGGCAAGCATTTAAGGCTAAACTAAATACTAATGGGAGTTGCCCTAAGTATGGGTCCCTGAGAACATAACTCGCATGTTTTGGAGCTGCTCTGTAATTAATGACTTTTGGAGGCAGTTTGGAGGAGTGTTGAACCCAATATTGCAAGATCCTCTCCTTTTGCAACCCACTTATGTGCTCTTTCATAATGGCTATATTTTACCTGATTCTAAGGAGGGCTCAAATTTATTGTTAGCAAAATCAGTCTTAATGGCTAAAAGAGCTGTTTTCCTGTAATGGACAGAACTTGGGCCTATTTGTCTGCAATGCTGGAAAGATGTAATGTTCAATTTCGTCTTCTTTGAGCAGAGATGTGGGACAAGATTCCACAATTAGATGGCAGCAATTTCTATCGATCTGGGAACCATACTAGATCACATTATCCCATCAACAGAGAAGTTTGGTGTTGAATAAATGAATATCAGCATAGGTTGTAGATTCTACTAGTTGCTACATTGGGTTGGGGGCCTGCAGGTTTATAAGCTTAACATAGGAGGGTGAAAACTGAAAATGACTAACGGGATACTCCCTCATTAATGGCATTATACATTCCAGTTACTGATATTTGGTAATAATACTTGTCTCTCTATTTGATTTGTTGCAGGCAGGAGTGCGGGTAAGAGTACACCGTGCTCCTTAGCCTATGTTATTTTTTGCTGTGCTTTTGTTTATGGACTTCTTGGATTGTTGGATGAAGAGTTATTGTATTTCATTGCCATGCTATTTCTTTGTTTACTGTACATCTGTAACCTGTGACTCTGGTTTCTGGAGTTCTCAATAAAAATGATTTCAAGAGAAAAATAAATAAAACTGGTACTCTCTTAAGTTCTGGAACTCTTTCCCATTCCTCTTTTGTTTTCTTATCTTCTAAATCAAATAAGGTAAATATGGGAAGATACACTCATCTAAACTCGACAAGCACGCTCTCCAGGGCTCCAAATGGGTGTTTCCCTTCAGTAACACCTCTTCAGTTACGTGCTTTGGATTGTGCAGCCATGTACCGTGACTGCTACTTTCTTTTTATCTGCGTCTGGGGTGTGCGGGGAGTGGTTGGCCAACACCTTTTGTTTAGATCCTGTAGATCTCGTACCAACTAAAGTCTCTTTCTTCTAGCTCCTATCAGACCACCAAAGCTTTCACTGCTCCCAAAATCTATATACACTAGGCTCATCTTTATTGACATATTTGTTTACATCTTGAAAATAAATCTAATTGTTATGGTAAAACATGCCTTTGCTAAACCCATGTGGTGTAAGTGAGCACGCCTAAGAGCCCCACATGACATGCGTAATTTATAGTATTCAATAAACTATGCATGTAACTGGGCGACACCCACATGTACGCCCGTTGCAGTTAGGTGTTATCTTATCGAATAGCGCCTAGTGCACATAGGCATGTAATCATCAATTAATGGTGTCATTGATGCATGTAAGGGTGCATGCTTCTACACGCCAGTGTATACACGTGCCCCATAGATGTTTATGTAGTAATCCATGGAAATGTTTGCGGTTAATATCCATTTTTGTGAAATTTAGTTATTATGTTCAGATGAGATTTTCTTTCAGTTATATCTTTGCTAAACTTCGCAAGAAAGTTCTCACACATTGCAGTAGACAGGAAATTTGTGTGTTCTCGCCTGTGGCACTGCATGAGAAATCTTAAAAAGAGCTGGCCTCTTTGCAGCAGGATTTAAAGGGCTCTAAGCACCTGAATCAGATATCCCCCAATGGCCTCCACTCTCTGTAAGTCCATTTGAAGATTGGGCCTAGTATTTCTAGTTACTGACTTTGGTAGTACAGTCCAGATTGAGACTTTTATAGTTGTACATGTATAATCCACTGTATAGAAGAATTCATGTAATTAAATATCCTTCACCACTTCATTATACTGGTTTTCCTTTAATATACCATGTAAACAAACCAAGCATTCTGCTGTATAAATCAGTGAGCACAATAGTTGAGCTGTGCCTCCGGCTTTGTGTATCCTAGAGTTATTTAGCCATACATTTTGAGCTTGTCATCTTTATTATTGTCTAATTCTTCCTAGGTATTATTGGCAACAATAAGGCAATTGGAAAGTATATTACGACAATGATTTTTCTATATTTTGCCTGCCTCTTACCATCCATTGCATTTGGATCCTTGAATGATGAAAGTACCGGAGGCGTTATCGGTATGATTCTTTACTCTTCAACCCCCCCCCCCCCCCCCCCCTTTCACCTTTGTCAAGGAGCATTAAATTTGTCATAAATATTGGTCTATGTTGGTTTTTTATTTGCGATGCAAAGAAAAATTAGTTTCCTTTCTCTGTCCCTCAGCAAGTCAATGTTATCTCCCTCCCTCTGTGTTCCTGACTATAATAGATTAATGGACAATAAACAAAAATCCACCATATGAAAATGTCCTATAAAAGGAAGGAAAAGGGCCTCAAGGAGCTCATAAATCATATAGATTGTTTGATTTGTTCAGCTCTATACAATCTTCTCTTCATCATTGGCCAAAAAACTTTCCTTACTGATATCTTTATCTTGTTTGTTTTATTTTTTTTTTCGTTTTTCTAATTTTTTAATAATTTGCTGATGTGCTCTGTACAATTTAGAACTACAGCAAATTAGCAAACAGTCCAACTCTTAGCTGATACTGCCAAGTAAAGCAGTCACCCTAGCAAAAGCGGCCCTGCTACCAGACCCTGAAGCAGCAGTGCAAAATGCTGGCCACCGTCGGCCTGGAGCGAGGAGAGGAGCGTTCGGTCAACACGAGTAAGTTCGGTTCAACACGACTTCCACCAGTGCTTTTCAAAGATAAGTGACTCAATCAGTATTAAATGCAATTTTGGTGCTTTTGCTAGGGTGACTGCATTACTTGGCAGTGTCAGCTAAGAGTTGGACTGTTTGCTATTTCTCTGTAGCTCGATATTGTACAGACCACATCACTAAATTTTCTGACTGACACCGTGATTATTAAAAAATTTGAAAAACAAAAAAAGATAACAAGATAAAGATATAAGTAAGGAAGGTTTTTTGGCCAATGATGAAGAGAAGATTGCTTGATTCAACTCTATAAAATCTATATGATTTATGAGCTCTATAAGGCCTTTTTCCTTCCCTAGTGGAGTAGCCTAGTGGTTAGTGCAGTGGACTTTGATCCTGGGGAACTGAGTTCGATTCCCACTGCAGCTCCTTGTGACTCTGGGCAAGTCATTTAACCCTCCATTGCCCCTGGTACAAAATAAGTACCTGAATATATGTAAACTACTTTGAATGTAGTTGCAAAAACCTCAGAAAGGCGGTATATCAAGTCCCATTTCCCTTTCCCTTTTATAGGACATTTTTATAAGACATTTTCATATGGTGGATTTTTTTTTTTATTGTCTAGTCTAGCGATTTCGTATTTCCACACCCAAGACTTTGTTATAGTGGATTATAATAGATTAATAACAGCATTGTTTCTTTCTCCTCTTTGGAAGCCTTCTTGCAAGTAAAATACCAGAAATATTTTACAGGTTTCAGAGATGTCTGCATGTATGTTTTTTTCAAGCTATATTGGTTGAGCATCTTGAGTTTGTTTGGACTTAAGGCACCATATTGATCCAACTTGTTACCATTATATTTGCTACAGTGGGTCACCTGAAGTTTCGATCTCCCATAGACCTGAAGTGCCTCCTGCAGGCATATTTGTAATGTGGTGAGAAATGAGTATTTATGGAAATACGATTTCACTACTTTTTTAAATGGTTTTCTTTTTTAGATGTGCAGAAGACTATTGTTGGGCAGTGCATCGGAGGAGTTATTTATGCTCTATTTTCTGGGCAACCTTTGGTTGTACTTTTAACCACAGCCCCTCTGGCGTTGTATATTAATGGTAGGTTTTTCATTACCAATCCAGGTTACTGAAGCCCAGCTAATGCTGTCGTATACTACTCAAAGTCATTTGGAAAACAGAATGCTTGTGAGCTACATAAGTATGCCTCATCTTGATTTGCCACGTCAAATAATTTCTTTTAAAGATGAATGGATATGATTCCCCCTAGTCAGCTAGCTCCAAACTCGTTTCATTTTACATGATAGCATGCAGCAACTGAGATAATTTAAGACTTTTTGGTGCTTGCTGTCCTAAAATGATGGCAGTATAATATAAATATACATTTTTTTCCTTCAATATAAATATACATTTTTCTTTCTTTTTTCTTCAATAATACATTTTATATATGTAATAGGTTTCAGTAGGCAGAGTGATGGCTTTCTGTCATGACATCTTCATGTTCCTGATTACACAACACTCAGTGGTGGTGCACATGGGCATCAGGCTAGAAAGACCACCACCACTGTGTGTTTCCCAGTTACACGTACACCTAAGTGCACCCCACCCCCCATATTGGGGGATAATTTTCAAAAGATTGCCTAAAGTTAAGTGTCGGGGTGATGCACGCTGAGCGTGAGTTCCATAACAGCACTTACACGGGTGATTGCCTTATTACAGTGCTAGCACAAGGCCACAGTTATGCACCTAACTTTAGGTGTGAGCACCTACACTAGCTCAATGGCTAGTGAAAATGCTCCCACCTAACTGATATTATTTTGTAACCGAAGTGCTAGGCTAGCCCCTGACTCATCCATGCCCCTCCCAGGTCCATACCCCCTTGCAGTTGCATGCTGTGAATTTTATGTGTCGCAATTTGCAGAGTCCTAAAGTCGGTTACGCACATAACTGCTAATTAGTGCCAGTTAGTGTCAATTAACACCCTATTATAGCCAGTAATTGATGACATCATTAGCAGCTAGTTATATTAAGCTATGCACATAACTGACACTATTCTATAACTTGCATGCTCACCTTTGCACACTAAGCGAAAATTGTGCATGCAAGTTTATAGAATTAGAGGGATTATGAGCATAGGTCAGCAGTGTATGCATGGTTGCGGCATTGTGCAGTCAAGTACATGCTGCTACCAGATACATCCTCTGTTGATCTTTCAATAGTTACTGGGTTGTACATATAAATATATATATTTTTTCAGTACTAACATCAGCCTCAAAGGACAGCACTCACTAAAAAGCCTTAAAATGTTTCTAAACTGGAATGTATTACTGTGTAATTTTAATGGGCCAAGCCCCAGCTCTGCATTTTTGTCGATATAATGGTTCACATACTCTCCAGTTCTAGTTCTCTATTTCTGTACCCCCCCCCCCCCCTCACTTTACACTAAACAAGTCCATTTTTCATATTTTCTGTTGTCTTGGTGTTTCAAAATGTCCTGCTCTGAAAACTAAAGACTGATATGGTGATGCATTATTTTGCAGTTATCAGAGGAATCTGTGATGATTACAATTTGGATTTTAAGGCATTCTATGCCTGGACTGGTCTGTGGAACAGCTGTTTTCTTGTGCTGTACTCTGTTTTTAACTGCAGTCTATTGATGAAGCTCTTTAAAAGGTAACTTCCTTCTTTGGTTTGCTGGTTTTGGATCTGCATTATTGTGGATTTACATGGCACCTGAAATTGGCTTGCAAGGTGATAAAATATGTCATATCAAAATATACACATGTACATTTATGGCTTCATACATGGAAGCTAAAGTCCTCTGTTAGATGTATACCCTAACTGTAGAGTTAGTGGATAGTTTGCAGTCCATAGTGGCTTTTGGTCTTTCTCAGTAGATGTCCATCTTAGGCATGAGTTGTGGTGGTGGTGGTGATGATAAAAACTGGACCGAGATCATCCACTTGTGTTAACTACCACAGAATGACTTAACAGACAGTTTTCAGTCACAGTATAGCCAAACCAGATTTCAGTGGTGGTTATTGAAGAAGTGTAGCTCAGTATCAGATTGCTGCTTATTTTTATTTATACTGCAAGTATTTCATCATAATAACTATAATATAGGAGATTTTAGAGTATATACAGATACGTTTGGTACATTTGAATAAAAAATGGAGAGCATTAACGCTAAATGAAAAAGTTGTTTCTAGAATTTTGCAAAATTCTTAACCAGGCATTAAAAAGAAATGGGATTAATTACTGGATCAGAAAATGGTTCCTTTCACAGGAGAGAGACGCTATCATGCTTTCTCTTCGTTTCAGCACCTGTGATTTCTGATTTGACAGCATGTGCATCTGCTAATTTTAAGGAAAACGGGAGATGTTTTCCAAAACCTGGAAGATATAGAGACTTACTCAGAACACTATACAGTCAGCTTGGATAGTTTTTTAATAGACCCAAGAACATTAGAACTTGACTAACACAATTCAAGCTACAAGGGATAGTAGGAAAAACATGCATAGTACAATCTCTTTACTGATGTGATTTTTACATCTGCCACACTAGTAAAAAATCCACGAGTACTTCTTCGTGCAGGCTTTCCACAAGTTTTCTACAGGAAAGTACAAGCATTTGTTGTGCTTGGAAATTACACAGATTTGCATCATCTGTTTGTATAGGTACTTTTGCTATTGAAATCAAATTGCATAATTTTGAAGTCGCTAAACTGTGCATATATGCCACCCCCAATTTGACATCACACTTGATTCATGTATAAGCATGCATTTGTTCATTCCTGCATATACCTTTTACCCAGGGAAAAGGTGGGCAGTTTTTAGACAGCCAGGATACTTGGGTAAATGGCTTTTGAATATTTTCCTCCCTCTATATTGTAAGTAAATTGTTTATTTATATAAACATCTAATTTTGAACTTAATGGGAAGATGGATTTTCTCTAAGTGTTTTTCCAGTTGTTACTCATGTAGGTGAAGAAAATGCAAGTTCTTTATATATAAAAGGGAAAAGAACAATATTGTAAAGAGGTTGCTATGAACAAAGGTGTTATAATCTGATCAGTCTATTTATGATGACGTAAATTGAAGTTATACGAGTTATTGTGGAAGAGTATAAAAGTTAGACAATGGAATACAACGTGGTTAGGTATGAAAGAGAGTGAATGTTGAATGAAAGAGGTAAGGTTTGGATTATAGAATTTTATAGAATGTTAAAGTATAAAACATTATTTTAAAGTAATTGTCTAATAAAGGAAATTGAAAGCATATATATTGACAATAGTGATTACGTGGTTAATGATGAATATTCATGAGAGATTTGCCTCCACTGGATGCATATCTATCTCATGAATGTTCATTGTGGATATACTGAAAACCTGACTGACTGGGGTGCTTCCAGGACCAGGTTTGGGAACCTCTGCCTTAAATGATCTTTTGTCTTCATGTTCTTTTGGAAATCAAGACTGGTATGGAACCTCTAGGCACACACCTCCATAAATTAATTAAAATGTATGTGGTGCTACCAGGGAGCCTGATACGCCCCATTGAAGTAGTTTTCACTCTAGTGTTAAAAGAAGCATTGGACGGAACGTATAGTTCAGTGCTAAAATGTCATGGTTGGCATTTCCGTCTGAACCATAAAAAAAACGCTGTTGCAGATGTCAGTTCTATCGCTTCCCCAATCCCTCAGAAGGATGAACCGATTCTAGTGTTTTCTGCTATACATGCAGTATTGGCATATCAATAAAGTTTTTTTTTTAATTTTTTGTAATTGATATTTTGGTGCCTCTTATCTCTTTACAGGTCAACAGAAGAAATCATAGCGCTTTTTATATCCATAACATTTGTGCTTGATGCATTAAAAGGAATTATTAAAAGTAAGTGCTGTAAATTAATTTGGCTGGTTTGTTTGCTTATTTCATTAAAGAAAAAGCACTGATAGCGTCAATTTTTCATTCAACGCCCTCCACCAACACAAACATGTATTTTTATGTATTTATTTTATTTACTAAGATTTATTTACAGTATATAATATATAATAAGAATTGTTTTTTTTCACTGGATTTTTGTTTGTCATACTGTAGCAACATATATTGTGGATGTTTCTGGTTGATCTTGACATTTGCTCTCTACAGGAAAGTGTTATCTAACAGCTGCAACAAACAAGCAGAGACTGGAGAAAGCTAGAAATAAAACACACAAAAAAAAAAAAGCTTATGGTATTATGGTAGTGTGCTCTGTTGAGCTCATCACAGTTTCTAGTTCTTCCTTTAATATATTTGGAAAAGATTTAAACTGTATCTTTCGGTAATGTGCATTTATAAAATATGAAAGGGGACAAGGGAGCATGTTATATCTACTTGTTTACGCAGTAATCACCAATGGCCGACACAGACAGGAAGATACTTATTTTTGACTGGATGGTTTGTACCATGGAACCTTAAAGCAAACCAATACCCTTAGAAAAGTTTTGACTGATTTGAAAGGGCCTTACTTGGGAGTGGGGGGGGGGGGGGGGGGGGGGAGGGAGAACTTCAGGAAATCACTAAAAACCTACCTCTTCAAAAAGGCCTACCCCATCGACCCCACATAATCCTCTTCACCTACCAACACAGCATGACTATGATTGAACAGGACATCACGCAATCTTCATCTATTCCGACCCTCCACTTATACCTCATACGATCACTGTACAACTTTGTATTTGTTATCCACCAACTGGGCAAACGCCTTTGACGGTACTATGTAAGCCACATTGAGCCTGCAAATAGGTGGGAAAATGTGAGGTACAAATGCAACAAATAAATAAATATTGTCGCTGGTCCTAGTTCCATTGTTGCAGCTGGTAGAGATTTGATTGCCTTAGGTGTAATGGTGCACTCATGGTCCTGCCTGCCCATTGGTATATCCATGTCGATGTTTGAAGTTCTGTGGTATTTCCTTTTCTTGCCAGGTTTACTGGCTTAGGGCCTCCTTTTATCAAGCCGTGCTAGTGGTTCCTGTGCGGCAATGCCAACAGAGCCCATTCAGAGTTCATGGGCTTTATTGGCCTTACCGCACTGGGAGCCGCTAGTGCGGCTTAATAAGAGGCCCTTAGTGATGTGCCTATGTATCATCATAAAACAAGCTTGAAATAGGTGTCTACTTGGCCTCCTAATTGCTAACATTATTCCTGGGGGAATACTGCGCAACTGCACAGCACAGAATTTGCGCAAAATTCTCCCGCCCTGAAGAATGCACAGAATTCTGCAATTATTGTTTAGAATTCTGTTCATTGTTGGCATCAGGTCTCTTTCCCTCCTCTCCTCTTTAGAGATTGTGCAGCAGGAGGAGGAGGAAGTGAACTGCTGCTCATTGAGTCACTTCTTTCTCCTCTACCGTCTTACATCGGACTGTTTAGGTAAACTGTGGGTGTCCCGCAGTTCACATAAGCAGTCGAGACTAAGCTGGCAGAGAAGGAGGAAGTGACCCAATATGCAGCGGTTCACTTCCTCCTCCTCCTCCTCCTGTCTCGTGATCTCTGTGGTGGAGGGGTAGAGCCAACTCCAAGAGTGCAATGAAGGGGAGGGACAGTGAAATATATATGTGCCATTGGGGAGGGTGGGGGAGACTGGAGCTTGAAGAGGGAAATAGGAGAAAATTTATGGCCTTAGAATGGGGAAAGTCTGTGCAAAAAAAGCCACAAATAAACCGCGCAGAATTTAAAAAAGATTTTGCACAGAATTCCCTCAGGAATAGTACGTGTATATGTATAATGAATTTGTGCATGCAGGAGTAAATCTGTAATTAGGTGCCTGGTAGCATTTTTCGTTTTATAGAATACTAGCCTATGCACCTATAATTTAGGTGCAATCACTTACATCAACCATAGAACTGATGTAGGTATGCATGTCTAGGTTCTAGCAGTACATGTGCAATGTCTGGTATTCTGTAAGGATAAGTCCTGCTTATATTCTATCCAGACTCCACCTATTAGATTCACACATAAATGTATGTGTGCATACAGACATAGAATTATTCAAATTTTCAAAATGCATAGTCTGCATATAACTGTAAGCAAGCACTAGAATCATTCTTACTGGCCACTAGTGGACATACAAGTCTGTTTCAATAACGGCTATACAGTGGTGGAAATAAGTATTTGATCCCTTGCTGATTTTGTAAGTTTGCCCACTGACAAAGACATGAGCAGCCCATAATTGAAGGGTAGGTTATTGGTAACAGTGAGAGATAGCACATCACAAATTAAATCCGGAAAATCACATTGTGGAAAGTATATGAATTTATTTGCATTCTGCAGAGGGAAATAAGTATTTAATCCCTCTGGCAAACAAGACCTAATACTTGGTGGCAAAACCCTTGTTGGCAAGCACAGCGGTCAGACGTCTTCTGTAGTTGATGATGAGGTTTGCACACATGTCAGGAGGAATTTTGGTCCACTCCTCTTTGCAGATCATCTCTAAATCATTAAGAGTTCTGGGCTGTCGCTTGGCAACTCGCAGCTTCAGCTCCCTCCATAAGTTTTCAATGGGATTAAGGTCTGGTGACTGGCTAGGCCACTCCATGACCCTAATGTGCTTCTTCCTGAGCCACTCCTTTGTTGCCTTGGCTGTATGTTTGGGTCATTGTCGTGCTGGAAGACCCAGCCACGACCCATTTTTAAGGCCCTGGCGGAGGGAAGGAGGTTGTCACTCAGAATTGTACGGTACATGGCCCCATCCATTCTCCCATTGATGCGGTGAAGTAGTCCTGTGCCCTTAGCAGAGAAACACCCCCAAAACATAACATTTCCACCTCCATGCTTGACAGTGGGGACGGTGTTCTTTGGGTCATAGGCAGCATTTCTCTTCCTCCAAACACGGCGAGTTGAGTTCATGCCAAAGAGCTCAATTTTTGTCTCATCTGACCACAGCACCTTCTCCCAATCACTCTCGGCATCATCCAGGTGTTCACTGGCAAACTTCAGACGGGCCGTCACATGTGCCTTCCGGAGCAGGGGGACCTTGCGGGCACTGCAGGATTGCAATCCGTTATGTCGTAATGTGTTACCAATGGTTTTCGTGGTGACAGTGGTCCCAGCTGCCTTGAGATCATTGACAAGTTCCCCCCTTGTAGTTGTAGGCTGATTTCTAACCTTCCTCATGATCAAGGATACCCCACGAGGTGAGATTTTGCGTGGAGCCCCAGATCTTTGTCGATTGACAGTCATTTTGTACTTCTTCCATTTTCTTACTATGGCACCAACAGTTGTCTCCTTCTCGCCCAGCGTCTTACTGATGGTTTTGTAGCCCATTCCAGCCTTGTGCAGGTGTATGATCTTGTCCCTGACATCCTTAGACAGCTCCTTGCTCTTGGCCATTTTGTAGAGGTTAGAGTCTGACTGATTCACTGAGTCTGTGGACAGGTGTCTTTCATACAGGTGACCATTGCCGACAGCTGTCTGTCATGCAGGTAACAAGTTGATTTGGAGCATCTACCTGGTCTGTAGGGGCCAGATCTCTTACTGGTTGGTGGGGGATCAAATACTTATTTCCCTCTGCAGAATGCAAATAAATTCATATACAGTGGGGGAAATAAGTATTTGATCCCTTGCTGATTTTGTAAGTTTGCCCACTGACAAAGACATGAGCAGCCCATAATTGAAGGGTAGGTTATTGGTAACAGTGAGAGATAGCACATCACAAATTAAATCCGGAAAATCACATTGTGGAAAGTATATGAATTTATTTGCATTCTGCAGAGGGAAATAAGTATTTGATCCCCCACCAACCAGTAAGAGATCTGGCCCCTACAGACCAGGTAGATGCTCCAAATCAACTCGTTACCTGCATGACAGACAGCTGTCGGCAATGGTCACCTGTATGAAAGACACCTGTCCACAGACTCAGTGAATCAGTCAGACTCTAACCTCTACAAAATGGCCAAGAGCAAGGAGCTGTCTAAGGATGTCAGGGACAAGATCATACACCTGCACAAGGCTGGAATGGGCTACAAAACCATCAGTAAGACGCTGGGCGAGAAGGAGACAACTGTTGGTGCCATAGTAAGAAAATGGAAGAAGTACAAAATGACTGTCAATCGACAAAGATCTGGGGCTCCACGCAAAATCTCACCTCGTGGGGTATCCTTGATCATGAGGAAGGTTAGAAATCAGCCTACAACTACAAGGGGGGAACTTGTCAATGATCTCAAGGCAGCTGGGACCACTGTCACCACGAAAACCATTGGTAACACATTACGACATAACGGATTGCAATCCTGCAGTGCCCGCAAGGTCCCCCTGCTCCGGAAGGCACATGTGACGGCCCGTCTGAAGTTTGCCAGTGAACACCTGGATGATGCCGAGAGTGATTGGGAGAAGGTGCTGTGGTCAGATGAGACAAAAATTGAGCTCTTTGGCATGAACTCAACTCGCCGTGTTTGGAGGAAGAGAAATGCTGCCTATGACCCAAAGAACACCGTCCCCACTGTCAAGCATGGAGGTGGAAATGTTATGTTTTGGGGGTGTTTCTCTGCTAAGGGCACAGGACTACTTCACCGCATCAATGGGAGAATGGATGGGGCCATGTACCGTACAATTCTGAGTGACAACCTCCTTCCCTCCGCCAGGGCCTTAAAAATGGGTCGTGGCTGGGTCTTCCAGCACGACAATGACCCAAAACATACAGCCAAGGCAACAAAGGAGTGGCTCAGGAAGAAGCACATTAGGGTCATGGAGTGGCCTAGCCAGTCACCAGACCTTAATCCCATTGAAAACTTATGGAGGGAGCTGAAGCTGCGAGTTGCCAAGCGACAGCCCAGAACTCTTAATGATTTAGAGATGATCTGCAAAGAGGAGTGGACCAAAATTCCTCCTGACATGTGTGCAAACCTCATCATCAACTACAGAAGACGTCTGACCGCTGTGCTTGCCAACAAGGGTTTTGCCACCAAGTATTAGGTCTT
The DNA here is from genome assembly GCF_901765095.1 of Microcaecilia unicolor. Taxonomy (NCBI): domain Eukaryota; kingdom Metazoa; phylum Chordata; class Amphibia; order Gymnophiona; family Siphonopidae; genus Microcaecilia; species Microcaecilia unicolor. The sequence continues at coordinate 464,684,129 of NC_044032.1, forward strand.
GTTTGCCAGAGGGATTAAATACTTATTTCCCTCTGCAGAATGCAAATAAATTCATATACTTTCCACAATGTGATTTTCCGGATTTAATTTGTGATGTGCTATCTCTCACTGTTACCAATAACCTACCCTTCAATTATGGGCTGCTCATGTCTTTGTCAGTGGGCAAACTTACAAAATCAGCAAGGGATCAAATACTTATTTCCCCCACTGTACTTTCCACAATGTGATTTTCCGGATTTAATTTGTGATGTGCTATCTCTCACTGTTACCAATAACCTACCCTTCAATTATGGGCTGCTCATGTCTTTGTCAGTGGGCAAACTTACAAAATCAGCAAGGGATCAAATACTTATTTCCACCACTGTATGTGCCCTCATGAAAAATATTTTTCCTGCATTTATTACTTTTTTTTTAAATTTCTGTATATTAATAGAATAATTCTTGTGAAGGTTTTTTTAAGAGAAAAATTTGGTAAAAATGTATTTCTTTTATACAGTATTTAAAAAATATTACCATGATGTTGTGCCACACAACTGCTTGGAGAAGGAGCCTGATGCTCACACTTCAGTCCCCAGCATCAACTCCAGCTCCTTTATCAACTCATCAGCAAACAATTCTGTACTGGTGGAGGGTTTGTTGGATGTACACAGTGTTGGACACCATGGACGTGAGACAGCTGTGCTGAGCCTCATGTTGATGTTGGGCACTCTTTGGCTGGGCCACACATTATACCAGTTTAAGAAAAGGTGAGGTGCTTTTGATATTGCATGCACTTTATCTAGTTACAATACTGTCACCATAAATTACTACAGTGAAATGACAAGGAAGTGGGCACTAACAGGCTTATTTTCAAAAGAGAAGGGTGCCCATCTTTCGACACAAATCGGGAGATGGGCGTCCTTCTCCCAGGGTCGCCCAAATCGGCATAATCGAAAGCCGATTTTGGGCGTCCTCAACTGCTTTCCATCGCGGGGACGACCAAAGTTCAAAATGTCCACCAAATACTTTTTGAAAGTCTCTACAGGAGAGACCTTGGAAAATTAAGAAGACGCAAGTTTAGTTATCTATTAAAATTCCCAATAGCTTCAATTCTCTTATGCAATACCATTTGTGTTGCAAACCATACAAGGAGAGACTTGCTGACCTGAACATGTATACCATAGAGGAAAGGAGAAACAGGGGTGACATGATACAGACGTTCAAATATTTGAAAGGTATTAATCCACTCTCTACCTGGTACTTGCTTTACCTAAATACATATAAATCCATCACTTGCAAGTAAGTCTCTCACTATAGTATCATGCGCACCACAAGAGAAAGACTTCAGATACTCGGCCCTCACTGTTACTTATCAAACAGTGGACCGCGTTGCTCAGTGTTTACTTTTGAAATTTAACTTTTTTCTTTTGTAAATCAGCTGGTGAGCATCCTCATAAGTCAGGTTTTGTTTTACATTGCAGCTCGCTTTAAAAATTGTTATTTTCTTGCATAGTTGGGCAGTGTCATCCTTGCATTAAACTGCTGACTGTTCTTAGACCTGTTAAAGAAGTGTAGATCTCAAAAGCTAGTCAGACATTTAGGGCCTTTTTTTACTAAAGGGTTGCTGCGTGGCAACCTGGAACTACTGCTGGTCCAACGTGGGTACCGGCAATAGTTCCACCCCTAGCACGCGCCATTTCTGGCACTAGCGGAAATTTTGAAAAATATTTCCGCCAGGGGTTACCCGGCGGTAATTGATCAGAGTTGTGGCAGTAAGTGCTCTCCCCCCACCCCCCAAAAAAACAATGGCCATGCGGCGAGTGTGAACTTACCACGCAGCCATTTCATTTTTGGCTATTTTCATCCACTGCAGTAAAAGGGGCTCTAGCACGCAGCAAAAATGGCCACACCACTAGCGCGGGGCCCCTTTTATCACAGCTTAGTAAAAGGGTTCCTTTATAGCGTTAGTTTAACAAAAATGGACCTCTTGATCTCTTTTGTTGTTTAAAAATGAGTTTTCCATTTTCTTGTAAAACTCATAAAATCCACTTCCAATCTAATTATATTTGGAAGAGAGTTCCATGTCTTAACCTGCTTGGTAAGAGAGCATGTTGGAATCGATTCATTTATATTTTATGTTCACCACAGATGTAAAATTTTCAATTGGTTTCAAATACAGTGCATCCTAAAAAATGTAAAATTCAGTTATTTTGAAATTGCTTTAGTTGTAACAGAAGCTGAATGCAGATATATAACAAAATGAAATTTGGAATTATAGTTTGTGCTTAGGGTCTCTAATTTTGTTACAGATTTTAAAGATCTGTAACAAAATTGGAGACCCTAGCACAAAATATAATTCTGAATTTCGTTTTGTTATATATCTGCATTCAGTAAAGCAATTTCATAATAACTGATGGATTTTTTTATATTTTTGAAATCACATTGATCCTCTTAAAACTCAGGTAATTGAAATCACCCATTATTATTATGTTACCCAGTTTGTTAGCTTACTTGATTTCTGCTAACATTTTTATATGTCTTATCTGGTGCATAATTAATTCTTTTGCATGCAGGTCATACCTACCAGTTCTGAAGCTATTGTATCGCGCCCTAAAATATTTTGTGGTAGCAAAACTAAAAATGTGCTTTACAGCTTGAGAGTAGATTGGTACATTTTTCCATGGGGAGAGTCCACTGGATGCCCCCTCTCTTCTCCACAAAATTGAATTAATTGTTCAGTACTTTAGCACTACAGGGAACAAGTGTCCAGACTTAGCTTTCTCATTCCTTCCCTTTGATAGGACAGTAGCACTTTTTACCCGAATGTGCCTTCTCTGTTGACTTCAATTTGATGTCAGAATGTGTGGTGCCCTGTCGTCTTGCATCGCCTGTTGGCTTCGCATGTTCAGAGTCAGACTGAAGCCAGCAGCACGAGGCACATGCAGGTAAAAAGTGCTGCTCTCCTTCTGCCAGTGGATCATGCAAAAATTGAATGTATGCCATGAGGATTGAACAAACTGAAGTGTGCCACAAAATGAAAAGTCTATAGCAGCACAGAAAGAAAAAGCCTATATTTTTTAAATCTAATAATAATTTTGAAATTTCAGTCCCTATTTGCACTCTAGAGTCCGGGAAATCCTGTCCGATTGTGCCTTACCCATCTCTGTCCTTACCTTCTCAGTTGTGGGATCATATTTCTTCAAGGAAATAGAAAGTAAGTCACTTTGTTTACAATTATAATTTTCTATTACAATTAAAACATGGAATAAAAAAACAGAATAAACACTGTGGTGACCAAAAATATCCTAAATGATTACAGATTTATGATTTTGATGTGCAAGGAGTATATTATAAACTGCAGCTATACTACCAGGAACCTTGATCCTGTGAGACTGCAGAATCTAAGCAGGACTAAGCCCTGTCAGTATTAACACCAAATGCCTCAGGAAGTACCCTAAGACGGGGTAGTGTTCTCTGGGATGACTTGAAAATGTGATGCGATTCAGAGGTGGTTGTCTTTAGATAGAATGTTGTCTTCTAGGACCAGTGGGATAGGAAGTCCTCACAGATGAGGTGATGTTATATGATGTAGCCTGTGCTGAGAAGCTGCTTCAGCTTAGAAAAATTTCTAGAAGCTTTTAAGAGGCACTATTGTGAATGCGTTCAGTTTGTTCATTTACATTTTGTACTTCTCACTGTCGCCCAGACTTCTTTTTAACTTTCAAAGTCAAGTCATTTGATTTTGCTGTCCTATTTTTTTTTCAGTGCCCTGTCCGACATGAAAGCCCCCAGGACAGGTGCTTAAAAGAAATATAGGCAAGGCAGATAAGTGGTAATAGTACTACATTGGGCCCAATTACAAACCCCATCTCAGATGACAAAAAGAGGGATTTGAAGCCATGAAGAGCAATACGAGAAAATCTTCAGTGCACTTAGTTCAGTCCATTGATGACATATATCTGAAGCATTGATGGGTGTCCAGGAGTTGCACCAAGCACTGGGAATGCATAGACAACAGAGACAAATTCAGTATCGACAGAGGGGACACACAATGAGTAGCATCAGGCAGAGGCTGAGAAGCATCGATGACTTACCACCTCAGGGCATGGTGTTGAATACCATGAGTAGCATTTTAGGATGTGCAGAAGGGAATTCCAGCATCCAAGTCAGGATGTGTGAAATTCCTATACTGTTTTACAAGAGGCTGTACCAAGTGTAAAGCCTCTTATGAAATAGAGCCGCAAGATCAAGCCCCTATATGTTCAGGAGGAGCAGTGATTTTAGAAAGTTGGACATGGGTAAGAAAACATATTCCCCCCCCCCCCCCCCCCACACACACACACACAGATGTGAGAGCAGCTTCCCAAAATTGCTGTTCTCTATGCAAAGGACACCGATTCCAGCATCAGTGCCCCACCTAGGCGTCCCCATCCCGATGAATGTTTCCCCAACCCCCGCCCCAATATCATACCTAACAGAAAAGCCAACCCTGCTCTCTCACAGCACACTGGATAGAAAAGCCAACCCCCCCCCCCCCCCCCTTCCTGATGTCGCATTAGACAGAAAAGCCAACTCCCCCCGCCACCACGACTGCGTGCTGGACAGAAAAGACATCCCCCCCTGACAACACACTGGACAGAAAAGCCAACCCCATCCTCCCAGATGGCGCACTGGTCTGAAAAGCCAAACCCCCTCCCTGACAGCACAGCTGACACCACTCCCCCAGTATCACCTGACCATCCCAGTATCAAAGCTACATCTCCCTGGAGGCTACCATCAAAACATGACATATACTTTTCCACTAATCATCATTCTATAAGATGTCATTTATACATGTAAGTGGCCTCTTAGACACAAATATGATTAAAATGCCATCATTCATGTGTGCTCTTGCTGCCTAAAACTAGGTGTCACCTTGGAGAATTACCTGCATAGTGCCTGCGAAAATGTTTCTAACTGCTTTAGCGTTGTCCATATGGGGAGTAATTCTATAACACTGTGCCTATATTTAGGCACCTTTGAGATGCCTATTCTAAAAAGGGGGGGGGGGGAGTGCCTACTTCCTTTATAGAATATTAGTGTGACAGGTTAGAGACACACATATAATTTAAGCACAAGCACTTAAGATAGGCTTAGAGCTAGTGTCAGTGCTCGTATCTAAATGCCAGAGATAAGTGCATCACTTAGTATTCTGTGAGATGTGTGTGTATTTACAGAATAATGCTTAGGCAAAATTGTGGCATTTATGTGCACACATGCATCCATATATGCCATTACTTTAATGATTTACATGCATAATTTATTTATTTCTTACATTTGTATCCCACGTTTTCCCACTTATTAGTAGGCTCAAAATGGCTTACATAGTTCCGGAGAGGTGGTTACAGACTCCAGTTTAAACAAATACATTATAATCAGCATGTAAATGTTAACACCCGCTAAACATTACCTTACCTCTAATTAGAGTAAGGGGACATGGGTGGTAACACCTAGCTATACAGATAGTGGCGATAAGCAGTTCTAACTGCAGAGCTATACAAATAGTCGCTGAACATCACCACTATACAACAGTGTGCTGGTGGTAACCACATTTTGTGTTTATTCAACACTGCTGCCTATTTCTATATTAGCGCTGAATATACATTTCTTTTTTATTTTATTTGTTTGAAGGCATTAGGAACAGTTGCAGTAGAAAATGATAGGCCAAGGATATGACAGATAGAAGAGAGTGACAGTAAGGGAAATAGAGCTGAATAAATGGGTGGGAGTGGGATCAGAGGATCTGGTAGTGAGTTTGGAGGAGTAAAAAAGATGTGCAGTTTCCTCTTCTGATTTTAGAAAAGGAAGAGGCAGGTGTTGAAGGAAGGTTATGAGACTGAAGGGAGGGAAAGGAACATGGAGGTCAACCTGGGGGACAATTCAAGATTAACCTTGTGAACCTTGTCATGGAAGTATTCAGCCATAATTTGGGCAGAAATGAAGGGGTTTTAGAGGTGGAGATACTTTTGAAGAGGGAGTTCAATATGGCAAGGGTTTGAAGGCAAGAGAGTTTGTCAAAAGGACGTAGTACTCTTATTTGACAAGTGCAAGAGCAGGCAGGAAGGAGGTCAGCAAGAAGTTGAAATGTATGAAGTCAGCATGGGTGCAGGATTTTAGCCAATGGCACTCGATAGAACAGGCACAAGAATGTAAGTAGCAGATTCTGGAGGTCAGCATGCCTTACAGAACAGGGAATAGTGTGTCCATAGCAGAGGAAAAATAGTATTATAGGAGGAGACAGCCTCGTTGACAAACTTGGATAACTTAGTGGATAAGAGGAACAGTAAAACAGTGGCAGGGAGAATACAAGGCTCAATAGCTTGAAGATTTCTAAATGTGTTGGTGGTGACTGGACAAGACTGAGGGGGAGAATAATGAAATATGACAGTTATCAGATGATGCCAATGCAATAAGTGTAATGACCACAAGTGGGACAAAAATAGCAGTAGTGCAGATCCAATTTTAAATACGGAAGCAGAATTTGATTGAGAGACCCAATCAATAAACTGTCGTCAGAAAACTGTGCTTCCCTTTTTGAAACTGGATCTGCTTTGCTGTTGTTTTTGTCCCACTTGTGGCTGTTACACTTTCTGTGTTGGTTTCTTCATCTGTTTCCCCCCACCCCCACCCCTGTTATGGCATCTAATGAATTGATATTCAAAGTAATTTAACCAGCCAGAAACAGCACCTGGCTGATTAAATCACCTGTTCCAGTTAACTAGTTGTTTTCAGCATCGCTTAACTAGTTAGTGTTGCTGAAAATGACCGGTTAGCACCGATATCAAAACAGGCTATTTTGGGGGCATTTCACGGGCAGAGTCAACACTTGATCTGTTAAGTGCTGATGTTCTGCACTTAACTGGCCAAGGTCACCGCATAAACAGGACCACATAAAAGTCAGCGCTATCTTTACGTGGTGACGCATAGCCAGTTAAATGCTGAATATTGCACTTAACTGGCTATGTTTAAGCCAGCTCTGCAAACCCGCAATTCAGTGCCGAAACACTGTCATGGTCCGGCATTGCATTTCTGGGCATAATGCAAGTGGTGGTTAACAAAATGCCGAGCACTGCCCAAGTTATCAGATGATGATCAGAGAGGGGAAAAATTGAGATGGAGAAATTTAAGAATGAGCAGTTGGAGAAGAAGAGAAGATCGAGGCAGTGCTGGTGAGTAGAGGTAGAGTGAAACATTGCTGCAGATTGAATGAGTTTAAAGCAGGAAACTTAGAGGCATAGAAGTCATAAGCATGAATGTTAGACTCTCAAGAATGAGGTAAGGGGGGATGGTTTCAGAGAGAAGGATAATGAGGAGTCATAGTCAATAAGAAACAGAAAGACTTCTGTTTCTGTCTCATTGACTTTGACTCCTCATTATCCTGACTTATCAGCAAGTGATATGACAGCAGCCTAGAGAGGCAGTGGCGTGAATAGACAGATGGAGTGGACTTAGAGGAAGAAAAGGAGAGAGACTGAGGTGGAAGAAAGGATTGAAACCTACAACAAAGGGAGAGTAGAAGCCCAGTACCATCACTGTGGCCAGTGGTGTGAGGTGTATGAGAGAAAAGATAATCTCCATGATAAATGGTGGCAACTGAAGCAGAGTCTTCAAGGAAAAGCCCAAGCCTCTGTTAGGGCAAGAAGATTGAGAGAGAAAGTAGGTATGCTTGTTGGAAACAGGCTAGACATTCCACATTGCATGCAAGAAGGAGAGAGAAGACAGCGGAATGAAAGAAATAGGAATAAATTTGGAGAGGTTGTAGCTTGACCTGTACAGGTGGGGTGAGAGTTGATTTGACAGGCCAGGATTGAGATTAAACTCTCTTGCTGCTGCTGCTGCTGCTGCTGCTTCTCCTCCTCTCTGCTGGAGATATCAGAGAAGTAGGAGAGGCATGACAACAGCAACAAGATAAGATGTACTCAGACAGAATGGAGATGGCTGAATGAAAGGAAGAAAATGTTGATTTGTGGTTTGACAGGGGAAGTAAGGTTGGGAAGAGTTAGTAAGGAAGAAAAAGTATAATAGAGCCATAGGAAATAGAAGAAGGAGGGAAAGTACAAAGTTGTGGAGATAAAATATGATGTGACAGATGGCTGGAAGGTGCGCAGGGTAGCAGGAGCAGAGGCCTGAATGATTCAAGGAGAACCTGGGAATCACCCCAGAGAACAATGGGAGGAAAATGCATATGGGAAACAGAACTTCCCCAGCCCCTGATAGGGGGCCAGAAGAAGGATGGGTTAACAGGATTGGAGACCCCTCTCCCTCTACTCTCTATCTCAGTTGATAACACCCTCGTCGTCCCCGTCTCATCTGCCCGCAACCTCGGAGTCATCTTCGACTCCTCCCTCTCCTTCTTCGCATATCCAGCAGATAGCCAAGACCTGTCGCTTCTTCCTCTATAACATTAGCAAAATTCACCCTTTCCTCTCTGAGCACACCACCCGAACTCTCATCCACTCTCTCATTACCTCTCGCCTTGACTACTGCAACCTACTCCTCACTGGCCTCCCACTTAACCATCTATCCCCCCTTCAATCCGTTCAGAACTCTGCTGCACATCTTATATTCCGCCTGAACCGATATACTCATATCACCCCTCACCTCAAGTCACTTCACTGGCTTCCGATCAGGTACCGCATACAGTTCAAGCTTCTCCTACTAACCTACAAATGCACTCGGTCTGCAGCCCCTCCTTACCTCTCTACCCTCATCTCCCCTTACATTCCTACCCGTAACCTCCGCTCTCAAGACAAATCCCTCCTCTCAGTACCCTTCTCCACCACCGCCAACTCCAGGCTCCGCCCTTTCTGCCTCACCTCACCCCATGCTTGGAATAAACTCCCTGAGCCCATACGCCAAGCCCCCTCCCTGCCCATCTTCAAATCCTTGCTCAAAGCCCACCTCTTCAATGTCGCCTTCGGCACCTAACCATTTTACCTCTATTGAGGAAATCTTGACTGCCCCAACTTGACATTTTGTTCTTTAGATTGTAAGCTCCTTCAAGCAGGGGCTGTCCTTCTTTGTTAAACTGTACAGCGCTGCGTAACCCTAGTAGCACTCTAGAAATGTTTAGTAGTAGTAGTAACCTGGAAGATACTGGGAGGAATATGCAGATGGGCTATAAAACCACACCAGCACCTTGCAGGAGGTAGTAAGTTTTAGAAAGGAGTGGGAAAGAAGTCTCTGGAACTTTTAACTATCTTCAAAAGACGTTTCTTAAACCTGTTATAAGCAGATAAGTCAGGAGTTGTAGAAAGTTTATCATGTGCAAATTTCTCTATTTACATTATCCAAAATTTTAGTCTTCATATGCATGTTATCTTTAACCAACATAGAACTGTTAGCTTCCAACTTTTTAAGCCAATGCTCATAAGAGTCCATCCTCTTCCCAAGCTCCAGCAGTTAGGCTTTCACTAGTGTCCAGATAGCTGCTTAATCTTTTGGGACAGTGTCTGGTTCTTAATAATTAAACTATATTGAACCCCCCTGAATTTCTTCCGCTTCCCAAATCATTTCAAGATTAATAACTTGAGGTAATTTCAACAGCATGGGAACAACAGTTGGATAGCATCCCAACCTTCTCACATAACAGGTCTCCTGTAGATATTCATTCAGTCAGATGCCCCAGTGGGGTGTTTCCTTGCTGTATCGCTGGTGTCCCCGGATTGTGTGTCAGAGGTGCTGGCTTATTTGGCAGAACTCCACCTCTTGTTCCCTGTGGCTCTAGTTGGCATTCTGTAAGCCGAGGTTAAAAAGCTGCCACCCCCAATCGAGGCACCCATTGGAGAAAAAGTTGCTGCTTCACAGATAACAAATGTATTGATGGAGGCTTGCACAGGGCAGATGAATCTAAATGCCCAGTTTTAATGGAAATAACATGGGTTCTCTCTCTTCTTGCTCATACCTGGTCAAAGCGCAAGAGCCCCATCTAGTGCTAAGATCCGCTATCCTAAGACACCCCTCCCAATATACATATTTTTAAAAATGCTACAGATGGCATTATAAAAAAAAAAGAGTGGTCACTACAGGGTCTGAATAGTTTTTTGAATGAATAATTAGGGCCTTTTTACTAAGTTGCGTTGGGCGTTAATATTGCTTAAAATGGCACATCGTGGGATGCACTCAGGCATCCTATGGTAATGTGTGCACATTGACCACACACTAAAAATTCTTTTTTTAGGGGGGACATGTCTGGGGGTAGAGAGTAGGCATTCTACCGTTAATCAGTGCAGCTACAGTTGCACACACTAACTTGTTAGCACATGGAACTACATGAGCCCTTACCACCTAGAAAATGTGTGGCAGTAATTGCACAAATGGTAAATTTTTATTAATGGCCACAAGCTATTGGCAACATTAATACATGGCCATAAATACAAAAAAGCCATTTTTTATGGCTGCAGTAAAAATGGCCTTAACCTGCATAAGGGCACAACAAGGCTACTTTTTACTTCAGCCTATTAAAAGGGCCCTTTAGTTTGTAAAACCTGAAGGGAATGTTTGCATGAATTCTTATGTGAAATGAATACACCAATGTTCATATTCTATGATTTATGTAACTTCAGTAGAAAATAATGAATAAAATGCCAGACAAGAATTTATGCTTCATTTTATAACAAAGAACAGACTAGTCATGAAAACAGGAAGATGCACTTAACGGTCATTGTATAGATATGCTGTTAAAACTCCCATCATCTGTTCTTTTTAATCTCTGCTTTATTTTCCAAATGCAGAAAGCGTTAATAGTCCAAATTATGTGTGATACTGAGATGCACAATAGTAATGCAGCTTTCAAAGGTCAAGTGGTTCAGTTTTTCCACATCAGGAAAAGATATTTTGGACACTAGGGCATTATATTGTCCTGTTGTGACGTTCATGATCAGGAAATTTCTATCAGTCAGGGTAAATGAAAAGTCACTTTCCGTACTTTCACTGTCAAATCCAGCATATCTGAATTAACAATGGGAAAACACAGGTCTCAGACAGTTTATCACAGAGGAGCAGTTAGTTCTTGTCTTGCCACTCAAAAATAAAATCAGAATTTTTATCGGATTTAAAATGCAATAACACTATTTATGAAGTTTCTGTTCCAATGTATATATTAATGATAATTAATGATCCAACTCTCAATAGAATAAAAACTTGGAATTCAGAATAGCTGTTTGAGTTGAGGTCAGCATTTTTAAAAGAATGAATACTTTTGTACTTTGATTGCTATGACAGAATGTTGGCTTGATATTTGCCAGCTTTATGCTTAAATTAATTTATCATGTTGTAAATCTCCTGGAACATTCAGAACAAATGCTACGGATAGAGAAACCATTTTAAAAATCTCATTTAATTAAAACCTTTTATTTAGAATTTTTCTTAATTAGACCATTGAGTCATATTGGTACAGATGCCAGTGTTTACCAGTAAACCATACTTTATAAGGTCTAATCTGTGCAGCGTGAGCACTCAATACTGCAGTATAAAAACTCAGCTCAATAGTGCAGCCACAGTCACAATATAATCTCACTTACTGCGATCAGTCATTTACAGGACTTCAGTGGTGACTTGTTTCACATGAGCAATGTAAACTCATGACTTGCCAATTTCGTCATTGGTCCAAATTTTTTTTATATATTGTATTTTAATTAAACTTTCAAACTATTCAATTATATCTGTTTTCAAACTCTATATAAAATGTCACACTTAGTTGAAGTGCGTTACTCTTGACCTCTAATCTTCAGGGTCAGCATAGGGGTATCAGACACCCTAGGCAAACATTCAGCCATGTGCTTCTCCCCAACAGCTGCTCAAGGTTCTGCCTTACCCCTCCCCCCCCCATAGTTCTGCATCATCTCCCCTTCTCCTTCCACCCCAAAAGGCCAGTATCTCCCCTTCCCTCGAACCCCCTCCCCAAGTGGCCAACATCATTTCCTTCCACTAAAGCTCAGCCCCCCCCCCCCCCTCCGTTGGCCAGCATCTCATCTCTCCTTCCCTTCCCACTCCTACCTCATGTCCAGCGTTCCCCCTCCCCCACTCCCATTTTTCTCTTCCTGCTTCAGGGCCTACCACTGCTAGTCTCAAGCTTAAAAAGTCTAAGTGCTGCATGGGCCTTATAAGTACAGGGCCACACTGAGGAGCTCCAGTGTCCTACCCCCAGGGCTGTAGTGAGCTATGTGCAGGCAGGGGCTCCAAAATTGTGCCCTGTCCATTGCCTTCCCTGCTTGGCTACAGTGCAATAGGTGGGATAGGAGCTCTAGGGGGCATGTCACACAGGGCGCGCTTCTGGCTTGGGACAGTCCTGCCTACCCTCCCTCTGACAGGAGGCCTGCCTTGAAGAAGGGCCAACATGGCAGTGCTTGAGTGCAGGCCTGTACTTACAGGGCCTGTGCTGTGCTCACTCTTCAAGCTTTGAGGCAGCATAGGAGGGCATAAGGAGGTGATGGCAGCGAGGGCAAAGCATTTGCATGTGCTGGAGCTGCACCACTCCCTCACCACCACCACCAAAATTTTGATGCTGTATGCAGATGCCTAGTCTGGTGGCAAGGCCAACCCTGGTACTCTCACCTTCAACTCATGATGCATAACTAGATCATAAGCTAATACTGAACAGTAGAGCTTCCAACCACAGGCTTTGCTGCTTACTTAAATGTATACAGGATCATAAGGCCCATTTATTTGTTTTGCATGTTCACTGGGATTAAAGGGGGAATAATTATGTATTTTACTAGTGGAATAGACGCAATGACTTAACCATTTAACTATTTCTATATTGCAGTTGCTTCGTTTAACTATATCAAAACAGAGAGTTTGTTTGTACTGGCACCAATCAGATCCCTCTCAGTTGGTTCAGTAATAAGTGCCATGGGCCTGGGGTTCCTTCTGTCCATGCTTTTCTTCATAGAACAGAACATTGTAGCATCGCTCACAAATGCACCGGAGAACAGGTAAAACACTTCTCTTCTTTATGCCATTCAAGTCGCATCCATCAGTGCAGTTACTGTGTGTAAAATGCTTGCCAGTCGTGTTAGTTCTTGATTTGGACAAGTTCATTAAGCATGCTAGTACTGTGGGTGAAGCTGTGTTAATAAAAATTCCAATATAAATATCTGCCATCTACAGAGTGTCATGATCTCTTTATGCAACCAGAGGAATGGCTGTTCTTTCCTTTGATAATCGAATATTGTTTTAGTTAGATGGAAACTATTCAAATCTATACTACTACTGACTATCATAAACCTTTCGTACAGGCTATGAAAACTATAACAACAGAAAAAAACCTGTTCATATAATGTGCTATCATTTGATTATGTTATATAAGGGAACACAGCTTTTTTACATACAGTAATATTTCAGTTCTACGGTGTAGTATTTGATTATTTAGTATTAGATTACACGTTGGCCTCCATAACAAAAATGGTCTACATATTTCCAGTTTAAATCTGCCAAGCAATTTTTAGAAAGTATTTGAAATATACATATGTTGGCCCTCATTTTTTATTTTATTATTGTATTTATAATTGTATTTTATTTATGTATATCTTTAGTTATTTATTTATAGATTTATGTATGCATTCATTTTGTTTGTTTTATACATTTCACCAATATTGTGTATACCCCTGAAGCAAGCATGTGCCAAAAATATGGCCATGTCAGTTTTATGTTTTGTTTTCTTTTTTTTTTAACTCCATTTTATTTAAAACATTTTCAATATACAAACATACAAGCTTAAGTAATACAGATAGTGAATGCACATTGCTTCTTCAATGCAGTTACCTTTGACACAGCTAAAACAAAGAGCAAATCCTCCACCCCCTCACCCCACCCCAACGCTCTCACCTCAAACAGAACCATGTGCCCAGATTTCCCCTCAAATAGAGATGCTGCTTCTCCAGCATTGAAAACAGTGCTACCGTCTCTCAAAAAGCCCCACTTTATAATACTGAAGCACAGTCAATCTATACAATCTATACAAAGCTTTTAATGGACATAACTTAACTCTTCCTCCCTACGATTCCCTAACGTGTCTGTTACACATGAACTTTATTCTACCACAACATCACTTTGTATTTGTTCATACTGGAATTGGCGAACGCCTTTATGGTACTATATAAGCCACATTGAGCCTGCAAATAGGTGGGAAAGTGTGGGATACAAATGTAACAAATAAAAATAAATACATACATCTCATACCATAGGTCAATTTTGTACACCCCAAAAATGGGCTAATTCAACAGGGCCAATTCCCCCCTCCCCCGTTACCCTCGTTAATGACAACCCCTGAAGGTATTTTTCAACCTCCCTCTCCTCTACCTCAGTCTCTGGAGTATAAAGGGCCTCATCTATCATCGCCTCCCCCGATTTCCCTTTAATACAAACAATATTATTCTTGGAATGCTGTAATTTCAGTCTAAGCCAATTATTATTAAACTAAAGGTTATCAATAGAAATCAAACAAAATAAAACATGGAAAAGAAAATAAGATGATACCTTTTTTATTGGACATAACTTAATACATTTCTTGATTAGCTTTCGAAGGTTGCCCTTCTTCGTCAGATCGGAAATAAGCAAATGTGCTAGCTGACAGTGTATATAAGTGAAAACATTCAAGCATTACTATGACAGTCTGACAGGGTGGGAGGATGGGGGTGGGTCGGAGGTATGCATGGGGACATCAAAGCATATCATTGATATTCTAACAGGATGGGTGTGGATAGGTGAGGGGTGGAGTGATCAACAGAGACATACAGCTTTATGGTTTATAATGGGCTAGGAACCCCAGATCCTTGTTAAGTCCTTTCTGTTGGGTGTTAAAATATTCAATCATTCTGACTTCAAAGGTCTTACGTTCTTGTATGGTTTTAAAGTTACCTTTCAGGATTCTCACTGTGAAGTCACTGGTACAGTGTCCTGGTCCTGTAAAATGTTGACCAACAGGTGTGGGAACCCTACTGGCACCAGCATTGTTCATGTGATGTCTATGTAAATTGAATCTTGTCTTAAGCATCTGGCCTGTTTCTCCAATATAGCATCCTTTGTTACATATTTTACACTGAATGATATATACCACATTGGAAGATGAGCAAGTGAAAGATCCCTTTATGTTGAATATCTTTCCTTTGTGGATGACTTTGGGGTCCTGTGAAATATTTTGGCATAGTTTGCAACTGGATAAATTACAGGGAAGTGTGCCCTTCTGTTCCTTTTCAGTCTGTGATGGAAGTTTACTTCTGA
This sequence comes from Microcaecilia unicolor, assembly GCF_901765095.1. NCBI lineage: Eukaryota > Metazoa > Chordata > Amphibia > Gymnophiona > Siphonopidae > Microcaecilia > Microcaecilia unicolor. The sequence goes on from NC_044032.1 coordinate 464,699,369, forward strand.
TTAGCTTGTGTTTTAAGTTGGGTGGCTGTCGGAAGGCCAGTACTGGTGGGGGTGGGAATATCTCTTTCAGTAATTCATCCTCCTGGAGTATAGGTTGTAGATCTCTTATGATTTTCCTCAGTTTTTCCAGCTCTGGATTGTATGTCACTACAAGGGGGATTCTGTCTGTAGATTTTTTCTCCTTGTACTGTAGCAGATTCTCCCTGGGTGTTTTGAGGGAGGAGGCAATATTCTTGGAGATTATTTTGGGGTTGTAGCCTTTCTGTTTGAAGGATGCAGTCAGGCTTTTAAGGTGTCTGTCTCTGTCCCCTGGGTCAGAGCAGATACGGTGGTTTCTTGTGGCTTGGCTGTAAATGATGGATCTTTTTGTATGTGAAGGATGGAAGCTGGAGTTGTGGAGGTAGCTGCATCTGTCTGTGTGTTTCTTGTATATAGATGTTTGTATACAGCCATCACTGATTGAGACCGTGGTGTCCAAAAAATTGACTTTTTCTGGGGAGTAGTCAATTTTGAATCTGATTGTAGGATGGTATGTATTGAAGGCAGAATAAAATTGTTTCAGAGTTTCTTCACCCTCCGTCCAAATCATAAAAATGTCATCGATGTACCGGTAGTATTTTAGAGGTTTGGTCTGGTGTGTATTCAGAAATGTCTCTTCCAGCTCAGCCATAAAAAGGTTGGCATATTGGGGTGCTGTCCTGGTGCCCATCGTAGTACCCATTATTTGTAGATAGATATCATTGTTAAAGCGGAAGTAGTTGTGAGTTAAAATGAATTTGATTAATTTTGTAATAGTTTCTGGTGAGTATTGATGGACCAGTGTGGATTTTTTTAGGAGTCTTCCACATGTAGCTATGCCATCCGCATGTGGAATGTTGCTGTATAGTGATTCTACATCCATCGTGACCAGAAGGGTGTTAGGTGGTAGTTGCTTGATATTTTTTAATTTATTCAGAAAGTCTGTGGTATGAAGCTGTTAGTTTTGTGTACGAGAGGTTTCAGAATTCCCTCTATGAATCCAGATATTTCTTCCATGAGTGTGCCAATACCTGATATGATTGGTCTGCCAGGGTTTCCCGGTTTGTGGATCTTGGGTAGCATGTAGAATGTGCCCACAGCAGGCTGGTTTGGTATGAGTTTCTTCAGGTGAGGTTGCGCTTGTGTAGGAAATGTTTTGATAAGGTCTTTCAGCTGTTTTGTGTAATCCTGTGTGGGGTCCCCATGCATACCTCCGACCCACCCCCATCCACCCACCCTGTAAGACTGTCATAGTAATGCTTGAATGTTTTCACTTATATACACTGTCAGCTAGCACATTTGCTTATTTCCGATCTGACGAAGAAGGGCAACCTTCGAAAGCTAATCAAGAAATGTATTAAGTTATGTCCAATAAAAAAGGTATCATCTTATTTTCTTTTCCATGTTTTATTTTGTTTGATTTCTATTGATAACCTTAAGAGTGGACTAACACGGCTACCAAACTCCTCTTCTTTATTAAACTAAAAAAATCTCTGTCTCACTAATTTTGCTTAAATCGCAGCTTCTCTACATCTCTATCCCTGAGCTGCTTCTGCGCTTCCACCATTTGGAGCAAAAGGGTCTCCTGCAGTGGCCTGTGCTTATGCTGCACCTCCAATCGAGTAACTAAGCAGCACACCTTTTGTACCTCCTTTACCTGCCTCTTCTTCCGCTGTACTGTAGTAGCAATCAAATGGCCCCTCATTGTCACTTTTAACCCCTCCCAAAGTGTGTTCGGGGAGACCTCATCCTTATTATTAAACTCTAGATACTCGTCCATCAGACTCTCCACCCGCTTGACCACCACAGGGTCATCAAGTAGGCTGTCATTGAGATGCCAATACCTATTGTCTAGAGATTTATGCTCCTCCTGTACTACCACCTAGGTCAGTGCATGATCCCACCAGGAGATCACTTGTATTCCTGTTCTTTCCATTTACAGGAAAAGCTCCTTTTCCAGAAAAATATAATCTATTGTAGAATATGTTAGGCGTATGGAGCGGAAAACATGTGTTAACCTAAAGGAGGGGATTGTATATATGGTGCCTAAAAAATCGGAGCTGAAATCAGTTCCGACTAAGCATATTCTATAATCGGTGCCTAGATTTAGGCACCGATTATAGAATATGCTTAGTTCATATTTCAGTGCCTAAATCTACGCACATCCATTTACACCAACGAAAACTTGGTGTAAATCCTTGTGCATAGATTTAGGCGCACTAGTCCATATTCTATAACTAGGCTTGTAAATTTTGGAATGCCCATGCAACACCTTTTTCCCCGCCCATAACATGCCCCCTTTTGCCTGCATGCTTTAGAAGTTCAGTGCACATCGTTACAGAATACGCTTAGAGAGTTGTGCGCCTAAAAGTTACCCCCTGATTCTGTAAAAGTCACCAAAAATTGCATGCAGAAATTTAGGCATGTTACGGATTTGCACGTGCAATTTAATAGAATAATGAGCCAATTAGTGCCAATAATTAACTTTTTAACAAGCAATTGGCACTAATTAGATTTAATTGGGACCCACGCATATAAATTTAGGTGCGGTATCCACGGCCTGAAAAGGAGTTCGGAAATGGGAGGGTTTTGAGGTACATGTGTAATTATAGAATAACGGTGCTGCACACGTAAATTTAGGCACAGGCATTTGCATCACTTTTTCATTGGTGCAAATGGCGGTGTACAAATTTACACACGACCTCGCCGCTTAAGCGTTAATTCTATAAACCATGCCAAACTTTAGGCACAGCTAATCGAACATTACTTAAGCAGGTTTTTTTAGGCGCCATATATAGAATCTAGCTCTTGTGTGCTCAGATTGCCGGTGGGTATATGTATGAATTAATGCAGTTATTTGCAGGCTTAAAGTTCTATTGCATATATGATGTGCAGAAAAAGAGCAAATAACATGAAACATATAGAAAACGTTCCCCAAAACTGGGAAAATATTTGGTTCAAACAAGCAGAACCAGAATTTGTTTTTGGCCAGGGACACCCCTAGAGAGTACTATCATATGGTATCACGCCAGTTCCCACCCACCAAGTCCCCCCCCCCCCCCCCAAGACAGTTCCTAGCCTTTTTCTTTTTCCCCTTTCCCCCTTTACCAACTGTAGCTTCTTTCTTTGTATCGGGCCCCATAAATCCTGGCAGTGCTTTTTTTTTTTTTTTCTTTTTTAATGACATCTGGAATACAGAGGTTGGAGCAGCATACGGAAGTACACAGCAGATGTATAATAACAAAATAACTTTTCATAGGTAGAGTACTAATTTGTTATAAATCGTAATCGGTGTGTCATTTTGAGGGGCTTAATTAGGTTGAAACCTAGTTTGGTGGGGTGTGGGGGACATAGGTAGTATATTAGTTTGTTATAAATCATAATCAGTGTGTCATTATGAGGGACTGAATTAGGTTCAAACCTAGTTTGGGGGTAAGGGCCCCCCCCCCCCCCACCCCCATTAACTACTGTTTTTATTTATTTATTTATTTATTTATTTATTTACATATTTATGACATTTAGATCCTGGATTAAACATGAATTAAGTTGAAACCTGGTGTGGTGGGAATTGGTTCAGTGGGAATTTTCCTATGTGTGAATTGTCCAGATGGGAATTGGTGGGTGGGAACTGTCCGGTGGGAACTGACCTGGAACCTATCATATGCATCTATATGCTTAGTACTGTTTAAATTTAATCCCTCTGTTATTTTATTTTATACTAGGAAAAAATGCCCGTTTCTGAGCGGAATGAAACGGGCGCTAGCAAGGGGCCCCCTCCCTCCGTCCCTCGAAGCTACTTGCCTTGTTCGCCCTCCCTCCGTCCCTCGAAGCTACTTGCCTTGTTCGCTGTGGGCCGTTTCGGCCCTCGAGTGTCAATAGCTCCGCCCTCGACGTCATGACGTTTTGACGCGTCATGACGTTTAGACGCGAGGGCGGTGCAGACACTCCAGGGCACACCAGATATCTCGGGCGCCTCAACTTCCGTGGAGGCTTCAGAACGTTGGGGTTGCCTTTTATATATATAGATTATGTTTCACCAAACTTCTGTTCTGCACATACCTTAACAGTTCTAAGCAGATTACACAAATTAAGAGGCTGAATAAGTAACATTCCAAGCATCAACAAATATGTTAACAATCACAATTTAAATTTCTAATAAAATGTATTTATGAAATAAAAATGTTTTCACATTTTTCCTAAATAATTGTGATCTAGAATGGCAGAGTTCCAAGCTAAGGCTGCTTGGTATTTGAGAAAAGAATTTAACATTTATGTTGCAGCTTTCTTAGTGAAAGTTCTCCAGGTGCTTCACTGAAGGTAGCAGAAGGGTAACACTTTAATGTTTGACATGTTCAATTTTACTGACGCATGTAACTCTGCTTCCTCTCACATCTAGTCTATTACATGCGTTTTCCTTATTGGTCAGACGTTGAACTGTAGTTGGAGTTTTAAAGCTAGAAGTGAAACACGTGGTTTTGTTATGGACAGAATATCATTTCTTTTAAAGAATTATAATGCACAGGCTTGGAAAGCATTACTAATGAGCCTTTACACATTTTTTTCTGGGGCCATTCAACTGTAACCCATACTGAACCATGCACAATGTAATTTGAGGCATGTCGTCACTTGAAGCTTAATGTAAAATGACATATAAATAACTATCATTCATATCCACTCGATTACAGAGTGAAAAGTACACGCACATTCAACAAAAGAAAAAACTTTGGTGTAGGGTGTCTCTAAATGCACACGTCTTGAAACCTGAGAGAGTTACTGTTTTGAACCATCTTCTTCCAAAGCCAGTGATTTTTTTTTTTCTTTTTCTATTTACAGTTTCATTTAATTTCTAGATTACTGTGAGAAATCTAGAAGCTTGGATACCTGGTTTATCTTTTATTGGGCTGCCTATAGATTATCCATATTTATTGTAGCCTTCGCCTGCGTTTTCTTGTGGCTACTGTGTTAGTTGTGTTTGTGCATGGCCTGTACATTAAGTTTGAGAAAGGTTATCAAAAAGCTATAAACAAGTAGTATCACCTTTTTTACAGTCCAGGTGCCACTAATCTACTGATGACCCATATTCCATTATAACAGCCAAAAGGTATTAAAGTAATCAGGTTCTCTGTTGAAGTAGTAACAGATAGAGCATCTGATTTTAACCAGTATTCCTCAATAAAACACTCCTGATGCAAAATAAATAAATAGTGTTTAAGTCACCACTTCCCCCTAATACTGTTTCACCTCTGCCTTTGTCTGCTTTGAATATTTACTCATGTCTTTTCCATGCTGATGACTCCGCAGCTGTACAAATATGTATACTTCATTCAACTGATAAGTGCACCCAGCAATAGAACCTCTGCCTCAAAAATACTGAGGGGTCAATGCACAGAATTCTGGCACTGTAAGGAACAGCGCCGGAAAAACACCGTCTCGTTTACGAGTCGGAATTACCGACCGATGCACAACACTGCCGTAAACTTTTGCTCATTAAAGGTAGGCGTTCAGTGCACAAAAACGTCTGTGCATTGTTCGGAATTTTAATACTACTGAGTTTGTTGTAATGCATTTGCATAGGGTTGCCGGTAGCTGCTGCGAGGAACAGTAAAAGGAATGCAGAACCCCTTTCTGCATTAGATGCTAAATAACGTTTGCAAGCATGGTAAGCTTTGTGCATCGGTTCCTGATTCTTCAAATCTCATAGAACACCTAATCAGATGGAACACAACTTTTATCATTTGTAACACTCGAGTCCTTGTACTAAAGTGCATTAAATTTTGCAGTTACTGTGCCTTAACAAAAGAAATTAATGTGTAAAGTGTGCAAAGCTAATGTGGCACCTATTAGAGGGTTTGTCCAGCATTTCTTTTGCAGGGTGTGCCTTAAAATTCCATTAGCACTTAGCACCTCTGATTTAATTGTCGGTTATTGAATGGTTCTTGCCACACACTAACTGCAATATACTCTCCATGCCCTGGCCCTTACACAAAATGCCCTTAAATTATGAATTAGTGCATACTAATTATAAAAATAATGCAAGAACAATTACCATGTTTGCGTGGTATCAGTTAACACATGCAAATTCATGCGTTATGGGAGAGGATTCTGTATATGGCACCTAAGAAATTGACGCTGAAATTGGTGCCAACTAAGCATCTATATAAATAATTCTCACCTCCAACGTTCAGAACCTCACTGTGTGGCAGGAAAACACTGAAGCCCTGTAGTCTTCTAGGCTGTCAGCACCACTCACTCTCACTCATAGACCCGCCCTCAGCCACACCCCATCCACACATAATTCACAACCCCAACATTCTAAATGCAAATTTGTAGTTGCAAGATCCCATGAGTGTATGCCCTGCCCTCGCGTCACAACGTGATGACGTGGAGGGCGGGGCTGTGACACTCAGCCAATCACCAGTTCCACCGCCCTCCGACGCTACCCCCCCCCCCCCCCGACGCAGTGCGAGAAACAGCCGACTACGCAGGGCCTCCACCCCCCAATGCACTGCGACAAGCACCGAGCTAGGCAGGGGGAGGAGTGCCGTCCGAACACCTGAGCCGCCGGGAACCCAAAGCTGCCACACGCAAAAACAAAACTACCCGCCTGCAGCCTCCCCACGCTGCCGTCCTGCGCCCTCCTGATGCTGCCGCAGGTAAACCTTGCTAGTGCCTGTTTCATGGCTCATAGAAACGGGCCTTTTTTACTAGTATTCTATAATCGGTGCCTAGATTTAGGCGCCGATTATAGAATACACTTTGCTGATATTTCAGCACCTAAATCTACGGATATCTATTTACTCCAATGAAAATGTGGCGTAAATCCCAGCACGTAGATTTAGGCGCATTGGGCCATACTCTAGGCACGTAAATTTTGGAACGCCCACGAAATGCCCATTTCCTCACCTTTAATCACGCCCCTTTTTGACTGCACACATTAGAAGTTCAGAGCGCCCCATGCCAGAATCACACCCTGTGTGACATGCCTCCACCCATCAACTGCACCTCTAATGGAATGGTAGCGATATGTGCACCCCCATCCAGGGCCGCCGAGAGGTGGGGTGGTGTGGGGCAAAATTTCCCTGTCCCAGTGCCGGCAAGCTGCTTGTTGCTGCCTGCTTCTGGGTCCATCCTCCCCTGCTCCTGCGTGCCGCCCAGGACCCGGATGATTACATTAATGCGATATTGCGTTAATGCAATCATCTGGGTCCTGACTGTCAGCACGGACAGGAGCAGAAGAGGACAGACTGTGGGAGCAGGCACGCTTGAAGCGGCTTGCTGGTTTGGGTCCCCCTTGGAGGCAAAGACAAAAAGGTGCAGGAGCAGTGGTGTGCAATGCAAGTGGCTTGCCAGCACCGGACCCCCCTTAGAGGCAAAAGGTAACTGGAAAATTGAGCTGGAAAAGTTATGGGACTGGCGGTGCAAGTGGGGGGCGTCTACGGCAGTCTGGTTCTGCCTTGGGCTCGGCCATGTCTCTCAGCAGCCCTGCCCCTACCTCCCTTGTGCCCTGTGCAGCTGCAGCACTTACTCAGCTCTCGGGTTGGCCCTGTCAAAGATTGCTTTCATATCGTTGGTCCCACTCATTTACCTTTGATGTTACGCAATACTTCTACATTGTAAGGAAGACCAATATTTTCCCTTCCATCACTGAGGAAAACCTTCAAGTCGACCTCTGTAGCCTACTCTGGACTTAAGCACATTCACTCCTCTCCTTTCTTTTTTCAGAAATTTGTATTCTGCGTGCAGATGCCAAATAAATGATTCCTCTCATCCTTACCATCATGTTTGACTAATTTGTTACAACTGAAGATAGTTTTTGGTGGTGTTCATATGTGAAAACATTGGGTCCTATAACCGAGCTAGTCAACTGTATTGTGGAAAGTTGCGTTAGTAGAACTGCCCATTCACACCCAATTAGCTATAGAGCCTGAAGTCTTCACACTGTACGACGTGAATACTAATAAAACTATTCTCGATTTTAACGTTTTACTCAAACATGATAGTATAGCTGAGAGATTTTGCATTGACAAACAGGATAGATATTTTTATTAGCACATTGATCAGTCACTGCAAAAAGATCAGACTTGAATAGTCATGAAAGCTGAGGTACATATACCTTAAATATGGCACCTTCATCAGCTAGGGAATAGTGAAGAATCTTCTCCCTAGCCTTTTCTCTTCTAGTTCCATGTACATATTAAAGAGTGTAGGTTATGGCGCCATCTCATGGAATTATTTACAAGTGCTGAAAATGTACTCAACTGGAATGTAGATAATCATATTTTCAGTTTTTATGAAATGATTGATTCAACTAACATAAAGTGATTTATAATACAGTAGTCATATATATTATATGTACATAGAGCAATTTTAAAAGACAGTTAAAGAGCAATAGAAATAGATGTTTGACATTTCTCTCTAGAAATGTAAACTTATGCTTATATAACCTACATGTGCATAAGTTTAGAGACAAGGGGAGAGGATTAGCATTTACAGTAAATGCATACTCGTAAATATCCACCTTAATTAAGACAGGAAATTTATGCATGCTACAGAGCAGGTATAAATATATATGCATAAAGCCCCCTGGGGTAATTTTCTAAATGGAAGCATTTGAAGACTTCTGTTTTGAAAATTTGCCAGTACCCACACAAGGAAAAAATTATGGGGTAATTTTCTAAGGACCAACAAAAAGGAGTGAAGAAACAAAAAATGAGGAAACCAAAGCTGAGTAATAATTTTTTTTTAAATGTTGTTTTATTCCAACAGTGCTGTAGGTGTACCATCAAAAGACTGAACATGGCAGTGTTTCTGCAAACATGCCTTTGTCAGGAGCCTAATAATATAAATACAACAAAGGATATGAATAAAATACCAATGACCAAAACATCAATAAAAGGCAATACAATTGAAGTTAAAAAAAATTTGAAGTTAAAAAAGATAATAAATAATGGTGCGCTACTAAATATAACATACTGTAAAATACAAAAATACAGGATAAGTAACTTGAAACATACACCATAGAACTCAATAAAGGGTAAAAACATACCTTAGCATGCACAGTACACTAATTGTAGCAGTCACAAAGTTGGCAAACATAAATCACATCTACAGATCCAAAAAAAAGAGGCAAAACAGTTACAAATACTATGAAGATAAAACTTCCTGAAACAGCATGTATAAAAAACTGAGACTTAAAATGAATGGAATCCAATATGTATTATTCTATAGAAAATGACAAAGAAGCAATGGTATGATAATAATTAAAGTGAAGTCATTTTATAAGGGACTTGAGTGTGTAGAACGTGCTCAGATAGGCACTTTTAAAATTATTCTGTGGATATATGTGTATAAAAGAGAAACATTGAACCTACTTTTCACAATATTCATGTGGCATTACTACTACTACTACTACTATTTAGCATTTCTATAGCGCTACAAGGCATACGCAGCGGCATTCCCAAGGGACCGGCACTTGCACATGTATTCACCTATTTTTATTGTCGTATACATGGGCACTGCAACATCTACCTCGGGGCAGGTGCCAGTGTGTGCAACCCACTCTCCATAGGTAATTCCACAGAAGCTCAGAGGCAAAGCATGGTATGCCAGCTTTATAAATACAGGGCCTGATATTCAGCCGGTGGTGGGCAGCGCTTTTGCTATCCACCACCGGCATTAAACCTGGATATTTAATGCTGTGCCATTTCCAGCAACTGGCCTTGAATATCTGGGGTTGTTAACCAGTTATGCTAATATTCAGCGCTAACCAGTTAACGTTTTAACAATTAAAGATAGGACAGCTATTTATGCGGTCCTATTTAACCGCTAAACTTATCCAGTTAGGCGCTGAATATTGGCGCCTAATTGGATAAGTCATGCAATATAGCTGGTTATTCACTAGGCACTAACTGTCAATGTTCAGCAGAGATAACCAGTTATCTCCCACTGAATATTAGTGGTTAGGCACCGATATGCTATTTGATCGGTCAGCAGCCGTGTCCGGTCAGTTAAATAGCTTTGAATATCAGGGTGACAGTGTGTTACAAAAATAGTCTAGTCACAAACTCTACAATTAACCTTGTACTAACTTTTTTGGGGGGGAGGGAGCACTGATATTGGTCTAGGATTGAAAAATAAGATTTGATTTGCATGTCTTCCAACATCTTTTACCCTTGTTCCTTCTGTTTGTACACCCTTTTGTACTTATGCGCTAAGGGCTAGATTCTATGGCGCCAAAAAAAAACAGCACCAAAAAAGTGCTATTCTATAAGTTGTGTTTAAAGTTAGGCGATGTTTATAGAATAGCACTTAGACCCGGGAATCGCGCCTAACTTTGGGCGCAGCCATTTGCACCAACATAAATGTGCTGCAAATGTACACGCCCCATCACCCTTACTCTCTAACAGTGTACTTTAATTTTAGAAACAGCCCCATTACGCCCATGACCCTCCCATTTCCACATCCTCTTTTTCAGATCACGTGTAAATGTTAGGCATGTAAATTCCGATTAAATCTAATTAGTGTCTAAAGCCAATTATTGGTGCTAATTAGCTCTTTAGTCAATTAAATTGTGTGCACACCTGAATTTGTGCGTTCAATTTTTGGTGACTTTTATAGAGTTAGAGGGTAAGCAACTTGTTTGTGTAAGTTGTAGAATAGCGCCTATCATGCGTTTAAGTAAACATTGTATGGCTGGATCCAGCGCCAAATAAAATCAGCACTAAGCACGCTCTTTATAGAATCATGCTTAGCGTTAATTCCTACACCAGACTTAGGCCTGCTGAAGCCTGGTCTAAATGCTGGCGCCTAAGTTAGGTGCACTGAAGCCATATTCTATAATACTGCACACAAAACTCTTTGGAATGTCCCTGACACTCCCATGGCCATGCCCCCTTTTGAATTACACGTTAGTAGAGTTATGTGCCATGCCTTATAGAATAACGTGCAGCCAGATGGGCACACAAATTTTAATAAGTGCCAATTAATATCAGTAATTGGTTGTTAGTATGCGTACCAGGTTCAAGAGGGAGCCACAGGCAAGGACTATCACAAAGATGACTGAGTTGAATTAGAAGGAGGCTACAGAAATGGATAGCCAGGTAGTCACAAATAACGGTTTATGGCAGCAGTTCTCAGCTGTGATTCTGCTTGAGCTGGAAGTTTAACAGAGTTTGTGGAAAAGTGCCAGACAGAGAAAAAGAAACATCATTTGGCGGATATGAGTGTTTGAAGTTAAAATGTTTCCATTTTATGATGTACAAGTGGAAATATTAATGCAATTAACTGATGAATCCTGCAATTTTTCTTCTAGGTTAGTGAAAGGCACAGCTTATCACTGGGACCTCCTTCTCGTGGCTTTGATTAACACAGGGCTGTCAGTCTTCGGCTTACCTTGGATACATGCTGCCTTCCCTCACTCTCCTTTGCACGTCCGGGCACTTGCAAATGTGGAAGAGAGAGTTGAAAATGGGCATATCTATGAGACGTAAGTGTGCTAAAAGCCATTACATTTCTGAATAAGTTGCAGAGGCTCTGTAAAACTAAGTATTATTCAGCTCTACATTGTGGAGGCAATTTTATAAGAGGGCATTTATGGAAAGTCCAACAAGGTGCCTGTTTCACAAAGCGTCATAGATGCCTGTGCACCTTTATTAAAGAGTAGCTTAAGATAGTCCAAATTTTGTTTTCTTTTTTAAAAAAGCATGCAGGGTAACTGGTCAGTTATACAATATAGTAATCCCAGCACATATCTACTACTACTAATAGCATTTATATAGCACTACCAGACACACGCAGCGCTATACATTTGACATAGAGAGACAGTCCCTGCTCAAAGAGCTTACAATCTATATCTCTTATTAAATCAGTTGAAACTCATAATTGAACTTCTGCTCTCAATAAACATAGGCTTTAATCACACCACAAAGGTATTTTAAATTGTTGTGGACCAATCAAAGGTGGCAGCCATATATTTCTCCCACTCTTTCACTGGGTTAAGCGCTCACCACATTTCTTCATCAGTCTAAAGAGAATTTTAAGTGCTTAAATTGTAAATAGATTTAAACTTTAACTTATTTTTAAAGTCAGGAAGATTGGTCACTTATCTTAGCAACAGAAATCAGGAAGATCAGCTGACATGAATCATGTTTGGTCTCCTGAAAAGATAAAGAATAAAATTAAGCTATAGGTTCCAGCAGAGTCAGTATATCAGACTTCCAGACATACCTCTGAAGTATTTCATTCTATCTTCATTTTGCCGCCCAACAATATTGCGGCTCCATCTATTTACAGATTTTCAACACTCAATCACATGATTTCCAAATTAAATAACTAACATCCATTCAATCTCTAAATTGAGCCCAAAAGGAATGACAGAATTTAAAACATAAGTGCATTGTTCTTTATCATTCAAAAAATACACGAGATTACCACCCTTTTACGTCTGTGCTCCCCTCGCCCTCTGGTGGCCAGAACCGGCTGGCTGCATTAGATTGTTTGTGTGATGTCGCCCGGTCCAGATTTCAGCCCAGTCCGGTCCGGATCTTCCAGACTGCCGGACCTGCTTGTTTTGTTTGTACTTGCACAGCACCCTTAGTTGCCTGGTGATTGCAGCAGCTAAGCCTCAGCTGCTGCTGAGCTTATTAGCCATTTTGAAACTCTCTGCTTGGCCTTTGCATTGCGTCTAAGGTATGTATCTTTCTGGCTGCTCTACAGCTTTTAGTTTTGTGTCTTGTTAGTCAGTGTTTTGCTCCCTGTTTTAGTGGCTGTTTTCAGCTTTCAGTCCTGTCCTTTAGCCTATCCGTTCCCTGCCTTGCTGTCCCTGAGTTGCCTAGCTGTTATCCAGTCCTGCCCTGTCCAGTAAGTCCTGCCGGCCACCTGAAGCCTTGAGCTCAACTCTTGGTGAAAAGTGGTCAGGTGCAGGTGAAGCCTAACTGTTTGTCAGAAATCTGCCCTGTCTCTAGCGTGGGGTGGTTTTTGCCTGCCACTGCCATTCCTCTGCAGTGGCCCAAGGGCTCACAAACCCAGTTTCCAGCTTTGAAAACGTGACACACCCTCACAACCCAACTCAATTGAATCCAAAATTCTCCACCATAAATTGTGGAATGTTTTTTATCCATCCAGTGTTGGATCAATGGTGCTGTAATCACTCTGTTCATAATTTTTGATTTATGTTCATTTAGGTGCAATTTTAATAGTCCTTCCAGTGCACCCTACATACACCAAGTTACAAGGACAAATGACAGCATGTGATTCCAAGAATATAATGTTTTTGCTCTTGAGCTAATAATTTTCACTGTCTGTGGATCTTTCCATTTTTAATACCATCTAATGTGTAGGGGCACCATTGACATCTACCGTATTGATAATGACCAGTGGTGATGTCTGGAATGCCTACATAATCCTGGAGGAAAATTCCATTGTCTGTTATTGAGATGGACATGGGGGAAGCCACTGCTTGCCCCGGGATTGGTAGCATGGAATGTTGCTACTAATTCGGTTTTTGCCAGGTACTTGAGACCTGGATTGGCCACTGTTGGAAACAGGATACTGGGCTAGATGGACCATTGGTCTGACCCAGTATGGCTATTCTTATGTTATGTGAGCATCTCTCCCAAAGTCCATACCACATTGAAAAGAGGCACCTAGAATTAGCTCCAGTAGTGCACAGTTCACATATACACCTTCTCCAAAGATCATAGGCGTAATCTGAGATGGCCATGGAGGGGGGGCTTTTTTACCCATTGCGGTAAAAAGGGCCCTGGCACGTTGGAAAAATGTCCCGTTCCCCCCCCCCCCCCCCCCCCCCCCCCCCCCCCGCTAGCACACGGCCCTTTTTTCCACAGCTTGGTAAAAGGACCCCTTAGTTTTGTTAACAGCACAAAGTAAAATGACCAAATATAAGCATAAATACAATCAATGAGGTAAACCTGCAATCAGGCAAATTGAATCCTGATTATCATGTTTCTGTTAGATGGTGGTTCTGGAGTGCTGTTAAATATGTATATTGTAAATATTAGTCCTGTTATTAGGTTTCAATGTGCCATTTCCAATTTTACCTCGTATTGTATTTATGATTATGTATGTCTGTTAGCAAAATGGTAAATTTAACTGTACCTGCTGTACATCATCTTGGGTGAATCTCTTCATAAAGGTGGTTAATAAATCTCAATAAATAAAAAAGATAAAATAAAAAACATGATATAGGGGATAATTCTGTGTAGGTCACTAAAGTTAGGCACATGATCCACCCATGTAATTGCTGTTATAGGACACTAGTGTAAGTTGGCAGTTATGTACCAACATTTAGGAATGACTGCTTATACCGTATCAATGGCTGCTGTAGATATCTGTGCCTAAATGTTACAGTTACAAGTGTAACTTTGTGCTTTATTATCCTTGAGTATAAGAACTAACCCACCTATTTCTCACCTCCACTTTACAGTTGGTTATTTCATTTATAGCCGCTGAAGCCATCAAGCAGTTCTCGACAGATAGCAAATCAAAAATAATAGATCAGAGATCTAGGATATAACAGAATATTGTATAGTTAACCTATATTATAAGTAATTCACCTGGCCAAGATTTGCATTGGCTGCCAATAAAAGATGCTGCTGTGAGCGGGACCCATGCAGAGGAGGACGCCCATCGCAAAAATCGGAAGAAAAAAAAAATGTCCAAGTGCTCATCAGGGACGTCCTTTCAAGTGCCTATTTGGGCACCTTTTTGAGGCTTGGTCGTGAAAAAAATGGACCAAGTAAAGTCAACCAAATGCTCGTCAGGGACGCCCTTCTTTTTTCCATTATTGGCCGAGGACGCCCATTTCTTAATCACGCCCCAGTCCCGCCTTCGCTATGGTGCCGACACGCTGCTGTGAACTTTGGTCATCCCCGCGACGGAAAGCAGCTGAGTGCGCCCAAAATCGGCTTTCGATTATGCCGATTTGGGCGATCTTAGGAGAAGGACGCCCTTTGATATGGTTGACCACGGAATTTTATTACACATACTTGAATATTTTGGCATCGGAGGCAATGTCCTAAACTGGTTCAAGGGGTTCCTAACCTTGCGCTCATATCAAGTCACATCAAATTCAACCACGTCTGCTGCATGGACACCTGAATGTGGAGTACCGCAGGGGTCCCCCCTCTCGCCAACTATTTTCAACCTAATGATGATCCCCTTGGCAAAACTTCTATCAAATCACAACCTTAACCCTTACATATATGCAGATGATGTAACGATATATATTCCTTTCAAACAAGACATTAATGAAATCTCCAACGAAATCAACCAAAGTCTACACATCATGAATACCTGGGCAGATGCATTCCGACTGAAATTAAACGCAGAAAAAACTCAATGCCTCATACTTACCTCCCAATACAACACGAACAAATTTACCACTATCAACACACCTAAACTAAATCTGCCAATTTCTGAAACTTTAAAAATCCTTGGAGTCACTATTGACCGCCACCTAACACTTGAGACTCACGCGAACAACGCAACCAAAAAGATGTTCTACTCCATGTGGAAACTGAAAAGAATAAGACCATTCTTTCCAAGATCCGCTTTTGCAGTCTAGTGCAATCACTCGTACTCAGCCATCTGGACTACTGCAACTCATTATACGCAGGCTGCAAAGAACAAATACTGAGGAAACTTCAAACAGCCCAGAATACAGCAGCCAGACTCATCTTCGGAAAACCAAAATACGAAAGTGCAAAACCCTTACGTGAGAAACTACACTGGCTCCCACTCAAGGAACGTATCACCTTTAAAGTATGCACCTTAGTTCACAAAATCATTCACGGTGAAGCCCCTGCATACATGTCTGACTTAATAGACCTGCCACCCAGAAATGCTAAAAGATCATCCCGAACTTTCCTCAATCTCCACTTCCCTAAGTGCAAAGGCATAAAATACAAAGTACTGCATGCATCAACCTTCTCCTATATGAGCACGCAATTCTGGAATACACTACCACGCAACCTGAAAATGATCTACAAATTAACCGACTTCCGTAAACAATTGAAGACCTATCTCTTTGAGAAAATTTATTGCAAGGATCAAAACGCATGAAGTCCATACACACTAATAAAAATGCATCAATACACTCTCTTCTGAATTCTCTTACCCCGTATTTTCACCACACTTAAAACTCCACCCACAGATAAAAATGTTATACCCTATGCTCTCTTGCAATTGTTCTATCGCCCTATCTTTTCCCCATTGTAACATTCCATTGTTTCTACGCCTAAACGATGTTCTGACTTGACTTTGTCTTCCCATAACTCCTCACAATGTAACCCATAATCGAACTGTAACACATTGTATTTCCACCATTCACAATGTATTGTAAGCCACACTGAGCCCGCAAATAGGTGGGAAAATGTGGGATAAAAATGCAATAAAATAAATCTCCCGATTTGTGTCGGAAGATGTGCGCACTTCTCTTTCGAAAATGCCCCTGACAGTTAATCAAGTTAATGTATGTATGCTTTGGGTCTTTTGCTATGCATATGTCAGACTGAATAAAAAAGCTGCTCTTAAGACTGGTCTAACTGTGGTATTTACCTTCTAAAACAACAGACTAGATAGAGGTAGCAGAAATAGTACACATTTTTACTGAATATTTTTCAGTTTGTGATTTTCTGCTCACTGACTGCTGTAAGGGACAACTTCCCCTGAGTCAGATAAGCCCAAAATGATTTGATATTTTGAGATAAAGGCAGAGAAAAATAAAAACTCTACTGAATAAGTTGAGGGGGGGGGGGGGGATATTTTGTTTGTTGTTTTCAGTTTAGTTGAAAATATATTATCTTTACATTTAATTAATTTAATCACTCCATTGTAACAATTTAGTTTATTGGGAAATCCCTCACTTTTAGTCCTCTTATGTATTTTTATTGATATTTCTGTGTAATCATGTTTATTTCTCTCCTCCCCTTGATAGAATTGTGAGTGTGAAGGAGACCCGGCTGACGTCACTGGTGGCCAACATCCTGGTGGGCCTCTCCCTCTTCCTCCTGCCTTTCCCACTGCAGTGGATTCCAAAGCCAGTCCTCTATGGGCTTTTCCTGTACATCGCCCTGACCTCCATTGATGGCAGTCAGCTCTTTGAACGAGTGGCACTTCTGCTGAAAGAGCAGGTATGTGGTATCCAACTGGAATGTAACCCGTGTACAGGATGAGCAGTGAGAAAATGCTTTAACAGCATGTTTCCTGTGGAAACCTGTCCAAAAAGTGAGTTACAGTGGCTTCAGAAACATTGTCACCATAGAATAGCTGATCATTTTTATTGTGTTCTCTCCAATTCTGTTCTGCGTTTGAAGTCAGCTGGTGCTACTTCTTGCCATCACCTGTAACATTGCCATATTTATTATGCTGCTACAGCTGTTTCATTCAAAAATTCTCATTTCTTTTTACCTCATCAGAGGAGGAATTCTGTTCAGTTTATATTAGTTTAGGCTGCAAATATGACACATTTTATTAAGATAGCATGATGTATTGTGTCGGTGTTTTATGACGTAAGGTTATTGATGTGGTTTGTCACAGTATCATCTTGTATCTTATGGCATTTTTAAACAGATATAACTTGAGGACATCACCCACAATCACTATGATTGTAATTATATCTTGTGATTTATCACAGATGGGAAGATAAGATGATTTGGCATTTTTTATCCTAAAACCAAGTCTCACAAATATTTTACCCTTCTTTACCAGTTCAGCATCCAAGGAAGAAACTTGCTTTCTTAGTTTGCAGCTGTTTATTATAAATAAATAGTAACTTTCTGCAGATAGTTGAAAGAAGAATGATGTACTGATTCTGATCCAATACAAGCAGGAAAAGTCTCTTGTGGCTGGATATTGGTCAGTTGACTGCCTGACAGACTTGTAAAAGGATTATGTGAATTCCAGGGGCGAAGTGCAGCCAAGATAGAGATTCTTTTAATTTCAGAGGGAGAGGAGCAACTGAGATGACCAAGAGGGTCAGGGTTATACTTTAGGCTAAGACATGAAGCCTGGTAGGTCTTGAAATGGGCCACATGTAATATTTAACCTGTAAGGACAAAGATTATATGAACCTAGCAGGAAACACTATTTGTTTTTAACTTACAGGCTGTCAGTACAGTACAAATAATGTAAATGTGCCTGCACAAGCTGTGGGAGCAGGACACCCTTACACCAGAAGTTAGTGAATGGGACCAAGAGGTAGAGAGGACTATAAGAGGTCATAGTGGGGGCTACGCGTTTCCCCATGTTTTGTTTTGAAATGATACGTCTGCAGGATACCCATGTACTTCACCCGAAGTGCTCATGTGAAAGTATATTCAGAGATTTCAAAATGCAGGTACTTTTATTAGCCAACCTCTCGCCACCCTTTTATTATATATAGTAAAATTACACACACTGTTCACATAATGAGGGTGTTACTTGCACTGTGAGTAAGGGGATGGGGCTAGTATTCAAACTGCATTTTCTTTCAATTTTTAATGTGGGTAAGCCTGCCTTTACCCACATCATATATATACACGTATTGTGTTCACAATTAATCACCTTGAAACCTTGATGTAACCTTTAAGAATAGCTGAAGCCTGCTGTGCAACCTGTTGTGATCTGTCAGCATGAACCAATAGGAGCCTTTTTAGGCCGTCAGGACCAAATCTCTCCAGGCAGTTTTAAAACAGAGTAAACTAACTGGCAAGAATGTGATTTCTATTTCTGTCTGATACTCTGGTGCAGTAAGTCCATGGTATGCCCTCTTTGGTAAAACAGCATTGAATGCCACACTAAGTAAATTCTGTTGCAATAACCAAATTACCCTGATAGGCAGTCAAGAAGTAATGAAATGAAATGACACAGTCTACACGTGGGCTCTCAGGCCAGTTGCAGTTTTCCCTCCTCACATGAAAACATTTATTCAGCCAGGATTCCAAAGAGTCTGACTCACAGCACAAGAACATGCATGCGTAACCCACTCCTCTAAGCCGGGTTAAGCTCATGGGTATACTCCGTGAGCTGATATCGGGGTTCGGGAGACTGGATGTGCACTACTCATTTCAGGTTCCCTCCGGATCACACATAGAAACCACAGAGTAGTCCAGAGAGTCAAGGAAAGTAACGGAACTTTATTTAACAACTGGAACTCTGCATCAATTGTCATAGCAGTCCTCAGCATACTCACAACTATTTATTTTTTTGTTACATTTGTACCCCATGCTTTTCCACTCATGGCAGGCTCAATGCGGCTTACATGGGGCAATGGAGGGTTAAGTGACTTGCCCAGAGTCACAAGGAGCTGCCTGTGCCTGAAGTGGGAATCGAACTCAGTTCCCCAGGACCAGTCGAGGTGCAGTGTCACCATAAAGCAATACAAAGGTCTTATGATACCTTTCTTTTATTCTTCATTTCTTAATCTAATAATTCCTAACATTCTTATATGGTCTGGGAGGCGGGACTTGTGGTTGGGAGGCAGAGATAGTGCTGGGCAGGCTTATACGGTCTGTGCCAGAGCCGGTGGTGGGAGGCGGGGCTGGTGGTTGGGAGGCGGGGATAGTGCTGGGCAGACGTATACAGTCTGTGCCCTGAAGAGGACAGGTACAAATCAAAGTAGGGTATACACAAAAAGTAGCACATATGAGTTGTCTTGTTGGGCAGACTGGATGGACCGTACAGGTCTTTTTCTGCCGTCATCTACTATGTTACTATCCTGCTTATAATCGAACGAGAAAAACGCCCAAGTTCCGACCTAAATCGGGAGATGGGCGTTTCTCTCACAAAAACAAATAAAGCGGTATAATCGAAAGCCGAACTTTGGACGCTTTCAACTGCACTCCGTCGCGGATGCGGACAAAGTTGACGGGGGCGTGTCGGAGGCGTGGTGAAGGCGGAACTGGGGCGTGGTTATCACCCGAACAGAGATGGGCGCCTTTCGCCGATAATGGATACGTTTGTAGCTAGAATTTAGGGCACTTTTCCTGGACCCTGTTTTTTCACGAATAAGGCCCCAAAAAGTGCCCTAAATGACCAGATGACCCCCAGAGGGAGTCGGGGATGACCTCCCCTGACTCCCCCAGTGGTCACTAACCCCCTCCCACCACAAAAAAATGATGTTTCACAACTTTTTACTTTCACCCTCAAATGTCATACCCTCCTCCCAAGCAGCAGTATGCAGGTCCCTGGAGCAGTTGTTAGGGGGTGCAGTGGACGTCAGGCAGGTGGACCCAGGCCCATCCCCCCCCTACCTGTTACAATTGTGCTGCTTAATGCTTAGTCGTCCAACCCCCCCAAACTCACTGTACCCACATGTAGGTGCCCCCCTTCACCTCTTAGGGCTATAGTAATGGTGTAGACTTGTGGGCAGTAGGTTTTGAGGGGGATTTGGGGGGCTCAACACCCAAGGGAAGGGTGCTATGCACCTGGGAGCTCTTTTACCTTTTTTTTTGTTTTTGTAAAAGTGCCCCCTAGGGTGCCCGGTTGGTGTCCTGGCATGTGAGGGGGACCAGTGCACTATGAATCCTGGCCCCTCCCACGAACAAATGCCTTGGATTTATTCGTTTTTGAGCTGGGCGATTTCATTTTCCATTATCGCTGAAAAGCAAAAACGCCCAGCTCACACCTTGGCGAATAACACATGGGCGTCTATTTTTTTTTTAAATACGGTTCACTCCGCCCCTTCACGGACCCGTTCTCGGAGATAAACGCCCATGGAGATAGGCGTTTCTGGTCGATTATGCCGCTCTATGTAACTGTACTGCCTGGAGTCAGCACATGTCCTTTCGAGCTGCCCAAAGATCAGAGCAGGTGCAAGCCTAGGCAATACTTCAGCCCAACACAACCCCTGAATTAACTTTTAGGCTCTTATCCTGACCCCACCTCCCCAAAGATTTTGATAATTAAACTCAACAATCATGATTATCACACAAACATCTTATAACCATATAGGTTAGATATATATGCTGAAGGTTCTTTGAGTTTGTGTGACTATCAGAACCTATTATTTTACTTTGCAGCTGATATTTGCTGCCCCCAAGAAGGTGATTCCCTTGTCGACTGCCTAATCATGCGTAATGGTTGGGCCAGTCCTGCCGAAGATGTACTTGAAGAAATTAAAAAAAGAAACCCAACCCACGAGTCTACAGTCTTCTCTGGAAGCTAAAGATTGTTCTGTGTTTTGTGTTCTTTGCTTCTTTTCATAGCAACCTATGCAATGCAGAAGGAAGCAAGGCTGTATTACCTTGTAGTGATGTACTGTTAGCTGGCAGCTGGTAGGATATGACAAGCACACAGTACCTGGAGAACTGAGATGAAAGTAGCTATTTACAAAATGCATATGTGGATGATATTTCACAAAGGTCAATGAAGTTCCTAGATGGGTTACAATAGAGAATTGTACTGGTAGTGACATTCTATTTCTTTCTACTGCTATTCAGCATCCATTCACACAGACAAGATTATATCTGACCTGTAGAGGTGTGGCTGGCATTTTATTCTCATTCTAGACAGTCCACATTTTAAAATGTCAGTTATGCAAGACCCTGTTGTTGCAAAGTCTTAATATCCCTGAACTTCTGTGTGTGTAATTTCATTTTAGTCCTGTACATTGCTTCCTTCTCCCGTTGTCATGGTGCTGCAGATTTGAGGGCTGAGAGTTTAGATTCTAGAAATATTAAGTGAAATCTTTTGTGCCTGATAAATAAGCCAGCGCTGATGTTTGTGTGTTTTGGAGATGTACTTTTTAATGGAAAAATGCTAAGGTGGGGGGAGGGGGGAAGAGGGGGGTTGTACTGTTTCTGTTGTCTTGATGTTTCAAAGAAATTAGTAAAAGTTGTTACAAATTAATGTTTGCCATTTTCTAGCCACAAAAACAAGAAAATATGAGGGCTCAATTGCATATGCATAACTCGCCTAAACACTGATTCATCTTCAAATGTCAGACACGCTAATAGTAATTAACAAAATATAAGGAAATATAATCATTTTCAAAACAAATTCAACAAATACAATCAAGCTTCCAATAGAGAGAAGGTACAAGAAAACAGTTTGGTTTCATTACTAAGAAATTTCATCAGCTGTGACCTGGGGCATACAAAGTACTACTTACATAATTTTAAGGTAGATTTTAGGCAAAATGTACAAATCGAAATTAAGGCATCCAGATCCGGATGTGTCAATTTTCACTAATATTTTAAAAAAAGAACTTCCAGCATAGAGCCACATGCAAGAAGGGAGCAGCCATTTACATGTGTCAACATGTAAAATACCCCTAAAATTACACACACAGCAGAGTATTTCAGAACATATATGTGTCATTGCCCACATGTTTACCTATGAGGTAAATATTCAGCTAGCGAGAGTCAGCGTTATGCCTTGATATTCTGTGTTGGGCCACTGGCACTGAATATCTGGGTTTATGCGTCTGGTTGTTTCTTGCATTTAACGACCTAAGCAAAACTGGATAAAGATAAGACCAGTACTTTTTTTTTGCCGGTATATACCAGTACGCCCTGGTACAGTGTACCGGCACCTTTTTTTCTAGGGCCAGCTCACCTGCCCGCCCATAGCTCCCCAGCCCTGCTTTCTGTTCCTGCCACCCATGACGCGTTTAAATCTTTATTTTTTTTTTACCTGAAGTCACAGCACCAGCGTTAGTGAAAGGACCAGGCTCGCCTCCTCCAGCCTTCCCTTCGTTCCCTCTCAGTGTCCCACCTTCCTCTGACGTAGTTTCCGCAAGGGCGGGACACTGAGAGGGAATGAAGGGGAGGCTGGAGGAGGCGAGTCTGGTCCTTTCACTAACGCTGGTGCTGTGACTTCAGGTTAAAAAAAAAATAAAAGATTTAAACACGTTGCGGGGTGGCAGGAACAGAAAGCAGGACTGTCGGGGAGCTAAGGGCGGGCAGGTGGGGCTGGGGTACTGGACCTCAACGGGGGATTAAAAGGGGGGCAGGTGGAAGCTGTAGCGAGTTACTGGACATGGAGGGGAGGATAGGGGGCAAAGGAGAATTGCTGGAAATGGAGGGGAGGGCAGAGGAGAATCACTGAACATGGAGGGGAGGGCAGAGGAGAATCGCTGTACGTGGAGGGCAGGGAAGAGAGAAGAATAGCTGGACATGGTTGGGTTGGGAAGGGAGGATAGGGGCAAAGGAGAATCGTTGGACACGGAGGGGAGGGCAGAGGAGAATCTGGACATGGATGAGAAGGGAGGGCAGGGGAGAGAGCAGAGTTGCTGGACATGGATGGATGGAGGGAAGGGCATGAGAATTGCTGGACATGGATGGAGGAGAGGGAAGACAGAAAGGAGATGCACATGGATGGAGGGGAGAGAGGAGAAATGCTGGCCATGGAGTGGAGGGCAAGGAAGAGAGGAGAAATGTTGGAGGGAAGGACAGACATAGGAAGGAGATGCACACGGTTGGAGGGGAAGGCAGAGAGGAGAAATACTGGACAGAGATGGAGGGGGGAGGGAAGACAGGAAGTAGATGCACATGGATGGAGTGGAGGGGGAGAGGAGAAATGCTGGACATGGATGGAGGGGAGGGAAGACAGAGGAGGAGATGCACATGGATTTAGAGGAGAAAGGAGAAATTCTGGACATGGAGGGGAGGAGAGAGGAGAAATGCTGGACATGAATGGAGGGGGAGAGGAAAAATGCTGGACGTGGATGGAAAGAGGAAGGAGATGCATACTGACAAGATGAGGGAAAGGGAAAAGAGGAGAAAAACTGCACATGGATGAATAAAATAGGCAAACGTTGAAAGTTTCTGGATGATGTACCTTTTCTGTTCAAGTGTAATACTTGGTAAATAATTGAAATAAATAAATAAAAATAGGCAAAAGCTGGATCCACTCTATACCTCCTCCAGTCAAGTCCGCAGAGGACCCAGCTTTTACCTTTGGATGTAGGGCAAGAAATGAAAAAGAAAGGAGGAAAGTAAAGAAATAAATGGAAAGGAAGCCCTGGAGATGGAGTTAAGGGAACAGATAGCAGCAGAATCAGAGACTGGGACCAACATGATCAGAAAAATAAAGTCAGCAGACAACAGAGGTAGAAAAAAATCATTTTATTTTCATTTTAGTGTTTGGAAGATGTCCAATTTGAGAATTTATATCTACTGTCTTATTTTGCACTGGGTATACTAGAGCTGTAACAGCTTATAGAAATTATTTATAATGAAAAAAAATCACAAGTTATTTTTTTCTCCTATATTGGTATAGTATTTTCATGATACTGCTTACATGCGCCAAGGCTGGTATAAGGGGTGTGGCTACAGTGGGTGTGACTACCATAGGGGTGGGGCCATAGATGGTGGCCCTGCCCATAAAGAGTACCAGTACCTTTTTTCCTACAAAAAAGCACTGGATAAGACTGACTTTTATGTGGCCCGATTACTTTGGGTGGTTAAGTGCTCAACATCGACAGTGCTAACTTGCCCCCGGACCACCAACAAAATAGCTGGTGTTCACTTAGTGCTGATATTCAGCAGCAGTAACACATGTGGAGGGGCATAATCGAAAGGGGCGCCCAAGTTTTCCTGAGGACGTCCTTGCAACGTCCCGGCGAAGGGGCGGGGAAACCCGTATTATTGAAACAAGATGGGCATCCATATTTTGTTTCAATAATACAGTCGGGGACGCCCAAATTACGAAATTTAGGTCGACCTTAGAGATGGTCGTCTTTAGAGATGGTTGTCCCCGATTTTCTGCCATAATGGAAACCGAGGACGCCCATCTCTGAAACGACCAAATGCAAGCCATTTGGTCGTGGGAAGAGCCAGCATTCGTAGTGCACTGGTCCCCCTGACATGCCAAGATACCAACCGGGCACCTTAGAGGGCACTGCAGTGGACTTCATAAATTGCTCCCAGGTGCGTTACCTTGGGTGCTGAGCCCCCAAAACCACTACCCACAACTGTACAACACTACCATAGCCCTAAGGGGTGAAGGGGGGCACCTACAAGTGAGTACAGTGGGTTTCTGGTGGGGTTTGAAGGGCTCACATTTACCACCACAAGTGTAACAGGTAAGGGGGGGATGGGCCTGGGTCCACTTGCCTGAAGTGCACTGCACCCACTAAAACTACTCCAGGGACCTGCATACTGCTGTCAGGGAGCTGGGTATGACATTTGAGGCTGACAAAAAATATTTTTAAGGTTTTTTGTTTTTTTTCTTTTAGGGTGGGAAGGGGTTAGTGGCCACTGGGGGAGTAAGGGGAGGTGATCCCCGATTCCCTCCGGTAGTCATCTGGTCAGTTCGGGCACATTTTTGAGGCTTGGTCGTAAGAAAAAATGGACCAAGTAAAGTCGCCCAAGTGCTTGTCAGGACGCCCTTCTTTTTTTCCATTATCGGTCGAGGACGCCCATGTGTTAGGTACGCCCCAGTACCGCCTTCGCTATGCTTCCGACATGCCCCCTTGAACTTTTGTCGTCCCCGCGACGGAAAGCAGTTGAGGACGCCCAAAATCGGCTTTCGGTTATGCCAATTTGGGTGACCCTAGGAGAAGGACGCCCATCTCCCAATTTGTGTCGAAATATGGGCACCCTTCTCTTTCAAAAATAAGCCTGTGTCACTGAATATCAACAGATAGCTCCACACAAGTGGTTTAATTGGCCAGGAGCTTCTGCCCAGTTAAATCACTTTGAAAATCAGCTCCCTGAGCTCAGTCTAGAACAGATGTTGCAATCATTGGTCAGAATTAATTTTGAGGTGGGGAGAGAAACAGGGAGAATAAGGGAGCAACCTTCCATAATCCCTCCTGTAGAGTGCCAAACACTTAAAAAAAAAACAACTAAATGTCTTTGGGAGCCAGAAGCGTAGCCAGGTTGTAACGCCAAGGGGAGCAGAGAGGTGCACACGCTTACTGTGTAGGTGCCATTGACCGCCTGAAAAATAGGTGATGGCACCATTCAAAGTCTGTTTGGGGAAGCGGTCGCTCCCCTGGCACCCCACCTAACTACGCCTCTGTTAGGAGCATCTGTAAATTCCAGTGTTTAGAACAATGAGCATAGAACTGCATTTCACTTCTAAAACGGTGAATACATGTATATCCCCCCTAGTCCAGCCCTAATAACACCTAAGACACACGGCACCATCCACGTCTGTCAACGAGGCTGTTTCTTCTTACAACAATACTCTATCCTCTGCCTTAGACACTCTTGCACCTTTGATAACCCGCCCTGTAAGGCGTACAAAACCCCAACCTTGGCTGACTTCTAATATCCACTACCTACGTTCCTGTACCCGCTCCGCCGAACGCCTCTGGCGGAAATCTCGGGCCCTTGCTGATTTCTTACACTTTAAGTTCATGCTGACCTCCTTCCAATCTGCTCTTTTACGTGCCAAACAGGATTATTATATCCAACTGACCAACTCTCTTGGCTCTAATCCTCGACTTCTCTTCACCACATTGAACTCTCTCCTCAAGGTGCCCCCTCCCCCAACTCCCCCTTCATTATCTCCTCAGACCCTTGCTGAATTCTTTCACAACAAGGTTCAAAAGATAAACCTTGCTTTCTCTACCTCACCACCTCTCCCTCCACTAGTCCGTTCCCCTCTCTCACCTTCCCCTCATTCCCTTTCCTCCTTTCCTGAAGTTACTATTGAGGAAACTACACTTCTCCTTTCTTCCTCAAAATGTACCACCTGTTCCTCTGATCCCATTCCCACCCACCTTCTTAATGCCATCTCTCCTGCTCTTATTCCTTTTATCTGTCACATTCTCAACCTCTCACTTTCCACTGCGACTGTCCCTGCTGCCTTTAAACATGCTGTGGTCACACCTCTCCTTAAGAAGCCTTCACTCGACCCTACTTGTCCCTCTAATTACCGACCCATCTCCCTCCTTCCTTTTCTCTCCAAATTAATTGAGCGTGCTGTTCACCGCCGCTGCCTTGATTTTCTCTCCTCACATGCTATTCTGGACCCACTACAATCTGGTTTTCGCCCTCTCCACTCAGCCAAAACTGCGCTTACTAAAGTCTCCAATGACCTATTACTGGCTAAATCCAGAGGTCAATATTCCATCCTCATTCTTCTTGATCTTTCCGCTGCTTTTGACACTGTCGATCACAGCATACTCCTCGATACCCTGTCCTCATTTGGATTCCAGGGCTCTGTCCTTTCCTGGTTCTCTTCCTACCTCTCCCTCCGCACCTTTAGTGTTCACTCTGGTGGATCCTCTTCTACTTCTATCCCTCTGCCTGTCGGCCTACCTCAGGGTTCTGTTCTTGGTCCCCTCCTCTTTTCTATCTACACTTCTTCCCTTGGTTCATTAATCTCATCCCATGGCTTTTCCTACCATCTCTATGCTGATGACTCCCAAATCTACCTTTCTACCCCTGATACCTCACCTTGCATCCAAACCAAAGTTTCAGCATGCTTGTCTGACACTGCTGTCTGGATGTCTCAACGCCACCTGAAATTAAATATAACCAAAACCGAGCTTCTCATTTTCCCCCCCAAACCCACCTCCCCGCTCCCCCCATTTTCTATTTCTGTTGATGGTTCTCTCATTCTCCCTGTCTCCTCAGCTCGAAACCTTGGGGTCATCTTTGACTCTTCTCTCTCCTTCTCTGCTCATATCCAGCAGATTGCCAAGACCTGTCGTTTCTTTCTTTACAACATCCGTAAAATCCACCCCTTTCTTTCTGAACACTCTACCAAAACCCTCATCCACACCCTTGTCACCTCTCGTTTAGACTACTGCAATCTGCTTCTTGCTGGCCTCCCAGTCACCTCTCCCCTCTCCAGTCGGTTCAAAACTCTGCTGCCCGTCTCGTCTTCCGCCAGGGTCGCTTTACTCATACTACCCCTCTCCTCAAGACCCTTCACTGGCTCCCTATCCGTTTTCGCATCCTGTTCAAACTTCTTCTACTAACCTATAAATGTACTCACTCTGCTGCTCCCCAGTATCTCTCCACACTCGTCCTTCCCTACACCCCTTCCCGTGCACTCTGCTCCATGGATAAATCCTTCTTATCTGTTCCCTTCTCCACTACTGCCAACTCCAGACTTCGCGCCTTCTGTCTCGCTGCACCCTACGCCTGGAATAAACTTCCTGAGCCCCTACGTCTTGCCCCATCCTTGGCCACCTTTAAATCTAGACTGAAAGCCCACCTCTTTAACATTGCTTTTGACTCGTAACCACTTGTAACCACTCGCCTCCACCTACCCTCCTCTCTTCCTTCCCGTTCACATTAATTGATTTGATTTGCTTACTTTATTTATTTTTTGTGTATTAGATTGTAAGCTCTTTGAGCAGGGACTGTCTTTCTTCTAAGTTTGTGCAGCGCTGCGTATGCCTTGTAGCGCTATAGAAATGCTAAATAGTAGTAGTAGTAGTAATGTTTGTTTGATTTACATGTAAATCCTAGTTTCTACGCGTATGTGATATGCACATGTAAATGCTAATCTCTACTCATGTAAATTATCAATAGGGCTTCTAACATAACCATCTAGGGAAGCTCAACTGCTGTTTCAACGCACAAATTAAAAAAAACTTTTGTGCCCAGGTTGCATAGGTCTTGCAATGATTTCCAACAGCCAGACATCGTATCAGATTCCAAAATTCTAAGAAAGCAATTACAGTTGAACACTAGTTATCCAGACAAACCTGAGCAGAGGGCAGTCCAGATTATGGAAAATCCAGATGATTGGACAAATCTTTTAGAAAAGATTGGACCTACCTTTTTGAAAAGAGCACATATTCTGAGTGTTGCATGTTGAACATTATTAGTTTTTATTTTCAACAATACAGGGGGGGGGAATACCAAACTCTATAGTACAGTACTGTATTTCCTTTTAAAAAGAAAGTAATTCTTAATTACTTCAGTGCTGATTTTCATTTCTCTGCTACAAGATCATGTACTCTCTTCAGGCAAAGGAACTGGGTTGCACTGCTTTCTTCCCGCTTTACCAGCCAAGCCATCGTTGTATTTAAACATTCAAAGGCTTCTGTATGTGTTGGTCCCACATCAGCATTAACCTGGTGATCATCATCAGTTTCTGATTCATCATGTTCCTTGTCTTGTACTGATTCCACAATTTCATCATCTTTATGATCTCATACCCTGGATCATTAGTGTCACTGTATATCCATTCATTGACATTCTCTACATCACAATTGGAGCAGCCAGGAACCTGTTGAATATCCTTAGTGATGTTTTTAAGGTCATCATCTTCTTCTCCTCTGTGTCTTTCTGATTTGTTTAGAGTAATGTTCCATTCATTTTTAGGGTCTGTTTTTTTTAACTAAATTCCAAATATCTGCAACCATGTACGACAATCTTTTTATGTTCAATTTTTTTATGAATTGGATCATGCCACATTCATCATCAATATCGGCCAATAGATGTTTTTTTAACAATTGGTTCCTGTAAAATTGTTTCAAGGAAATGATAGCTCCTTTATCAATTGGCGATGTCACATTTGGAAGCAGAAGAAGTACTTTGAATTCACCTTCCTCTCACTCTAAGTTTTCAGCCATAGGATGTGAAAGCGCATTGTCCAACAATAAAATTATGTTTCCATCTTTTCCTGTATGAAGCTGAAATCTTTTCACTTCTGGTATGAAGCAATTGTCATACCAGTTGAGGAAAACTCAGTTAATCCAGGCTTTTGGGGGGGGGGGGGGGGGAGGGGGGAGCTTTCTGTATAAGCAGTAGCTTTATATACATTTTTGAAAGCACAAGGGCAATAACTCCAACTTATGACTTCTGGTTGCATTTCCCCCCACTGACGATGTTTTTATGTTTGTGGCCCTAGTCATGCATCCAAAGTTTATATAATCCTTTCAAGAAATCTAGTTAATCGTTTAACTTATTAGTAGAACATAACTGCAGAGGCATGGAATGGCCGCATTTTCAATATGGTAATACTAGAGCCCAACTAAGGAACCAGTTATTTCACTGAACCAAACTTGCTTTTCTTGTGCCATCGCCATCCAGCTGGATAGCCAGTGTGTTAACAAGGTGGAGGATACAGGATTTTTTTGACATTTATATCACACATTATCCCAAGCAAACACGGGTTCAATGTGGCTTACATTTGAAAATACAGCGAGGCAGAATAATAGAATTCAGTTATATCATGGGAGCAAGTACATGGATATGTCTGAAACATTTGACAAAGTTGAGATTAGCATATATACCCCAAGTGGGCATTTAAAAGTCTGTCCTTGTGCTGCATCTTCAGAAATCATAGCCTTACGTATAGACATTCAGATATTATCATGTGCACACACCAGAACAGGCATCCATACACACATTGCAAAAGTAAACAACAGCTTATACAGAGTACATTCAAAATTTAATTTTTATTTTCTCATTTCCATCTTCTAAAATGCTGCTAGACAGCAGATGTACAGATCAGCAGGATCCAAAGCAGTCCAAAACAAGTAAAGTCAGAAACAACACAGTTTATACCTAATTGTTCAGCCACCCTTAGGATTCACTTTTGGGTTTAAAAAGCAAAACCATGTGCATGTAAGGACTGGATAAATGAATTAAAACAACTTTAAAGCAAATGTCTTTAATATATAATACTTGGCAGCAATAATGACAGTGATAGGAGTATTCACATAGCATGCAGCCTGAGCCAACAGATTTATTTTCTGTTGAAAAAACCTAATAGGGTGCTGAACTGGTGGTACATTTAGATTGACTGGACAGAACTTCTGCATCAAGGAAGCCCTTCCGAAATAGTAGTAGTAATAAGAAAAGGCAAGTGCATTTTTTATAATATACCATTGCAATCCACAAAACAAAAGGAGCAAGTTTCCACATGCCATCTTTTTTTTTTTGCTACATTTGTACCCCGCGCTTTCCCACTCATGGCAGGCTCTCTGCGGTGGGCAATGGAGGGTTAAGTGACTTGCCCAGAGTCACAAGGAGCTGCCTGTGCTGGGAATCGAACTCAGTTCCTCAGTTCCCCAGGACCAAAGTCCATCACCCTAACCACTAGGCCACTCCTCCACTCCTGTAGGCACAGGAAAAAAAAAAGATTTTAAATGCTCCCTAATAAATGTTTTTTTTTTAATTTTTTAATTGTGCTTATAAATAGTAAGTCTGATTGTTGGCCACCAAAACAGACATCATGTTATGAGAATCAGGTGCTTCTTTACTAGGAGAAAAAAAATTCTCTGCACGAATATAGGGAGTCCCTATAACCAGCCCCTCCGAAAGACACACTAATTTAAAATGTAGAACAAATTAGTACTCTGTTTAATTTCTTGTATTGATTTTTGATACAAATACAATCAAGAGCTCACAACATAACAAGTAACATTTTACAAAGTAAGGCAATACCGGAGCTCACATGTAAGAAGTAACCTATCCATATCTAGGTTTAAAATTAAGTTATGAAAAGAGAAAAGGAGGGAAA
This sequence comes from Microcaecilia unicolor, assembly GCF_901765095.1. Lineage (NCBI taxonomy): Eukaryota > Metazoa > Chordata > Amphibia > Gymnophiona > Siphonopidae > Microcaecilia > Microcaecilia unicolor. The sequence goes on from NC_044032.1 coordinate 464,730,767, forward strand.
GAGGTGGGTGGGGGCTGGAGGGTACAGATCAAAGTATAAAACATGCATAGGCCATAAAATACATCTAATTGAGTGCTTATCGCTGTTCAATGCCGAAATATGATACAAGTGGTAGCCATTTCTCCATATATGCAGCAAAGCGAGAAGATGTCTTTGCAAGGTATTGTAACCGAAGAAACCAATTCTTCCTCTGTGTTACATCCATGTGCTGCACAAGCCGGTATATTTAAAAATATGAGATCAAATAAAAATGTTACCGACAATTAAAAAAAACACATCTTGGATAGAGCAGCTCCTAGATTTGCTTGCTTTGTTTCGGGTAAACAAGGATAATGGCTGTGCAGAGAAGAGGGAAAGGGAGACCTACCTAATGGCTTCAACCTTTTGATGCCAAGCTCCTTGTTCACGCCGCTGCCTCCCCAACTTGGCTGCAACAAATATGAATTTCAATCTGCCTAATTCTGTGTGGTGTTTAAAATTTTGAAGCCACCCAGTGCTGGCTTTGAACTCGGAATCCTCATGAAATTGCTGATTGAAAAACGCCTATTCGACTAATATTGGCCCAGAAATCGGAAGGCCCAATGATCTTTTTTGCAAACAGCATAGACATAGAGCTTTATCTACCTGTTCATTAACCTTTTCATGGTTTTTCTGGAACAACTCCCTTCCTCTTTTTCAAGAACTGAAACATAGTTGACAATATGTCGGATATTGTTGATGTTTCTACACCAAATTCTTCTGCCAATTTTGTCCCTAACACTCCCTTTCTTAACTTCCCCACTGTGTCCATTTTGTCTTTTAACAACAGGACAACCCTTTTTCGCTTTGACCGCAGTTTAAATTTCCTGTTGTTAGAAAGAAACACAGCACTGTACTGTACAAACCTTTCCACATTGGAATTGGGAGAGAAAGAAAGGGCAGGGCTTTTCTCTGCTGTGTCCTCCCTCTCGTTGATGCCATGTCCTGAGTGAAGCCTGCAGGGGCCAGCGCAGGACATAAGGATGAATCACTGGGAGCTTCTGAGGTACACCGGGGAGGGTTCAGAGAAGGGGCAGATGCTGGGCCATCGGCAGAGGAGAGGGAGATGGGAATGAGGCACTGCTGCTGGGTGGTCCTGGGAGCATTACTGTCGGTGAACCCTCTCCAGGGGAATTAGAAATTGGATTTAGCTCATGCCTTTCTCAAGTTACAAGGCAAGTTACATTCAGGTAGTTCCCTGTTCCCGGGAGACTTATAAGCTAGGTTTGTACCTGAAGCAGTGAAAGGTTAAGTGATTTGCCCGAAATCACTGTGAGCGGCAGTGGGATCTGAACGGGCTTCCCTTGTTCTCAGCCCTTTGCTCCAATATCCACAGAAAACACAGTTCATGGTTAGTATTATAAAAAACAAACGGGAGATAAGTATATGTGTATGTTCTTAGGCATATCAAATAAAACAAAAATTCTTAATTTGTTGACTGGGAAAGCCAGAATAAAACATGTGCTTTATTTCTAGCTGTGTTTTGGAAACAACAGAGAAATACTCACAGTGGTAAGCCTGGGAGATGTAACTGAGGATTTCTCATTTCATGTCTAGTGCTTTTTAGTACTAGGTCTCTTTTCCTCCCTAGGACTTGTTTTTCTCCCCCCCATGCTGCCTGCCCACAGGGGATTATGACAAGGGGAAGGGTCGAGGCTAGAGCAGAACAGAAAACAATTGCTTTACTCTCTTCTCCAATCTCATCCCTTCTCTTCCCCTCATGCCGACTCAAGAGGGGGGTTAGAGCAATAAGCAAAACAGTGCTCTGGCCTAGCAGCACCCCTTACATAGAACTTTCAGATGTTTTCCTGGAGATCTAGCAATGCAGGCACATTCCCAGTGTCTCCATTTTTTTGAAAGTATTCTCATACAGGCATCAGATTAATAGGGAGAGCAATATTCAAAACCAGTATTTTAGTCGCAGAAACAGAGTTTTGAAAAAGGTCTGCTTTAAATGTGGGGTAGAATTGTGCAGGTAGTCCGTGCGGTAAGAGATGTTCTTGGGGACAGTGTGTGATTGCAGGTTTTGAAATTGAACATATACTTCTGAATTTCCAGAAGCAAAAGCATTAGTTTGCTTGAAAAAAGTACCCACACAAAAAGTTGCAGATTACATTTTTTCCTTATATAATTTTAAAAGTGAAAGTATGCGCATATTTTTTTTTAACTTATGGAATTTCAAATTATTCACAAAGAATATACTTTGTACAGCAAACCAAGAATATAGAAACAAAAGAAATAGATAAGTGCTGCTGACTTGGATCTTCAGATGCGCTATCCAGATATTGCTTCTGAATAACCTTACAGACTGCCTCTGCACTATTCAGATAACACTACAATATTCAGTATGCTATCTGGATAATTTAAGACAGATAGAAGGCTGTCCTAAGTTATCTGGATAGCATACTGTATCTTGCCACTGTCCGGATCAGTTCCAGCGGCTGACCACCTTATCCAGATATTCACTGCTGGCCACTATCCGGATAGCGGTGCTGAATATCCAGATATTTTTTTGACTACCATAATTAGTGTTTAAAGCAGATGCTGACTGTGGCAGCTTAATATTGACCAAGTAGCAAAATCAATACAGTTAATATAAATTCACATAGAAAATTCTTGTTACTTTTGGTAAGCTGTGACCCTTTGTAAAAGAGCACTGGAAAAGATGAACAAGATCTAATGATTATACTGCCTATTTCTGCTGTGCTATTTAAAATGTGGCTTTCAGTGCAAAAACACTCCACTTCCCTCCAGGACCAATATGCCTACTAGGAAGTCAATATTCAAAGGCACAGCTGCTATGTGAATGACAGAATGATTTACGCAATCTTCAGCTTACTTATCTATTTAAAGTCAGGACAGCTAATTATGTGGTCCTTCTAAATGGAAAGAGTTATCTGGACGGTGACTGAATAATGTTGCTGTATGGATAATTTTAGGCCTTGCCCCCACAACATCCCTCAGCACTTTTCGTAAACAAATTTTGGGCAGACACAGAGTTGCTTGCCTAAAGGTATTATTAGCCAGAACTAATATTGACCTGTAGAACTTAGCGCTACTTCTGAGTTTCTATACTGCAGTCTTAGACTCTGAGTCACAAAGATCAACCCTAGTTATTGAGGGTTTCATTTAGGTTTGTGTTTCAGAAACATAAGCAGTATTTATTGTAGATGTCTTGGAATCCAGACCTGATTCCTGCCCTTGTGAATTGGAATTGGTAATATTCTTGGCAGTCCATTTTTTTTTGTTGTTGGGCAAATTGTATTGCTCAAACCTTTTCCATATATGAGGTGCAATTAGAGCTGTCTTCGGTGAGGAGAGAGAGAGGTGAATTAGAGTGATTGCCTCAGGCCCTGCATTTTGAATGGTCTATCTTGGACAGGATCACTCCACCCCTGACATCACTTCCTTTTCCAGAGTTGCAGCAGTAGACATAATTGAGATCTTCTCCCTGCTCCTTGGTCTCATGTGGCCCTGCACCTCTTGGGTTCAGTCCTGTGTGTTCAGTCACCTCCAGTACAGTGTATTGTCTAGAGCATGTGAACGTTAACTAGGATTCTGAGTAGCTCATGTTTAGTTGTTGCACCAGATGTTTGTCGTTTTGCTTTACAGATCATTCCAAGCCTCAGCATCGCTCACTGACAAGTTTCAGTACAATGCCAAAAATGGGTCTTGTGTACATGGCAGAATGTGTTGTGAAACCATATAAGAATATTGTTACTAACACGATGCTTTTTAAAGCATAAATGGGAGTGAAGTCACCATTTATGCTTTAAAAAGCATTGTGTTAGTAATAAATATTTCAGCATGTGCATGACCCCATAACCCAAATTGCTGGGTTAGTGTCAAATTATTAAGCTACTTTTTTTTTGTAGTAGGGTTAATTTATCCATTTTTTTCCCTCTCTTACAGACAGCTTACCCTCCAACGCATTACATTCGCAGAGTCCCTCAGCGGAAAATCCATTATTTCACCGGCCTGCAGGTCCTTCAGCTTGTAATCCTCTGTGGCTTTGGAATGTCACCTTTGCCCTATATGAAGATGATCTTTCCTCTCATTATGATAGGCATGATACCGATCAGGTACTATCTTGTTTTGTTTGATTGCTGCTGTTATTTTCACTAGCTGGCTAAGTTTAATTCTCAATGTCTTATTCATCATCTTGTTAAAACATTTCCATTGAAGTATGGAATCAAATGTGTTCCATTCCACTGAGGTCTTATGTTTTTGTTGCTGAAATTTTAGTAACACATAAAGCATTGTGCAGCACTGCATAGTTAAAGAAAATAGTTCAATTTCCAGTTATATTTGATATGTCCTGTTCTACCACTTCTTGTTTCTCTGCTTTTGTCTCATTTGTTCCCTATTTTTGAGCTCTCTGTCCACGTAGATCTGTGGTGCTGTGTAAGCTTAGAGGTATGGTTATACCATTTTGAGGCTAATAGCTTAATGGAGACTAAAAGGCTATAGTGGACTATAAATGTATTGCCACCATATCAGTGTCTCCTTGAGGTTTAACCTTGGCACACCATACAACATTCCTTCCTCCCTAACCCCTTCCCACCTAAACAGTCCACCATTCTCACATCAACATGATTTAGGCTGGCATAGATCTGAGTTAACTTGTGAAAGCCAGACCACAGAGTTTAAATTGCATCTGACTGATGCAAGAGCAGCATGGTTATGAACACTAAATTCAAGCAGAGTTTTCAGAGCAGTTCCATTGTGGTCTATCATCAGGTTAGCGTTTCTGCTAAATAACAGTCTCCCAGCCCACTCCCCCTTCAGCTTTACATAGACATATTCCCATCCCACAACTACATTCACTGTGCTATTGCCTCTCCCCCATATCTCTTCCTGTTCCATTTAGGTTCAGCCATCAATTAGTGAGACCCTGGTGAGAGGGAGTCGATACAACTTTGGCCTCAGTCTGTTTCATCCCTTTCCTCTCCTATCTCCATTTTACTTTGCATTAGGCTGAGTTGAATACATCAGGACCTAAATTGTATTACTTGTCTTGTGTCTGGCATATATAATTCCCAATCCAGAAAAACAAGGGAGGAAAAGTGTTCTCTGTAGCTACCAATATACGTGTTTAAATTTTATAAAAAATTGGGGGGAAAGACCTCAGACGCCTGTGTCACTCTTTGCACTGTTGTATCATTCAATGCAGCGACTCAATCACAGTGCTGACTTTAATCACGGGTCATAAAAACCCCCAACAATTTGTTTTTGTCTGTGCAAAAAACTTGATCAAAATGTGAAAATACAAATAATGAACTTATCTTGTGTGCAGCAATGTGAGGCAGTTGCGAAACATCCTTACGGGGACCCGTTTCACCATGTGGCTTCCTCATGGGACTCAGTGCTGCCTTGCTTCTACAGTACTGCTCAATAACTGCGGCTGTGCACAGTGGCAGCAATCCCTTTGATGGTCTTTTGAAAAATCTCCTTAGCAACTGAAAATTCCATATCATCAAGCTGATCAATCCATAGACTGGTGGGTTGTGTCCATCTACCAGCAGGTGGAGATAGAGAGCAAACTTTTGCCTCCCTATATGTGGTCATGTGCTGCCGGAAACTCCTCAGTATGTTCTCTATCTCAGCAGGTGGTGGTCACACACAGCAGCAGCTCTGGCTAGGCCTCCAAGCCTAATTTTTAGGTTTTGTTGAGTGCCTGGGGTTGAGGGCTCTTTTGAGCAAGTGCAAACCTGGTGGTGCCAGGTCCCTCCTTTTCTCCCCCCTCCCGCTGGCTCCGTTTAAAAAAAAAAAAAATGTTGAACGGCCTTAAAGACGTTTATTTAAGCGTCTATTGCAGCTACTCACTGAGACACCAGGTCGTTACGACTCGGAGCGGACAGCAGGTAATTTTACCTTTTTATAGCGGGCGGGGGTTCCCCGATTCTTCTCCTCGTGGCACATGGCGTCGGAGGGCGAGGGCGCAAAGGGTCGCTCCCCGGGTCGCTCGAGCGCTTCTAGAGGGGATGCGGGGGTCTTCAAGCCGGATTCGCCCTTGGTGGGTGACAGTTTCGCGGCCGATGCATGTCCCGGTCCTTCCTCCGGCGTGGCGGTTTTTCCCGCCATAAACGCCCATCCCCCGCTCCTCGCCTCCGCCATCTTGGCCGGCCACGCGGCTCGGACGGCTTCTTCTTGGGCCGCCCTTGAGGTTGGAGACATTAATGCCATGAACGCCCTTAATTTGGGCGACGGCACAGAAGCGGCTAAAGTTAAGAGCCGTTCTTCCCGCGCGGCTCCTTCGCGGAGTTTCGCGCCGGACGCCATTTTGGATGCGCAGCATGTCTCTCCCCCGCTGTTGCGAGCGCCGGTTGAGAGCGCGCCTAGGGCTGTTGCCCAGGCTGCGGAAGTGCACAGTCTGGGGGGTTTCTCCCCCGAGTTTGTTTTGCTGCTGCATCGGGCCTTCCTCATGCACAACGCTGCCCCCGCTCCCTCCTCTGGTAAGGAGGTTGAGGTTCCCAGAGGTAAACGCCCTCGGGTTGATTCCCACGCCTTGGAGGAATTTGTCTCCTCCGATGTAGATGAGGGCAGCGTGTCTGAGGTCTCCCAACGGTCCTTTGCGGATTCCTTGGAGGAGACGGATCCCCGCTCGGATGGAGCGGATGACCCCTCTGCAGCGCGGCTTTTTCGCCCGGAGGATTTGCCCAACCTGTTGTTACAGGCCATGGACACTTTGAAGATATCCTCTCCGGAGGACGTCTTTCCCTCAGCCCCTGTTGGCTCTGCCATTATGCTGGGGACGAAGCGCCCGCCTAGAACCTTCCACGTGCATGATGCCATGCACACCTTAATTTCGGCTCAATGGGATGTCCCAGAAGCGAGCCTTAAAGTGGCTAGGGCTATGTCCCGCCTCTATCCTTTGGCTGTGAGTGAACGTGAGGCCTATCTGTGGCCTACCGTGGATTCTTTAATCACTGCGGTGACTAAGAAAACGGCATTGCCGGTGGAAGGTGGCACGGCCCTAAAGGACGCCCAAGACAGGAGGTTGGAGGCGGCTGCTTTAAGTTTGCAGGCCTCAGTTTGCGGCTCCTATGTGGCCAGGGCGTGCCTGACTATGGTGCAGCGGGCTTTCCCCTCGGATCATTCCTTGAGGGATGATTGGCCAGCCCTGGAATCGGGCTTAGCCTATTTGGCAGACTTGCTGTATGATGTCTTGAGAGCCTCAGCTAAAGGCATGGCTCAGACTGTCTCTGCGCGGCGGTGGCTTTGGCTGAAACATTGGTCTGCTGACCACGCCTCAAAATCCCGCCTGGCTAGATTGCCTTTTAAAGGCAAGCTGCTCTTTGGGGTCGAGGTGGACAGAATCGTGACTGATCTCGGCACGTCTAAGGGCAAGAAGTTACCGGAGGTCAGGGCTCGGGCTAGTGCTCGTCCCGGTACCTCCAGAGGACGGTTTCAGGAAGCCCGTCTGTACCGCCCGGGCAGGTCGGGTGCTTCTGCCCCCTCTTCCTTTAAGAGGAATTTCTCCCCCAAGCAGCGTTCCTTTCGCAGAGACCGCCGTCCCGGAGGTGCTCCCTCCGGTCCTCCCCCAGGGTCTCGTACCCAATGACGGGGTATTGGTCCACGCCCCAGTGCAGATTGGAGGACGGCTGTCCTCGTTTCTGGGCGAGTGGACCACAATAACTTCAGACGCTTGGGTGCTGGAGGTCATCAGAGACGGCTACAAGCTAGAGTTCTGCCGACCCTTAAGAGACGGGTTTGTACTCTCTCCCTGCAAGTCTCCGGTCAAAGCTGTGGCAGTGCAGCAGACTTTGGACAATCTGATCCGCCTGGGTGCGGTCGTTCCGGTGCCAGAAAGTCAGCTTGGCAAGGGGCGTTACTCCATTTACTTTGTGGTCCCAAAGAAAGGAGGTTCTGTCCGGCCTATCCTCGACCTCAAAGGAGTCAATCGGGCCTTGAAAGTGCGGCACTTTCGCATGGAGACTCTCCGCTCTGTTATAGCGGCGGTGAAGGCAGGGGAGTACCTGGCATCCTTGGACATCAAGGAAGCGTACCTGCATATTTCCATCTGGCCTCCTCATCAACGCTTTCTGCGTTTTGCAGTCCTGGGCCGACACTTCCAGTTCAGAGCCCTCCCGTTCGGGTTGGCTACTGCTCCGCGGACCTTTTCCAAGGTAATGGTGGTCATAGCGGCCTTCCTGCGAAAGGAAGGAGTACAAGTCCATCCTTATCTGGACGACTGGTTGATCCGAGCCCCCTCTTATACAGAGTGCGGCAAAGCTGTGGACCGGGTAGTTGCTCTTTTGAGCTCCCTGGGATGGATCATCAACTGGGAGAAGAGCCAGCTGCGCCCGACTCAGTCCCTGGAGTATCTGGGAGTTCGATTCGACACCCAAGTGGGCAGAGTGTTCCTGCCAGACAATCGGATTGTCAAGCTTCAGGCTCAGGTGGACCAGTTCCTAGTAGCCTCTCCTCTTCGGGCTTGGGACTATGTGCAGCTGTTGGGCTCTATGACGGCCACGATGGAAGTAGTGCCCTGGGCCAGGGCTCATATGAGACCACTACAACACTCTCTGCTGCAGCGCTGGACTCCGATGTCGGAGGATTATGCGGTGCGTCTTCCCTTGGATCCAGCAGTGCGCAAGGCGCTGAGCTGGTGGATGCAGACAGACAAGTTGTCTGCGGGAATGCCTCTGGTGTCCCCAGAGTGGATTGTCGTCACGACGGACGCCTCGTTATCGGGCTGGGGAGCCCACTGCTTGGGAATGACAGCGCAGGGGCTCTGGTCTCCTGCAGAGGCAAAGTGGTCTATCAACCTCCTGGAACTCAGAGCCATTCGGTTGGCGCTTTTGGAGTTCATCCCGGTACTGGTGTTGAAGCCTGTACGGGTCCTGTCGGACAATGCCACGGCTGTGGCCTATGTCAACCGCCAGGGAGGTACCAAGAGCGCCCCTCTAGCCAAGGAAGCTATGAGTCTATGCCAGTGGGCGGAAGCGAACCTGGAACAGCTGTCAGCGGCCCACATTGCCGGAGTCATGAATGTCAAGGCGGACTTTCTCAGTCGCCATACCTTGGAGCCCGGAGAGTGGCAGCTATCTGCTCAGGCGTTCTTGGACATCACGAAGCGCTGGGGCCAGCCGAGCCTAGATCTGATGGCGTCATCGGCCAATTGCCAAGTGCCGCGCTTCTTCAGCAGAGGACGGGACCCTCGATCCCTGGGAGTAGATGCTCTTCTCCAACAATGGCCGACACAAGAGCTTCTCTATGTGTTCCCGCCCTGGCCCATGTTGGGCAGGGTACTAGACCGGGTGGCAAAGCATCCCGGCAGGATAATCCTGGTGGGTCCGGATTGGCCCAGGCGTCCCTGGTATGCGGACTTGATCAGGCTCTCAGTCGACGATCCTCTGCGGCTGCCAGTGGAGCAGGGCCTGTTACATCAGGGTCCCGTGGTGATGGAGGATCCCTCCCCCTTTGGTCTTACGGCCTGGCTATTGAGCGGCAGCGTCTGAGGAAGAAGGGCTTCTCAGACAAGGTCATCGCCACTATGCTGAGAGCGAGGAAACGCTCTACTTCTACTGCTTACGCCAGGGTTTGGCGTATCTTTGCAGCGTGGTGTGAAGCAGGCTCTCTTTCTCCTTTCACTGCTCCAATTTCTTCAGTGTTGGCGTTCCTGCAAGAAGGTCTGGACAAAGGCCTGTCGCTCAGTTCCCTTAAGGTCCAGGTAGCGGCTCTGGCTTGCTTCAGGGGCCGCCTGAAGGGTGCTTCCCTGGCTTCGCAGCCAGATGTGGTGCGCTTTCTCAAGGGGGTTAATCACCTGCGCCCTCCTCTGCACTCAGTGGTGCCTGCGTGGAATCTCAACCTGGTGCTGAGAGCATTGCAGAAGCCGCCGTTTGAACCCTTGTCAAGGGCATCTCTGAAAGACCTGACGTTGAAAGCAGTCTTTTTGGTGGCTATCACTTCAGCCAGAAGAGTTTCCGAGCTCCAGGCGCTCTCATGTCGAGAGCCTTTTCTACAGTTCACTGAGGCAGGAGTGACTATTCGCACAGTGCCTTCCTTCCTGCCCAAGATTGTTTCTCGCTTCCATGTGAATCAGCAGCTATGTCTCCCTTCCTTTCGTAGGGAGGATTACCCAGAGGAGTACTCTGCTCTTAAATATCTGGATGTGAGACGAGTCATCATCAGATACTTGGAAGTGACCAATGATTTCCGGAAATCGGATCATCTGTTTGTCCTGTATACAGGTCCTCGTAGGGGTCTGCAGGCTGCTAAGCCTACAGTGGCAAGATGGGTCAAGGAAGCCATTGCAGCGGCTTATGTGGCCGCGGGGAAGGTGCCGCCTATCCAGCTGAAGGCTCACTCTACAAGAGCTCAGGCGGCCTCGATGGCAGAGGCCGGTTCCGTCTCCTTGGAAGAGATATGCAAGGCGGCAACTTGGGCTTCGGCCCATACATTCTCCAAGCATTACCGCTTGACTGTGGCTGCTCGGGCGGAGGCCCGGTTTGGAGCTTCAGTGTTGCGGTCAGGGATTTCTATGTCCCGCCCTGGGTGAGTACTGCTTCGGTACATCCCACCAGTCTATGGATTGATCAGCTTGATGATATGGAAGGTAAAATTATGTATAATCATACCTGATAATTTTCTTTCCATTAATCATAGCTGATCAATCCATAGCCCCTCCCAGATATCTGTATTGTTTTTATTCTGGTTGCATTTCAGGTTCAAGTTTAGTCTTCAGTTACTTCAGAAAGACGTCGTGTTCAAGTTTTTTCACTTGGATTCTTCAAGAGTTAAGACGAGTTTGTGTTACAGTGAGCTGCTGCATTCCTCTCCCCTCCGTTTCACGGGGCTGGATTGAGACTTAAAATTCTGCCGGCACTCCCTCCCGCTTCGTGCGGCTGTAGGGCAGTTTTGTACCCCTCCCGCTTCGGCGGTGTTAGGGTCAGTCAGCTCCTCCCGCGGTTGCGGTTGCAGGATAAGCCAGATCCCCCCGCATCGGCGGGTGTGGTGTCCCTCCCCCGCTCCGCGGGGATGAGCTGGACGGATTCCTCTCCCCCACTTGTGTGGGGATGAGCTGGGTTAATTCCCCTCCCCCGTTTCGGCGGTGGTGAGCTGGGCAGAGTGTCCCTTCGTGGGTGTAATTCTCTAAGTGCTGAGTCCTGCGGATGGAGCTTTGATATCGACATACTGAGGAGTTTCCGGCAGCACATGACCACATATAGGGAGGCAAAAGTTTGCTCTCTATCTCCACCTGCTGGTAGATGGACACAACCCACCAGTCTATGGATTGATCAGCTATGATTAATGGAAAGAAAATTATCAGGTATGATTATACATAATTTTACCTTAGTAAAGTCACCAGCTCTAATTTGTTTTTTCACTTTTTTTGAATTGGGAGTGGAATAGTAGAACTTCACCCAGAACAGCCAAAGATGCACAAAAACTAGAGCAAACAAAAGCAGAGGGATAGTTAATATCAAATAATCAATGGTAAATGCCAGTCAGTAACTAATATAAACATCGATAAATCATTAATAAAAATAGCATTAATAAAAAAAATATATATATATGTATTATGCCAGCCAAAGCAGTAGTGATATACTTAACACATGCGTTTTTATGGATTTGATTTCACATTAATCCTTTAGATGTGGAATTGCTAGTTAATTAGCATTGATGCTTAATGATGATGCTTTCTGACCTGGAGAAATATGAAACCACTGCTGTCTTGGTGCACACAGGTGGGCATAATTCTCAATAGATTGCCTAAAATTAGGCACCAGGATGATGTACCCTAAGGGCTAGATTCTATATATGGCGCCTGAAAAATACATGTGTGACTTAGAAAAAAATATGCCTAGGTGTATTCTCTATAGTACACCTAAAATTTATAGAATAGGCTTAAATTTCTGTGTGGTATATAGAATACGCTGAGCGCCTCTCCGTGTGACAAATTTAGTTGAGGCCATTTATGACATGTTGTACTTGGCGTAAATCCCAACACCTAAATTAAGTGTGCAGCGGGTGTATGCTATAAAAAGCGCATAGATTTTAGAAATGCCCATGGCCATGCCCCTTTTCAATTATGTGACTTCGAGTTTACACACAGCACGTTACAGAATATGCTCAGTGCTTTCTGCCCGTAAATCTTAATGCCAGTAAGCACTGATAATTGTTTGTTAACATCTCTCTAGTTAACCAGTTAAGTTACATGCATTGTTATAGAATACTCTTCGACTTCTGCGTGGAAATTAAGGCACGATATATAGAATCTGGCAGTAAGCGGTGAATTCTATGTATGCCACCGAAAAAAAGCGCTATTCCATAAGCCGTGATTACAGATAAGTGCAGTTTATAGAATAGCGCTTATGCCCGCAACATGTGCCTGACTTTAGGCTCGGCCATTTGCAGGAAACATGATGCAAATGTACGTGCCTAAATTAGGCGCATAGCCCCATTATTCTATAACAACGCACGTAAATGGTAGGAACACCCCTATTCTGCCCATAACCCTCACATTTCCATGTCCCCCTTTTTTTTTTTTTACTCGCACATAAAATTTAGATGCAGATCCTGCGCCTAAATGTACGTATGTAAGTTCCAATTAAATCTAATTAGTACTGTTAATTTCTTGTTAAAAAGCAAATTGTCACTAATTGGCTCGTTCAATTAAATTGCGCATGCAAATTGATGTGCATCTAAATTTGCATGCACAACTTTTGGCGGCTTTTGTAGAATTAGAGGGTAAATGTAGATTCTATAATGGCAGTTATGCACGCAGTGTTATTGAATACTAGCATAAGTACGCATTTACACATTTAACTTTAGGCAGGAGTACTTGAGCCAGCCAAATGGCTGGCATAAATGCTCGTTGCCTGATTGTAGGCAGTTAGGCGCGTAAATGCAAGTCTTCTGTAAAGCATGCACGTAACTGTCTGACATTTCCCTGACCCTCCCATGCCTCTACCAGGCCCACATCCCCTTGCAATTTGGGTGCGCAACTTATAGATTAGTGACTAAGGACAGTTATGTATGTAATTTCTAATTGGTGCCAGTTAGCACCAAGTAACACTAATTATAGCCATAATTGGTTAAGGTCAATTAGGGTGAGATTCTATATATGGCACCTAAAAAATGCACCCGATAAACAGTTCCAACTAACCGTATTCTATAAACCCCGCCTTAGCTTAGGCACGTTATATAGAATACTCTTAGTTGATATTCTAGCACCTAAAAATACATGTGTCCATTTACACCAACAAAAATGTGGCATAAATTCCTGCTCGTAAATTTACATACACTGGGCCATATTCTGTAACTACATGTGGAAATTTTGGAACGCCCACGAAATGCTTATTTCCCCACCCATAACCATCCCCCTTTTTGCCTGTGCACGTTAGAATTTAGGCTCAGTGCGTTATAAAATACACTTAGAGATTTGTGCACTTAAATTGTAATTATTGCCAATTAGTGCTCATTATTGCATTTTAAAACCTGTTATCAATGCTGATTAGCTTTTTAAGCCAATTAAGTTATGCACATAGTCATAGAATATGCTTGGATTTTGGCGTGGAACTTTAGACATGCTGTATAGCATCAGGCATTTAGCGTCTAATTAATCTATTAAGTTAAACACACAACTGACCTCATTCTACAAACTGTGCGTGCAAATTTGGCCACACAACTATATAGAATTGGGGGGAGTGTATTGCAGTTGCATTTTTTTTCTCCCTCTTTTAGATGTCAGTTTTGGTAGTCCTCATTGAATGTCTCTAGGAATAATAATACTGGTTATCATTTTTATAGCATTACTTCCATACACAGCACTGTAAAATGGTGACAATTGTTCAGGTACTATATGTCCCATCCCCAAAGAGCTTTACAGTCTAAGGATGCTTGAGTCAGCAGGAGATAATTGACTTGCCCAGGATCACAAGGAGTGTGTGTGAGAGAAGGGGAATTTGAACTCTAGCTTTCTAAGTTCTCAGCTCATTGCTGTAAACCACTAGGCTAATTCCTTTCTAATCGGTTCTGTTAGGCAGATACCCAGGGTTCTGTAGTTCAGTTAAGTATGTATTGTCCAATAAAATACAGAATATTGAATATCTGTGTGACAGACTCATTTAGTTCTCCTTTTTGTGCTTCACCGGCTAAATTACAAATGAGAACTGCCGAAGCAAGTCCCAAAATGGCAGAGAAAATAAACTTTCTCCAAGGACAAGCAGGCTTAGTAATTCTCACCAGTGGGTGACACCGACCCCGTGTCTCCTGGTCTGCAAATTACAAAAGTATAAACAGTTTTGTGGAGCGCAGGATACACTCCCTATGCGGGTGCCTTCCCGCCCTCTGCGCAAACACAGTCTCCTCATTTTTTTTCTATCGCAGTGAAGAGAGGGTATGTTTTTTTGTTGTTTTTTTTTTTTTACCATCTCCTCACATTACTTGGTCCTAAAGAGCTTTTTTGGTGCCTTTCGGCTATTTTTGTTCCATTTTTTTTCTACCTTTATTGTGTTCTTGTTGTGGAACCTCCTTCCTTTGTTTCCCTTACAATTTTTAGTTTACTTTTCCCAGTTAGTTTCCTTTATTTTTTCATCATCATCTGGCCGATTTTAGGCCTTGACTTCGGCCGGAAACTTTCCCTTTCTTTTTTATTGTGCTCTGCCCCTTTTCAGGCACCATCGCTTCGCTTAATTTAGCCGAGGAAGATTTTCGTTCCATGTTCACAAAGGTTCCCAGTGGCTTTAAGCAATCGGACAAGTTCTGAGAAAGACACCCATTCTTGGTGTCTACAGCATTTTGGGTCCGACCATAGCCCCACTAACTGTGTTCTCTGTCTTCGCATGAAGAAGATTACCCAGATTTCCAGAGAGGCTCAACGTGAGAAGATTTTTGGAGCCAAGTCCAGTTCCTTGATGTTGGCATTGAGGTCGGAGGCATCAACGCCCAGCATTTCACCAGTATCAGGAGCCTCAGTAAGCATGGCTGCTGCTAGACCCTTAGACACTGGGAGCAGTGAAGCATTGAGTGGGTCTCCACCTGCCTCGAGGCCTCATGCTGTGCAGGGCCCCCAGGTCCATCCATCATTAGGCCCGACCCTGAGGCAACATGTGGATTCGACGTCCTTGTTGGTGCCTCAAGGAGCCTCAGTGACACGCTTCAGGCGAAGGCCAAGAAACATAATGATTGGTCACCCTTGACGCATGGTGCCGGGAGCTCTGAGGCGTCGTAGGTTTCGGCACCTGAGATGCGTCGGCACTGGGAGGACCACTCCCCCTCCATACAGGAAGTACCGATGCACCAGTCTCCTAGCAGCCAAGATCCTGCTCCCACATCGACACCAGTGGTTCTGCAACCTTCGCCTGAACTGGCACCCCAGCTTTTCCCACTATCAGCCCTCGATGAGCGCATCCATGCCTTGCTCCCTGAGCTGCTGGATGGCCTCATGCAATGGTGTGCATCAGGGGTGCTTGCGCCTACCCTGCCGTTGTGGTCCTGCTTGGCCATCAGCACTGTACTACGTGTTGCCTTTTGGCATCGCGTCAGCTCCCAGGGTCTTCACCAAATGTCTAGCGGTAGTTGCAGCATCGCTATGTAGACTGGGAGTCCATGTGTTCCCATATCTCGATGATTGGCTGGTAAAGAGCACCTCTCCAAAGGTTCTCTGGAGTCTGTGCAGATGACTATTCGGGTGCTAGAGCTACTAGGCTTCAGTTTAAACTACTCAAAGTTCCATCTTTGCCCTGTACAGAGATTGGAATCATAGGAGCTCTGCTCGATACACAGAAGGTTCGAGCCTATCTTCTGGAGGCAAGAGCAGATACTGTTGTCACACTCACTTCCAGGGTATGAGCCTCACAGCAGGTCACAGCTCGGCAGATGTTGAGATTGTTGGGCCACATGACTTCACAGTGTATGTTATACCCATGACACAACTTCACATGAGATCAGCTCAATGGATTTCAGCTTTTTGGTGGTATCAAGGCATGGGGAGCCTGGAAGATATCATCCTAGTGTCCCCAGAGCTTATACGCTCCCATACGCTCTCTTCAGTGGTGGACCATTCGATCCAGACTCCCATTCCAAATTCCTCAGCCATATGGGATGGGGAGCTCATGTATATGGTCTTCAAACACCTTGTGGACCACCCAGGAAACAAATCTTCAGATCAATCTCCTGGAGCTTCAGGCAATCTGGAACATTCTAAAGGCTTTCAAAGATTGGCTGTCTCATCAAATTGAACTCATTCAAACAGACAATCAGGTTGAAATGTATTATGTCAACAAGCAGAGGGGCACCAGATCACACCCTCTCTGTCAGGAGGCCATCTGGATGTGGCATTGGGCTCACCAGCATGGCATTTTCCTTCGAGCCACTTATCTGGCGGGCAAAAACAACACCATGGCTGTTGACTCAGCAGGATAATGCAACCACATGAGTGTTTTTTCAATATGGGCATAGCCCGCAGGATCTTCCAAGCATGGGGCACCCCCTTGGTGGATCTTTTTGCCACTCAGATCAACCACAAGTTTCCTCAGTTCTGTTGTAGGACTCAGGCTCACGACAGTCTTGCATCAAATGCCTTCCTTCTCTTTTGGAGGACATGACTTCTGTATGCATATCCTCCCATACCTCTAGTGAGGAAAACTTTGTGAAAACTCATGCAAGACCGCGGAATCATGATTCTGATCGTGCCACACTGGCCGCAGCAGATATGGTTCCCTCCTCTTCTGGAGTTATTCTCCGAAGAACTGTGGAGATTGGAGTGTTTTCCGACCCTCATCACACAGAACAAGGGATCTCTTCTATATCCCAACCTCCAGTCTCTGGCTCTCACAGCTTGGATGTTGAGAGACTAGAATACGCTTCCTTGGGTCTTTCAGAGTGTCTCTCCTGGGTCTTGCTGGATTTCAGGAAAGACTCCACTAAGAGGTGCTGTTCTTTCAAATTGAAGAGGTTTGCCATCTAGTGTGAGAGCAAGGCCCTAGATCCCCTTGCTTGCCCTACACAGACCCTGCTTGAATACCTTCTACATCTATCAGAGTCTGGTCTCAAGACCAACTCCGTAAGGGTTCACCTTAGTACAATTAGTTCTTATCATCAACGTGTAGAAGGTAAGTCTATCTCTGGACAGCCTCTAGTTGTTCGCTTCATGAGAGGTTTGCTTTTTTCAAAGCCCCCTGTCAAACCTCCACCAGTGTCATGGGATCTCAACGTCGTCCTCACCCTGCTGATGAAAGCTCCTTTTGAGCCACTGAATTCCTGCCATCTGAAGTACTTGACCTGGAAGGTCATTTTCTCGGAGGCTGTTACTTCAGCTCATAGAGTCTGTGAGCTTCAGGCCTTAGTGGTGGATGCACCTTATACTAAGTTTCATCACAACAGAGTAGTCCTCTGTACTCACTCTGTTCCTGCCGAAGGTGGGGTCAGAGTTCCATCTGAACCAATTGATTGTCTTGCCAACATTCTTTCCACAACCTCATGCCCGTCCTGGCGAAAGCAGTTTGCACACCTTGGATTGCAAGAGAGCATTAACCTACTACATGGAGCGGACCAGGCCCCACAGACAGTTTGCCCAGCTTTTTGTTTCTTTTGATCCCAACAGGATGGGGGTCACCATCAGGAAATGCACAATCTCTATTTGACTGGCAGATTGCATTTTCTTCACTTATGCCCAGGCTGGGCTGGCCCTAGAGGGTCATGTCATGGCTCACAATGTCAGAGCTATAGCTGCATTGGTAGCCCACTTGAGGTCAGCCTCCATTGAAGAAATTTGCAAATCTGCAACATGGTATTAAGTCTACATATTCTCATCTCAGTACTGCCTTGAGCAGGATACCCGATGCAACATTCGTTTTCAGCAGACATTGTTGCAGAATCTGTTTGGTATCTAGAATCAAACTCCATCCCCCCTAGGCCCCTCTTATTCTGTTCCGGGCTGCACTCTCATTCAGATTGTATGTAGTTTCAAGTTAATCTGCATTATGTCCGTGCCGTTGCGAGGCCCAATTGACCATTATTTGGGGGGCCTGGATGCTAAGGATTCCCCACGTGAGAATTACTAAGCCTGCTTGTCCTCAGAGAAAGCAAATGGTACTTACCTGTAGCAGGTGTTCTCTGAGGACACCAGACTTTATATTCTCACAATTCCTCCCACCTCCCCTTGGAGTTGTCTCCTTTGTTATTTTACTTTATTTTTGTTGTATTAAGCTGAGAAGACCACGTTCATGCAGCGGGCGACATGGCACCCACACATGCACAGTGGAGCGTCTCTCGCGCTCCACAAAGCTCTGTTTATACTTTTGTCATTTCCGGACCTGGCGACAGGGGTCGGCATCACCCACTTGTGAGAATATAAAGCCTGTGGTCCTCGGAGAACACCTGCTACAGGTAAGAACCTTAGCTTCATCTGATGGTACAATGCTATAGCCTAGAGTTCCTCACTCTTGAGGAGCAGCTTTGTGGTGTTGATGTTGAAATGCGGTTTTATGTAAGTTTAGAGTAGAATGTCAGCAGCTGTGTAAACCCAGAGTAAAGTCAAGCAAATGCTGGTGGCATAAGAGGTTTCAGCTGTCTGGTAGCCTGTTCAACTTGAATAGATTGTAAGCTCTGTGAAACAGGGACTGTCTCGTGTGGTCTAGTACTACTGTAGAAGAAAGTTGTAATAGTAATGTGGGAGAAAATGTCACACTCTCCAATTGGTAGAGGTTTGTGCCTTCAGAGACCCAGTAGATGTTTTTGCAAAACTCCATTGATTTTAGAAAGGATTTTTCATTCATTTGAGCATAAAAGACCTTGCTGTGCAATTAGGCATGTACTTGTATGCAACTTTAGAGTAGATGTGTTCAGAGGCAGAATTTGGGCAGAGTGTGGTGCCATGATTTACATGCATACTTTAGACACTAATATTTACACCTCCTCAAGCGTGGGCATAACTGTCTGCAGCATAAATCTAGCTGTTATTTCTGCAGGATTTGTACTAGTACGTTATAAAGACACATTTTTGAAAGGACGTCACAATAGAGATATCCACGTCTGCAGTTGTTGCAGGAATTACCACTATTGTTAGCAGAATCTGTGGTACTTCAGGAGTCAAACACCACACACCAGAATGAGAGAGGAATCTTCTTTATTTGCCAGCAAACAAAGTAGGACATCAGCTCTAGCTCTCTCTGTGTCTTGTCCTTCTGTGTCTCTTCTTCTGAGCTCTCTCTCTGTGTCTCCTGTCTTCTCCTGTCTGTTGTCTCTCTCGTCTCAGCTCCTTCTCTTCTAACGTAAACTGCTTCTGCTCCCATTTATACCCTTCTAGCCCCCCTTTCTCACCAGATGGTAAAGAATAGATTGATTACCCTGTCTTGAACTAATTATCTCTATACATTTACTCAAAAATATCAGTTACATAGGTTTGAGATATTTCCTAAACTGACCTATGACCTGGGGCCTCTCAAACTAGACAATGTGGCACCTATCTCCTGCATTTTATTATTATTAAATTCTCAGATTCCCAATCATAGCTTCATACACAGAACTAGCTAGGACTGTGGATAATTCAAACCAGATGATGACCTCTTAAACTGCAGACAAATCTCACTTGAAAAGTCAGACAAAGATGTAACACTGAATTGAAAAGATATTCTACATAGAAATAGAACTTATTAATTAAACAGAATAAAACATATTTTAAAATAAGCAGAAATCAGAATTCCTTATAAGACAAAATCTAAATCATCTAGAATTATTTAAATCTACTCTATCTCCTTCTAAACAGCGTTCAGTCTAATCTTTTAAACTGCTTGCGAAACTGTCCAGTATGCCTTGCTCAGAATGGCATCCAGATGTGGTAAATAATACCTATGAACAATCCATCACTCAAAGAGGGACAAAGAAAGTTTCATTTCTCACTGACCTTTCTAACCTCTAGTCTAGCAAAAGCTAGACATTTGAGCAATCAAAACCAGATGGCATTCCATCACTTGCAGGACTGAACCAAACTTAAACAGAATTAACAAATATGATTTCTCTGCCCAAGCTGCCTCACAGTTACAGCAGGTCAATGGTGTAAATGTTAGGCGTGCTAGGTTACGCTAGTATTCTGTGTAGAATAATCTGAGTGCCCACTTGCCATTATAGACAGGCAGCTCCCACATGTCTCTGGGCACCCAGTTGCAGAATTGCTCCCTTAGAGCTTAAGAAGTGTGTCTGAATGTAGGTACAGAGTGGAGCTAATGATTTTCTCTCATTTGTAGGTATAACTTGCTACCCAGGATCATTGAATCCAAATACCTGGATGCGATGGATGCAGAGCATTAGAGGGAATTTATACCTGTGGAAGGGCTCCCAGCTGACTGGAGCAATGACTGGATGTTCCTGAGTCCACCCCTCACCCTTTCTTTCTGGGTTGGACTATATACAGCTTTTCCTTTGGTAACATCGTCATCCAGGAGCATAACAAGAGGAACAACCAAAATTTGCAAGTTTGTGAGCTAAAAGGAATGGTCAAGAGGTTCTGATCCTCTTGATATCTTTGAGGCAAACACGCTTTCGTGTGATGTGCAAAACTGGAAACTCCAAAGATGAGATACTTCTGTTGTTGAGTTGTACTGACCAGGGGTGTCGGCTGTCCTTTACTTTAAGAAATGGTCACTTTTTATGCCTTTATGTCCCTTGTCTCAAACAAATTGAATGTTAAAATATGTAGGTAGATGGACAATATTTGTCCCTTTGTTTTTTTAAGAGTTGATTATTTTGGTCTTTAGTTGTCTTTTCTAGAATCAAAGCAAAATGTTTAATTGATCCTGTCTAAGCTAATATCCCTGCACTGAGTAGTTTAGCCGCTGAGGAATAAGAAGTGATCTATTCCAGTCAACAGTGTGCTGTAAAAGATTGAGAATTGAAAGGAAACCATTTTTCCTGTTTCTACTGTTTTACATTAGTTGCTTTCTGCAAATCTACCAAAAGTATTCAGTAGGGGGTCTTTTAAGAATCCTGTTATCAGCTTGAGTCCTTCTAGGTTTACATTTGAGTTTTAACTAGGACCGTCTGCAGATTTTTATTTTTTTTTCTCCTACAGATTTATGTAAGCTCATAGTAACAACTGGAATGCTCCATGGTGGATGTTCATATGTAGATTTGTTTAGTAGCACTCATACTGCTACTGGGTTTAAACTACCTTTAAGCTATGTTATTTGAATTTGTGCTACATTTGAGAATTGTTTGAGCCTTATTTTGTTTATGTTAATGTTCTGTAGTTCTGAGATTGTATGTTCACACAGCAACAACTGCTTTCTTTATGCACAAAGTCATTTGGTGTCAGTCCCTAACATATGCTTAAATACCAGTCAAGCGTGTTGACCTTTACAAGTGCATATTTGATTTGTGTGTTTTCTGTATATATATAATATATACAGTTGTATACTTCTACATTTATAGAGATATATATATATTTATGTATAATATGCAAGTGCTCAGTTAATTTTTTTTTAATGTTTGAAAGTGAATGGAAATCGTTGCACCGGATTTTGAATTATTCTCATGTTTTTGGAAGAACAAATAATAGCAATGCCACAAATACTTTGAAGGGTTAAGCCTTGACACTATTTTATGTTGGAATATAAAAAGCCAGCTTAATGTACTTTTATATATTTCTCAGATTATTTTGAGCTGGGGGAAGAGCAAATACATCATAGCTGTGATAACACCACTAGTTGAGTTTCAAAGACACATTCTCACAGCAGTTCAGATCAACAGATATTAATGCCAACCAAAACCTAGAACTTCATCCAAAATATACAACAACATGGACTTAGCAACTGAAGCCAGCTGTTAACAACTTTTTTAGTTTTGTTTGGGTTTTTTTTTCATTCGGCATCCACAATGCAATGTTTCCTTCTTATAAGGGCACCACAAGGACCAGAATATAAATATCTGCTTACAAGCAGTGTCCTTAGCATAAGAATTGCTTCTGCAATCATGGTGCAAGGCGGTGACTGTAACAGGATTGTTGTGAGTTCCTTTTAAGAAGAACACTGACCTACCCCTGAATATATACACGAAAGAACTGAAAAAGGGTGCAGTTCGCACCACAAGTAGAATAATAATTTTGTGGCCTTTCATTTGCATGACAGTTTCATGGACTATTGAAGCTTTAAATAAGTGTGTTACAGTACTTCCTCTCCCCTCACTGTTCAGCCAAGAGGATTGACAGTACTGTTAGCTGCACATATATCAATAGATTCTAGAAAAAGGGTTTTTGTGCAATCATTTTTTCTATGGGAATCTTGCCAAAGATTAGTGGGTTGGGTGTTTGATTTAGTTATATCTTTGGCTTAGTTTGCTTACACTGTTCAGCCCGGTTGCTGAATATGTTTTTTTTTGTTGTTGTTTGTTTTTCAGTTTTGTTGTCCTCTTTTCTGAAGAGGGGGCTGTAGCTGACAGTGAGCTGTGGTGCTCTTACTGTTACTGTCTGATATGTGAATTTTGCTCGTATTTTTATTGCATTTATAAGGGCACTTTTATAACAGTCCTTTTAGTGTGTTTTTTTTTTTTTCGTTTTTTTCTTATTGCAAAGGTTATATGTTTTATTCGAATATGAACAAATCTAATTTTACTGCTGTTTAATTTTTTTTTAGTTTTATGTTTTGGAGTAGTGGAGAGATTGGGGTTTTATTTTTCTTTTGTCTTGTGGCATACTTGTTTTCCTTTTTGACTATTTGACACCTTGTGGCATGATGCACAGTTCAGTTTTTGCTGTGGGTTCTGATATGCAAGTAACGGTAGTGTATAGCGGGAAGGAAAAGAGAAAGCACAATAAAAAATGAGAAGGAAATAAAAGGATTAAAAACTAGGAGAAAGATGATATGAAATAATATTCAGCTCAGCTAATTTAGGTCCTGTTTACTAAGGCGTGCTAAAAACAGTGTGCCTACAACACAGCTTAGTAAACAGGGCCCTTAGTCTCTGAAAACTTGGAATACAAAGAATTTATGAAGCTGAGGTTTAACACAAAAAGTCATTTATTTTCTGTTCAATGTGAAAAAGAAAACTTTGTTTATCTGAAAAAGCTGGTCAAGTTATATAAGTAAAGTAAGAGTGTTAAGTAATTTGGTGTAAAATGTAATAAAAAATAGTCTAGTTCAAGGAGAGTTAAATCTAATTTTTCTATCTTTTTATAAAGCATATCAGATATGAAACCTCCATAGTTCTTAGTTATAAGTGTTCCAGAGAATGTAATTTTCATCCTGGGAAGACATTCCTTGTATGGAAAAGTATAGTAGCTTAAATGTTTTAACTGTGGTGCAATAATTTTCTGGATCAGACTTAAGGGGAGCATTGTTTACATGGCACCTAGAGAATCAAGACACTGGGTATGGAATAAGATACTCCCAATTGGAATGAGTTCCATGTATATAAAGTAACAAAATGGGACCAGAATTGATTATTAATTCAGTGGTTCCATCTTTTAAATTTACTGGACAAGAAAGCAAAATTTTAAAGGGTAATCAGAATTAAAATTAATGTCCTGGGTAAATATTCATGATCTGGTACATAAAGAGGGTAATTTTATAAAGGGTCACCTATTCTATAAAGAAAAATAGGTGCCTACCTTTCTTTATAGAATATTGCATAACAGGTCAAAAACAGGCTTTTAGTTTAGGCACAAGCACTTATAGCAGCCATAGAGCTGATGTAAATGCTAGCTCCTAGATTGTTAAAGAATGCATATATTTTATAACCTACTGTATGCACATAAATGTGTGCACCACCCATGCTCCATCCAAACTCTGCCCATGTGAAGGCCCACCTGCAAAATATGTGCCAGAAATTATTATTCTGCATAAGTGTTCACATATACACGTGAATAGAATGCTATTACTTATGTGCATTCTTGCTCTTATTCTAAGTGGAACCTTACAGAATTGCCTCATTTAAAGTGGTCATTTACAGGAATTTCAGCATGAGGGATCACTATGGAAAAATGGAATTGTTAGACAGAGCATGCTATTAGCCCCGCTGTATATGTCCTTTCTGAATTGTCTGCGAAGTCTTGTTAAACACAAAATGAAATATTGTAATACAGATTTCTATATCAAATGTATTTCTTTGTTAGTAGAAAAATGTTTTAAGGGAATAATTTAAAAAAATATATTTTCCATATGTAAAGCTGTTAGAAAATTGTGCAGGGAAATAAGCCCTTAGGGCAGTGTTCATTGCAAGGTCCCGGGACAAGTGGCAGCCCCCATTGACCCCAGGTGTGGCTCTACAACTCTCTCCTCTTCATACAGACTTCTCCCCACCTTGTCCAGAGGCTTGCCACTAGCACTGTCTCCAGCACAAATTGTTCTGTTTGCCTTCAGGACTGTGGAGCTCTCAAGCATACAATCTCCCACACTGTTCTTGCAAGACTGTGAGCAGTGAAGAAGTTTGGATGACACACGGATCAAGCTTACAGAGATCCATATGATGTTTGAATATAACAGAGAGCTCTCCCAGAGACAGTGCTTGCAGCAAGACTCAAAAGGTCAGGGGGCAGTAACAAACAGACTGAGCTTGGAGAGACTGGGGACAGAATGATGGTGACTGATTGGGAGGAAAGGAAGTGATGGGTTGAGAATGATTGAGATGGGGCTGGGGGCGGTGTGTATTGGGGGGAAGAGATTTTAGAGAAAATGTGGATTGGGAGAGGCCAGATAGACTGAGAGGGAGGGAGAGTCTGGAGAATCAAAGATCATTTTATTTATACATATTGCTCTGTGTTTCTGAGCAGCCAGATTGGCTGTATTATTAAAGAGGGACCCTCTCCCTTTATCATCTCTGGCCACCATCTGGGTTATCCAGCACTGGTCCTGGGTTTTGCATTAAATTATTTTTTCCCAGCATGGCCCCCACTTCAAAAATAGTGAAAACCACTGTCTTAAAGGGTAAGCCTATAAAATAGGTGATTAATGATTAGCATACTGAAAACACCAGATACATGCCTATGCCCAATTCTGTAACATAAGAATAGCCATACTGGTTCAGATCAATGATCCATCTAGCCCAGTATCCTGCTTCCAATGGTGGCCATTCCAGGTCACAAGTACCTAGCAGAAACTCAATTAGTAGCAACATTCCATGCTGTGTATGTGTGCTAGTGTGTGGTTTGTAAATGGGCATACACATGGATGGGGGGTCGGAAGTAGGGCATGGCACAAACTTGCACACACAGGATTAGATTCTATAAATGGTGCCTAAACAAATAGTGCTTAGCACTATTCTATAACCCGTGCTTACTGCTACGTGTGGTTTACAGAATTGTGCTTAGCGCCAGGAACCACAACTACATTTTAGGAATGCCTCTGACCCGCCCATGCCCCTCCCATGGTCACACCCCCTTTTCAGATCTGTGCACTAGAATTTACTCGCATGTCTTTATAGAATGCGCCTAAAAAGATGTGCACGTAAATTCTAATTGTCAATTAATGCTGATAATTGCTTGTTATTGCCCAATTATTGGCACCAATTGACTCGTTAATTAAGTTACATGCAAAAAGTGGATGTGCATCCAAATTTGCTCATGTGGCTCAAAGCACCATCCCCCAGATTCTATATATGGTGCCTAGATCCTGTGTGGAGATGCGCAAGTAACTTAATTGGCACAAGGTAATCAGTGTTCTTAACAGCACTTAACAAGCAATAACGAGCACTAGTTGGCAATAATTACAATTTATGCATGAGAATCACTAAGCATATTCTATAAACTGCGCCTAAATTGCAAAGCGCTCAGTTCAAAATAAATGCGCGTAGCTTAAAAGGGGCGTATTTATGGGCGTTCCAAAATTTCTGTGTGTAATTACAGAATACGAGTAAGTGCGCTTAAATCTATGCGCACAGATTTACACCAGGTTTTTATTGGTGTAAATGGACGCGTGTAGATTTAGGCGCTATGGTATCGACTAAGCATATTCTATACACCGCACCTAAATCATATAGAATACGCTTAATTCCACATGGATTTTTTTAGGCGCCATATATAGAATCTGGTACCATATGTGGAATCGGGGGGGGGGGGGGAGTACCATGAGTTATGCACATATCTCCCTCAACTAGGCGCATGTGCTTACACCAGCTCTAGATGGTGTAAGCACTCACACCTATGAGTGTATATGCCTAGTTATGCTAGTATTCTGTAAAGAAAAATATAAATCACTCCCTTATTGGTATGCTAACAAGATGGTGCGTTCTTGTGTGATCAACCATGCATAGTTGGATGTAGTTTGGGTTGAGCAGGGACAAAGTTGCAGTGTACACGCTGGAATTCAGATTTAATTTCTCACTCTTTGCAAATCTGTGCTAAGTACGTACTACAGTTCAAATACTATAGTTATTTCCTTGCCCAGAAGGGCTTGCAGTCTAAGTTATACCTGAGGCAGTAGAGGGTGAAGTTACTTGTCCAAAGTCACAAGGAGCATCAGTGGAAGAGGTAGATTTGAACCCTGGCTTCCCTGGTTCTCAGCTTGCTGTTCTAACTTCTAGGCTGCCACTCTGCTCCATGAATAATACTTATACATTAAAAGTATGAGCACTATTGAGAGAGGTCTTCTTGAAAGGGTTCCCCACCCATATCTCATTGATCTCGTTTTCAGGATTCCCACTGGGTGTTCATTTCATACAGATACATGTTGTGCATATGCATTTTGGGTTATAACAAGACCTATTAGGTGAGGCTCCAGGATCAAGTTGGAGACAACTGTTCTAGAAGTTATTCTGTGGAAATATAACTCTAGTGGAATAGCCCTTTGGTGTGCATATACCTGCACAGATATATCAGTAGCATGCAGAAAGCACCTGGTGTATTTCACATTCTTTCTGAAATTCTTATGTACATGATATTTTTACATCAGGCAAAAAAAAAAACCCCAGCAATTTGAGACTAAAAATTCTTTCTAAAAGAAAATGAAGTACAAAATCAGAAGACTATTTTATTGTACAGTATTAGTATCCATATAACAGAGCATGTTACAGAGATGATTGCTAATATCTAATATATCCAGCCAGTTATTTAGGGGATCTTTTACTAAGCCTTAGTAGCATTTTTGCTTGTGGTAGATATCAGCTGGCAGTAAACTCCAAGACGCCCATTTACCGTGAGCTAAAAACGCTACTGTGGCTTTGTAAAAGACCCCCATAGTTCCTGTGGCTTTCAAAATTCTAGTTGTGGAAAATATTTTTTAAATTCATTAGAAAAATGGCAACCCACGTTCAATACGGCATCCAGTGGATTTCTCAGATTTTAACTGTTTGTATCTAACTGGCTATGTAAGTGTGATCCTTTTTTTTTTTTTTCAAAGGGAAAAGTGCCATTTATCTGTAAGAAAATCAGCATTCTTAGATAGAAAGTTAGGACTGCAGCTAGTTCTTGTGTTCTCTTTTACTATACTGTTCTCTTCTGCAATATCAACATGTTTTGAAGGGATTGTTTTACCAGAAAATTGGTACATATCTTAGTGAATTTTGAGTGTGCGTGTGTCTTTAGTATGCTTTTTAGGTTTTGGGAAACCGTAAGGGTATTGGATTCAGAGCCTAAATGTGTGCATCAGAAGTTATGTGGCATATACCATGCAAATACCTATGAAACCCTGGCACCAGAAATGTATCCTTTTGAGTTTGATCAAAATTCTTTGCTTCTCATTTGTTTATGTAAACCCACATTTCCTAGAATACAAAAAGGTTTTGTCTTGCAAATTGTATTCCTGCACTGAATTTGGCTTTGAAAGATAGGACATTGGAAATGTAAATGTAAACTGTACTGTTATCCTTACACAGTACTACATGCAGTACTGTGAAATTTAATTCAGGAGCTGGATTCTGTTAATACAGTATGAGGGAAATGCTGTAACAGGGAGCCAGAGCGAACTAGGCACTCACATTCCCTTATAGAGTAGCATCATAAACAGGTACATACACATGTATGCTGATATAAATACTTGCACCTAAATGCTAGACATGCACAAGTGTGAGTCCTGTCCATGTGTACGCCCACCTGTAAAATATGTGCATATTTACAGAATAATGTTTATTCAAACCTTTGGCATTTACATGTATATCTTACAGCTATTCTAATCAATTACACATGTAAGTGGTGCATAAATTACTACTACTACTTAACATTTCTAGAGCGCTACTAGGGTTACGCAGCGCTGTACAATCCAACAAAGAGAGACAGTCCCTGCTCAAAGAGCTTACAATCTAATAGACAAGTGAACGGTCGGTCCAATAGGGGCAGTCAAATTGGGGCAGTCTGGATTCACTGAACGGTAAGGGTTAGGTGCCGAACGAAATGTTGGCACCCACTTTATAGAATTACCCCCATAATATGTGGCATTTGCAGTGTAGCAATTTCGTTCAGAAATAGTTTGGAAGGCAATGATTTCTTTATTTCTTAATTAGCCTAGCTTTCCCAACTAGCTCTGAATGGCATATCCAGTATTCAAAGTTGTATGTAGCATTGGAATGAGTAGTATGTTGTGTCGAAGAGACTTTCCTATATGATGCTGCCCAGTAGTATTCATACCCATTTTAAAAACACCAATGTGTTATCTTATAAATGGCACTATACTATGAATTTGATATATTTTGTCAAATGGACTTATCTCCTGGTGAGAAACAGTAACACTCTAGTTGATGGCATTGACTGCCCATTATAGTGTGTGCCTTATCTAAGCCAAACATATTAAATACAAAAGTGTCTAGAATACAAAGAGCAAGGTAGACCAAGTGTTACTAGAGTGTCCTGAAATTCTGCACTACATATGGCAACCTAGTCTGGGAGTCAATGGGTCAGGACTATTGCAACTCATATCGAGCACTTGCTAAATTGAATAATTATATACTTTCTTTAGAATAGTTACACATTATTTGAAAATCCTTTAATAGAATCAATACACCATAGTGATGGGATGCATTACATTGCATTAACCCCTTCAGAGTTTGAGCTATAATGTACATGAAATCTGGGGGGGGGGGGGGGGGATCCTTTCTAATTAGCAGCAAGAGCAGTTAATTATGCTAGTATAGGATGGAAGGCTTTAGGATGTAGAATAAAGAAATCATAATTATCTTCTCCCTTCATAGTATCAGATATGAGGCTGGAAATTACCTTCAGATCATGCATGATACATTTCTTAGAAACAGAGAAAAATATAGGCAGATAAAGACTATATGGCCCAACCAGTCTGCCCATCCATGCTATTCATGCTCCCTATCACTCCCTTAGAGATCCTATGTTCTTTCCATTCCAATTCATAGTCTGTTAAATTCACCCCAATTTTTTTTATTATGTATACACCACACCATTGCTCTCCATTCTGTTTAGCTATGGTGCTTTGCTATCTACAGTGGGTTTGACTTCCATATCTTCCTATTAGACCAGTCCAGACTAGCAGGTTGTATCACCATACCAGCAAATGCAGACAGAGACTTTCAGTAATTATCCCAAAAGTCAGTTGTTCAAAATAATTTCAGCTTTGGCATTAGTATACTGAAATGTTCTCGGCTGCACCACTCCTTATCATTAATGTGACTGCAAAGTTCATAGTCTCTGCCTCCATCTAATGACATAATCTGCTAGTCTGGAGTGGTCTAACTAACGGCACTCAAGGAAAGGAAATTAACAGGTACGAATAACTTCATCATATTTGCATTGCACCAGATAAGAAAAATCCCTAATCTAGTTTTTGGTAGTTCTTGGCACAGGTCAGGAAATATGGTTACTGACTGTGGATTTCTTTCACAGAGACTTTCGTTAAGAAATTGAAAGCTGAGGTGCTTGTAACAAAAGCACAGTAATAGAGAGAGTGCCTCCTTGTAGTAGTGGTATTTTCCCTAAAAAAAAAAAAAAAAAATCATTTTCTCCAGCACAAGCCCCTATATATCTTTCCATGCAATATTTCCTTCATTGCTTTCTTCAAGATAACTAAGAACAGCATTGACCTTTACTTAATTCTATAATTCGATTTTACTTCCTGCAAAGAAAAAGTTCCCAACTGTTATCTTTCTACAGAAAGTACTTTTCAAACAATGCCTTCTATTCGTATTCTTTGCTTTGATAACTAATGTATATGGTTGATTGGGAAGTGTACAGCAGGCATATTGGAGAAAAGCGGTTTACATTTTATGTTCTATATTTCTTGTCAGATTTTACTTTTTTCCTATGAGTATCTACAACTGTGATGAATTCTGAAGTAAATGACACACCTCATAGATCCCACTGGGGTTTTTTAAAATTCACTTCACTAAACTTCTAGTTCTCCAAGTTTGACATTGGGCAACCATTGTTTCAAAGACACAGAGAATTTTATAAATATAAAGATCATATTTAAGCATTGTGTCTGAACCAAGGTTTGGACCCTTCCTGCATCTGAGTAAGAGAATTTGGGGAAATATTTGATATGCACTTCAATTTACCTATATTACTGGGATGCTTAGAAAATTGCATTTTTTTTTTTTTAATTGTGGTGGCTCTGCTCCCTCTTCTGGGGTACTTCCTGGCCAATTGGTTTTCAGGATATTAGTAATGAATGTGCCTGAGATAGATTTTCATGTGCTATCACATGTGATATTTTTAGTGGAAAGCCTGAAAAATCAGATTGGGTATATCTCAAAGACGCTGTAGCTCTGTCGCTTTCAGGGCCCCCTAGAACTAGGGGCGACTGCAGAGACCTCTGCCCAAAAGGATTTAAGAGGTTCTGAGGGCTAATGTGCAGTAACAAAATATTTTAATTCATGTATAGCTAGGGAAATATAGCATCACATTGTAAATGAAGCAAATTGATCCTGATGAAATAAAAACTTTCTATGGGTTATTTTTGTCATAATATGGGGGATTTCCCCCCCCCCCCCCCCCCCCCCAATATAGTTACCTTTACCTGAACTCCTATAACACCTTAAATTATCTTGATCATCATTTAAGGAGGCCAGCCCCTTTCCTTTGATGTTTATAAGGATGGTCAGGCAGTGCCTTAAGTTATTTCTGTGCATATATGCACATCCCCAGCTTATAAACCTGGGAATTCCTGGCCAATCTATAAACATTTTTTGTTACGGTCAACAGATAAATAGCTGCATGACTGTAGAGTTCTAGAAGTTTTAAAGGGCTAGCATTATCAGTACCAGTGTATATTTCTTTTCAACAGTTGGGTATCAGAGAGATAAAGCTATATTTTACATAATTGGATTACTTCACCAAAGGACAGTAGATTTTTATTATACAGTTCAAATTGTATGCACACACAGGACTAACCTAAGCTAGCTGGCAAAAGCCAACAGAATGTGGTAAGCCAACCCGCAGCATATACAATGGCTCTTAAACAGATCTTTAACTTAGGTACCTATTTTAACGGTTTAAATACCCTTATTGGATCATGAAATGTGCACAGCCACCACTTCAAGTTTTGTTTGATCAGCAAAGTTGAAATGTTGTATTGAATTGTTTGCGTAAATGGTGCTGTCACAGGGTTTCTTGCTGGGCAATGACTTTGCCTGTGAGTTTCTTCTTATCAAAACAGTCAGAACCAAACATTCTTTGAAGTAGAAAGGTCAATATTACAAGAATGATGCTTCTTTCTTAGGACGAAACTTGGAAGGACTTACTTTTACATATCTGCTCTTACACAGAGAATGTTCATATAATACAGGGTGTCTGGAAAAAAAATGGGACCCCTTACATAGTTTCAAAATACTTTGCAATTGTTTTTGGTGGGTGTGTGTGTGGGGGGGGGGGGGGGGTGGTTATTTGGAAAAACATTGTGGGTCCTTTTTTTTTTCTAGAAACTAGATATATATATAGAGAGAGATCTGTAGCCTATGAAGATAAAGTAGCAGGTAATATACATAAACCATATGATAATGATATGAAGGCTTAGACCCTGGGATAGCTTTTATTCTCAGTCTTTTCTTCCAAAAGGCAGTGAGCAACAGAATCCCCTGAACTGTGGCTCCAAAGAAAACATAAGCTTAGTGCTTGAAGGATTTGCACCTTGCAGGGATTATTCCGGTTGTCATGCCTCTTCCAGTCCCTTTCTGTCTATCTCTTGGAATGTATGTGGCAAAACAACCCATTTTTAATTTGTATAGATAGAAAAATATATCTTGCACTTGGTAAATATGATTTAAAATGCATGCCTCTTTAGTTGGGTAGTGTCAATGCTGTAAAATGCTAATTTTCTTTTGATAAAAGAGTTGCTTGAATAATTCCTTTATTGTATAAGGAACTCTTGTATTTATAAAATAAAAATGGTATGTCTTTTGTCTCTTTGTCTGATTTCATTTTTTTTTTTAATGAACAGAACCTTACTAAGAAACACATCTTTTGCAGCGTGTCTAGAATTTAGTAGGACTAGACCATATGTTCTGAACAGAGAAAGTAGCAGGAATGAGTGAGAAAAGCAGCTCTCATTTTCATTTTATTTTGTATAGGTTTTATAATTAGGGTATGTGATCAGTAAAGGGCATCATTCTTGCCAGGATGATGCATCTGTGGGATAGTCAAGCCTTTATTGATGTGTATCACTTTAAATATTCATGAAATAAGTTTGCATGCATTTGATCGTCATTTTGGAAGTAAACTAGAGGTGATGACATTTATTACATAAAAATAAACAAGTCTGTGATTACCAAATCTAATTCCGGACTACCTGGAGCAGGCCTGGTTTTCAGCTAGCCAGAAAATGCAAAATGATTGATCAAATACATACAAATTTATTTCATGAATATTCAAAACAATGCAAATCAATATAGAAGGCATGGTACACTTTGTAACACAGAAAATCTTTCATCAATATGAAACCCCATTTTCCACGGGGGCTGTATACAGGAAATCAGAACGCTGGGTTAGGATGTTTACAATTTCCTCTAATATTTTATATCAGTTTCTGCTGGACATGGAGTGTCTTGTGAAATACATATAATGACACTGGCAAATATATATGAACCTGTGGGCACATATAATAAGAGCATCAATGTTCTTAAACCTACATATGCAGAAAAATGGGCATCACTGCTGTTTTTACGTATAAGTGTCAGGATCACTCTAGAGCGTATATTGAGCACTAATAAACCTTGGACTACCTGTGTAAGCATTGAATTTTGCTTCTTCCATGTATAATTGCCAACAATTATACATCTGTGTACCATATTTTAGGCAAATAATGGTTATGCAAAGCCTCAACAGGCACATTTTTTATATTTTGTGTATTTATCACAAATTACCAGAGGACTAAGCACGATTGCTTCTTCACTCAGTCACTACATGCCGTCTAAAACCAGCATTTAGATGAAGCTTATGTGTGCCTCAAAAGTGGTGCAAAATGTTATATGCTGACAGGACATTTTTGTAAAGCACTTGTATTCACTCTAAAATGGGAAACACACATAATGGGCTAGATTCTATATAGGGCGCCTGAAAAAGCCGCACAGAAAAAAATATTGCCTATGTGTATTCTATAAACCTTGGCTAAAGTTAGGCACAATTTATACAATATGCCTAGCAGCTATGCCTGTGACTAAATCTTTGGGCGATCCACCTATGTTCCTAAAATTCTATGCTTGCCTTGTTCCACGCATTATAGAATATGCCTGAATTTCCCCCCACTATATAGACACTGATCAGTGCTGATTTGTTGTCCATGGGTAAAATGTCATGGCATCAAGGAGGAGAACATCCTATTTCTCCTTTCAATAAGTTGCTTGCTAGACTATTTCTCCACAAAGGGGAAATGTTGCTTTGTCCTTCCAGGCCACAGAAGATCGTACCTATGGTACAGAAGGGCCAGGAGAGACTTGCTGTAGCCTATAATTTTAAAGCCTCAATCCCCAGGGATGTAAGTATACCAAGTTCTGTACCCAAGTTACGTTTATGATTGTAGTGGTTTACTTCCTCTTCCCAAGTTTAGGGATGCCTATTAGGCATGATCATTAATCCCTGCAAAATATATTCTTCAACACCAACTGGTGTGTGTAGAAATGCTTCATATTCTTATTGTTTTTTCATGGATTCTCAAAATGTATGGCATACTTAAAGCACAAAAATTCTTTTTAGTACAGTAGTAACCCACTCTTCAATGGTCCAGATATTTTTATAGAACATTTTATTAAAAACTTTTTCAGGGGGATCCAAGATGGGCAAAGCAAGCAGAAGCTAGGCTGGCTGCTCTTGTATTCTCATGGAGTTGCTGTTCTTTGATGTTACCGTGATGAAGAGGAGGGGAATAAGTGAGGGTTGCCTTACCTATTACCCCCTCTCTAGTTTAGACCTCCATGCTTCAATATGGGGTTGTTTGGCAAGAGAATGTGGTTGGACTTTTTGCTTTTCTGATGGGGCAGATAGACCTGTTGTAGCTTGGGGAGAGTGTTTTCACTCAGCCAGTACACCTCAGCCGCTTATGTGCAGCTCCCCTACAATACAATCAGTAGCCCTTGTGCATGGAAGCGCGATTCCTTCGGGCACAGAAGCTTGGACTGGGTCAGCTGGAGGTTTGTCATTGGGGGCAGCCCCTCACTGTTTGAGAAACACCAAGAGTGGGTTTCCCCTGGAGGTTTGGGAATGTGAGAGCAAGAATAGGAGGAAAATGGGAAGTGGTTGTTCCAGCAGAAATTACATTAGCCTCTATCTGGTAAACTATCACCAGTCTCACTAAAACTGTAAGTACTCGAATGAGTGTGTGAAGGGGAAGGCAGTAGATGGAGTTACACAGCGGGTAACTCAGCTGGAATTTGGTGGTGTGGAAAATTGTGGCACTCTCACTGTATTGAAAGAAGAGCTTAGGGGGTCTTTTACAAAGGTGCAGTAGTGGTTTTAGTGCACTTTAAACTCTAGAGACGCTCATAGCAATATATGGGCGTCTCTAACGTTTTATCTTGTCTATTTTTGGTGCAAGCTAAAAATGTTAGCACGCCTTTGTAAAAGGATCCCTTAAAGATTTAAGGGAAGGGCAGGTGAGACTGATGAAATCTTCGTTAGGCTTGCAGTCTAAAATGGAATGTGTGGAAAATATGTTGCAAACCTACAATTTAAGATTCTTGAATTTCCCCCAAAATCAGCTATTTTTAACTAGATAACTTTTTAAGACATATATGCAAGAATTTTTAAAACTTCCAAGCGAATCCCTGCCCCTAGTGAATAAAATTTAGTATCTTCTGTATAAGAAAAGATCATCACCTGGGACTGTGGGCCTGGTTAGAAACAGCACAGAGGTTCCAGTGTCTCATGATAGCTTGAACATTTCAGAGGTCTTGGAAACGATATATTGTAGATGCACCTACTGCCCTCCTAGTCTCACTTGTATTGAATCTGATTTTTTTTTTAAATTTAGTTCTTCGATTGTATTTCAAGTATAGAGATTGTTTGTATAAGAGGCAAACATTATGGTGTTTCCCTGATGTTGGTAAAGAGGCCCAGTGGAGGCACAAGGCTTTTTTAAAATTGTGCCAATGTGTGGTTCAAAATGATGGAGATTTTTTCCTCTGTTTTCCTGTAAAATGTTTAGCTAAGTTGAATAATATGAGAGATATGTTATGATCCAGCCCAACTCAAACAATTCCTGGATAATAAATTTCCACAGTAAATAGGGTTCCTCATCCTGCACACCCTGACCAGGAAGACACCAGAAGAAGATCGAGGCTGGGGTCACATTTTGTATTTTTAACCATATGCTGTACTGGAGGAGGGAGAGGGAAGGCTGGGGTCACAGAAGGTATTTTACACTATATACAACAATGGGGGGTGGGAGGGAAGGGGGGTAAGACTGGGGTCACATTTCATCACCATTTGTCATCTGTATATCCTAAACTCACATTTTTCACAAAAAATGTGTCTTGATGAGGTTTTCTCTTGCTGGGCTGTCTGGTGGGCACAGTGAGGTAGCAGATCCCTCAGGTGGGGTTCCTCCCCTTCACTTTCACTCTCCTCCTCCCTGGCTTGTTGCCCAGGTTGTAGCACTGGCTCTGGCATTTGCCATCTAATTGCAAGATTATGAAGCATGCAGCAGGCTTTAACAATGTCACATACCTTGGTGGGACTGTATAACAGCTTGCTGCCATAGTGGTCAAGACAGTAGTAATGTCAGAAGGCCAAATGTTTGCTCAATGACCGCCCTGGTAGCACTTTGTGCCCTATTGTACCAAACCTTTTTTGGCCTCTGGGGGTTGACGATCGATCAGGGTCATGAACCGTGTCCGTAGGGGACAGCCATGGTAACCTGTATTGAGAAGGAAGATGAGGTTAGCTAAGGTACACACACATTTTGTTGTATGGTGGCAGTCCCCACATCTGCCATCCTCTAGATCACTGGGCCCATACTGGCCACACACCTGTGGAGCAAACAGAGAGAAGTGATCAATTCTTAGAAGGGTGTAGAGGTTGTAGGATGTTCCTCACCTAGCCGTCTGCCTCTGATTTCCCCACTCTGGAAGCCTGAGTGTGACCGCACATTGGAATTGTGGCAACACACAGGCACAAACATCTGTTATCTCAAGTGCTGTGGTGTAGATAAGCTGCACATTGATGGAGTGGTAAGCCTTTCTTTTGCGATATTCAGCCTCACTATGAGTAGGTGGCTTGGGGGTAACATGAGTCCCATCAATGGTGCCAAGCCCAGAGGAGAAATGAGCAATATTGTAGAAAGTTGTCATTTTTCCTGCTGTTCAGCTTCACACATGGGGAAATGGATATACATGGTGTCCTTTATCAAGAAGGCCTCCAGAAACTGGCTAATGATATGGGAGGCAGTTGGCTGGCTGATCCCTGCTGCAGCTCCTAGTAGACTCTGGAAAGTTCCAGTAGCCAGAAAGGCCAAGGCTGTGGTGGCTCACACATGCACCGGCAGGGCATGCCCCTTCCAGGAAATAGGCTCCTTGTTCTCCTGCAGCTCCTTCCACAAGTGTGCTATGATCGCCCTATTGGCCTGTATACCTGCCCTCGGCTTCTCCCCCTCCCTCTTCCACTCTCCTGTTGGGCCTGTCCCTCCCGTACCATCAACCACCCTGTAGTCTCTCACACACACACTAATACAAATACTAAGCCACACACTAAAACACACACCAATACTGATACACCCACACACAAACACACCAAGTTGCATACAGGAGGGTGGAGGTAGGGAGAACAGGTAGTGGGAAGGGAGAAAGGGACAGAAGTGAAGCAGGTATAGGTGAGAAGGGAGGAAGCTGGAGATGAAATGGGTATAGGGTTGGGTCAGAGCACGCAGAAAAATTGCCAAATATCACAAAAATCACAGAGAAGCGTGTGAACACACTCTGGAGTCATAGAGACAAAATGGAGTCCACCTGAGCACTAATTATAGCACCTGCAGAGATCAGTGCTGTAATTAAGCATCATTACGTTTACCACACAGAACCCATGATTAGGCTGGGGCCCATGCAGCATTACTTCTTCGTTCCTTCCCTCACCTTACCCATACCATGACTCTCCTTGCCTCAATGGGTTCCCATCAGTGGCAGCGATTCCTATATGCTACCTGCCACTAACCTGGAAGACTCTACTCTGCCAGCTGCTGCAGCTTCCTATTTCACTACCTGAATGGGACGCATCGGAGGGGAGGCTTCCAGGTTAGTGGCAGGCAGCTTGTAGGAATCGCTGACACTGCTGGGAACCCACTGAAGCAAGGAGAGTTGTGGGATGGGTGAGGTGAGGGAAGGAACGAAGAAGAGATGCTGCATGGGGGGGCGAGAGAGGGAAGGAGAGATGCTGCACGGGGGGGGGGGGCGAGAGAGGGATGGAGAGATGCTGCACAGGGGGAGAGGGAAGGAGAGATGCTGCATGAAGGGGAAAGAGAGTGCAAGAGAGGGAGAAATATTGGGCATGATGGTGAAGGGGAGGAAGGGATAGATGTTGGAACCTGGGGCAAAAGGGAGGGAGAGAGAGGTGAGAGAGGGAGAATTGTTGGATATGGGGTGGAGGGGAGGAAGGGAGAGAAGCAGCAAAGGGGTGGAGAGGGGTGAGAAAGGGAGGGAGAGATACTGCATGGAGAGGAGAGAAGGAGAGATGGCGCATGGGAGAGAGAGGGAGAAATATGATGGTGGAAGGGAGGAAGGGAGAGATGTTGGACCTGAGGCACAAGAGAGAAAGAGAGAGAGATATTGGACAATGCGAGAAAGGGAGGTATGTTGGTCAAGGGGGGGTGAGAGGGAGGGAGAGATACACAGGAGGTGGAGAGGGGAGAAAGAGGGAATTATTGGATCCAGGAGCAGAAGGGAGTGATGGAGAGATGCCGGACAATGGGAGTGAGGGAAGAGAGGGAGAAATGCTGGACCATGGGGGGGGGGGGGAGGGCAAAAGGGTGGAGGGAAGAAAACACTGGTAATGGTGGAACCATGTGGGAGAAGCCAGAAAGGGGAGGGAGGGGGATGGCAAGGAAATAGTGTTTACAGAGGGTATAAATGTGGTAATGGAGGGCTGAGGAAGGAGTGAGATGGGGAACGGGACAGCCAGTACATGAGAGAAGATGGGAGGATCAAATGAAGAAAATAGGCATGTAGACATTGACAAATTAAATGCAAAATGAGTGGAGAAGTAGTCCAGTGGTTAGAAAATGACATGGGGATAAAATTTGTACCCGTGGAGTTTGTCTCCGTCCCATCTCTATCCCCACAGACCCTGTCTCCATCCCCACCCCGTCCCCGCAGGTTCTGTCCCCGTCCCCACCCCATCCCCGTGGGCTCTGTTCTCATCTGCAGAAGCCTCGAACACTTATGATTTTATATTTAAATCTTTGTATTAAACTATAAAAAGAAACAATATGCTATGTAACTTGTGTATAAATCACAAATGGAAAACAATAATAACAACAAGCAACTATTATAAACCCTCCGACCACCACCACCCTCTACTCTTCCAATCCCAACAATACCTGACTTCTACTACCCCAAGGAATCCTAATCCACCCTGTTAAATTGTCCAGGGGTACAAAATACAACCCATTCTGTATGCCCTAGCATGGGAGATATATGCCCTATAAAGCACTATTAAGATTTTTAAATCTGTAGATGAATAGGTCATTAACAATCTCAGGATTCAGTCTAGCTCTCCTGTCTTCCACAGTCCCTCCTGCAATAGAAGATGTCTTCTTAGAAGATGTACTAGTAGCAGGATATACAGGATCCCTCATGCAAATTTTGCTAGCTGTGGCCAGCCTGTTTGCTTGTTTTTCCAAAAAATAAAAATATTGTCATCTGCATCAATCAAACATAAATAACAGGCCAGTTCATTAACAGGCTTCAAAGCAGAAAGTGACATGGGAACAAAGTTTATCCCTGTCCTCACGGGCTCTGTCCCCGTCCCCGTGGGATCTGTCCCCTTCTCCATCCCCGCGGTTACTGCGGGTCCCTGCCCCCTTATCATTCTCTACTAGTGGTTAGTGCAGCAGACTTTGATTCTCAGGAACTGGGTTTGATTCCCACTGCAGCTCCTTGTGACTCTGGGCAAGTCACCTAACCCTCCATTGCCCCAGGTACAAATAAGTACCTGTATATACCATGTAAACTGTTTTGAATGTAGTTGCAAAAACCACAGAAAGGTAGTATATCAAGTCCCATTCCCTTTCCCTTAAAGAACACCAAGAGCAAATGTAATGTATTTATAAACTGCTTATCTATGTAAATCTAGGGAGGATGAATCCATAGTTGAAAAAACTAAATGAATTCTGTGCTTAATTCTTTACAGTAGAAATTGCTGGGAAGATGACCATGCTGGATCAAGGAACAATATAATTAGTCAAATATAAGAATAGTGAGAATCAAGTAAATAGATCGAATAAGAAAGAAAGTAGATAGTAAGAAAAGACATTCTCTAAATGTTATCCACAATATAAGGGGGTAGGGGACAAGGATAGCTAGTCAGATCAGATGGAAGTGTCTATGATTAAATGAAACAAAGTTAAATCAATATAAAAAGAAACAGAATTGGACTAAGGCCTATCCTTTAAAGCAGTGTTTCCCAAGTCCGGTCCTGAACTACCACTTGCCAGTCAGGTTTTCATGATATCCACAATGAATATGCATAAAAGAGATTTGCATATAATGGAGATTCTACGCAAATCAAATTCATGCATATTCATTGTGGATATCCTGAAAACCTGACTGGCAAGGGATACTCCAGGACTGGATTTAGATTACATTGCTTTAAAGGAGCATATTGCAAAAGCAGTCACATCTGGAATCAACTTGGCAGTGCAACTTTCAATGGGTCCTCTCTTGGCAATAAAAAAAATTAGGTTGTACATAGAAAATGGTACCCTAAAGGAAGATGCGTTTCCTAGGGCTCCACTTCTTTGATCAACTATGCCTAAGAAGCAGAAAGAGAAGCTGGGTACTTTTACTCTGCAGTAGTCTGTTACCCCTTCTGTTCAATTAACTAGGGATGCCTTTCTAGCTCATTTTCGAAAGTCATTGCTGGCCATCTTCCGACACAAATCGGGAGATGGCCGGCAATCTTGCAACGGCGGCCAAATCAGTATAATCGAAAGCCGCTATTTTGACACCATCACTGCTTTCCCGTCGCAGAGCCGGTGA
This sequence comes from Microcaecilia unicolor, assembly GCF_901765095.1. NCBI lineage: Eukaryota > Metazoa > Chordata > Amphibia > Gymnophiona > Siphonopidae > Microcaecilia > Microcaecilia unicolor. The sequence goes on from NC_044032.1 coordinate 464,771,294, forward strand.
AAGTTCAAGGGGGCGTGTTGGCAGTGACACGAAGGTGGGACATGGGTGGGTATGGGCGTGGTTACGAAATGGCCGGCTTTAGCCCATAATGGGAAAAAAAAGGCGGCGATGAAGAACATTTGGCCGCTTTTACTTGGTCCCTTTTTTTCAGGTCCAAGCTTCAAAAAGGAGCCTGAACTAACCACATGACCACCGGACGGAAGCGGCGATGACCTCCCCGTACTCCCCCAGTGGTCACTAACCCCCTCCCACCAAAAACCCCCACTTTAAACACTTTTTCCAGCCTGTATGCCAGCCTCAAATGCCGTACCCACCTCCATGACAGCAGAATGTGTTCTGTCCTCCGACAGCCTTTTCCTGCTTGTGATGTGGCTCTGGGGTGAGTGTGACACCTTTTCTGTTATTTGCACTGCAGAGTCACATCAGCAATGCATTGTGGTGGGTGTAGGTATTGGTAGTTGGTAGGCTCTACTCCCCTGGTGCTTTCCCCCTGCTTACTGGGTCAGAGTGTGCCCTGTTTTGTTTCCTGTTGTAGTCCATGTGGTAGTGGCCATTTTTGTAAGCCAGTTTTAGTTCCCTTTCCTGTGTTACCCACGTTAGAGAATGTAGTTCTTACCTTGAATGATGCTGAAAGAGGGCATTGTACACCATTGTGCCAGCTCTGACCTACTGCTCATCTTAGTACCAGGGGACTCTTTGCCAGTGGGGCACAACCTCTGATCTGCAGTTAACTGTGAGTAAACGTGCTTATTTCAAGAAAGGACTTTTTCAGAGAGATTAGTCTTCAGGTGTGAACTGGTGTGCCAAAGTTAAACAGCAGCAATAAATCCTAGAGGCTGTATGCAGGTCCCTGGAGCAGTTTTAGTGGGTGCAGTACATTTGTGGGTAGTGGGTTTGGGGGGGGGGGTTGGGGGGCTCAGCTCCCAAAGTAAGGGAGCTATGCACGTGGGAGCTTTTCTGAAGTCCACCGCAGTGACCCCTAGGGAGCCCAGTTGGTGTCCTGGCATGTCAGGGGGGCCAGTGCACTAAAAATGCTGACTCCTCCCAAGGCCAAATGTCTTGAATTTGGCCGGGGTTTGAGATGGCCGACATAACTTTCCATTATCGCTAAAAAACGAAGCCGGCCATCTCAAACCCCGGCCAAATCCAAGGCATTTGGCTGGCCGGAACCGTATTATCAAAACAAAAGATGGCCGGCCATCTTTTTCGAAAATACGGGTCTGGCCAGCTGTTTGCGGCGCCGCCAAAATACATCGCTGGCCATGTATTTCGCCGGCGCCATTCGACTCCTCTCTTTGTGACCTGAGATCCACATACCGGAGGAGTCAGGGGAGAGTTTATGGTTCTGGAATGCAGCATCTTGCTGACCCCCAAGGAACAAGCCACACTAAGAAGGACACTGCACGAATGAATGACATCATTTCCCCTTGTATGGGGAGTTTGGGCAGTGTAGCTGGGACATCACAGCTCAAAGGACATAGGCAGAAGGAATTGAAGCAGCCTGGAGGAGTTGTTACTATCACAAGAGAAAACCAAATAGGGGTGAAAGGAACCCTGGTGCCTGGCCTGGGGAAAGCTAAGGAGTAGGGTAAATTGGCTCTTCCAAAAGACCAAGGGAGATGATAGTTCAAAAAGGTGATCTTTATTGGAATGATTCAAAAGACTCGATACAGCTGCTGTGTTTCAGCGTCAAAACGCCTGCCTTGAGAGTCTATAATAACATATATAACACTAGTATAAACATCTATATCATAAAAAACTAAAAAAAATCAAATACATAAAGTATGAATAACTTAAAAAATATAATGGTACATAATATAATATTTAAAAATATATTATGTGTAAAGTGGAAAGACATGAAATGAAAGTCATTATAAAAACGTTTTGATGTCGAAACACAGCAGCTGTGTCGAGTCTATTGAGTCGTTCCAATAAAGATCACCTTTTTGAACTATCGTCTCCCTCAGTGTTTTAGAAGAGCCAATTTGCCCTACTCCTTGGCTTATCACTTACTGGCATACATAGGGACCGATCATTCCTCCACGTGTGTGAAAGCTGAAACACTCACAGCAGCTACACTGTTACTTAATCCAATGAGACCTTAGGTTTTTACTTTGGAAGAGATTTGGAAACTAGTGGCTGCCCTTGGACAGAACTTGTCAGTTAGTGTTAACATTTCCATCCTAGAGACAGAGTTGAAGTGACAAGAGGCCCAGAAGGTGGTCTTACAGGCTTGAGTGGAAAATTGGATTTGAGGTTGGATAAAGTGGAGAAGCTGACTGATTATAGAGAACCAAGAGTCAATTTGATCTGGCTTCTACATAGGAATTTTTTTTTAAATACTGTACAATGAAGGACATTTTTCCATGAATCCCAGGGGTATTCACCCTTGATATGTTTAATAAATATTATGATTGAAATTTTGCATGTACCATCTCAATCCGTTCCACCTGTGTCAAGGGCCTTTTATCTGTCACCTTTTACAACGAAATCAGAAAAACTCGTACCGCGACCTAGCCATAATCAAAGAGGAAAAAAGTCATATTTTACTCTCAAAGTTATTTATTTGACACCCTGACCCACTAGCAATAGTACCATGAGACTACTGCTGAGGGGCCATTTTGAATCAGGGAGCCACCAGGACAGTAACACCCAGGAGTCACCCCTGCCTCCCTGCCACCCACCAGGGGATGCCCTGGAGTACCACAGAGGGTGGCAGATTGTAGTTATTTTGGAGGGGCTTGGTTAGTGCAGCGGACTTTGATCCTGAGGAACTGGGTTTGATTCCCACTGCAGCTTCTTGTGACTCTGGGCAAGTCACCTAACCCTCCATGGAGGGGTGGATTATGGGAATATGGAATTTTGATGAGATTTGGAGGGGGGGGGCAAGTATATTAATATCATGGGCAGGCCCCTTTGTAAACTAGGAAGGTCAACTTGGGGCATGCTATCTTTGTGTTGTTTTGGCCAGAAAAATGAAATATTCCTAGCTGTGGCAATGCAAAATAAACAAAAATCTTTATCATGCAGTTAAAAAAAAACCCCTGTGCATTGTACAATAGTACAACGACAAGTTATTTTACTGTATCTTAGTAAATGGCTTCCGTTCAGACTCAGTAGAAGCAGTACTACTGCCATCTGCTGCTGAAGATGCAGATTTACTTGATGTTATTGCTGCTGCATGGATTCTGAGAGATATATGTTGCACTTTTGAGTTTTTCAATTTTGTTCATTATGTATATATTTGTATGTAATATTTTTTTTATTCCATTTACACTTTCTTGCATTCATTTCTTTTTTATTTGTATAGTGAACCCTCCTGGTACCAAATATATGTACATCAGGGGCCCTTTTACTAACGTTTAGCATATTCTAATTCTGTTAGCACATGCTAAATGACAGAAAGCTCATTTTATACCCATGGGCTTCTTAGCATTTAGTGCATGCTAAATGTTAGTAAAAGGGCCCCTTTATGTGAAGTATTTTTGCCAATTTTCAATTGACTCTTGACTTCCACACCCTGGACAGTATTCCCAGGAAACACAGGGAGCCTCCATTAGCACAGAGAGCTAGTAGGAAATCCTCAGCATACATAAACATCTTATACATCTTTCAATAACAGTTTTATTGCCTTCCCCAAAATCTGCATATCATCCTTTAAAAATATATATATACTGGCAGAACATCCTAAGCCCTTCGTTCCAAATACAACGCAGGTGCAATTCCTAGTAATCCTTTTTTCAGCCCAAAGCAAGGGAGGAACCCCCAAGGACTTCTGTGAGTGCAACTGCAATGCACATATTCTCCGAGGTCTATTTAACAGAAGTGATAAGTGCCAGCATTCTTTAAATTACTATCGAGAGTGTTAAAACTGTGATTATTAACATGAGAGAAACTGTTGACACTAACGACACTATTTTGTTGGGATTACTGTTTTTTCTTACAGCACATGCAGTTTGTGTGTCTTTTCTACGACTGGCATGAGAGATAACAGGACAGATACTATGGGGAAAGAAGTAAGGGCATTTGCAAGGGAAGGTGAAGAGGGTATGGATGTCAGGGTAAAGAGAAAGAAAAGCAGCATTGATGAATCTTGAAGCATGTAGGCAGGCAGATGTTGGGGAAGGGAAGGGGATGCTGGCTAGTGCATGTCCAGTTAACTTGATATTCCGAGTTAACCAGATATTTGTTAATGCATAAAGACAGGACTACTATTTATGCAGTCTTATTTACGCACTAACACTGGCTGGTTAGCTTTGACTATCGGGAGCTAACTGGACTCCACCCCCTAAATGCCCCTGATATAGCCAGCTTGCACTTCAGCACTAACTGGTCATTTTCAGTGAAGAAAACCGGTTAAGTTTGAAGCTGATGGATAGGGTATGCTTGTTCTATTTTCCCAGTAAGAGCTGTATTGGTGGTACATTGTTAGGATTCTGACCCAGGCCAGGTGTTTAGCTGCACAGGATACATGTTTTTGGTCAGTGTGCATCTGGTCCAGGCACACATACCAGTCTTTGAATGTGGGCTGGTCCTAGGAGGCATCTGTGGCAGTGCTTGCAATCATGCATATTTGACCCTAGGTCCACTAACCTTATGGAATTTGGAGGAATACTTGGGACAGGAAGTATTGTGGGGTATACTGGGCAAGTCACTTAACCCTCCATTGCCCCAGGTACAAAATAAGAACCTATATATAATGTGTAGACAGCTTTGATTGTAACCACAGAAAGATGGTATATCAAATCCCACCCCCCTTTCCCTTTTCCTTTACCCTGACATATCAGTGTATTTCTGCATGCATTATTCTTTCTAGGTTGGTATAGTGAATACGCTCTTTGCATGTACTTACCTAACAACTAGGCAACCCCCAGTAGTCCTGAGCTTGGACTGCTCATGTATGAAGGCATCATGGCAGGAACTGGGGAATCTGGCTCAATAATCCGTTATGGGTTCCTAGCATTGCAGACCACTTGCATGTTCATACAGTGGTACTGTGTTTGGCTCCTTGTGGGTTGCCTCATTCTACCCAGGTGGTCTTAGGGCGATGTATGTGCAATATATAGCCCCCAACACTGAGGGGAACTCAGCAGTGCCATAGAATTCCCTCATGGTCTGCTCTCTCTGTTTTAAGATGCATGGAAAGCTGACATAGTGTCACAGGCACAGGAAGGTGAGCCCTTGAGACAGAGCAGTGAGGCTAGAACTGGAACCCAGATAAGACAAAGCAGGACAAGGAATTAGGCTAGAACTAGGTCCAGAAAGGCAAGACAAGGGCACGGCAAGAACTGGAGCCAGATGAGATTGGACAAGCCAATGAGCAAGATAGATAAGGCTGGGACTAGATGCTAAAGGCAAGGCAGGACTGAAGCTTGGCAGGAACTCGGAGGCAAGGCAGGGCTGGAGCTAGGCCAGGCATGGTCCAAGGCTCCGAGGCACACAGGGTCCAAGGCAAGAACACAAACAGGAGCAGGAACTGAACCATGGTAGGAACATCAAGGCAGGAACTCAGCAAGTCACAGAAAGACCTCTTGCAAAGGCCCCAAAGAGACACCAGGACCTTCCTTACGTACCACAGGTCAGGAAATGCTGCCCCCCCCCCCAGTGGGGTTTCCTAGCATACACGCCCTAGGGGAATGCCCATGATGCCGCACAGGGGCGGCCCGACTATTAGGCCACCTGAGGCTGGGGTCTCAGGTGGCACTCTTTAGGGACCAGCATCTCCCCCTTCTTTCCTTTCTCCACCCTGTTCACAGCATTTACCTGTTGTTTCATCATGTTCCAAAAGCCAGCGGTGGCAGCGATTCTCAGGCGCTGCCCTGCTGCTGACACTTGCCTCTTCCCTTTACTGCAGCCACCTCTCTGATGTAACTTCCTCTTTCATCAGAGGCGGCTGCAGTAAAGGGAAAAGGCAAGTGCTAGTGGCAGGGCAGCATATGGAAATTGCTGCCACCGCCAGCTTTTAGGACATGATAAAACAACAAGATAAACGCCGCAAATGGGGTGGAGGAAGGAAAGGGGAAGCATCTTGGCCCGAGAGGGGGCGGCATCTCAGCACAGGGGTCAGCATCTTAGCTCTGCCTCAGGCGGCATCTTGCCTTGGGCTGCTCCTGATAATACCACACCGGTGGATGCCACAGGACCAGGTCATAGGGAAAAAGGCTTGTCAGGGCGGGAGGCATGTCAGAGCCATGGCACATAGTCACGCGTGTATGAGCAGAGCTTGCAGGAAGGAGTCAATATAGTGGTAGAATTTTCCCCGTCGTGTGTATCCAAACTCACTTAAACAGAATTTATTGGTTTTGGGACCAGGGTCAATACTGGCATAAACCAGAAGCCGGAATAAGCAGTTCTTTCACACTGCTATCCATTCAGTAACTCAAATGACTCTATAGCTGCTGTTCTGAACCAACATTTTATTAAAGTCAATTAAGGGCAAGTCACAGTTCAATGTGGCAGAAGCAACAGGCACAATATTGAACAATGTATATGCAGTGCCCCTGATATTCAGATAGTGGTGGGAAGTGCTATTAATGTTCACCACAGATGTTGAACCCAGACAATCAATGCCAGGTCATATCCAGTTGCCAGCAATGAATATCCAGATTTTTTTAAAAGCCAGCTAACGCATATCCGGTTAACTTGATATTCTGAGATAACCAGTCGTTCGTTAACGTGTAAAGATAGGACTGCTATTTATGCAGTCTTATTTATGTGCCAACACTGGCTGGTTAGCTCTGAATATCGGGAGCTAACCGGACTCCACTCCCAAAATGCCTCTGACATAGCCAGCTTGCACTTCAGTACTAACCACTCAAAATGAACAGATAGCCGCCAATAAGTGAGTTAATTGGTCGGCGGCTGTTCCCAGATGGTTAACTCATTTTGAATATCAGCTGGACTGTTTCTAAAGCTCCTAGTTCGAGTTCCCAGTCCACTCTCAAAGTCTTTTCTCCATAGCTCCTGGTTCCTACTATTGATGGTTGCAGGGATAAACATACTTCCTTTAATCCAAGTCACCTGCCTCTTTGGGTAGCAGTGCTGGGTAGTTCAGTAAAGACGTCACAGTTCAGGTGTTAAATGCTATAAGGTTCAGGGACTTTGAGACTCAGGTGTAAGGCCTTTTCACTTTAAGATCAGCTAATGTATTCTTTGGTCCTCAGGAATCCTGTAGATGCTGTAAGTGCATTTCCTCCACTGCAGTGATGTTCCTGGACCACCAGTATATGGGATGAAATCTAGATTGTCTTGCTGTAATAGATACATGAATTGACCAGTCTCTCCTCCTCAGTAACTCAAGAGGGTGGTGCTTATGGGCAGGTGCTTAAGCAACTTTCTGACTCTTAAATACTCTTGAACACTCCTTTGACTGTTAAAGCACTGGCTTGGGTAGCACAGCACCAGTCTGAAAAATGTCTGGCCTATGAGGTTAAGGCTTAGGCTTGAAGGCTCAGCTCTTGTAACTAGGGTCAGAGACTGAGGAGGAACAGGAATCTAAGACAGAGCTACAACTTTGAATCAAGGTTTTATAGTCAAGGGAGTTTCCGTCTAGCATCAGTTCCTCCCATGTCCTATCTGGCTCATTCAATTTTTAAGTTGTGCTGTATAGTGTTTTTAATTGTATATGGTTGAGCACCAAACTATATGACATTGTTGATTGTTGTGCACAGAAAGAATGATGTTAAGTAACTCATGGCATTACCTGTCTTGACAGTTCCCTTCTCCCCAGGGCACAATCTACAAACTGGAATTCTCATGGCTATTTTCATATTCTGTTGCAATCTTGTTTTATTAGTAGGTGATATTAATTTGTATCTTGATAACTCTAGGGATGTTAAGACAAAGAGCTTTCTTGATTTTCTCGCCTCATGGCGATTCCATTTGCCGCATTCCCAATCCTCTCACATTAGGGGTCATCTGACTTATAGAACTGTACATATGGAGAATTTCTACCTTGGTCACCCATCCTGGTGCAATGTCCCTTGGTCAGACCATAAGACTCTGGAGTTCACTCTTTACTGGAGTGAAGCTACTAGATCTTTTCAATCCACTGTCATCTTTCCTCTTTTTAAATCAAGAGGCAGAATTGATCCTGTAAAATTCTGATCAGGAATCTTTGATAGTCAACAGCTTCTAGACACAGACAGTGAGGATTTCTTGTGTAAGTGGGATGAGTTATGTAGTTCTACCTTGGATAGTATGGCTCCCATCAAAGTTTTGCTCAAACTCACCTATAGGGAGTCACCCTGGTACTATCAAGATATTCTCCTCTTGAAGAGGCAGTGTAGAAAATTAGAAAGTGGTCCAGACGTAAATCTGATTAGAACAAAATGTTTTGGAGGAAGGCTATCAGGGATTATTTTTATTTTATTTTTGTTACATTTGTACCCTGCACTTTCCCACTCATGGCAGGCTCTATGCGGCAGGCAATGGAGGGTTAAGTGACTTGCCCAGAGTCACAAGGAGCTGCCTGTGTTGGGAATCGAACTCAGTTCCTCAGTTCCCCAGGACCAAAGTCCACCACCCTAACCACTAGGCCACTTATAAGAAAAAGACCCCCGCCAGCAAAAAAGGTATCTGATGCAGCGGCGGGAAGGGCAGCGACGACGGGGGAGAGTTGGTGGCGGGAGAGGGGTTCAAGGGGATCGTCGGCAGGGGGCCAGGGTCAAATCTATGGGGGCCCAAGTCCCCTCAGGCCCCACGTAGCTACGCCACTGCCTGGCAAGATCCCAAAACAGTACAATACATTTTAAGCTGCTTATCCTAGAAATACTGTCAAATAATAAATGGCAATGTTCCACCTATACACCAATGAATAATACACAACCAAGTAGTGGTGGAACCTATGTTGCACAGTGCTGTTGATTAATCAAGGGGACGTCTCATACCTGGGATTAAATACAGATAAGTGACACAGCTTCGCTTTCAAATCTGTTGTATGAATATACAGCCAAGTTTCAAGGCAAAATGTTGTAAGAGATGTGCCTGACATTGTGAAGACTGTGGCTGTATAATATTTGAAGACATTTAAATGTGTTCTGCAATCGATAGCAGTTTAAGCAAGAGTGCTGCAGTTAAGTCGATGCAATCGATCAGCCAGTACATATAGATAGGTTCTTAGAAGAAAAACAAAGAAAAAATATAAAAATGGAAAAGTAATAGAGACACTTAAGTTATAGGGCTGAGCACTTGATATATTTTTGAATGATGATTTTTGCACTAAGGGAGGCTGGGGGCAGTCAATGATTATACATTGTCACGAAGGATAGGCTCACCGTGTTGGTGATAAAAGATAGCCTAGGTGACTGTATGAGACGTCCCCTTGATTAATCAACAGCTCTGTGCATCATAGATTCCACCACTACTTGGTTGTGTATTAACCTAGAAATAAGCAGTGGATTTTCCCCAAGTCCATCTTAATAATGGCTTATCGACTTTTCTTTTAGGATGCCATCCAAACCTTTTTTAAATCCTGTTAAGCTAACTGCTTTTACCACATTCTCTGGCAATGAATTCCAGAGTTTAATTACACATTGAGTGAAGAAATATTTTCTCCGATTTGTTTTAAACTTATTACTTTGTAGCTTCATTGCATGCCCCTTAGTCCTAGTATTTTTGGAAAGAATAAACAAGCGATTCACATCTATCTGTTCAACTCAAATCATTATTTTATAGCAGGGGCGTATCTGCGTGGGGCCACAGGGGCCTGGGCCCCCGCAGATTTCGCCCTGGACCCCCCTACCGCCATCAACCCTCCCCTGCTGCCATTGCTTACCTTTGCTGGTGGGGGACCCCAATCCCCGCCAGCCGAGGTCCGCTTCCACCTGCTGCTGCCTTTAAAAATATTTCTTCAGCTGGCGGGGGACCCCAACCCCCGCCAGCCGACCCAAGGTCTTTAAAGTTCTTCTCTTCTTCGTCCTCCGTGGCCGTGCTGCTGTTGAATCCAGTTCGGAGTCTGACGTCACAGCACGTTGTATGTGCAGGAACATTCTGCAAGTACAACGTGCTGCGACGTCAGACTCCGAACTGGATTCAACAGCTTTCAACAGCAGCACGGCCACGGAGGGCAAAGAAGAACTTTAAAGACCTCAGGTCGGCTGGCGGGGATTGGGATCCCCCGCCAGCTGAAGAAATATTTTTAAAGGCAGCGGCAGGCGGAAGCGGACCTCGTCTGGCGGGGGTTGGGGTCCCCCACCAGCAAAGGTAAGCAATGGCAGCGGGGAAGGGTTGGTGGTGGGAGGGGGTGGAGAGAGTCGTTGGTGGCGGGGGGGTCTGGCAATGGTGGGAGGGGGTCGGGGGGGGCTAAAATGTGCCTCCTCCCTCTGGCTCTGGCCCCCCCTACCGCCGGAGTCCAGATACGCCCCTGTTTTATAGACCTATCATATCCCACCTCAGCCATCTTTTCTCCAAGCTGAAAAGCCCTACTTGCTTTAGCTTTCCTCATAGGGAAGTCGTCCCATCCCCTTTATAATTTTTGAGACCCTTCTCTGTACCTTTTCTAATTCCACTATATCTTTTTTTTTTAGATGCGGTGACCAGAATTGCACACAGTATTTGAGGTGCGGTTGCACCATGGAGCGATACAAAGGCATTATAACGTCCTCATTTTTGTATTCCATTTCTTTCCTAATATTATCTAACATTCTATTTGCTTTCTTAGCCGCCATCGTACACTGAGCAGAGGTTTCAGTGTATTAACAACGATGACTTCTAGATCCCTTTCCTAATCGGTCACTCCTAATGTGGAACCTTGCATCATGTACCCATGTAAGTAAGTTGTGCATCATGTAACTATAGGTAGTAGAACTACGAGTCTAAGCAGGCATTCCTACTGCTAGATTACCAGCAGTCCAACACCTAGAATGAGTATCCCAAGCATTATGACACATTAACAGTGCTGTTGCCAGGTTTACTTATGATAATACTGTTAGTGTAAATCAGCTTATGATAGCTTTCATGTGAAATCTATGCCAATGAGATACAAAACTATGCAAAATTTCATTACCTATTAGCATAGCAAAAAAAACTTGGCACAAACTGGCATTAATGCAACAAAAATTAACTAGACCCAGGGTAGGTATAGTTTAGTTTTTGTAATATCGCCCATATATAAAATATATGTGCATACTTTACTGTCTACCTCATTTACATGTCATTAACATTGTCAAATAGTATGCATGCTAAATGCCACTATTACATGCTTTAATGGAGGATGTTAGTGTATTTTTGTAAACTAGTCCCTCAGTTTCTTATAGACAAAAAATAGGAAATTGTTTAATTAATTAATTGGGATTTATTAACTGCTTTTATAAAGATATTCACCCAAGGCAGTGCACAGCTGGTACAGTTTAACATAAAACTTACAATCTTGTTAACAGCATAAAAATAGTAAAATAACCAAGAATAAATATAATAAATGAGGTAAACCTGAAAACAGTAAATTGAAACCTAATAATAGAACTACTGTGAAACAGTATAAAAAATATACACATTTAATAGTAGTGGAATTCAAATACCAGAGATATAATACTATGTTAGCATAATACTAATGATACACCTAATAAGCATGCATTAGAACATTCAACTAACATAGATATAATGCTGAAGATTTTCTAGATAAAACAGGATGGTCGCAATGTGGAAGATGTGAGTGTGAAGATTTTTGCAAGGCAGTGGAGAGTGTGAGATACTATGCAGCACTGACAGCAAACACATCAGTACCCTTGGGATGATTCTATGCTGATGGCAGTGTGTATAACATAACATAACAATATATCTTTATATTCCGCAGTTAACCTCACAGTTCTATATGGATTACATCAAAAGAGGCTGGACATAGTTTTGACTACATACCAGGAAAGTACCTAGTCAAAACAGAACAAATAATACAATGAAGTTCGTCTCAAAATATCATTACCCTCTACAATTCAAGACACTGCAAACTGGATACATGTCCCAGTTATCTACTAAAATCCGCCCCCGTCCGCTTCATAGCAGACCTCACATCCCACCTAAATTTCAGGTTACAACAAGGTCTCTTCCCTGAGGAATATGGCAACATCCTACTCACCCCAATACCAAAAGACGCCAAGAAAAGCACAAACGATCTCACCAACTATCACCCAGTTGTGTCTATCCCACTAGTAGTAAAAAGGATTCCGCTCCCACCATAGTACCGAAACTGTCCTAGTCACCCTCCTGGACAAATTCAAGCAGGAGATAGCTATAGGTAAAAGCATACTCCTCCTCCAGTTCGACATGTCGAGTGCATTCGACATGGTAAACCACAACATACTACTAAGACTACTTAGCCACTTTGGGATTGAAGGAAATGTACTAAATTGGATTAAAAGTTTTCTAACCACCAGAACTTATCAAGTAAAATCAAACTCAAACATATCACCACCGTGGAAAGCAGTATGCGGAATACCTCAAGGATCACCATTATCACCAATACTCTTCAACATGATGATGATTCCACTGGCATAGTCCCTATCCAATCGAGGCCTCAACCCGTTCATTTTCACAGATGATGTTACAATTTACACCCCCCTTCAGACATGACTTGACAGAAATCACCAATTAAATCAACAATGGCCTGAACATCATGGGCTCCTGGGCAAACTCATTCCAACTGAAACTGAACACTGAAAAAACACACTGCCTCATCCTCTCTTCTTAACAAGTACAAACCCACAACCATAAATACCCCAGGGCATACCCTCCCTACCTCAGACAGCTTGAAAATACTCAGAGTCACACTCGACCGCAACCTGACTCTCGAGAGCCAAGTAAACTCTGTAATAAAGAAAACGTTCTATTCAATGTGGAAGCTCAAATGACTAAAACCTTTCTTCCCAAGGGAAACCTTTCGAAACCTAATACAATCAATGGTCCTAAGTCATGCAGATTACTGCAATGGAATCTATGCAGGATGCAAAGAACAACTCACAAAAATAATCCAGACCACCCAAAATACAGCAGCCAGGTTGATATTCAGCAAAACACACTTCGAAAGTGCCAAACCCCTTCGAGAAAAACTGCATTGGCTCCCAATCAAAGAACAGATCATCTTCAAAATCTGCACTTTAGTCCACAAAATTATATATGCGTAGTCCCAGGATACATGATAGACATCATAGATCTACCAATAAGAAACAGAGTCAGGTCATCAAGATCATACCTAAACCTACACTACCCAAATTGCAAAGGACTGAAATACAAAACACCTACACATCCGGCCAGGGGCGTAGCCACGGGTGGGCCTGGGCGGGCCTGGACCCACCCAATTTGGGCTCAGGCCCACCCAGCAACGGAGCACCCAATGGGCCTTCTTTCCCCTCCCTCCGTCATGCAGCGCGTACCAGCCTAACTATACAACAAAGCTGCACGGCACCGGGTCTGTCAGCATGCTGCCGCTAGCTCCTACCTTGTCATCTTTCGGCAGAGGTGTTAGTTCTGCTGCTAAATCTGCAGCGGATCCACGCGGTGCCAGGGCTGTCTCTCTGTACGCTGCTGCGACTGCTTCCTCTGCGCTAGCCCCGCCTCTTCAGAAAGAGTATCGGAGGTGAGGCGGGGCTAGCGCAAAGGAAGCAGTCGCAGCAGCGTACAGAGAGACAGCCCTGGCACCGCGTGGATCTGCTGCAGATTTAGCAGCAGAACTAACACCTCTGCCGAAAGATGACAAGGTAGGAGCTAGCGGCAGCATGCTGACGGACCCGGTGCCGTGCAGCTTTGTTGTACAGTTAGGCTGGTGCTGCCCGACGGAGGGAGGGGAAAGAAGGCCCATTGGGTGCCGGTAGGTGGTGCCGGAGAAACCTGCAGCGGTGGCTTGGGGAGGGGGGGTTCGGGGCAGTGGGTAGCCAGACAGCCAATTTTGGGGAGAGGGGGGAGAGAGAAAATTTTGTGCCCACCCACTTTGTGCTCAGGCCCACCCAAAATTGGCTGTCTGGCTACACCACTGCATCCGGCTTCTCCTACATAAGCTCACAACCATGGAATGGCCTCCCAAAAGCTGTAAAAACAATCCATGACCACCTGAACTTCAGGAAATCACTAAAAACCAACCTCTTCAAAAAGGCCTACCCCAAGATCCTAAGTAAACCTCTTCACCCAAAATACAGCATGCCTAATGATTGTACTGGACAACACACAATCTTCATCCCTTCCGACCCTCCACATATACCTCATTTGATCACTATACAACCTTGTATTTGCTATCAACCGACTGGGCAAACGCCTTAACGGTACTATGTAAGTCACATAAAGTGATACAGAAAAACAGAGTTGCATACATGTAATGGGTGTTCTTAACTGAGCAACATCCCAGAATTACAAAGCTGATTGGAGCAGATTCTCAGTATAGAAAATTGTACTTACTATTTTTGGAATATTTTGAAATAACATTCAAGGTTCATGGATGTTCTGATTCAAGAATTAAAACATGTGCAATTAAATGCCAATGGGCAGAATGGAATTCACTCTCTTCATCGATGAACAATAATATTCCTACTCTGAACTAAAGATGACTTTCCATTAGCTATAGTTCTGGTGGTACTGTTACCCTCCTGCCACCAGAGGGAGCTCAGCACATATGGCTTGAAAAACTGCAAGGAGAACTGATAACATTTCCCTCCAATTTAGGACACAGTAATCTGTACTGTATTATTGCTGAGAAAGTTTGTGTGGTCAATAAATAATTCTAGAGTTGAACTATTATATATTTTTTCTCATTAAGTCGTTTTATTTACTTATCCCACAAGACTGTGAAAACATTCTATCATCAACATCCCAGATGTGATGTGACAATCTATATTTAATTATATAACTGATGCCAACCAATTATGGTTTTCTTTACCCTTTATCATTTATCCTCTTTGACTCTTCTGCACCTTCTCCATTCTTAGAGTTTCCTTCATGGTTTGAGCGCACTCTCACTTGTCCTTGTCTTGTTGCTTTTGCCTCTAAAACATGGCTAGGATCTTGTCCATCATTTTTCTTCCACAGCTAAAAACCTTATCCAAGCCCTCCTTGGACCTCCTTATCTTTCATACTGATGCTGTATATTCCATTCAGAATGCAGCAACAGGAGGCATTTCTCTCCTCTTCTGATCTGTCTCTGCTGCTTTCCTGCTTCAGTCCCTCCACTAACTGGTATCTACCCCTGCATTAAATTCAAGCTTCTTCTCATTCATGACCTTGCAATCCATAGCTCTTTGTTTTTATTTCACATTAATCCCCTCACAGTTCAGAACAGGGTTCTTTCCTGTGATTGCCCCTTGCTTCTTCAAAGTGCCCTTACCTCAAAGTCTTTTTCCCTTGTGTTTCCATATTTTTGTAATGTCCTTATTCCTCTCTGCGGCAGGCCCTTCTGTTCCTATTTTACGCATATTGGATTCTATATATGGCAACTAAAAATCCATGTGGAAACTGAAGCATATTTTATAACAATGCGTATAACTTAATTAGTTAACTAGCTAATCAGCACTGTTCATTGGATGGTAACAAGCAATTATCAGCACTAATTGGCATTGAGATTTACGCACACAACTTGCTAAGCATATTCTGTGAGGTGATGCGCCTAAATTCTAAGTCGCATAGTTGAAAAGGGGGACTGGTCATGGGTGGGGCATGACATTTCTAAAATCTATGAACATTGTTATAGAATACACCCGATCTGCACCTAATTTAGGCATTGTGATTTACGCCAAGTAAAACATGGCCTAAATGTGTGCAACCAAATGTGGTTGCATGGAGAGGCGCTCGGCATATTCTATGTACCACATAGAAATTTAAGCCTATTCAATAAAATTTAGGCATACTTTAGAGAATATGCCTCGGCATACTTTTTTACCATGCGGATTTTTCAGGTGCCATATATAGAATCTATCCCATTATGCATATATGCATATACCCCCAAATGCTATACAGGGTGACCAGCTGCAGTGCACGATGCAAGAAGTGTTTGTTTAGCACCTACATAGCAGAAGGAGAAGAGGTGTCTGAGAGGTATGAGCTTACCTTGAACTTGTGGTTCCAGAAATTGCCAAAAGGAACACCAATCTGTTTGCTCCAAGGGGCCAGAGGCTGGCTGCTTTAACTAGGGAGACAAAATGGGGGTCAGTGAGGGACCACATCAAACATAACAAGCAGCTCCTGGAGGGTAGATGCAGAAAATGCAGAGTATATGCTAAGCTGCCAGCTAACACCCAGCCAGAAACTTTTTGAAAGGAAAGGTACACAGCCCACACACCAGTTATCTTTAAGAATTGGCCAAAAGGTATCCCCCCCACCTCCAAAAAAAAAAATTAGACCGAAAAAAACAAAACAGGTCTACAAAAGCATACAGTGGCAAAAACAAGGTTTACTATAATTGAAGGTAAAACACTTAAAAATACCACCCCATGATCTAAAGAAAAACCTCTAAAGTGCAAGCACAGAGAAAGCCGTTTTAAAGAGGCACCAATAAAGGGAATGCAAACTTCCAAACCGGAAGAGCAGCTGGGGACGTTTATCATTTTCACCCATAATCAAAATTAGGGCGTCCAAAACACAGAGCAGCTGGGGATGTCCATAGTTCCCACCCATAATTGAAATGAGGACGCCCAAATTGCAGAGAGCAGCTGGGGACGTTTAGGAATTTTGTCAATATCGAAATTAGGATGCCCATCTCAGGGACGCCCATCACATTCTTACATGGGCATCCCTGGGATAGTATTTAAGCGCCCTTCCCAGTATTTTCGATTCTTTGCATCGCATTGGTACAATGGCACCAAAACAGTTCCCCCACCCGCAAAGGTAATTTCACCGTGACCTCTACACTCCTTCCACAGTTCTATGTCTACCCCATCTGCCTGTGTGGCTCTCTTGCACATCAAAGGGCACTCTACTCCTCCTCTCCATCTGTGATTACCTGCTAATGCCATTCTTTATCATCTGTTTCCTGGGTCTTCACATGTGGGGCTATAGATATGAATGCTGCAAAACAAAACTGGGTTATTTTAAGCAACACACTTCCGCTCCTTTTGCTGTGCAGGTGATGACACCAGTCAGACACAGAAGCTGGTCTTAGTGGGCACCAGCCCCAGCATACTGAAGGGCAGATATAGCAGCAAACCAGGGACACAGACAAAGGTAACACTAAAGACTTCTCATAAATTTAAAAAAAAAAAAAAAAGGTAACAGGGCACTGAACAACTCTCAACTTTCTCTCCCAACAACCATCTCGCCACTCTCCAACTCCACAAAATCGCTAATAGGTCTAAAGACGACTTCCCCCTTAGCCTGGTTACTTTTATTTCAGGTCTAACTAAGGACGCCCAAGTTCCCGCCCATGCAAACCCATTTCACTAGCCGTTATATGGTGGAGGCGCCCATCTCGTAACGCTGCCCATAACACGCCCCCTGTGGGGATGACCATAGATGGGCATCCTCGCGCTGAGGATGTCCTTACGGCCCTGTTTCAAATACTGGATTTGGGCGACCTTCTTTCACAGGGACTCCATGTGCCATTTGTGTCGCTTTTTGGACGCCCTTCTCTTTCGAAAATGAGCCTGAGAGTCTGGCATCTTCGGGCAGGGCCATAGCTAACTATGTGCGACCACTGTGGCCACACAGGATGCAAGGGAGGCAGAAACAAAATTGTGCCCGGTCCATTGGCTTCCTTTGTTTAGCTGTAACTCAGTGGGCAGGGCAGGAGTGCTTGGCGGCATGCCACACAGGGCATTTCCAAGTCACTATGCTTCTGTCTTAGGGTTTTGTTTATCTGCATTATTACTTTTAGTTTCTGGTCACTTATCCTGTATTTGGAGAGGGGCTATCTGTGTTCTGCACGTGTGACCGAGGCTAGGTGTTCCGAAGGGGTTGGATGTCTACAGGCATTGGTTTGTGTCATGACCCCAAATGGGAAGACATTTGTTGGGTCTCCTTCAGCCCTTCTGCAAAGACCACTGCAATCAGGTATTATGTGAGCCAGAGCAAGAGCTGTCCTATAATGCTGAGTAAAGGTGGTTCACATAACCCTTTGCAGATAGCTCCTTTGATGGATTATGTTTTTCAGCAAAGGAAGAAGTTATTTTTATGCCATTATTTTTGCCTCTCTGCATGAAATTGTTTTAAGTCATGATTTAGGATGAACCGAGCCTAATGTTGGCTGCTCTACATGTTGAGTATACAAAGGCAGTCTGCCCTCCTGGGAATACAAATTTATCTCAGCTAGAACCAGATTAATTGAAATCGCACACAGCCACAGCATTCACAATTTACAGACATTGTGTGTTATCAATTTCTCTTTGTCTCTCTCATGCCTTTCGGTATGATCCATAAGAACAACTACAAATTACTTTCCTATTGCTAGATCTCATGTCAACCTGAAGTTTTGCTTTAGCTTTAGGTAGCTCATAGTTATCTTATCTACCAGTTAGAATAAAACCTTCAGGCACAATGCAGTGCAACTTAGAGCTTAGGCAAATGTGTGATAATACAGCAGTGTGTTTTCTCTTTTCCAAACTGCAACAATAGTGAGGTTGCAAAAGAGATTGTAGTAGATCGGGTATCTTTAAATAACAATAAAAATCAGACAAAAGATTGCCAATTAATACTGTCAAGTACTAAGCATGATATACTTAGGAACAACAAACATAGTTTGAAATGTCTATATGCGAATGCCAGGAGCCTAAGAAATAAGATGGGGGAGTTGGAATATATTGCACTAAATGAAAAATTAGATATAATAGGCATCTCTGAGACCTGGTGGAAGGAGGATAACCAGTGGGACACTGTCATACCGGGGTACAAATTATATCGTAGTGATAGGGTGAATCGGATTGGTGGAGGGGTAGCATTGTATATTAACGAGAGCCTTGAATCAAATAGATTGAAAATTCTGCAGGAAACAAAACACTCCTTGGAATCACTGTGGATTGAAATTCCATGTGCAAAGGGGAAAAGGATAGTGATAGGAGTGTACTACCGTCCGCCTGGCCAGGACGAACAGACGGATGCGGAAATGTTAAAGGAAATCAGGGACGCAAACAAACTGAGCAACACAATAATAATGGGGGATTTCAATTACCCGCATATAGACTGGGTTAATGTAACATCTGTACACGCAAAGGACATAGGATTTCTTGATGAAATCAAGGACAGCTTCATGGAACAGCTAGTTCAGGAGCCGACAAGAGAAGGAAAAATACTAGACTTAGTCCTTAGTGGTGCTCATGATCTAGTGCAGGGGGTAACGATACGAGGGCCGCTTGATAACAGTGATCATAATATGATCGGTTTTGATATTGGCATTGAAGGAAGTGAAACTAGGAAATCAAGTACGCTAGCGTTTAACTATAGAAAAGGTGATTATGACAAAATGAGAAAAATGGTGAAAAAAAGACTGAAAGGAGCAGCTCGCAGAGTAAAAAACTTGCATCAGGCGTGGATGCTGTTTAAAAACACCATCCTGGAGGTTCAGGACAAATATATTCCACGTATTAGAAAAAAGGGAAAAAAGACTAAACGTCAGCCGGCGTGGCTAAACAGTAAGATAAAGGAAATCATTAGAGCCAAAAAACAATCCTTCAGAAAGTGGAGAAGAGAACCAACTGAAAGTAACAGGATAGATCATAAGGAATGCCAAGCCAAATGCAAAGCGGAGATAAGGAGGGCAAAAAAGGACTTTGAGAAGAAATTAGCGTTGGAAGCAAAAATACATAGTAAAAATTTTTTTAGATACATTAAAAGCAGGAAACCGGCCAAAGAGTCGGTTGGGCCGCTGGACGAAAATGGTGTTAAAGGGGCGATCAAGGAGGACAAAGCCGTAGCGGAGAAATTAAATGAATTCTTTGCTTCGGTCTTCACCGAGGAGGATTTGGGGGTGGACACCGGTGCCGGAAAGAATATTTGAAGCGGGGGAGTCGGAGAAACTAAACAAATTCTCTGTAACCTTGGAGGATGTAATGGGTCAGTTCAGCAAGCTGAAGAGTAGTAAATCACCGGGACCTGATGGTATTCATCCCAGAGTATTAATAGAACTAAAAAATGAACTTGCGGAGCTACTGTTAGAAATATGCAATCTGTCCCTAAAATCGAGTGTAGTACCGGAAGACTGGAGGGTAGCCAATGTTACTCCGATTTTTAAGAAGGGTTCCAGAGGAGATCCGGGAAATTATAGACCGGTGAGTCTGACGTCGGTGCCGGGCAAGATGGTGGAGGCTATTATTAAGAATAAAATTGCAGAGCATATACAAAAACATGGACTGATGAGACAAAGTCAGCACGGATTTAGTGAAGGGAAGTCTTGCCTCACCAATCTAATGCATTTTTTTGAGGGGGTAAGCAAACATGTGGACAATGGGGAGCCGGTTGATATTGTATATCTGGATTTTCAGAAGGCGTTTGACAAAGTGCCGCACGAAAGACTCCTGAAGAAATTGCAGAGTCATGGAATCGGAGGTAGGGTATTATTATGGATTAAGAACTGGTTGAAAGATAGGAAGCAGAGAGTAGGATTGCGTGGCCAGTATTCTCAGTGGAGGAGGGTAGTTAGTGGGGTCCCGCAGGGGTCTGTGCTGGGTCCGTTGCTTTTTAATGTATTTATAAATGACCTAGAGATGGGAATAACTAGTGAGGTAATTAAATTCGCCGATGACACAAAATTATTCAGGGTCGTCAAGTCGCAGGAGGAATGTGAACGATTACAGGAGGACCTTGCGAGACTGGGAGAATGGGCGTGCAAGTGGCAGATGAAGTTCAATGTTGACAAGTGCAAAGTGATGCATGTGGGTAAGAGGAACCCGAATTATAGCTACGTCTTGCAAGGTTCCGCGTTAGGAGTTACGGATCAAGAAAGGGATCTGGGTGTCGTCGTCGATGATACGCTGAAACCTTCTGCTCAGTGTGCTGCTGCGGCTAGGAAAGCGAATAGAATGTTGGGTGTTATTAGGAAGGGTATGGAGTCCAGGTGTGCGGATGTTATAATGCCGTTGTATTGCTCCATGGTGCGACCGCACCTGGAGTATTGTGTTCAGTACTGGTCTCTGTATCTCAAAAAAGATATAGTAGAATTGGAAAAGGTACAGCGAAGGGCGACGAAAATGATAGTGGGGATGGGACGACTTTCCTATGAAGAGAGGCTGAGAAGGCTAGGGCTTTTCAGCTTGGAGAAGAGACGGCTGAGGGGAGATATGATAGAAGTGTATAAAATAATAAGTGGAATGGATCGGGTGGATGTGAAGCGACTGTTCACGCTATCCAAAAATACTAGGACTAGAGGGCATGAGTTGAAGCTACAGTGTGGTAAATTTAAAACGAATCGGAGAAAATTTTTCTTCACCCAACGTGTAATTAGACTCTGGAATTCGTTGCCGGAGAACGTGGTACGGGCGGTTAGCTTGACGGAGTTTAAAAAGGGGTTAGATAGATTCCTAAAGGACAAGTCCATAGACCGCTATTAAATGGACTTGGAAAAATTCCGCATTTTTAGGTATAACTTGTCTGGAATGTTTTTACGTTTGGGGAGCGTGCCAGGTGCCCTTGACCTGGATTGGCCACTGTCGGTGACAGGATGCTGGGCTAGATGGACCTTTGGTCTTTCCCAGTATGGCACTACTTATGTACTTATGTACTAATTAAATGCAGAGTACAGGAAAATAAATGAGGAAAGGAGTGGAGGATTTGTGTGAAATTATTTCTAAGCCTGAATTTGCTCCAAACATATATCCTTCCTGTACGTGTTATAGTCAGAGTTTTCTGTTCTCTCTCTGGAGGTGATGTCTTTAAACCAAATCTTTGTTAATCAATTACAATGGGATTATTTAATGGACCATTTCCATTAGTCACTGAAAATGTATTTTATCAGGAAATTCACCAAGGACTTTATTCTGCCACATTCTGGAACTGTGTTAAATGAAAACTTTCAACATAAACAATTTATAGCTAATTTGGACAATGTTTTTTGTGCTGAAAAAAAATTGTTTTCAAATTTATTGTAATTACATAGGGGGAAGGGCCCCAATGACATTCTGTATATATCCATAATTCAATCCCTGACTACAGTTATGCTAATTATTCTACCCAAATCAATAGGGCTTTCTGTACATTTCATAAGTGTATTCAGGCTGAATGCATTTAGCAATATACAGCAGTAGAGGTTTGTGAGAATGAGTAGAAGTCCATCTTGCACATATCTAGGGGCCCTTTTACTAAGCCACGTAGGTGCCTTCGCGTGCCCAATACGCGCCAATTTGGATCTACCGCCCAGCTACCGCGTGGCCCATGCGGTAATTTCATTTTTTACACGCGTCCACTATGTGTGGCACTAACCGGACAGTAATCGGCATTGTAAGCACACTGACAATTACCGCCCGGTTAACACATGAGAGCCCAAAATGGACACGCGCCAATTTTTATTTTGCCGCACGTCCATTTTTGGCCAAAAAATAAAAGGCCTTTTTTGCAGGTGTCTACACCACGCAGGCTACTTTTCAGTGTACCTTAGTAAAAGGACCCCATAGTCTTTCCACATGCAGTATCTAGCATGGCAGTTATGGCAGCTTGTCACAGTGGTGGGAATGCTTTAAGCTGCCATTGTTAAACCATAACTAATCTGGGATTAACGTGCATGGAGTGCATAGAACACATTATGCTGATACAAGGGAGGCAACTTTTTCAGTTGCAGGTCCTCTGTCTTGCAAGAAGCTGCCCTTTGCTTTGAGGTGAGATTACAGCCTTTGAAACAGCTCAAGTTGCATTTTTTTTAATGCAGGCCTTTGCTGTATAAATGCAGAATTTGTTTTAGCAGCATATCTAGTAGGCGTATTTTGTTTTATGTTTGTTGTATTTTATGAATTTGAATGTTTTTATTGTTCTCCACTTAGGTTGTAAGTGGATAATAAGTGACTAAATAAATAAATAAATAATTGCTGTTACAGAATGCTTACATTTAGGCATGAATGCATCAGTCACGTCAATGGCTGGTGTGGACATATGCATCTAAATGTTGCAGTTGTGCATGTCACTATCAGTATTCTAGAATTCTAGTGCATAAGTGCTTGGCCTGCCCATGCCACGCCCATGTCCACACCCCCTTTGTAGTTACATGCTATAGCTTTTCAGTGATAAGTTTCTAGGGTGGGGGGGGGTGTCTTTTACAAAGCTCAATGCAGGCTTACTGCTCGCTCAGGGCCGGTCTTAGGCCGAGGCGGCCGCATAGGGCCCCGCGCTTAGGGGGGCCCCGCGCGGCGCGCCTCTGTCAGCCTTGACCGAGTTCCGGCCGCCCTGGGATCACCGCCGCTCGTCCCAACTGCCCACCCTCTTCTCTCCCCCACGATCGATCCCTTTCCTTTTTTTTCCTTTTAAATTTACCTCCAGTCCGGCAGCGTCAGTGAAAGCGCTTTTGAGGTAACTTTCCATTCAGTATTTTGCCTTCATATTTGTTGTGTCATGTGTTTTTCATGTGTGATCAAGGTACAGTATCCTGCTAGCGTGTAGTATTTGCAGCCCTTTTTTTTTCACAAAGTAGTGTATTGGTGTTTTAGAGCCTGGTGTAATTACAGTTCTGCCTTTCCATGCATAAGGTTGTAGCTCGTCCTGTCCTTGGAATTAGTGCTGTTATGGTTTGGTAAGGTTCTGACTGTGTTTTTGCACAGGTTTGTGTATAGTGTTTTGCAGTGGAGAGATTGTGTGTCCGCACCTCTGACCCCCCGGGGTTATGAGAATTGGAACTACTAATTGTGGACTTGAACTGAATAATTTCTTGGGAGGGGGGGTTTCATGATAGCATTGTGCTGCATGTACGTGCAGGACGTCAGACTCACAGAAACAGAAGCCTGCGTGGCCGCGTTGCTGATCTGCAAGGGCAGGCTTCTACATGGAATGTTGCTAGTGGAATAGCAACATTCCATGTAGAATCTCAAATAGTAGCAACAGAATCTCAATAGTTGCAACATTCCATCTTGAATCTCCAATAGTAGCAACATTCCATGTAGAATCTCAAATAGGAAAAGGGAAATTGGGACTTGATATACTGCCTTTCTGAGGTGTTTGCAACTACATTCAAAGCATATTCAGGTACTTATTTTGTACCAGGGGCAATGGAGGGTTAAGTGACTTGCAGTGGGAATTGAACCCAGTTCTCCAGGATCAAAGTCCACTGCACTAACAATTAGGCTACTTCTCCTCATTAACAGCATATTAAGAAAAAAATCAAAACTTATACCAGTGAAAGTGCAAAGCAGAAGGGGCAAATGAACAGGGTCATTCCTTGGGGGGCCCTATGTAACAGAAGAAATCCAAAATTCACAGCTCTTAATGTGATAAAAAGACTTTCTGAGCCTAACTGTGGAAGGACCAATGAAGAAGGAGTTAAAACTTCACAAATAATCAGGATTACTTTCTCCTCACTTTAGACATTGCATATTATGTTCTGGGGTAGTGCGCCCTTGGGCCATAGTCGTAGGCCTGAATGCGGCAGACAGCTCACCTCTAAGTCCAAAGCAAAGGAGATAAAGCAGGTAGTCAAAAGCTAGGTGCAGCTTGAACTCAGGACTCAGCAAGGCAGGAACTCACAACTAGGCAAGGCAGGATCACAGGAGCTAACAAGCTGAAAATCAGGAACAAGCGAGGCTGGAACTCCAAGTTGCAAAGGCACCAGAAGAGAGGTCTGAACGCCCATGAAATACACCCAGACCCTTGACATAATCTTGGACGTGCCCCTGGAGGTTCCCGCTACTAGCCCGATAAACTAAGGGCTGTGGCATGCATCCACACCATAGGAGGGTGGTGCTCTGCTGACCGAAGGTGAGCTGCCGTTCCACAGTGGCCCTGAATGGAGCGGGAAGCCTCAGACAGGAGAAGTCACAGTAAGACTGTGACATTGTACATAGATAGGAGAAAATTATATAATCTGTAGGGCATAATTTAGCCAACGCTATTGAGTGTCATGGGCATTTAGATAAGATATTGTTCTGCTAAAAACACTGGCATTATGATCAACAATCAAATTGTAAATCAGAGCAATTTTATAATGCATTGCTCACACATTAAGTGGACAGAACTAATTTAGAAACCTCAGGATGGGAACCCACAGGTGAAATCCATTTTACAGAAAACAGTACCCTATCCATAGACATACGAAGGGGAGCATTAGACCTACAGTTTTTTTTGTATACCTACCCTCCCAATAATTCATAGAAATGGATACAACATATCAGACCCCGGACATGTCTCCTTCCATCTACTCACACACTCCACACCATTTAGCTACAAGACAGCAGTTCTAAAATTTCAGAAGTAACAAACATACACAGAACAAATAAAATACATAAGTATTGCCTTAATAAAATATGATGAACTTGGCAGCATGCCTCCATATCTCTCAGGGTGCCATTGGTGTCAGGACCACTAGGCATTGACCCTGCAGTGCTGAGCTGGTTGGCATGTTCAGAGGTGCCATAGATCACAGAGAGATGACATCAGAAGGGGAGCAGTTTCCCATCAGGAAGCACCAGGTCAGCATCACTGAGCAAAACAGATACTGCTTCATAAAGAAACATCCAAGTGAGATACTTTGATCTCCCTTCTCCTCACCAAGCAGTCCACGATCATTCTGGTTGCCCTTCTGCGTACCTTTCCCAATTCTGTTATATATATAGTTTTAAATGAGGTGACCAGAACTGCATACAATACTCATGTAGAGGTCCACCAATGCTCAATACAGAGGCATCATAATATTCTCCATTTTATTCGCCATTCCTTTTCTAATAATTCTTAATATTATAGTTGATTGTTTTGAACACCGCTGCACACTGAGCTGAAAATTTTAGGGGTCCTTTTTATTAAACTGCATAGGCGCCTATGCGCCCAACACGCGTCAATTTTGAGTTACCATTTGGCCCTTGCAGTAATTTCATTTTTGACACGTGTCTGCTACGCGCGCCGGAAAATAATTTTTATTTTCTGGCACGCAGCAGAAACCAAGCGGTAATCATCATTCCATGCTTGTAGATGATTACTGCGCAGTTAACGTGTGAGACCTTACCGCTAAGTCAATGGCTGGCGGTAAGGTCTTAGACCCAAAATGGGTGCGCGCCAATTTTTATTTTGCTGCACCGTCCATTCCGGAAAATTTTTTAAAAAGGCCTTTTTTACAGGCGTGCTGAAAAATGGATCTGCGTGCGCCCAAAACACGCTCCTACACTAGCGCAGCCCATTTTTCAGCGCACCTTAGTAAAAGGGCCCCTTAAAGTACTGTTCAAAATGACTACACTATCTTTTTACTTGATTACTCCTAATATGGAACCTGGAGTTATGTACCTTAGCGCAGATAGCATGCAAATGTAGTCAAGCTCATTTAAATGAGGTCATTTTGTATTCCTTCCCAATGAACAGAAAAGAGCGTCTGAAACAAAGGTGCCTTACCGCTGTGAAAAATAACGCCTGGTCTGAGCAGGTGTTAGGGTGTAGGAAGAGAGGATTTCCCCATGTTTCTCATGCTTCTCTCATGATTCTTTCTGCAAAATCTACCGGTTTTGATTGCTTTTGGAAGCAGAAGGAAGCCTGTTCAAGCCCTTAAGCGCTAGTTGTGAGAAACAGCAGATCTGAACGTGAAGCACACATTGGCGCTCTTGTCCTTAAAGCGGCTATGCTTTAAAAAAAATATACACATTGGCATTTGTACTTGCATCTAAATACAAGCATCCACAAAAAAAAAAAAAATTATAAACACTTTTTAGGCTGCAGAAAACAGACACCAATGTGTGCTTCATGTTCAGGTTTTACCAGGCGCATGCACACAGGAGCTGAGCTTACTACTGAAATCTGATTATTATTTAGACTCATCAAGCATACATATATAAGCCTATGTAAACACCTAAAGCATTTAATATTTTAACATTCTCATATATTATTATATAGTAATTTGAAAATAAATGGATAATTAATCGAAACAAAAATGGTAACTCACCACAGTGATGACATGGAAAACTTGGGGAATAACTCGAATATATTCCTCTGCAATATATTATTCCTTACTTTTGGACAAAAACATTTTTCATACATTAATACTATATGTTTAAACCACTTATTTTAATTATTTATAATATATTTTATAAAAAGGTCATATTATATTTTAATTATTTTTTGTTTGGACTTTAGTTTGTACTTCATTCCCTCTCTTTTGTTATATCCAGCTATTTAGAATAGCGCCAGAGTTTTGATCACCAGCCCATGTCATTCTTTCAATTGCACATAGCACAGGGGACAGAGTGCTGAGAAACAAAAGACAAGGACGCATCTTAAAAGCGGAGCTCAGATATTATGAAAATAAATGTATCTGTTAATTTGTTTTCTCTAGGCACAAAAGTTTTTTTTTTCTAACTTTGTCTTCATTGCAGAACTGTATTCAAATTGGAACTTTGAATCATCTATTATCATCATCATTTCTCTTCTGTTTTCAAATGCCTTGTATTCCCCTTAGATTTAATTTTCTTTGCCTGACTCATTCACATTTTTTCCATGAAACTATCAACCATCAGATTAAAAAAAAAAACTCTTGCAGAAAGGTTTTTTTTTCACATAGTATGAAATTAAGCCGTGGAATCTGTTGTCTGAGGATGTGGTCAAGGCATCTAACATAGCAGGATTCAAACAAGGTTTGGACAAATTCCTGGAGGAAAAATCTGTAAAACTTTAGTAGGGAGATTTGGGAAAACTATTGGATATCCCTGGAAATGAGCTCTAAGAAACTACTACTACTACTACTTAACACTTCTATAGTGCTACAAGCTGATCTTTTTAGGGTCTGCTGAGTACTTGTGGCTCAAACTGTCCTCTGTCAGACATATTATGATGGGCTCAGTAGATCTTGGCTTGACTACTATACTACTATAAATCATTTCTATAGCGCTACCAGTCATACGCAGCGCTTCACAATTGAACATGAAGAAAAGACAGTCCCTGCTCAAAAGAGCTTACAATCTAAATCAGGACAGACAGATAGGACCAATAAGGATAACCTTTTTGTGTTGATGCTGGATCCCCTCCTTAGGGATATCATGGCGAATCCAGATATTCAGGGTATTCAAATTGGTTCCTTTTGTTTTATTTATTTGTTACATTTGTATGCCACCTTTTCCCACTTATTAGTAGGTTCAAAGTGGCTTTCATAGTTCCGGAGAGGTGGTTACAGACTCCTGTGTGAACAAATACAGTATAGGGGTACTATTACTGTGACAAGATTTGACTATTTTATTTTCATATGTAATGAACCTCACTTCTAAGCCAGAGTGTGATCTCAGTTCCTCATCTTTCTGCTAGTGCTTACTTTAGGTTTATTGTGTATCTCAGTTCATGGTTTAGCATCACCAAATACACTTATTTCTGTCTGGGATATGCCTTTCCTGATTTGAAACAGTGGCTTGACTATCATAAAAGACTTCATTCTTTTATTGTAATAAATACACTTCCTGAAGCTTTTGTCCTTTCTATTATGGCAGTTTCACAAATTGGTAACTCATATGCACCACATAGCGTGCATAGCGTCAATTCTATAATGGCTTAAGGGTGCACCTAAGCCATTCTACAATATTAGCGCAAAGCTTAAGTGGTGCATGAAACATTAGGTGCGCCTCCTTATGATATAAGCATGGGGTCGCTTGCTCTTTTGTATCTTCCTCCTCAGCCCTCTGGGCAATTTGCTTGTCACACTAGATTTCTGAAGACTCTTAAGTAGAGTGGCAAAAAAAAAAACATGGAGTCCAACACTCCCCTTCCCATTTCCCTGATTTACAGGGACTGGGTGTGGGGGTTTGTTTGTATTGTGTTAATTTAGGGGTATGTTTACTAAGGTGTGTTAGTGTTTTTAATGCACCTTTAAGTTAAGGCGTGTTAAATGCTAACGCGCCAATACATTCCTATGGGCGCATTAGCTTTTAATGTGCATCCATCATTTACTCGTGTTAAAAACGCTAAGACACCTATAGTGCACCTTAGTAAACATACCCCTTAATTTTATTAATTATTGTATCTCACCTTAAACTCTTCTGAAGAGGCCTACAATCAAATGGAATAAATAAATAATACATTCTATTTTCTGTAAATTATTTGAGTTGTATTTCCAGATGAAAGTTTGTTTGTTTATTGAACTTAGTACATTGCAATGGACCAAAGTAACAATGAGGTTTTAAAAAAAGTCTCCTGCTTCCATATGCAGCATGATTTATTCCTCTTGCTAGAGAATCTTTAAAGGTACTGAAAATTATATTGGTAAAGTGTAATTTCTGATTTTATTTTTTTTTGTGGGGGGGCCCTTTTACTAAAACGTATACACTAATGGACGATAATGCATGCTAAATGCTGCAATCCTATTTTATACTTATGGGTCATGTGACACACTTAGTGCATGATAATGTTTGTTAGCTCAAGCTAAGCTTTGGTAAAAGGAACCTTTTATTATTTAACACTGGTGATATTAAGGATATATATGAAAATAATGGTGCCCCCGGTTCAAAAGGAACATTAAGGATTAAATATCAAACATATAAACGGCGAGAGACCGAACTCACTTGCAAATGCACAGTAGAGACTTCCCTCTCTGTCCAGCCCCCGTGTCAATACGTGATGACGGGGGCGGGACAGAGAGGGAAACTGCGCTCCCCCCCCAAGGTCACCGCCACCGGTAACCCCCCCCCCCCCCGAGTCGCCGCCGCCAGCCTTCCACCTGGCCCGGGCCCTCTGATCACAATTAATTCAACTTACATTGCCGCAGCACGCAGATCAGCTGAGCTCCGGTCGGCCTTCCTTCCCTGCCTGTGTCCCGCCCTCGCCGACGGTACGTCACACTAGGGCGGGACACAGGCAGAGAAGGAAGGCTAGGCCGACGGGAGCTCAGCTGATCTGCGTGCTGCGGCGATGTAAGTTGAATTACTAGCGAACAGAGGGCCCGGGCCAGGTGGAGGGGTGGCGGCGGTGACTCCGGGGGGGGGGGGGGGGGGGCCTTGGAAAACCCCCATTCCAATAGTAGCCTGTTTTAACAGGCTCAACGACTAGTTAGTATAGAAAATAAACAAATGTTTGTTTGCCCTATCTGTTTAAATGCTGAACTGAAAGCTTCAGGTCTGCTTAGTATTAATGTTCTTACCAAATGCTGGAAATTGTTACTAGATAGACATGTTTGAAATAGAACAGGAAACTGAAAGCAGTGTATTTATTTAAGTACATAAGTACATAAGTATTGCCATACTGGGAAAGACCAAAGGTCCATCTAGCCCAGCATCCTGTCACCGACAGTGGCCAATCCAGGTCAAGGGCACCTGGCACGCTCCCCAAACGTAAAAACATTCCAGACAAGTTATACCTAAAAATGCGGAATTTTTCCAAGTCCATTTAATAGCGGTCTATGGACTTGTCCTTTAGGAATCTATCTAACCCCTTTTTAAACTCCGTCAAGCTAACCGCCCGTACCACGTTCTCCGGCAATGAATTCCAGAGTCTAATTACACGTTGGGTGAAGAAAAATTTTCTCCGATTCGTTTTAAATTTACCACACTGTAGCTTCAACTCATGCCCTCTAGTCCTAGTATTTTTGGATAGCGTGAACAGTCGCTTCACATCCACCCGATCCGTTCCACTCATTATTTTATACACTTCTATCATATCTCCCCTCAGCCGTCTCTTCTCCAAGCTGAAAAGCCCTAGCCTTCTCAGCCTCTCTTCGTAGGAAAGTCGTCCCATCCCCACTATCATTTTCGTCGCCCTTCGCTGTACCTTTTCTAATTCTACTATATCTTTTTTGAGATACGGAGACCAGTACTGAACACAATACTCCAGGTATTTATTTATGGCTGCCAAAGCTGGATGTCACGCTGAGTCCCGACCACAGAGCACCTCCCCCGCAGCCACAGAGGACTAGTTTGCTGCTGCTGAATTGGAAGGGCAGGAGGCATTGTTACATCCAGCAAACGACTTTGGGGTATTAGCTTCACTGGACCCCTCAATGGTTGCTGTGAGTTTACTTCCATCTGTGGGTGAATCTTTGGCAGTGAGCAGGAAGATATTTCTTCAGTAATTCAGCAGGTACCGACTTCACAAGTTCCTTCATTTTTACTTGAGAAACCATCTGAAGTAACACTGGACAATCTGTGGGCCCTAATAGCTAACCCGGATAAGGCTTTGTGCCCCCAGGTTCAGAAATTGGAGCAAGAAATTAGTTCCTATAAACTTAAGCTGGACACTTTTGAATCGGAGGTTAAAAAATTAGTGGAATGTGTAGGAAAGCAGGAAAAAGATTTGGTCTCTGTTCAGATGATTCAAACTACAATGATAAAGGACATATTGAATTTGAGAAGGAAAACGGAATGTCTTCAGAACTCTCTTAGAGGCAATAATTTGTGTTTCCTAAATTTTCCTAGTTTTTTTTTTTCTGTCACCCCTAGGGAAATGCTTAGAAGATACATTAAAGATGTATTGGGTGTGTCTGAGGAATCCATTCCTCCTTTTACTCAGATTTACTACTTCCCAGTTAAACCATTGGAAGATCATCAGAGTGTGGAACAAGATAATGTACCTTTAAATATAATGGCTGTTTTAGAGTCTTTGGATACTGAAGTGGCTATGCCTTCAACTTTGTTGGTCACAGTTGCCTTAGCACTGGATAAGAATTGATTACTTAGGATGTACTTTAAAAATAAGGAGAAGACTTTTTGGGGGATTTAAAATTCAAGTTTTTTTCCAGATGTATCAAGGGACACTTAGAAGAGATGTTGCCAGTTTCTATTGCTTAAGCCCGGTGTACTTCAGATAGGCCCTACCTTTTGCTTGTGTTATTCTCGTAAATGTGTAGTTCAATACTAGTCTGTTAAATATGTATTCTTTGAACTTTCCCATCTCACCAATTTCCTTGCAGCTAAAAGGACAGTGGGGGGTTAATTAATATCAATCTTAGCTCTATATTATGGTTTAGACATTCTGCATTATGTCAGTTTTTATTTCTTGATTTAAGCTTATTTTTTTTCTTGTATAATAGCTCCACTTTATGTAATCTTGGATCTATATTATTTGATCTTGAGTTTAACTACCTGCTTTCTCTGATGTATTAGTTAGATATTTTTCTTTTTTTTTTCTTGATTATGGTTGATAGTGATCCTTTTCTGTACAAGTATTCACTTGATTGTATGTTTCAAATGATGAATAAAAAATATTGTTCTACTAATGCCTTGCTTTGCTGTTTATTTGATGTGTATGAAGAAGAACACAAACTACATTTATAAATTAGTGTTACTTCTGATGAAGGTGTGAAACTGTTTGGCTTTAAAATGCTGCAAAGTTTCTTTGTCTGCTAAAGATACACAGAAATACAGAACCCTGCTAATTTGGATACAATATTTGATTGTGTGTATGGTAACACATTACAAAAATGTATATGTTTACTGACCCTACCTGTTAAAAGAATGTCTCCTGCTTTGAGTAATGTTAACTTCCTTGATTTTTGGTAATAAATAGGATTCTTACCATAAAAACATTGATGCAATTTTGGTTGTATAAGGTATTGTCCCAAAGAGGTGACATCCTGATTGGCATTGTGAAGTCTATATAATTAGCATCTATCCATAGGTTCCTTGCATATAGATGTTTGTGTATAGCCATTGTTGATAGAAACTGTGAGTGAATGGAATTTTATGTAGCTATCTAGTCTGGAGCGATAAAATGAATAGTTTTAACATTTTGGATTTAGGTAATTGTGCCTTAGGTTGAATGTTATAGAATTTATTTAATGTTTCTTGCTTGAAATATGCTAATATTGGACGTCAATCTTAACTTACTCTGATAATAAGTGAAGTTTTCCAGTGCCGCTGTGTTAGACATGAAATGGTACCTTACATTAAGTCTTTTTGCTTGTTTCTGTGAGGTTACTGCTCATATCCTGTTTCCTTACTGACAAGAAACAATACCAGAACTGAAACACCACAAGATCTAACGGGAGAAGCATAGATATTAAATTTTAAGTTATATTGTAATTTTTATTCTGCTCAATGTGCTGAGATATGGTATGAGACCTCATTACATAGGTATGATGTGCCCTGACATAGTAAATAATTGGAAATGTTGAAAAACACCCTAATAAATGGAAAATTGCAAAAAGAAATTTGACCAGACCAAAAGGTACTATTTGCTTCTGGTTCTGCAGTGGGACGGTGCCCTGAACACTTTTCCCAGGCTTTGAGGGATTTGCAGGGACGGTGTCCTGAACACTTTTCCCAGGTTTTGAGGGAATTACTGAAAACCCATCTCTTTGACAAGACATACCACAAAAATCAACACACCTAATTATTCTCCACTTATATCCAGTAATGTCTTATAATGTATTCTGTTACACCACTATCATGTATACCATTACCATGTAACCCAATATCCTTACATAACACTAAATGTATATTCACTTCTTATTTCCACTATCCATGATGAATTGTAAGCCACATTGAGCCTGCAAAGAGGTGGGAAAACGTGGGATACAAATGCAATAAATAAATAAATTTGCAAGGACCCAGTACCCTGGTACAGGATGTAGATGATTTACTTGTATGTGCTAATAGATTAGAAACATGTGAATATGCTATGAACAGATTGGTTGCTGTATTTGAATCATATAGGACTTAAGGTTAATTAAAAAAAAACCAAAAAACAAGTAATATTGTAAATCTAGAATGACAATTCTTGAAATGTATTTTATAAAGGGAAGAAAATAACTCCTATAATAATCATGGCTATCCTAAATGTGTCTTTCCCTAACAGTATGATTGCAAATTTCTAAGACTGACTGTATTTTGTAAACAATGAATTTCATGCATATTGCCAAGTCTATGCTGCACAGATAACTGATTTTTCCTTTACAGTGTTGTAACGTTTTCTTATATTCAACACACAGTCTATGCACGTTGAACTGATTCTAATTAAAGATTACATAACAGGACCAATAGGGTATATTAACAGTGGGATATGCTGAACGTACCTAGGACAACATCCTGGAAACAGGAATATTACTCGGTTTGTTTTAATAAGAGCCTGTGAGTTAGGACAAGGTAAAGCTGTACATATTTATGACAGTGAAGTTGGGATATTTGGACAGAAGAGATTTCTAACTTATAATATAGTTTGTTTTTTTGTGATAGTTTTTAATTTAATTCACAATGCAAGGGGTTTAAAATTATGCTTGAAGTGTACGGAGTGAAGTTATAAAGGCACTGGAGGACTTGGGAGTTAAACTCCATCCTGGAGGAAGATCTCTGTGGAGGAATTATGTAAGTAGAGGTTTTTGCTGAGAGAAAACTGTATCCGTAACAAGAAATGTGGTTTATTGCAATTTGTTTTTGCCATTTTAAGAGTTATAACAGCGTAGCAAAATGAACAAAAATAAAATCACAGGTTGATAAAGAAGATATGAGTAATTATGATAGGCACATTTAAGACGATTATTTCAGTTAGCACAGGAAGAGGTGAAGAGATGGACATTACTTGAAGGTATTTTTCTTTATGAAACTAGCCTCTCAAGCGCATCAGGACTTTTTGAACTCTGTGCTTGCTGGGCTCTGTAGGTGATGTGGGGCACATCTGTTATACACTGGACTGGGACTGGATTTCCGATCAATTTTCTTCTGCCTTTAAAGACTATGGGACAGAATCTACATAAGGCACCTAAAAAAAATCCACACGGTAAACATTTCCAGCCAAGCGGCACCTCGATTTAGATGAAGTATATAGAATACGCTTAGTTGATATCTCAGCGTCTAAAACTATGCGCCTCCATTTACATCAATGAAAATGTGGCGTAAATCCCAGCACGTAGATTTGCGTGCACTGGCCATATTCTGTAACTACATGTGCAAATTTAGAAATGCCCACGAAATGCCCATTTCCTCACCTATGACCACACCCTTTTTGAACTACATGCGTTAGAATCATTGCACAGTTCATTGCAGAATACGCTTAGCGAGTTGAGTGCATAAATTCTAATTATTGCCAATTAGTGCTCACTATTGCTTGTTAGGTGCTGTTATCAACTTTGTTTGGCTTGTAAAGCCAATTAAGTTACGTGCGTTGTTAGGGAATATGCTTAGATTTCAGCACAGAACGCTAGGCGCACTATATAGAATCCGTTGGTATGTATTGAAATCTGCTGAACTGAAGAATACTCTGCATTTTTTAAAAATTCTTGTTTGGATAGAACTGTGTTTTTAAATCCTACTGCTGGTACAAGGCCAGGCTCTGGCCTCTTATAGGCATAGGCTGTTTGTTCCTGGGAAAATCATTTTTTTTTTTTTAGGACTAGTGGCCTTGAATTAGGGCTAGAGAGGAAAACTTGAAAGCCCTGGATCTTTCCTTGAGCGGGGCTTACAGTCTGAATCTCAAAGTTATTTTACTGATATTGCATTGTTAAACTGTTTGCCGAGTTCCTTCCTGTGTTCTGGTTGAAGTTGCTACAGTATTACCTACTACTTATGTGTGCTGCCTGACTTTCCAGCTGACACTCCTGGGAGTTGACAGTATATAAAATGATTCAATGAAATTCAAGAGAACTGGGCTACTACTAAAACCAGTACATAAGTACATAAGTAGTGCCATACTGGGAAAGACCAAAGGTCCATCTAGCCCAGCATCCTGTCACCGACAGTGGCCAATCCAGGTCAAGGGCACCTGGCACGCTCCCCAAACGTAAAAACATTCCAGACAAGTTATACCTAAAAATGAGGAATTTTTCCAGTCCATTTAATAGCGGTCTATGGACTTGTCCTTTAGGAATCTATCTAACCCCTTTTTAAACTCCGTCAAGCTAACCGCCCGTACCACGTTCTCCGGCAATGAATTCCAGAGTCTAATTACACGTTGGGTGAAGAAAAATTTTCTCCGATTCGTTTTAAATTTACCACACTGTAGCTTCAACTCATGCCCTCTAGTCCTAGTATTTTTGGATAGCGTGAACAGTCGCTTCACATCCACCCGATCCATTCCACTCATTATTTTATACACTTCTATCATATCTCCCCTCAGCCGTCTCTTCTCCAAGCTGAAAAGCCCTAGCCTTCTCAGCCTCTCTTCATAGGAAAGTCGTCCCATCCCCACTATCATTTTCGTCGCCCTTCGCTGTACCTTTTCCAATTCTACTATATCTTTTTTGAGATACGGAGACCAGTACTGAACACAATACTCCAGGTGCGGTCGCACCATGGAGCGATACAACGGCATTATAACATCCGCACACCTGGACTCCATACCCTTCCTAATAACACCCAACATTCTATTCGCTTTCCTAGCCGCAGCAGCACACTGAGCAGAAGGTTTCAGCGTATCATCGACGACGACACCCAGATCCCTTTCTTGATCCGTAACTCCTAACGCGGAACCTTGCAAGACGTAGCTATAATTCGGGTTCCTCTTACCCACATGCATCACTTTGCACTTGTCAACATTGAACTTCATCTGCCACTTGCACGCCCATTCTCCCAGTCTCGCAAGGTCCTCCTGTAATCGTTCACATTCCTCCTGCGACTTGACGACCCTGAATAATTTTGTGTCATCGGCGAATTTAATTACCTCACTAGTTATTCCCATCTCTAGGTCATTTATAAATACATTAAAAAGCAACGGACCCAGCACAGACCCCTGCGGGACCCCACTAACTACCCTCCTCCACTGAGAATACTGGCCACGCAATCCTACTCTCTGCTTCCTATCTTTCAACCAGTTCTTAATCCATAATAATACCCTACCTCCGATTCCATGACTCTGCAATTTCTTCAGGAGTCTTTCGTGCGGCACTTTGTCAAACGCCTTCTGAAAATCCAGATATACAATATCAACCGGCTCCCCATTGTCCACATGTTTGCTTACCCCCTCAAAAAAATGCATTAGATTGGTGAGGCAAGACTTCCCTTCACTAAATCCGTGCTGACTTTGTCTCATCAGTCCATGTTTTTGTATATGCTCTGCAATTTTATTCTTAATAATAGCCTCCACTATCTTGCCCGGCACCGACGTCAGACTCACCGGTCTATAATTTCCCGGATCTCCTCTGGAACCTTTCTTAAAAATCGGAGTAACATTGGCTACCCTCCAGTCTTCCGGTATTACACTCGATTTTAGGGACAGATTGCATATTTCTAACAGTAGCTCCGCAAGTTCATTTTTTAGTTCTATTAATACTCTGGGATGAATACCATCAGGTCCCGGTGATTTACTACTCTTCAGCTTGCTGAACTGACCCATTACATCCTCCAAGGTTACAGAGAATTTGTTTAGTTTCTCCGACTCCCCCGCTTCAAATATTCTTTCCGGCACCGGTGTCCCCCCCAAATCCTCCTCGGTGAAGACCGAAGCAAAGAATTCATTTAATTTCTCCGCTACGGCTTTGTCCTCCTTGATCGCCCCTTTAACACCATTTTCGTCCAGCGGCCCAACCGACTCTTTGGCCGGTTTCCTGCTTTTAATGTATCTAAAAAAGTTTTTACTATGTATTTTTGCTTCCAACGCTAATTTCTTCTCAAAGTCCTTTTTTGCCCTCCTTATCTCCGCTTTGCATTTGGCTTGGCATTCCTTATGATCTATCCTGTTACTTTCAGTTGGTTCTCTTCTCCACTTTCTGAAGGATTGTTTTTTGGCTCTAATGATTTCCTTTATCTTACTGTTTAGCCACGCCGGCTGACGTTTAGTCTTTTTTCCCTTTTTTCTAATACGTGGAATATATTTGTCCTGAACCTCCAGGATGGTGTTTTTAAACAGCATCCACGCCTGATGCAAGTTTTTTACTCTGCGAGCTGCTCCTTTCAGTCTTTTTTTCACCATTTTTCTCATTTTGTCGTAATCACCTTTTCTATAGTTAAACGCTAGCGTACTTGATTTCCTAGTTTCACTTCCTTCAATGCCAATATCAAAACCGATCATATTATGATCACTGTTATCAAGCGGCCCTCGTATCGTTACCCCCTGCACTAGATCATGAGCACCACTAAGGACTAAGTCTAGTATTTTTCCTTCTCTTGTCGGCTCCTGAACTAGCTGTTCCATGGACAGAGGAAGATGCTGCTTTAGGAAATAAAATGTTTACCATTATATACATCTTTAGAAAGGCTTTAAAAAAAGCCCCATTTCTATTTGACTAAAGTAAAGATCTGTCATCATAATTATTTCTAGAGAGATTTATAAATGTTTCTTGATTAGTAATTTGTAGTTTTTATACTTTATTGCACATCCACCAAATGTTGAAGGTTATCTAGATTGTTAATCGCTATGAGGGGCATTTTTGATATGATGTCTAAGTCCAACTTTGGACATGTTGCTAAAAATGTCCAAAATTCAATGGGGTATATAGCCATTTTCAAAACAGAAAAATGTCTATTTTTGTTTCTCAAAAATGGCTATTTGTAGATGTTTTTGAGCTCTGTGCATTTCTCTTTTTGGTCCATTTTTGAATATAAAAATTTCCAAGTGAAAAACGTACAAAATCATGTCATTGGGATGTAGGTGGAGCCAGCATTTTTAGTAGACTGGCCGCACAGACATCCCAGGAGAGCAATGGGGTACCCTAGTGGGCACCGGAGTGGACTTCAAATAAATGCTCCCAGGTACACATCTCACTGTTGCTCCCTTATCTTGTCTGCTGAGCCCCACCCCCCTCAAAACCCACTACCCCCAACTGTACACCACTAGAATATCCCTTATGGGTGAAGGGGCACCTATATGTGGGTATGGTGGGTTTATGGTGAGTTTTGGAAGCCTCACAGTTTTCACCACAATATAACAGTTAGGGGGAGGTATGGACCTGGGTCCACCTGTCTACAGTGCACTGCACTGACAATTATACTGCTCCAGGGACCTGCGTGCTGCTCTAACGGACCAGAGTATTACATCTGACTAGCACAGAGGCTGGTAAGTAATGTTTTTCCATCACATTTTTGGGTGGTGGGAGGGGTCAGTGACCACTGAGGGAGAAAGGGGAGGTCATCCCTGATTCCCTCCAGTGGTATCTGGTCATTTACAGCACCTTTTTGTACCTTATTGTTATAAAAACAGATCTAGCTCAAAACATCTTAGATTTAGTCCTGGACAGATTTATTTTGTTCCACTATGGCTGAAAAACATTCAGGTGTTAGGAACATCCAGATCTCACCCTTAACACACCCCTGATACGCCCCCCTCGTCTTTTGAACACACTTCTGATGGACTTCATAGAAAAATGTCTAAAAATTGTTTTTGAAAATACCAGTTTGGACGTTTCTACGAGAAAATGTTCAAATGCAGATTTATGCCACTTATGGCTGTTTGCTACCAATTTACTAGCATAAAGAAACTGATGTCACATTTTCTTTTTCTTCCCTTTAGTAATCTCTTCAGGATTTTTTTGTGTGTGTTGTCCCCTTTGGAAGGGATTGGAATAGCTGTCTGTGCTTTAGTTTTACTGTTTTGAATTAATGCAGTATGGTTTGTAGAACCTTCTTTTAATATTTGTTGAGGCCTTCCATTCACTGTTTTTCCAAAGGAGGCCAGACTACAAGAAAGGTGCCACATCGCAAGACTTCACTGAAACCTTATGCAGAAAGTAAAGAAGGCTCATAGTACTAAAGCACAAATTCCTGGATGATATATTTTTCTCTGAGGACAAGCAGGCCATATCATTTTCACAATTGGGTGACGTCATCTGACAGAGCCTGGTGCAGACACTGCCCAGCGTACTGTCTCTTTAAGAGGCCTTTGGCATTATCCCACCACACATGTGTGGGTGCCCTCATGCCTGACTTCATTTTCCCCTGGAACAGAAAGGTTGCATTTATGGTCTCTCTCTCTCTCTCTCCTTAGCATGTCAAACTGCCCCGAAGGCAGAAGAGGTCACTAGACCACCAGGGCAGTAGTAAGTAAGGGGAGGGGAGGCTAGCAATCTGCCCGTTTGTCCGGATTTCTGGACAAACGGGCAGGCTGGCGGGCCGTCCTATAGGATGGCCCGCCCACCAGCCTGCCCGTTTGTCCAGAAATCCGGACAAACGGGCAGATTGGCAAAACCCGCCCGGTTGCCCCGACATTTCCTCAAAAAGAGGACATGTCCGGGTAAATCCGGACATATGGTAACCCTAAACTGGTGTCTCCAGTGTTTGGGGCCAGACCATGATTTCAGACGTACTGATTTTGATAAAATGGGGGAATACCTGAAGAAGGAGCTTTTTGTGTGGGAAGGCGTAGGAGATGTGGAAAAACAGTGGTCCAAGCTAAAGGCTGCTATAAATATGGCAACTGATCTTTATGCGAGGAAAAGTAAACAAAAACAAGAGAAGCAGGAAGCCTATATGGTTCTCCAAACAAGTAGCTGAAAAAATAAGAGCAAAAAGAGGCTTTGTTCAAGAAATACAAATGAACGCAACGAGAGGATCATGGAAAAGATTATCGGGTTAAACTCAATGAAGTGAAGAGGGAAATATGGCTAGCAAAAGCGTGAGCGGAAGAAAAAATGGCTAAAGATGTAAAGAGAGGTGAAAAGACCTTTTTCAGATATATTGGAGAAAGGAGAAAAGATAGGAATGGAATTGCGAGACTGAAAGATAATGAGAATGGCTATGTGGAGAGTGATGAACATAAAGCGAACGTGCTAAACAATTATTTCTCGTCGGTGTTCACGGAGGAAAATTCCTGGAGGAGGACTGCGGTTGGCTGCTGAGGGAACATCTGGGAATGGAGTGGATACTGCGCCATTTACAGAAGAGTTTATAAACAGCTTGAGAAGGTGGACAAAGCTATGGGGCCAGATACATCTCATGATATTGAAGGAGCTCAGAGAGGTCCTGGAGGGACCTCTTAAAGATTTATTTAATAAATCTTTAGAGACGGGAGAGGTACCGCGAGATTAGAGACGAGCAGATGTGGTCTCTCTCCACAAAAGTGGAGACAGGGAAGAAATGGGAAACTACAGACCAGTAAGCCTCACGTCAGTGGTAGGAAAAATAATGGAGTCGCTGTTGAAAGAAAGGATAGTTAACTTTCTAGAAGCCAATGGGTTACAGGACCTGAGGCAGCATGACTTTACCAAAGGAAAATCCTGCCAAACAAATCTTAATGACTTCTTTGACTGGGTGACCAAAGAACAGGATGAAGGGCGTGCACTAGATGTAATCTACTTTGATTTCAGCACAGCCTTTGATACGGCCCCCCACAGAAGACTCGTGAATAAGCTGAAAGGGTTGAACTTAGAACCGAAAATGGTGAACTGGATAGGAAACTGGTTGACCAACAGGTGGCAGAGAGTGGTGGTAAATGGAATCCGCTCGGAGGAAAGGAAAATGAGCAGTGGAGTTCCTCAGGGGTCGATGATGGGTCCTATTCTGTTTAATATATTTGTGGGAGATATTGCTGAAGGGTTGGAAGGAAAGGTTTGCCTTTTTGCGGAACACACGAAAATAGCCAATAGAGTGGATACCCTGGAGGGAGTAGAAACAATGAGAACGGATCACTGAACGTTAGAAGAATGGTTGAGGGTCTGGCAGTTAAAATAATGAAAGTGGTCTGGGGATCACTTGTCTGAAGGTTTCACGCTATATTTTATATATGAAACTATAAGAAACCTTCCACCTGTTACTACTAACTCTAAATGTTATGTGTCATGTGCCTTATAGTAGTGTACTTTATAATTTGATAGTGCTCAGAAATAGGTGCAT
Organism: Microcaecilia unicolor; assembly: GCF_901765095.1. Classification (NCBI taxonomy): domain Eukaryota; kingdom Metazoa; phylum Chordata; class Amphibia; order Gymnophiona; family Siphonopidae; genus Microcaecilia; species Microcaecilia unicolor. The sequence goes on from NC_044032.1 coordinate 464,812,969, forward strand.
GAAATTAGCTACAGAGCAGCTTGTGACATCGACACCAGTACCACCATCAGCGCACTATACAGCCCTCCCTTCCTGCCTTGTGACTGGAGCTAAGATTAATGAAAAGTGTCTGGCAATGATAACACAACCAGTAATATCTTAAACCGTAATGATACTTAGCTCCTATATGGCGATCATGTTCATTCAAAGTGCGACTGGGGTTGAGTCAGCTGCTCGTTTGTTATCTTATTCTCATTTCTTTTTTTCTTTTGCTAGTGTTGTGAATCCGTGATTAGTGATATCTTGTGGTCTGTGCTTCCACGTTCTCATGTTAAAATTTAATGCCAAAAGAAAGATACCAGATAGGAGGGGGGAGAGAGACCTTGGGGTGTTGGTGTCTGAGGATCTAAAGGTGAATAAACAATGTGACAAGGTGACAGCCATGGCCAGAAGGATGCTAAGCTGCATAGAAAGGGCTATAACCAGCAGAAGAAAGGAGGTGTTGATGCCCCTCTACAAGACATTGGTGAGGCCCCACTTGGAGTATTGTGTTCAGTTTTGGAGGCCCTATCTTGCTAAAGATTTTAAAAGACTGGAAGAGGTGCAAAGAAAAGCTACAAAAATGGTATGGGATTTGCGTTGCAAACCGTACGAGGAGAGACATGCTGATCTGAACATGTATACCTTGGAGGAAAGGAGAAACAGGGGTGACATGATACAGACGTTCAAATATTTGAAAGGCATTAATCCGCAAACAAACCTTTTCCGGAGATGGGAAGGTGGTAGAACTAGAGGATATGAAATGAGGTTGACGGGTGGCAGACAGGAGTAATGTCAGTAAGTATTTTTTCATGGAGTGGGTGGTGGATATGTGGAATGCCCTCTCGTCGGAGGTGGTGGAGATGAAAACGGTAATGGAATTCAAACATGCATGGGATAAACACAAAGAAATCCTATTTAGAAGGAATGGATCCATGGAATCCTAGTGGAAATTAGGTTGCAACACCGGTAATTGGGAAGCAAAACCGGTGCTGGGCAGACTTCTACAGTCTATGCCCTGATCGTGACTGAATAGATATGGAGGGGCTGGAGTGTAAATTTTAAGGGGCTTCGAAGTTAGCTTCAGAACTTTTAGTACAGGAACATTGCTGGGCAGACTTCTACGGTCTGTGCCCTGAGAATGGCAAGGACAAATCAAACTCTGGTATAAAGTATCACATACCATGTAAAATGAGTTTATCTTGTTGGGCAGACTGGATGAACCGTACAGTTTGTTATCTGCCGTCATTTACAATGTTACTATGTTCTCGTGACCTTTGCTTGCACATGCAAAAGAGGACACAGAACCAGAGAGGTCCAGCATGACCAAACTTGCTTTCCTTGTGCCATCACTATTCAGCGGGTAGGCAGTGTCTTAAAAGGTGGAGGATAAAGGATTTTTTTTTACATTTATATCAGGCAAAGTCAGGTTCAATGTGGCTTACATTTGAAAATACAGTGAGACAGAATAATATAATTCAGTTATATCATGGGAGCAAATAGATGGATATATCTGAAACATTTAACAAAGTTGAGATTAGCATATGTACCGAACTGCATATTTAAAAGTTTGTCCTTTAATGATGCCACATATTTAGAAATCATAGCCAAAGTAGAGACAGTTATTCAAAGATTATCATATGCACACACCAGAACAGGCATCCATCACATTGCAACAGTAAACAACAACTTCTTCAGAATACATCCAAAATGTAATTTTTATTTTCTTACTTCCATCTTCCAAAATTCCAGACAGCAGATGTACAGATCAGCAAGACCCAAAGTACTCCAAAACAAGTAAAGTCAGAAAAAAACACAGTTTATACCTAATTGTTCAACCACCCTTAGGATTCACCTTTGGGGTTAAAAAGCAAAACCATGTGCATGTAAGGTTTGGATAAACAAATTAAAACAATCAAGTTTAAAGCAAATGCCCATAATATGCAATACATGGTAGCAATGATGAAATATTCACATAGCAGGCAGCCTGAGCCACCAGATTTATTTTCCACTGAACATAATTAACTTTGTATGAACTTGAGGACTAAGTGTGCTGAGCTGTACAATGTTGGCAGGTTTAGACTGACTCTGGACCTCTGCATAAAGGCAGCTCTGCCCTCATTATTCAATACCTGTCTTTAAAATAATAATAATAAAAAATATCAAGTGCATTTTTATAATATACCACTGCAATCCACAAAAGGAGCAAGTTCCCAAATGCCGTCTTTTTCTTTTGATCTAAGCACAGGAAAAAAAAAAGATTTAAATGCTCCCAGGTTTTAACCTAATTCATGTTTAATGTGGAATAACATAAATAAGTAAACTAGGGGCCCTTTTATAAAGGCGCGTGCAGTGCATGTCAAATTGGCATTACCCCGGCTAGTGCATGCGCTTGGCGGTAATTCCAAGTTTGGTGTGCGCCGAAAACCCATGGTAGAAAATAATTTTCTATTTTTTATTGAGGGGGTGTTCCTGGTGATAATTGGCAGTTGGCATGCGCTGGACAGTTACCGTGTAACATGTGAGCCCTTACTGCTAAGTCAATGGGTGGCGTTAAGGGCTCAGGCCATAGACACGCGCTGGTTTTCATTTTGCTGCACGTCATTTCAAAGCCCCCAAAAGCCCCGCTTTTTTCTAGAAGCAGTGGACAAATAGTCTAATGTGTGTCCAATACACGCGCCCACCACACTACCTACCGCAGGCCACTTTTTAGTGCACCTTTGTATAAGGGCCCCTAAATAAATATTGATAGAAAATCTGAATTTTGAGCACCTGATTCTCATAACATGTTTGTTTTAGTGGCCTTTTACCAGGACAAAAAAAATATCTCTGCACCAATGAACACATGCTAGGGTGTTCCTCTAATAAGCAGTCCTCCAAATGACACACTGATTACGATCTATAACAAATTACTACTCTATGAAAAGTTATTCCGATATTATACATCCTCTGTGTACATCCATATGCTGCCTGCACAAGCTGGCATGTTTTGAAAATATAAGTGAGATTAATAAAAAATGCTACCAGTAATAAAGAACAACAACGTCGAAGTACGTTTCTTTGCTTTGTTTTGAGTGCATGAAGATGACGGCTGCGCAGGGAGTGGAAACAGAAATTAACTTAATTGGTTTCAATGTGTTCACTTCCTCTCCTATTTTATCAAACCTCCTTGGCTCTGGTTCATGCATGCCATCTCCTCTTCTCAATCTAACCTCCTTGATACCACTACTGCGCCGTTCGGGATCACCCCAGAAACCTCAACCCTCCCTCTCAGCTTACTGCCAAGTTACAAAACGTAAACGGCTCCTCCTACTTGCGAACACACCCCGCCTCTTACCTTTTTTTCTGTCCAATGGGAGACTGCAGACATGCGTTGCTCGGGAGAGAATTGGAGGGTTAAGAGAAGTGGGCGGGCCGGACGAATGCAAGGAGGTTCTCCTTGAGCCAAAGGTACACCCCTCCTTTCCTAACCCTGCCTAACTTAATTGGTTGCACAACTTTCTGTGGGTGGAGAGAAGCGGATGAACCCCTTCTTTCTGCGGCGCCGATTGGTCTGATATTGTGAATAGAAAGTGGGCAGGTCTTTCATATGTTTCTACTCTGCAGAAAAACCCAGGCGGCGCGAGAATGAAGTTTTAGTGTGGATGGCTTTAAAGAGGACGGTGCAGCTGCTGTTGCTTTTTCTGATCGGAAGTCCCTTCGGGGGCTGGTGGTGGGTGCTGCAGTGTCTCTTTCTTGCAGGTAACGCCTGTTTCCAACGCTGTATAGGTAGACGTTAGCTCTTAAACCAGAGATGCGAAAACTATCCGGAGCATCACAGAAACTTGCCACTGCATAAAGAATCGGAGACAGAGAGTTGGACCCTTGGCTTATGGGCAAACTAAGAAATGTAGAAGTATAGAGTTATTTTTCTTTACGTTTATCTAAGGCACCCACTATTCTAGTTTAAGTAATCGTATATAAAGCATTTTCCCCTTGAAAACCTTCTCTACGTAGCTGACTACAGAGAGCCCTAGGAGAGGTCCGAAGTCTCACTAAAAATGTTATCCATAGGTGTGTCAAATACACTGACTTTCTAGAAAAGAAAAATGATTATTCGTGGTACTCGCAGTAGCGCTTATGCATATACCGCTGCGATTTCTTTATTGTTAAAAGCAGATTATGCGTGGTATTTTTTTCTTCATGGGAATGCTTGAGTTTTTTTTCCCCCCTTTAATTTTTGTATGGTAAAAGGGGAGGCTTTTGAATAGCCCAGTTGGATGCTGCCTACTCCGTGGCAAAATAATTTAGGTTTATTTTTCTAAGTCATTTGTTGTGTTGTATTCTGCTTTAACATGTAAATTGTAGGCATTAATTTAAAAAGACCAAGTGGGTTATTCGAATCTGAGTAGTATGTCGCTGATCTTTTGTTAAAAGGATGGTTATGTTTTAAGGAGTTGCGATTGTGCATTTTTGATTTATGTTTATTAATGCATATTTTTCTTTTGGTTCATTACTTTCAAGTTTAGCCGTTCCATTTTTTTTATTTATGTACCCTTACATCTGTAATATGATTTGTTGCAAGGCAGTGCCATTTTTAAATAATTTTATAACTCGTTTTACTCTCTTGAAAAACAGTCTTTTAATCTGCTAATATGAGATTTTTTTTTAAACGTTTAGAACTGGCCACTTAAGTAACCCACATACGTGTTTGCATCCAGTCTATTCTAGAAATGTAATGCCAAATGGTATTTAAGTGTAGGACACTTTTATTAATGAAGCTTTTGGTTCTGATATGGTGTGTGCACTTATTTTGAATAAATGAGAATAACTTTTACATGGTAGGCATTGGTATAATCTTTGTTCACCTTTCTTATGTGACTGACTGACTAGATGAAATGAAAGTCCCTAGTTTCCTGCAGCACGGCATTTATTCTGAGGTCAAAACTGTAAAAGTCTGACTATGTTGCAATGTGAAATACCTGCATTGCCCTTGAAATAGTGAGAGGCCACTGTAGTTGGACGAAAAAGTGTCTTGTTCTGAAAGCAAAGACTTGAACTATGTGAGCTTGTCATCACATAAGTCACAGCAAGAATGCTTTAGTTACACACGCTGCATCTCAAACACAGCCTACTCTGTTTGCGCCCTCTCCTCTGCTGTTCTTCTTCCATCCTCCTATTCAGTGTTGCACCTCTGTATTACTGTCATTGGTAGGCATCCTTCTCACCCTCATGTACAAATCAACTCTTACCACTCAAACATCCCTGAAACTCTCCCTGAAAGAGGCAGAAGCCCATCCTTTCTGCTTCTCCCAACTTTCCTAGCTATAGCTGTCAATCTTTATAGTTGTGGGCCAGGAATCACTGTACACCCTGTGTGGGAATGTGGGGAATGTACCACTAAGAACGCAGCTGATGTGAGAAAAAGGTTTGTTTGGTTGTTTGTTACCCTGTGAGCGCTTCTTACAGGTAGAAACAAAGATGTACACCCTTGCACACATACATAAATACCCGCAGGGAAGCTGGAAAGAATTCCATGAACTGTGCTTTGCATGCTTTCTCTACTTGTTCACCTGTTTTAATTATGTGGAGTGGAGGAGTAGCCTAGTGGTTAGTGCAATGGACTTTGATCCTGGGGAACTGAGTTCAATTCCCACTGCAGCTCCTTGTGACTCTGGGCAAGTCACTTAACCCCCCATTGCCCCTGGTACAAAATAAGTACCTGAATATATGTAAACCGCTTTGAATGTAGTTGCAAAAACCTCAGAAAGGCGGTATATCAAGTCCCATTTCCCCCCTATGTTTATTCAGCTACTGGATGTTTAGTGTAGCTTAGAGGGAACATTGCTCACCACTCCTTAAAAAAAAAAAGAGGGGCAGTAGGTGCACTTTTGAACACAGCAGGGAAAGACCCCTTCACTGTCTACAAGCTGCCTCTCCCAGTACTTCTGTTATTGTTTAACACTTGGCTGCCAGTCAACCCTAGCTGCCCAGTTCAGTATCATCATGTTGGCCATGTGAACAGTGGTGTTCAGCAACACTGTAATTGAAATTCTGAGATTATTGGCAACCATAAAATGATTTGCTTATCAAGGTTTTTGGTAGGTTGCCAACTGGCCACCAGGCTTCAGCTCAGCTAGTTTACTGTTGGATTACCAAACATGTCTGGAATATGTATTAGCTGTACCTAATGGTTAAAGCAGCAGGCTAAGACCAGGAAAGCCAGGGTTCACTGCTGCTGTTTGAGATCTTGGACAAGTCATTTAACCTTTCACTGTCTCGGGTACAAATTCAGATTGTAAGCCCTGAAAGGGACAGTAAAATTTCTACTGTATCTTAATGTAAATTGCCTAGAGCTGCTACTGAGAAGTGTGATCTAAATCCAAATCCAGTACCAGGCATATGTGAAGTAATACTACAAACGTCACTCGGGACCTACAGAACAATTATACCCTACCATACCATAATAGCAGTAATTTCCATGAATCACATAACAAGGGCCTACCTAGGAAAAGGCAGCACCATAAACATTGCAGTGGATACTAGAACATCAATATATCTATTGAAAAAACCAATCAAGCCAGATTAGTACAGATTTATCCTAAGCAGACAGTCATTGCTAACATAAAAACCTTGTGTCTCTCATACATGCAGAACACAGATTGACCCTCACCCAATATAGATAAGTAACCACAAACAATAAATAGAAATATGTAGACAAAAATTAAACTGAACCCCCAAGAAGCCAGACACTGCATATTGCGCACACCAGAGAAAGAGAATGTGACACATCCCCCTGTAATGTGCAAAGTTTAAAGACAGCCAAATGTCAAAACTAACATTTTAATCACTATATTACAAATTCTAACAAATATAAATGAAAACTGTGATGATACATTTTATTGGACTAAATACATTTTCAGTTAGCTTTCAGAGGCCAAAATGTCCTGGCCTGAGGAAAGAGGCTTTGGTCTCTGAATGTTAGTCAAATAATGTATTAAAATTAGTCCATGTATCGCCTTATTTTCATTTTTATTTGTATTTATTAACCTTTAGGCTAACATACTACTTTGTCCTAAAAAAATAAAAACTTTCTACCTTTGTTGTCTGGCCATGTACTCTTTTTAATTGTGTTGGTCTCAGTCTCTGGTTTCTGTTTTCCTCCATCATCTTCTCTTTATTTTTATTTTATTTATGCATTAGAGGAAATAAGGGACAGGGGAGATATGATACAGATGTTTAATTACTTGAAAGGTATTAATATGGAAGCAAATCTTTTCCAGAGAAGGGGAAACAGTAACACTAGAGGACATAAATTGAGGTTGCAGGGCAGTAGACTGAAGACTGTTAGGAAATTATTTTTCACAGAGAGGGTGGTTGAAGCCTGGAATGTCCTCTTGACTGAGGTGGTGGAGATGAAAACAGTAACGAGTTCAAAATGACATGGGATAAACACAGAGGATCTCAAATTTAGAAAATGAATGGTATTTAAAAAAATGCCTATGGCTGAATGATTGTTGATTTAATCGTGAATTGATATTGATAGAGGGCGCGAGTTCCATAATGGGATCCCTGCCACTGAGAAGAGCGAGTTAAAGATCTTCTGGGATCGGACTCCCTTGTGAAATAGTGGGGCTAGGATCAATTGTTCTTTTATACCCAGATGATCAAAAGTAAACGCCGGTGCTAGTGGCTGTTAGCGCCGGCGTTTGCTACCGCTTCATGATTAGAGCCCTCGAGCGCGTGAAACAACACTCTCGAGGGCTCTTTGCGCAAGTAGCATGCTAAACAGGGCATTAGGTATTCCTCCCCAATGATCAGCAGCCAGCACGCCAAAATTTGGGTCGCTGGCCGCGGCAAACCGTATGCCAGCTCCGAGCTGGCGTTAGGGTTTGCCGATCATTGGGGAGGAATGGTGAGCCCTGTCCAGCATGCAGTTGCATGCTGGCAGGCCCCTGTTCCCCCCCCCCCAAGGCAAACGGCAATGGGGGCTGGAAGTCCAGCGGACCTCAGGTCCCCCCGATCCCCCCCCCCCCAGGTTCAGGGAGGCCTGGAGAGCCGGTGGGTCTCCAGCCCCCCAAACCCCCAGAAAATGTCAAGTGGCCGCCGGCCAAACCCTGTCCCACCCTCCCACCCAGCGAGCGACAGGGGGGGGGGGGCTGGAGGTCCGGTGGACCTCCAGCCCACCCCAACTCCTCCCCCCCAGCGTTGTCCGACCAATCCCTTGTGGTCCAGCGTGAGGATAAGTAGTAGTCGTGGTAGTAGTAGTAGTAAGGACAACCCCCCTCCCGACCCCCTTACCTTTAGTTGGAGGAGGGACGCAGCCTGCCTCCCTCCTCTTCCTTCTGTTGACGCCGCCGCAAAATGGCGGCGCCCAGCCCCACCCATTGCATCCTGGGATGCGCTGGGCGGGGCTACAGACCATGTAAGGCAGTGATTCCCTTACATGGTCTGTAGCCACGCCCAGCGCATCCCAGGATGCAATGGGCGGGGCTGGGCGCCACCATTTTGTGGTGGCGTCAACAGAAGAAAGAGGAGGGAAGCAGGCTGGCTGTGTCCCTCCTCCAACTGAAGGGGGCCGGGAGGGGGATTGTCCTTACTGCTACTACTGCTACTTCTACTTATTCTCACGCTGGACCACCAGGGATCGGTCGGACAACGCTGGGGGGGGGGGAGTTGGGGTGGGCTGGTGGCCCCCCGGTCGCTCGCTGGGTGGGAGAGGGTTTGGCCGGCGGCCACTTGACATTTTCTGGGGGTTTGGGGGGCTGGAGACCCACTGGATCTCCAGGCCTCCCTGAACCTGGGGTGAGGGATGGGGGGAGCGGAGGTCCGCCAGACCTCCAGCCCCCGTTGCTCGGGGCAGGGGTAGACAGGGCCTGGTGGTCCCATGGACCTCTAGCCCTGTTGATCATGAGGGTTTGACAGGTTTGGGCTTTTGGCAGCCCCGACCTGTCAAACAAGTGCGGGAGGATTGTGCTGAGCGCATGCTCGGCACAATTCGCCCGCACTTCTACCCCATGATCAGAGATAATTGCGCTGCTTAAATTTGCATGCATTATCTCTGATCATCAGTGCGGTATAGCCCCGCGCTGTTCCAGCGCTATTTTTAGAGCGCTGTTTGGAACAGTGCGGGGCTTTTGATCATGACCACCTTAGTCTGTTGGCATGAACAATGCAAATAGATGAGATTTTGATCAGGAGTGCGGAGGTTAAACCTTGAAGAATCTGAAACATTAGTCAGGCAACTTTAAACTTAGTTCTTTCAGCTATTGGTAGCCAGTATAGTTTTGTAAGGTAAGGTGGCTAGTGTATCTGTTCAGTTTGAAAATTAATCTTGCCGCTGTGTTCTGTATGATCTGTAATTTTTTTTTTTAATGTTTGCTCTTAATGCCAAGAAATAGGGCATTGCAGTAGTCAAGGTGTGGTAGGATAAGAATTTGTACCAGTATTGCAAAGGCTTTTTGATCAGTGACCTGATTAGACAAAGTTGTCTCATTTTAAACATTGTTTTTTTCCACAGTTGGTTGATATGGGGTGTGAATGGTAGGGAGGAGTCAAGGATGACTCCAAAGACCCTGGCTTCTGATTCAACTGGAGAGGTGATGTTGCTTGGTAGTGTTATTGAAGTCGGGACCTCAGCTCCATGATTCCGGAACCAGATAATCTTCGTCTTTTGGGTGTTCAATTTGAGTTTGCCAGGGCCCAGATCTGAATGGTATGCACTCCGACTGTTGCCGATCAGGTCGGATCTTGGTGAGAGGACGCCAGAGGTAGAAGGAGCATGATGTCGTCTGCCGGCATATGATAGCAATAGCTCTCCTGAAACCAGGTGTATAGAGCTAACGGAGGACATGAAGTTACACAAGATGGGGGAGATCAGGGTCCCTTGAGGAACTCCACATTTCGGAATCCAGTATTTGGAAAGGTTTTTGTTTTATTTCACTGAGTAGCTTCGGTTTGAGAGGAATTCATTGAACCAATTGAGGATTGGTCTAGGTATTCTCACTTGGAGTAGTTAATTTTTGTTTGCAGTGACAGAAGGGGAGTTTCCAGTTAGATCTGTTGTCTGTAGATTTGCTTCACTGCTTTATTCCCACAAAAATATCAGTTTGAAAACTCACAGGACACATTCACTGCTCCCTCTAAGCTGCACGGCCATGTACTTTTTATTTTAAACTGCCGCACAGCGAACTCACCAGGACTTCCCCATCTCCCTCCCACCACCATCTCGCCCTCTCCCCTGTGCCAATGCTGCTCCAGACCAGCAGCAACGTTGGTAAAACAGTCATTTCATGTGCCGGTCTCTGTGCGTATGACTGCCAGTCCACCTTCTCTGACATCAACTTCCTGTTGCAATGCAGAGCCAGCAGCTATTCTTACAGAGATTGCAACACCATGACTGATGTGGGAAAAGACAGAAGTGGGGTTGAAAAGGGGGAAAGCCCTGTCTGGACTGACTTCTCTGCATAATACCAAAGGCCCTCGTTCCTTGATACATATTTCTAGCTTCCTACACCCTTCCTTCCTCTCATACTGTCCTCAGGCCCCTGGCACATAGATACCTCTAGAAACCTTTGTTCTTCCCTACCTTCTCTCAGGGGCGTAGCCACGGGTGGGCCTGGGCCTACCCACTTTGGGCTCGGGCCCACCCAGCAACGGTGCACAGAGATGCCAAAAGAATCGCTGCAGGCCTTCTTTCCCCTCCCTCCCCTTCGGGCAGCACCGCAGCGCAGTCTAACACTACAGCAAAGCTGCAGGGCACCGGGCCCGTCCGTCCTGCCGCTACGCTGTTGCCCTCCGGCTCTGTTCTTCTGCTGCTTATCTACAGCGGATCCGCGCGCTGCCAGGGCTGTCTGTATGCTGCCTGCGACTGCTTCCTCTGTGCTGGCCCCGCCTCTAAAAGATAAACAGAGCCATTCTACATTATGTATGGTCAGCATAGTCACAAATGTCAACTCAATTTGTCAGCATTATTTGTCAACAGTAATGCTTTAAATATTTATAGTAAGCATAGTACTCTGAGAGCTAGTAATGTAAGATTAATTTGAAACTGTTAATGAAATGCACGGCAGGAACAGAAGGCCTTTACACTGAACTCAGCAAGTCTATGTACGAAGGTTTGCCTTAAGGTAAACTTTTTATTAGGTGTTATATTTTCCTGGCCACCGTTAGTGGTTTGGACCATAAAACATAACTTCACTGTATTAGTAAAACAGCTAATGGTTTGTTGCTATCATAATCAGTGTTCCGTCTAAGGAGCGACCTGCTTATATGCAAATTTGTTTTTGAGTAAGCGCTGAAAATTCCCTGTCAGCTAAAAAAGAGTGAGAGGTCCCCCACCCCACCCCGAGCTATCTGTGTGGTCCATCTGTAAAAAGTCAAAAACTGTTTCAGTTGGATAGGCAGTGCCTTAAAAGATGGAGGACAAAATATATATATATATATATTTACTTATTCAACAGCTTTTTAATTTATTTGAAAACTTCCTATATATAAATATCATGAAATAAGAACTGAATATCACTAAAACAGCTTCAAACAGTAATACATGGCCAAATTTCAGTGTTTACTAATGGGTTCATCGTAACTGTTGTAATCTGCCTTGGGAAGCCTGCGTGTTATAAAGATTGGAAGTAAAATTAAACTCTCCTTTCATTGGGGCACATGGAATCACATCTTCACCTCATCTCTTTTGTACAAATGGATTATTCTGTTTTGAGCATATTTCAGGGGCAAGTGGTTTTCATAAGTCAAAACAGTAACATCCAAAATTTCTTAATTAACATTATAATTATGTTCACATTTGGGTAATAACTGAAAAAATGCTGTTAAAAAATTATATTAGAAAGCATGAAGTGGACTTGGTTAACTTCTGCTGTATATCAACCAGTAGTAAATAGTAGTAATAAATAATATAAAGTGCATTTTTATAATATACCACTGCATTCTACAAAACAGCAGCGTAGCGGCAGGACGGATGGACCCAGTGCCCTGCAGCTTTGCTCAGCTGTACAGTTAGACTGCGGCGCTGCCGGAATGGGAGGGAGGGGAAAGAAGACCTGCAGCCAGCATGCCAGTGGTGGCTGGGGAAAGGGAGGGAAAAAACCTGCAGCATGCTGTGAGAGATTCTGTTTCTGGCTTTTTCATCACCATCTGGTAAGCCAAGTCAATTTTCAAACACGCTGTTGGCCGTTTGGTCACTCCTTCAGCGCTGGTGTCCTTTCCACTGCAGAAATTTTATGAGGGATAGTGATGCTGTAAAATTATTTCTGCTTTTCCAAATGTCTTTTGTTGAAGGTTAAGAATTAGCAATCACCAAATGAGAGACTCGTGGGTTCAGATTTAGGATGACGTCTGTCCTGATAGTGTGTGAGAGAGCATTTTGAAACAATATTGCTTCTTTTGATGCATTTAAGTGCATTCGTACTTCTTAAGTACTTTTGTTCATAGACCACATCACCTATTTTGTGCCCACCCAAAATTGGCAGTCTGGCTAGGCCACTGCCTTCTCTCCTAGCACTGTGCCTTCTGAAACTTAAAATGTTCCAGCTTCTGAGATAACAGCAGGGTTGCTGACATGCCAGAGTCTATGGTTGCTTAGATTTCTGTTCTGATGACTTGATGTGTGTGTGCAGAAGTAGCCTGGTTTTCAAGATACCCACAATGAAGATGCATGAGATAAAGTCGCATTCAGTGGAAGTACTGAATGTAAATTTATCTTGTGCACCTTCATTGTGGGTATCCTGAAAACCTTGTTTGACTAGGTGTGTCCCAAGGACTGGGTGGAGAACCCCTGCTCTAGTGGAAAAGCAGAGGGAGATAGAGATGGAGGCAGGAAGATAGTGAAGACTGAGTGACCTCTGGAGGGGTGAGGAAGGAGACAAAGAATGTACAGTGCCTCAATATCTTTTGGGCTTGAGAGCAATCACTGGATGGGGGAAAACAGGGAAGATGAGTGTACACAGCATCAGAGGAAGAGGGGAAGAACAGAGATGGTATATACTGTCAATTAAAGTGTTCTATTACGTATTGTGTTGACATTGTGCGTACTATACTATGCCATATTATTGTTTGAATATTTTTACCGCTGTCATTGTCTGTTGTTACTGTACATCACCTTGAGTGAATGGATCCTCAGAAGCTTAGCTGAAATTGGGTGGCGGAGCAGGTGGGGGGAAGAGGGGTTGGTGGTCGGGAGGCTAGGATAGGGGAGGGCAGACTTATACAGTCTGTACCAGAGCCGGTGATGGGAGGCGGGGCTGGTGGTTGGGAGGCGGGAAATATTGCTGGGCAGACTTATACGGTCTGTGTCCTGAAAAAGACAGGTACAAATTCAAGGTAAGGTATACACATATGGACCATGCAGGTCTTTTTCTGCCGTCATCTACTATGTTACTATGTTCAAAAAGGTGGTAAATAAATCCAAAAAAATAAATATGTAGGGGTAGAGGAAGAGTTGGGAGGAAAGCTAAGTGAGAGAGAGGTGCAGAGGTGGGAGCAATGCTGGTGTGAGAGAACAGTACTAGAAAGGGAGTTTGTGTTAATCTATCCTTTCTACCCATTTCTGGCTGTCAAATTTAGGGAACTATGGCCCCACCATAGTAACAGTAACTTTTTCTTGGCAAAATAATGCCAAGGTTTTCCATTGCCTTGTGCATTTCATAGCATTTTGTCCTCCCTATTCAGGTACTAGCCAGGCATGCCCTGAACTTCCCAGATCTATTGTTCTGGGCCAGTGTTTCAGTGGGAATGGAGGAGGATGAAAAGGAAAGGAATTGGAAGGATGAGGCTAGAGATGGAAGGTGCCAACATGGGAGAGTTAAGAAGAAGTGGAGAAATGGCAGACAGGAAAGTCAGAGTGAAAAGCATAAGGACAATAGATGACAAAAGGAATGGATTTTGTTGATGGGCTACTGTTTTCATCTTGCTCAATTAGCCTCCGTGAATATTCATTTGGAACTACAAGGGCTTCCTCCTGCCTAATGTTATGCCATGACTGGGACTTCTTGTCCTGATCTAGGGAAGTAGATTTGAGCAGAAAATAGATCCCAAAGTGTCTGCCTGCTAAGGCACAACATTTGCCACTGAGCAACCCCAAGTGTATTTTCGTACTCTACGTTCTGAAGAGAGAGTGACTTCTAGGTATATTTATTTATTTATTTATTTATTTTATTGCATTTGTATCCCACATTTTCCCACCTCTTTGCAGGCTCAATGTGGCTTACAATACATCATGAATAGTGGAAATATATAAGAAAATAGACATTTAGTATTACATAATGACCTTGGGTAACATGATAATGATAAAGCATGATGGTGGTTTAACAAGCAAATATCGTAAGACAATTATGGATATATGTATAGGAGTTCACATTTGTTGATCTTTGTGGTATGCCTTGTTAAAGAGATGGGTCTTCAGTAGTTTGCGGAAGTTAGCAGATGGTTCTCTTCCCCCCCCCCCCCCCTTCCTCCAATATGTTGTGGGAGTTAATTGATGCCTCTTTCCCTGTTGCCAATATGACTTTCTTACCTTTTGCTGCCCTGCATTCCCTCTAAAGTATACTAATGGGATCACCTGTCTGTGTATTCTCCTCCCCCCCCCCCCCCAAAAAAAAAAACAGTACCCTATTGATGACATATCGGAGGTTCTCCGAGGACAAGCAGGCTGCTTGTTCTCACGACTGGGTTGACGTCCGCGGCAGCCCCCACCAACCGGAAAAAGCTTCGCGGGACGGTCGGCACGCAGGGCACGCCCACCGCGCATGCGCGGCCGTCTTCCCGCCCGTGCGCGACCGCTCCCGCCAGTTACTTTTTTTCCGCGACTGAGAGAGTCGTGTTTTTGCAACTCTCTCGTTTCAGCCGCCGGAATTTTCGACCGCGTTTACGCGGGTCGTCGCTCTTGGCCTTTTCGGCCTCTTCTTCTTTCGTTTCGTTTTGTTATCCAAAAAAAAAAAAAAAAAAAAAAAAAAGAATTTTGCGCGTGTGGAGCACGCGCTCCTCCCTTTTCCCTCGCTTTCTAGCGGGGACGCCTCGTTGCGGCCTAGTGGCCGCTCGGTCGGTTTCAATTTTCGTGGTGTGATTTTAGCCACCATTGCCGACTTTGACTTCGCCGACGCGATTTTTCCGTCGATGTCCTCGAAGGTCCCGAGTGGATTTAAAAAGTGTGGTCGCTGCGGCCGGCCGATCTCGCAGACCGACACCCACGCTTGGTGCCTCCAGTGCCTCGGGCCGGAGCACAATCTCAAGTCGTGTGCTTTGTGTCTCGGTCTCCGGAAACGGACTCAGGTTGCGAGGCAAGTTCTGCGGGACCGTCTTTTTGGAACTTGCGCCGGCCCCTCGACGTCGACCTCGACGGCATCGGTATCGAAGGCCGGTTCTTCGGTACCGGTATCGATGCCCGAGACATCGGCACCGATGGCAGCGACCCCAGGAGAACAGGTCCCGTCGGCCCGCCGGTCCGCCGGCGAGAGTGGGGTAGAGAGACCGCGTGGGCAGTCGGCCCCGGTCACTCCCTCAACTCGTGAGCCACGGGACCGAACCCTGTCGGACCCGGTACCTCGAGACCGAGGGGGATCGACCTCCTCCTCCTCCATGCCCTCCGGCACCGGTGACGTGCACCGGAAGAAGGACAAGAAGCGCCGTCACCGGGAGCCCTCGGTGCCTGAAGAGGAGTCGACGCCCAAGCGTCATCACAGAGAGGAGAGATCTCCGTCGGTGGTGGAGGTACCGACGCGTCGGGGTTCCGGCACCTCGGTGCCGTCTCCTGGCCCCCAGCAGCTTCTGGCACCGACACCCTTACCGGCCCCACCGCCTTTCTCGGCAGCGGGCCTGGACGAGTGCCTCAGAGCCATCCTTCCGGGGCTCCTGGAAGGGCTGATGCGCCAGGCTGTGCCGGCGCCGGGGGTGCTTGCGCCCTCGGCGCCGATGACTGTGGCGCCGGCGAGCTCTAGCCCGGCGCCGGGGCAGTCGACACCGCCGCCGCTTGCGGTGCCGGTCTCGACAGCCACGCAGGTGGAGTCCCCGTCGACGTCGATGGAGGGAGCTCCGTCCCCGCCGGCGCGGGAGTCCACCGCTCGACGACACCGAGGCCTCGGTGCCTCGACGTCGAGCCGGGCCCGGTACCGGACTCAGCTACATGAGCTAATGTCCGATACCGAGGATGAGGACTCGTGGGGGGAAGAGGAGGACCCGAGATATTTCTCCTCAGAGGAGTCTACGGGCCTTCCCTCGGACCCCACGCCGTCACCGGAGAGGAAGCTCTCGCCTCCTGAGAGTCTCTCCTTTGCCTCCTTTGTGCGGGATATGTCTATAAGCATTCCCTTTCCCGTGGTCTCTGTGGAAGAGCCGAGGGCCGAGATGCTCGAGGTCCTCGACTATCCATCACCACCTAGAGAGTCCTCCACGGTACCGCTGCACAATGTCCTGAAGGAGACGCTGCTCCGGAACTGGGTGCGACCATTAACTAATCCCACCATTCCCAAGAAAGCAGAGTCCCAGTACAGGATCCACTCTGACCCAGAGCTCATGCGGCCCCAGTTGCCCCATGACTCAGCGGTCGTGGATTCTGCTCTCAAGAGGGCACGGAGTTCGAGGGATACCGCCTCGGCGCCCCCGGGGCGGGAGTCTCGCACTCTGGACTCATTTGGGAGGAAGGCCTACCAGTCCTCCATGCTCGTGACCCGCATCCAATCTTACCTGCTCTATATGAGCATCCACATGCGGACCAATGTGCAACAGCTGGCGGACCTGGTCGATAAGCTCCCGCCGGAGCAGTCCAGGCCTTATCAGGAGGTGGTCAGGCAGCTGAAGGCGTGCAGAAAGTTCCTGTCCAGGGGGATTTTTGACACCTGTGACGTGGCATCTCGTGCTGCGGCCCAAGGTATAGTGATGCGCAGGCTCTCATGGCTGCGTGCCTCTGACCTGGACAACCGCACCCAGCAGAGACTGGCTGACGTCCCTTGCCGGGGGGATAACATTTTCGGTGAGAAGGTCGAGCAGATGGTGGACCAACTGCATCAGCGGGAAACCGCTCTCGACAAGCTCTCCCACCGGGCGCCTTCAGCACCCGCCCCCACGGGTGGGCGTTTTTCCCGGGCACGGCAGGCTGCACCCTATTCTTTTGCAAAGCGTAGGTACAACCAGCCGGCCCGAAGGCCTCGTCAGGCACAGGGACAGCCCCAGCGCGCTCGTTCTCGTCAACAGCGTGCGCCTAAGCAGCCCCCTGCGCCTCCACAGCAAAAGCCGGGGACGGGCTTTTGACTGGATCCACGGGAACATAGCCGCCCTACAAGTGTCCGTACCGGACGATCTGCCGGTCGGAGGGAGGTTAAAATTTTTTCACCAAAGGTGGCCTCTCATAACCTCCGACCAGTGGGTTCTCCAAATAGTGCGGTGCGGATACGCCCTGAATTTGGCCTCCCTGCCTCCAAATTGTCCTCCAGGAGCTCAGTCTTTCAGCTCCCATCACAAGCAGGTACTTGCAGAGGAACTCTCCGCCCTTCTCAGCGCCAATGCGGTCGAGCCCGTACCACCCGGGCAGGAAGGGCAGGGATTCTATTCCAGGTACTTCCTTGTGGAAAAGAAAACAGGGGGGATGCGTCCCATCCTAGACCTGAGAGGCCTGAACAAATTCCTGGTCAAAGAAAAGTTCAGGATGCTTTCCTTGGGCACCCTTCTGCCAATGATTCAGAAAAACGATTGGCTATGTTCCCTGGATTTAAAGGACGCATACACTCACATCCCGATACTGCCAGCTCACAGACAGTATCTCAGATTCCGCCTGGGCGCACGGCACTTTCAGTATTGTGTGCTGCCCTTTGGGCTCGCCTCTGCCCCACGAGTGTTTACAAAGTGCCTCGTGGTGGTAGCGGCCTACCTACGCAAGCTGGGAGTGCACGTGTTCCCATATCTCGACGATTGGCTGGTCAAGAACACCTCGGAGGCAGGAGCCCTCCGGTCCATGCAGTGCACTATTCAACTTCTGGAGCTGCTGGGGTTTGTGATAAATTACCCAAAGTCCCATCTCCAGCCAACTCAATCTCTGGAATTCATAGGAGCGCTGCTGAATTCCCAGACAGCTCAGGCCTACCTTCCCGAAGCGAGGGCCACCAATCTCTTGGCCCTGGCTTCGCAGACCAGAGCGTCTCAGCAGATCACAGCTCGGCAGATGTTGAGACTTCTGGGTCATATGGCCTCCACAGTTCATGTGACTCCCATGGCTCGTTTTCACATGAGATCTGCTCAATGGACCCTAGCTTCCCAGTGGTTCCAAGCCACCGGGAATCTAGAAGATGTCATCCGCCTCTCCACCAGTTGTCGCACTTCACTGCTCTGGTGGACCATCCGGACCAATTTGACCCTGGGACGTCCATTCCAAATTCCGCAGCCCACGAAAGTGCTGACGACGGATGCATCTCGCCTGGGGTGGGGAGCCCATGTCGATGGGCTCCACACTCAGGGTCTGTGGTCCCTCCAGGAAAAGGATCTGCAGATCAACCTCCTGGAGCTCCGAGCGATCTGGAACGCACTGAAGGCTTTCAGAGATCGGCTGTCCTGTCAAATTATCCAAATTCGGACAGACAATCAGGTTGCAATGTATTACGTCAACAAGCAGGGGGGCACCGGATCTCGCCCCCTGTGCCAGGAGGCCGTCGGGATGTGGCGTTGGGCGTGTCGGTTCGGCATGCTCCTCCAAGCCACATACCTGGCAGGCGTAAACAACAGTCTGGCCGACAGACTGAGCAGAGTCATGCAACCGCACGAGTGGTCGCTCCATGCCAGAGTGGTACGCAAGATCTTCCGAGCGTGGGGCACCCCCTCGGTGGACCTTTTCGCCTCTCAGACCAACCACAAGCTGCCTCTGTTCTGTTCCAGACTTCAGGCACACGGCAGGCTAGCGTCGGATGCCTTTCTCCTCCATTGGGGGACCGGCCTCCTGTATGCTTATCCTCCCATACCTTTGGTGGGGAAGACCTTACTGAAGCTCAAGCAGGACCGCGGCACCATGATTCTGATAGCGCCCTTTTGGCCCCGTCAGATCTGGTTCCCTCTTCTTCTGGAGTTGTCCTCCGAAGAACCGTGGAGATTGGAGTGTTTTCCGACTCTCATTTCGCAGAACGACGGAGCGTTGCTGCACCCCAACCTTCAGTCTCTGGCTCTCACGGCCTGGATGTTGAGGGCGTAGACTTCACTGCGTTGGGTCTGTCTGAGGGTGTCTCCCGGGTCTTGCTTGCCTCTAGGAAGGTTTCCACTAAAAAGAGTTACTTTTTCAAGTGGAGGAGGTTTGTCGTGTGGTGTGAGAGCATGGCCCTAGAACCTCGTTCTTGCCCTGCACAGAACCTGCTTGAATACCTTCTGCACTTATCAGAGTCTGGCCTCAAGACCAACTCAGTAAGGAATCACCTTAGTGCGATTAGTGCTTACCATTATCGTGTGGAAGGTAAAGCCATCTCTGGAGAGCCTTTAGTCGTTCGATTCATGAGAGGCTTGCTTTTGTCAAAGCCCCCTATCAAGCCTCCTACTGTGTCATGGGATCTCAACGTCGTCCTCACCCAGCTGATGAAACCTCCTTTTGAGCCACTGAATACCTGCCATCTGAAGTACTTGACCTGGAAGGTCATTTTCTTGGTGGCAGTTACTTCAGCTCGTAGAGTCAGTGAGCTTCAAGCCCTAGTAGCTCATGCTCCATATACTAAATTTCATCACAACAGAGTAGTGCTCCGCACTCACCCAAAGTTCCTGCCGAAGGTGGTGTCGGAGTTCCATCTTAACCAGTCAATTGTCTTGCCAACATTCTTCCCCAGGCCGCATACCCGCCCTGCTGAACGTCAGTTGCACACATTGGACTGCAAGAGAGCATTGGCCTTCTACTTGGAGCGGACACAGCCCAACAGACAGTCCGCCCAATTGTTTATTTCTTTCGACCCTAACAGGCTAGGGGTCGCTGTCGGGAAACGCACCATCTCTAATTGGCTAGCAGATTGCATTTCCTTCACTTACGCCCAGGCTGGGCTGACTCTTGAGGGTCATGTCACGGCTCATAGTGTCAGAGCCATGGCAGCGTCGGTGGCCCACTTGAAGTCAGCCACTATTGAAGAGATCTGCAAGGCTGCGACGTGGTCATCTGTCCACACATTCACATCTCATTACTGCCTCCAGCAGGATACCCGACGCGATAGTCGGTTCGGGCAGTCGGTGCTGCAGAATCTGTTTGGGGTGTAATCCAACTCCACCCTCCAGGACCCGAATTTATTCTGGTCAGGCTGCACTCTCAGTTAGTTGTTCTTCGTAGGTCAATTTCTGTTGTTTCCTCGCCGTTGCGAGGTTCCATTGACCTGGGTTCTTGTTTTGAGTGAGCCTGAGAGCTAGGGATACCCCAGTCGTGAGAACAAGCAGCCTGCTTGTCCTCGGAGAAAGGGTATGATACATACCTGTAGCAGTTGTTCTCCGAGGACAGCAGGCTGATTGTTCTCACCTACCCTCCCTCCTCCCCTTTGGAGTTGTGTTTTATACTTTATTGCTTGTCATTCAACTGGCGGGAGCGGTCGCGCACGGGGCGGGAAGACGGCCGCGCATGCGCGGTGGGCGTGCCCTGCGTGCCGACCGTCCCGCGAAGCTTTTTCCGGTTGGTGGGGGCTGCCGCGGACGTCAACCCAGTCGTGAGAACAATCAGCCTGCTGTCCTCGGAGAACAACTGCTACAGGTATGTATCATACCCTGTCCGTGGGGATCCTGGAAAAGATTTTTCTGTTTGGATCACATGGCATAATAGGATTGAGGCACAGACAGACAAAAGCACGTGCCTAGGAGCCCAAAGATGTTTGGTGTCATCTGTTGTCCTATATTGGCAGGTGTAGCTGCCACAAGAGATGGTGTCATCAACTGACACTGCACAGGACAACAATGCAGACCAAAGTGAAAGTAGAAATACATTCTTTATTAAAAATCAGTTGCCCGACTTGGGCATGTTTCGCCTCCCAGAGGCTGCATCAGGGGCTTATTCCACTATAAAAATACACATAAAAAATAAATAATAAAAAAACATATTAAATATCATAAGTTATTAATCTAGTTTAAAAGTAAGTAATCCAAATAAAAACTAACCCCAAAACAAGTACACATATGTTAATTAACAACATAAGCATACAAATATTATTGAGTTAATATGTTTGACACATTCAATTATTAATCTTCAAAAAACAAACATACAAAACACATTGTCATACATGCCTCTTAAAAAAATAACAACTTAAAAGGGACACATATCTATGGGGTGCATGTGTCCATATTGCCAACTGACACTGTACATTGCCACACTCCTGGAGTCGTAAATCAATGTCAGAGAGGGTGTTATAATTAGCTGCTGCACTGGACAGCTTTCTCGGTGTCTGAAGACTCTAGTAGGCTAATGGAGGTCTTGCATCTCCAAAGCAAATTCACAGCACTGAAGATGTAGGAAGTATTTAGCATCCAGAGATGCTGGGAATTTTAAAATTTTAGGAACTGTGCCTACTGGGATCTAGAGGAGAAAAGGAGAAAATGAATATGCACATAATGGAGGGAGTGTATGCAAATCAAGTTAATTCATATTCATTGTGAATATCCTGAAAACCTGACCTACAAGGGGTACTCCAGGATCGGACTTGGGTAACGCTGCTTTAGGGGACAAGATGCCTATTGTATAAAATCTGCAGCTCCTCCTATACAGTTTATAAAATACTACTACTACTACTTATTTCTATAGTGCTACTAGACGTACGCAGCACTGTACACTTGAACATGAAGAGACAGTCTGTGCGCGACAGAGCTTACAATCTAATTAGGACAAACAAACAGGACAAACAAGAGATAAGGGAATATTAAAGTGAGGATGATAAAATAAGGGTTCTGAACAAGTGAAGAAGGGTTAGGAGTTAAAAGCAGCATCAAAAAGGTGGGCTTTAACTTAGATCTGAAGACGGTCAGAGATGGAGCTTGACGTACTGGCTCAGGAAGTCTATTCCAGGCATATGGTGCAGCAAGATAAAAGGAACAGAGTCTCTGTACACACCTTTTAGGTGGCCTTTTATTCAGGCACATTACCCTCCTACCTAATTTGCCTTAAGCAGGGTTGAGAGGGGCAGCTGCACAGGGTCTTGCGCTTCTAGAGGTTCCACCCCAGCATATCCCCCTGTCTCTGAACCCCTCCACCTTAAAACAGCATTTCTCCACAGAGACCTCAGGGCAGCAATTCACATAGGCTGTCTGCTGCCGACCCTGAAGCCTGTTCTTTAAGGTTGCCAGGTTGAAAAAATTTTCCCCACCCAAAACCAGCCCAAAACCCACACAAAGTCTAACCCCGCCTCTGACGTTCCTCCCACGTCATTAACCCCGCCTCCGACGTAGCCTCCGATGTCATTAACCCCGCCTCTGCCGGGCTTCTATTGGACCAATAGAAGCCCTTGAAAACCGCCCAAACCCGCAACGCGGCCGTGAGAAAGCAGCCCAATTTCCCGCAGCCATCAAAATTTCCCCGCAGCCGGTCGCGGAAAGCCGCCCAATTGGGCGGGAAAACCACCCACCTGGCAACATTATAATCGAATGTAAATGCCCATGTGTAAAAACATCCATCACCGAGAACGGGTCCGTGAAGGGGCGGGCCGAACCATATTTTCGAAAAAGATGGACGTTTATCTTTAGTTTCGAAAATATGGTTTGTGCCGGCCAAATGCATTGGATGTGGGCGTTTTTGTTTTTCAGCGATAATCGAACCCGCTGCCGGCCATCTCAAAAACTGACCAAATCCAGGGCATTTGGTCGTGGGAGGGGCCAGCATTTGTAGTGCACTGGTCCCCATGAGATGTCTCTATGCCAGCCTCAAGTACCATACCTAGCTCCATGACAGCAGTATGCAGGCCCCCGGAGCAATTTTAGTTTAGTTGGTGCTGCGCGGGACCCATACAGAGAGCAAAAATTGGAAGAAAAAAAACATGCAAGTGCAGTCAGGGATGTCCAAATTAAAACAATAGTAATAGGGGGATTTGAACCAGCCACCTTCTAATTACAAGACCTGTGCTCTAACCACTGCACCACTAACTCAGTTGTTTAGATGCCCTTCCCTTTCCATTAAGTCACTCCAAGTTTCTGTCAGCCAAGTTTCTGACATCCGTGTCAGCTAAACAGCTGTGATTGGCTGACAGAAACTTGGAGTGACTTAATGGAAAGGGAAGGGCATCTAAACAACTGAGTTAGTGATGCAGTGGTTAGAGCACAGGTCTTGTAATTAGAAGGTGGCTGGTTCAAATCCCCCTATTACTATTGTTTTAATTTGGACATCCCTGACTGCACTTGCATGTTTTTTTTCTTCCAATTTTTGCTCTCTGTATGGGTCCTGCGCAGCACCAACTAAGCTAAAATTGCTCCGGGGACCTGCATACTGCTGTCATGAAGCTAGGTATGATATTTGAGGCTGGCGTAGAGGCTGGAAAAATATTTAAACATTTTGGTTTTTTTAGGGTGGGAGGGGTTAGTGACCACTGGGTGAGACAGGGAAGATCATTCCTGATTCCCTCCGGTGGTCATCTGGTCTTTTAGGGCACTTTTTTGGGACTTGTTCGTGATAAAACAGGGTCCAGAAAAAGTGACCTAAATTCTCGCTAAAAACGCCTTTCTTTTTTCCATTATCGGCCGAGTGCGCCCATCTCTCCTCGGTCGATAACCACGCCCCAGTCCCGCCTTCACCACGCCTCCGACACGCCCCTATCAACTTTATTCATTCCCGCGACAGAGTGCAGTTGAAGACGCCCAAATTCAGCTTTCGATTATACCGATTTGGGCGCTTTTGCAAGAAAAACGCCCCTCTCCCGATTTAGGTCGAAATATGAGCGTTTTTCTCTTTCGAAAATAAGCTGAATTGGTTCTTTGCTGCATCCCACCTTTGTGGAAGCAGGAATTTATGTCAGAAGAGGGCAGGGGTTCAGCAGAGAGCAGGCTCTGGGGTTAGCAGCCGAAAGCCTATGCAAATTGCTGCTCTGAGCTCTCTGTAGAGAAACATGTTTTAAAGGGGGTTGGTGGGGAGCGTGTTCGGCAACAGAGGGACATACTGGACCTCTGGGAGGGCCCCCCCAAACTGCAGTGCACAGGGTCCCCCAGTTTGTAAGGCTGGCCCTGCATAAAATTATCCTCCACATGTATAATAAAAGATGAAATGTAGGCCCAATTTTGCATAAGGCCTCTTCTGGTTCTCAGTTTCCTGAAGATTTTACAGAAGTCTGTGACCATGGAACCTTTTTGTAAAAATGGGTAAGGGCAGGTAGGAGTACAAGTGTGTGTCCCAGGCTGTCCAGCAGCAACAGCACTTTAAATGTTTTTTTTTTAAATTTAGAAACACTTTTTCAAAAAAGTGGTATCACTTGGTTTGCGTATGTAAATAACACATGTTCATAGCAACTAGTTGTGTGGGTGCTGAGCACCCTCAATATTGAGCAAGCTCCATCATCCAGGGAGGGGTAATTTAGTATTGTTTGGCACCCCTGATCATTTTGAAGTGTTGGTACCATTGAATGAGCCTGACAAAAAGCCCAGTACCTCCAAATGGTAAGGACCAGCTGCTGTTGAACCCAAGGGCCCTATAATGTACTGGCTTCCTGCTGACTATCACCACTGGCCAGCATCTCTCTCCCTGCCTTCCTTTGCCCCCCAACCCATGAGTCCAGTGTCTCTCTTGCCCCCCTCCCCCATGCTGGCAGCAGCAGCAGCAGCAGCACTATGAACAGGCCCCCTCCAGGGCCTTTTTGTGCTGTGCCTAATGTCTTCTGATGTGTGGAATGTGTCATATGAAAGGTCTTAGCAGGACCAACCAGAGGCAGCTTGTTTTACATAGCTGCCTTGCTGGTGTGTCAAGGGCCGTGGGGGTGGAGGGAGAAGAAGGGAGAGATGCAAGGCCCGCATGGGTGTGTGTGTGTGTGTGTGTGTGTGAGTGAAGAGATAGAAAAAGGTATGCTGGCCCTGAGGGGAAGCAGAAGGAAGAGAGATCTGGACCAAAATGGAGGGGAAGAGAGGAGAGATCAAACCTCAAGGGGGAGGGGGGTTTAGGGTGAGAGAAATACTAGTCCTGGGGGAGGTTGGTGCAGGGGTGAGAGGGAGAGATTCTGGTCTTGAGGAAGAGGAGTGCAAGAGGAATTGAGGGGGAGTAGCTGGACAGGGAGGGAACAAAGGGAGTAATTTGGGACACTGGGAACACAGATGCTGAACATGGGGGGATGGTAGGGACAGGGATGCAGATGCTAGACAGGATGGATGGTGGACATAGAGTGAAAAGAAATGTCAAAAGAACAGGAGACTCATAGAAGTGTTTAGGAGAAAAGCACAAGAGACACTAGGACCAAAGCAATGTTTAGATGACAAAAGTAGAATTTTTTTTTTCTGAAATTAGTTGTATGTCAGAGATGTACATTCCCAAAGTTATCTTGCATTTCAGAGTCTATCACTATGATGGTTTTCTATATAGGTCTGGAATGTTCACTTTTTGCAGGGGTTGTTTACTAGAGATCTGAAGGCCCCCTCCCCCATGTCCCACTACCTTGAGAGAGGTATTCTATAGGGAGCCCGTTTTAATAGGGCCCATTCAGTCTGAGCTATGCCATGGGTTGTTAAATATTCCAGCCAATATTCAAAGCAATTTAGCCGACTGCTGACCTGAATTGTTTGGTCAGGGCTAACCATTAATTTGCAGCAGCACATAACCAGCTAAGTTCCACACTGAAATTCGTGGTTAGTGCCTAACTCAAAGCTGGCTATGTTGGGGCAGAGTCAGCACTTGGCTGGTGGCCAGGTTTAGCACTTAAATGGGACTTTATAGAAGTCTGTCCTATTTTTATGTGCTACCCCATGGCCGCTCAAGAGCAGAATATCGACTTAAGCGGCTGTGTGTTAGCCAGCTCAAAAATAACCAAATATTCAAAGCAGAAGCCTGGACAGGGCCCGGCTTTG
The DNA here is from genome assembly GCF_901765095.1 of Microcaecilia unicolor. Taxonomy (NCBI): domain Eukaryota; kingdom Metazoa; phylum Chordata; class Amphibia; order Gymnophiona; family Siphonopidae; genus Microcaecilia; species Microcaecilia unicolor. The sequence continues at coordinate 464,838,934 of NC_044032.1, forward strand.
AATATCCAAGACTAACTTCGTCAGCGGTGAGTCAAACGCTCACTGCAATCGGCTGAATATCAGGCCCATTGATTTTACTGTACTTTAAAGGTATATGTCTATGTGTAGCCATTTAGGAAGTGATGCATGAAGGCTTTTATTTTTTAGACATTTTGGACATGGTGTTAACTAGAAAGGTAGGCACAAGTGGCCCCTCGATGAAAGGTGTAAACTCTTGTGAAGAAATAGTGTGTTTTAAAGCCTGTAAAACGTATTGGATATTTTCCTGCCTTAATTGTGTCCTGAAGTGCATTCCTCCTATTTGGCCAGCAGGTGGTGCATGTTTGTTTCGAAGCTGCTGTAGAACCAAGGCTGTTTTTCTTTAAGCCTTTTGGAAAGGCAGTCTGCAGTATACTTTTAAAACTTGTTGACTGGGCTCTGATTGGCGTAGGAGCTTGTTTTCATTTGAATTGTACTGTCGTCCCCCCCCCCCCCCCCCCCCCCCCAGTTTCAGCCCAGGAGAAGAGAGAGAGAGAAAGTTCTTTGCTGAAGCCCTGTAAAACTTATATTTGATAACCGGTGAGCAGCTACATGTCCGGATCTCCCCGGGTACTTTTTAGAAAGTAAACAAATGTTTAGTTAGTTTTCTAATTGATCCATTTTGATTGCACTTTTTCTGATTGTGTTTTTCTGAGAATAAGCACAATTGTTTGTTCGCCCTGCTTGTCTGGATTAATAAAGAATCCTGGTGGTTTGTGTGTTGGGTCTGTGAGTGCTTTCCAGGAACTGTGGGATCACTGGTAGTGTGGCCTCCAGTAACCTAGAAATCACTGGGGATAATTTGAGAGCGGGAGACTAGCCCCAGTCAGTGGGATGAGGGTGGTAGTGTAGAGCACAAGCAGCAGGTGCAGGCAGACCTGAGTTGTGCTGAGGATAGACCCGCTAAGTGGCTGCGAGGTAACCCCAGGCAGGTGGCTAGGTGTTTCGTGACACCTTTTAAAAGGACTCTCAGTCAAATGATTTAGAATTTTCTTTTCCTCGTTTCACAATCAAAATAAGGATGAAAATATAGGGGCCCTTTTACAAAGTGGTAGTAAGCCCAATGTGGGCTTACCGCACACTAATCTGGAGCTACCGCCAGCCCAATGCAGGCGCTTGTGGTAGTTCCACTGCGCTATGAAACATCGGCCCATTTTTTTTTTAGTGTGGCGCTAACCTGGCGCTAATCGTAGCACATCATGCTACCCAGTTTCTGCCGGGTTAGCATGCGAGCCCTTACCACCTCCTCAGTGGGGAGCGGTAAGTGATCTCCCTCGCATTGCCACACGGTAAGAACATTGCCAAGTGGCTATTTTCAGCCTTTTTTACCTGCTGTGGTAAAAAGGGACTCTGCGTTCAGCAAAAATGGCCATCGCAGCTGGAGCAGGGCTCTTTTTACCACAGCTTGGTAAAAGGACTCCATACTAAAGCAGTGGAAATAAAATAGTTTTCTTTTCATAAAGAACATATAATGGCATTCAAGTTTTCTTTTCTTTGTAGACTTGGCATTTTCTCTTTTGCTCTGCTGTGGCCAGTTCTTATTTTCTATAGTAGTCACTTAAATTCCACCAACATAAGATTTACAAGTTATTTGTCTAATTATTCTGCAGAAACTTTATTGCTAAGGCTACAGGTCCTCAAATTAGTTTCACACTGCCTGCAATCCAGTAAGGTTTTCAGGATTCTTATCATGACTGTGCATGAGATCTATCTGTATACGGCAGAGGTAACACGTGCAAAATGGTCTCGTGTACAAATCTTGAAAATGTGAATGCCAGCCCTTAGGCCTTGAGATGAGATTGAGAACTGATCATAAATTCAGTTAAACAGTTTGAATAGCATGGTCCTCTAAAGTGCCCAGAACCCTAGATTATTCTGTGACCATCAATGGTACAATTTGAGATGCTCCCTAGGTACTTTCACAGTATCTTACAGAACTGAGCAGCTATGTGGGTGAGAATATTTTTGCTCCATAACAAAACCAACAATTACTGCTAATGTATTTTTAAAATTTTGTGACTTAAATCAGAGTCCACCCTGCTCTATAAGCTAGAAAAGAGCACAATTATTTCTGGGTTGACACATGTGCCACCATTTGTACATTATGTGTACGGTTACCATTTTTGTCCCCCAAAAAGGACACATGCCCCGCCCCCTTTCTACATAGCCAATCTTTTATGAAATAAAAAAAAATGTACATCTTTATTTTTTCCACCTTCAATTTTTCATTTGCCTCTCCTTATTTCCTGCCCGGTACTAATAAGGAACAAATTCCTGCGCATGTCCAAACAAATTTTCTCACCCCAGCAGGCCCAATCAGTCAATCAGCGAGCGCATGCACTACGGCTCAAACAAGTTGCCATAACATAAAACTTTACACCTAGTGAATGCGCAGTCTTTAACAGGCAGCTTCGCAATGTCAGAAATACCATAACATTTCCCATCTATTGGTATAAATTTGACAAGCAGCGTGCACTAGACTTTTTGAAGTCTGATGTTGCGCGCTAGGGTTGCCCGGATACTCCAGCTTCTCAGACTGTCCTTATGCACAGAACATCGCTCAGTTAACAGGAAAAAGAAGGGCAAGCTAAGACCCAGCCGCTTTTAAGCCTGAGTCTAAAGCAGTATCACCCATATCACAGCCTAAATGCTTTGCTCCCCGCCCGCTACTTACCGCTTCCCGTGTTTGATATGCTGTCTTTATCGACTGATAGGACAGTTCCATAGAGAACCTGAGAACGAGCACTGCAACATTACAACAGCTACAGTTTAATTTACATAATCATTGTGCTCCGGTGGGATAAAAAGGCGTTCACTGTCACCGATTGGATCTAAGCTATAGATTGCCGATTACTAAAACCAATCACTGCTTAGAATTGCAGACCGTCCTATAGACACTAACCAATCAAGATTTTGGAGGGGTGGGGATAAAACTTATTGTGCGTGGCTTTGGTAGTGGTAGTAGGTACTTGAGGGGTGTAAAGTAAAATTTATTTCACTTGTCAGCGTCCTGGACTTTTTTTTTTTTTTTCTCAGATCGAGTGGAAGTTCTAAACTCAATACAAAACGCACCCTGTTTCATTTTTAGAATCCTACTCAGAAGCAACAGGCTACTTCAAAAAGGCAGGATATCATCCCCAGCAGTTGCTAACCAGACAAACGGGTGGGCGGCCAAAACCCCTCGAACGCCCTGGACATGTCCTCAAAAAGAGGACATGTCCGGGGAAATCCGGACGTATGGTAACCCTAATTATATGCCAATCTTAAGATTTAGGTGTGTGTCCTGCCATACTGCACGCTAATTCCTGAATTCTATATATGCGACAGATACACAAATTAATTAACAAGGTGCTAATTAATAATTAACAATTTGCATTTGCACATGCAACTGCTGTAGCTGCTATTCTATAACATCCGCACCTAAATTTCCTAGTTGGGCAACTCAAAAGGGGCGTGGCCATGGGAAGGGTATGGGCAGATCAGGGGGTGTTCCTAGATGTTAGGTGTAATGTGTTAGAATACTTCGATTTGTGCGCCCAAATAACGAAAATTAGGCACCAGTGTTTACACCTGGTTTTAGCAGGGATAAATGCTAGCACCTACCATAAGGTGCGAAATCCGCACTACACAGATCATGCTTTGTAGAATCCCTAATCTTCGGTGCTGTTTACTGAATTCGGCCTTACGTCTTTACCCAGAGAGGAGTTTTGTGTAAGTGCCAAACATAAGCACATTAAGAGCTAGTAATTATTATTAGCATTTGTATAGTGCTACCAGACGCACGCAGCGCTGAACATCTGATACAAAGAGACAGTCCCTGCTCAAAAGAGCTTACAATCTAAATAATACAGACAGACAAGACAGTTACAGGTGAGGGAAGAGCTTTCCTCTGAAGGTCACCTGTTTTTTGCATATAAGTGCCTATAAATGCTCTTATTCCCCAAGCCTGAAACACAAACTTATTAGGGTTACTAGGAAAGAAGGCCCGTTTCTCAGAGCAATGAAACGGGCGCTAGCTTTTTTTTTTTGGGGGGGGGGGGTGACTCACATACGGAGAACAGTGGCGATTTTCCTGGGCCGCCCTGTGGCTCATTGCGGTTGTAGCTGGTTTGTGCGCCGCCGCTGTTGCTAGCGTTGTAGCTCTGTGTGGGTGGCGATTTTCCTGGGCCGCCCTCGACGTCATCATGTTTTGATGCGAGGTCGGAGCACAGGTACAGTAATAAAACTTACCCTTAACGTTTGCTCCGCCCTCGATGTCATGACGTTTGACGCGAGGGCGGGGCCCGGTGGCTTCTCCACCACGAACCTTCGAACCTGAAGGAACTGAAGTCAGTGGCTTGGCTTCACTGACGTCAGTGTCCTCAGAATGTTGAGGGTGAGTTTTATTATAGTAGATGTGTGACTTTGAGCAGATGTAAATGCTGGTGGGTAAAGCATCAGAAGTATAGGTGTATTGCTGTCCTAAAATATGGAATTCATATTTACTTGGGCAAATCACTTAGGCACTGATGTTAAACTCAGGCATTGTTCCAAATAACGCTGTAAAAATACCACCGAACAGCGCAGAAAAACTATGTCCTAATGCTCAACATTAATGAGATGCAACTATAGGCTCGCTTTGTGCTTTGGTGTGGGAGGATTGTGCCTGGCATATGCGCAGACAAGCTCTATGTTAAGCTTGGTTCCTGTGCACATGTGCCTGGTAAAACCTAAACGTGAAGCACACACTGGCGTCTGTTTTCTGTGGTCTAAATATAAATTTTTTAAAAAAATTATTTTATTTGTTTTAGAATAGCTGCTTTAAATTTAGATGCAGGAAACCGATACCAATATGTGCTTTTGCTTGGGACTCTTGTTTCTCACAACCAGAGCTTAAGAGCTTGCACAGGCTTCCTTCTGCTTCCAAAAGCAATCTAAACCAGCAGACTTTGCAGAAAAAATCATGAGAAATCCTCTTCCAACTCCCTAATGCTTGTTCCAACCTAGTGTTTTGGGTTGTTTTTTTTTTTACAGCAGTAAGGCAGTTTTGTTTCAGGCGCTCTTTCTAAGCATTGGGGAGGAATCAGAAGCGTAGTGAGGGCAGCTGACACCCAGGGCGGTTCGCCACTGCGCCCCCCCCCGGGTGCAGCATTGCGCCCCCCTCAGAACGCGAACGCACCCCCCCAAAGCGCGCAACCCCCCCCCCCCCCCCCCAGAGCACAGTCTTACCAAGGGGGGCGGTTTCCGGGGCAGAGAGAGCAGTGAACAAGCGGAGCTGACACCCCCCCCCCCCAGCGGCGTGCACCCGGGGCGGACTGCCCCCCCACCCCCCCTTCCTACGCCACTGGGAGGAATACAAAATGACCTGATTCACATGAGCTTGACTACATTTGCATGCTGTTTGTGCTAGTGCCTGGTGCGCTGGTTGTTTTCCGTGCAAGACCCCTCTGAACATTCTGCACAGGTAAATGCAGGCACTAGTACGGCGTTAATGGCCTCTGGCATCTGCGTTCACTTTTGAGGTTCGAGGCCTTAATCCTTCATTGCCTTGAGTATAAGCCCTCTAGGGACAGGGAAATACCTACTGTCCTGAATGTAACCCCCCCTTGAGGTTCTGCTGAAAAACGTGACCTAAAGACAGACGACTGCTTGAAGCCGTGTCCAGAAAGCACATCTTTAAAATGTTTGTGTGCTGTCTTATTTCATCCACACCTTTTCTTAAATTGCTGCTTATACATGTATACCAATTTACTAATTTGGATAAGCATCATGTAAGGTTTCTAAAATGTGGCTTCTACATTTTTATCTTGTTTTTCTTTTCTAACTGCAGCCATCTGAGAACATAAGGGAGGGTTCCTTTAACCACCAGTTTCCTGACCTTAATATAGGTTTTGTGATAGCTGAACAGAATATGAATATTAATTTCTCTTCTGGTTTTTTTTTTTAGTAATTTTAAATGTAATGCTGTCTTCCGGGGCTTTTCTTTTCCATGAAGATATCTGGTTCTTTTCTGTAATCTTAGGGAAGCTAGTTAGAAAGCAAAGGGTGTGAAAAATGTGAGCAATTATAGGCACTGTGATGATTTTTAAATTCCATTTATATGTATTAAAAAAAACAGATTTGCACATTTGCATCCACATATAAGAAGCAATATTAAAGCTGCTACATATTTGTTTATGTAGGCAGTGCACACAAATTTAAAGGAGGTGTGCTATTGAGTTATTTGGGTGCTCCTTATGTGTATTCCATATTTTACAGCAGCCATACGTATATACCGAGGAAAATGTCCATGTCATTCTGTACTTTTTCTGCTTTGAGTTGCACAACTGTCATGAGCTGGGGGTGGGGTGGGAATTGTGCATACCTGGAGACGCCCCAGCCTGCCAGGTTTTCAGGATATCCACAGTTATCATGAGAGATTGGCATACACTGCCTCCACTTCATGCAAATCTCTCTCATGAGTATCCATTCTGAATATCATGAAAACCTGACTGGCTGGGTTGCCTCCAGGACCAGGGTTGGAAACCAATGCTCTATGGGAATAAAAATGCCTACAAATGTAAAATACTTTTGTGTTTAGAAACTTGGCTCTTTAATTGGTTTCCCTTGCATGTGCACCAATTGCATTAATAATTAGGAAAATGTAGCTGGTATTAGAGTAGAGGGGGTCACAAAACCCACATTTGGGGTCATGACCTGGGTGGGCTCTCCCTAGGTGCACATTATTCCATACCTCTGAAGATCACAGTTTTATTCGACTGCTATTGGGGGTCGCAGCCTCAAAAAGAAGCATTGATTTTAGAGTATCAACATTCTAAGCTTTTGTTTTTGTTTATTGTGCATCTCTTTTTTTTCCTCTGATGTGGGTTGCAGTAAATAAGACACTTTTTATTTCTTTCCCTGTGGCCCTGTATGTATTTCATAAAGGTGGGCTGTCAGTTTTGCACACACGGACCTAAGTGTTCATTTTCTAACAAGACGCACTATACAGCTGCTAGGATTCATATGCAATTTAATTGCCTTAAGCCTACCCATCAATGAAAAACAGTGGAAACCATGTAGTTCTTAGTCCATGGACTTTTTGAATTGCAGTCCATGTTCTAGTTTTTGCATCCCTTCTAAATCTGTGCTAAACAAGACACCAAGGGCTCTGTTTACTAAGCTGTGCTAGAGGCACGTTAGTATTTTAGCGTGTGCTGTGTAGGGACCCACAATATTCCTAATTTGTGAACACACTAAAAATGCTAGCGCACCTTAGTAAACGGGGCCCCAAGATCTTTTGTGTCTGGCAAACCCCACTGTAGGGACAGAGATTTCAAGAGTGCTTTAGACAATATCCCTTTGGATTCAATAAAGGGCACAATCCTGAGATATACACTGTGAAGAAACAGTGTTTTAAGCCTATAAAATGTATTTGATATTTTCCTGTATTGATTATGTTCTGAAGTGTATTTCTCCTATTTGGCCAGCAGGTGGTGTTTCTTTGCTATTACAGAGAACTGAGGGCTAGATGCACTAAAACAATCGTTAAAGCCCTTCCCTTACCAATTCCTTAGCGAATCGGTAAGCAACGGGAATGCATCAAGGAAATCCCATGCAAATGAGCTGGTCACTGCTAGCTCATTTGCATGGAATTTCCTTCCAAGCCAGTCGGCCAGCTGAGCATGCGCAGACCTGCTCTGCGCATGCCAAGGATGTCCTTTATGGACGTCCTTCACTCAAAAAAACAAGTTGTCCCTATAATCAGGAGGGAGATCAAAGGGCAGCAGTAGCAGCTCAGCGCCAAATCAATGCCATCCACAAGAAAAATCCCGGCAGGTGAAGACAGGACGGTGCGGGGGAAAATGTTACATCTCACTGCTCTCCGGCTGAGCCTGCAGCAGCAGCAGCTACGAGGAGGCTCCCGATGCTGCTGGCAGCTATCGGCAGGCCGCCTTGCTCCTTTTTGTCTGCCCTGGGGTGTTAGCAGCATGTCCGATGCCCCTCCTCCAGGTCTCTCTCAGGCAATCACAGCGTGTTTAGCTGTCAGCTAAACGCGCTGTGATTTTCTGAGAGAGACCTGGAGGAGGGGCATAATCGAAAGAGACGTCCAAATAGTTTTTTGATTTGGACGTCCTTGCATGTCCCGATTCCGGCGGTGGTCATTACAGGCACTGAGGACACCCATCACAAAAAAATCTGGGGGAAAAACATCTAAAGTGCTTGTCAAGGATGTCCCTTTTTTTTGTTTTTAGTGAAGGAAGTCCATGTTAGGCACTTTAGAAAGACGGCCCTGATGAGCACTTGGATGTGGCTAGGCAAAGGTTTCCGGCTGGTTGCTTTCCAGTGCACCTTGAAATGTACGCTTTGTGGCTGCACAGTACAAACTGCCGTTTATCCCCACTTTAGGGTTACTCGTGTCTATCGAAGCTTTTGAATCCCGAGTTTTTAAAGGAAGATTTAAAACTGATAGAAGAACAAGAGTAAAAATTAAGAAGTACGACACCCTTTTTTGTTGTTGTTTTGAGTGAAGGACGTCCATAAAGGGCGTACCTGACGAGCACTTGACGTTTATTTCCCGATTTTTGTTGTTGTTTAAATTTATAGAAGTTTTTAGAGGCAAATAAATCCCGCTCAGCCCCAACAAGAGGTACAGACCTCCCGTTAGATTTTCCATGGTTAGGCAATCGGAAAATGGTAGTGCATCTCATTACAATACGATATATACACATTATAATACTAATTTGCTCATCTGCATTCTGTTTTCGTTAGCTGCTACCGTGATAGGACAATGCCCCTTTGTGCATGTCCTGGTTTACTACTTGCACGTTAAACTGGCTAGAACCAGTTTAAAACCCTCGTTAATGGCTCGTTAAGTTTAGTGCATCTGGCCCTGAGTGTTTTTCTTTAGTTTGACACAAACAGGAAGCAAGAAGCAGTATATATTTGAAATTGTTGACTGGGCTCTGAATGGCCTGGAGTTTGAAATTACCCAGCAGTTGTTGCTGGCAGTTGCTCCAGTCTTGGCCTGGGAGGAAGACAGATTTATTTATTTATTTATTGCATTTGTATCCCACATTCCCCCACCTATTTGCAGGCTCAATGTGGCTTACATAGATTTGTTGACATTGTCATATCAGGATATCAGATACAGTTGCTTTCAAGTCTGTGGGTAATGCATTCCATAACTGCGTGCTCATGTACGAGAAGGTAGTGGCATGCATCAGTTTGTACTTCAGTCCTTTGCAGCTGGGGTAGTGCAGGTTAAGAAATTTGCGAGATGATCTTGTGGCGTTTCTGGGCGGTAGGTCCACGAGGTTTAGCATGAATGATTTGTGTACAATTGTGCAGATCTTGAAGTCTGTGGGTAATGCATTCCATAACTGCGTGCTCATGTACGAGAAGGTAGTGGCATGCATCAGTTTGTACTTCAGTCCTTTGCAGCTGGGGTAGTGCAGGTTAAGAAATTTGCGAGATGATCTTGTGGCGTTTCTGGGCGGTAGGTCCACGAGGTTTAGCATGAATGATTTTGTGTACAATTGTGCAGATCTTGAACGCAATGCGTTCCTTCAGTGGAAGCCAGTGAAGTTTCTCTCTTAGTGGTTTTGCACTTTCATATTTAGTTTTTCCAAATATGAGACTGGTGGCTGTATTCTGGGCAGTTTGGAGTTTTTTGATTTTCTGTTCTTTGTACCCGGCGTACAGTGCATTGCAGTAGTCCAGATGACTTATTACCATTGACTGTACCAGGGTACGGAAGATGTATCTCGGGAAGAAAGGTTTTACTCTTTTAAGTTTCCACATGGTGAAGAATATCTTTTTGGTCGTGTTTTTCACTTGGGTGACGAGAGTGAGGTTCCGATCAATGGTGACTCCAAGAATTTTCAAGTTTTGTGAGACCGGAAGGGAACAGTATGGCATGGTTATGGTGTTGAGACTTGCAAGGGCGGCCTCCAAGACTTCAGCAGACGTCTCGCGAGGCTGCCTCTGGAAGTCTCGGTGGCCATTTTTAAAGCGCGAACCGGCAGCGGGGGAGAGTCAGCGCTGCCTGCCCTGAAGAATTCGAAGGACAAGGCAGGGTGACTCAGTCAGGTCGGTGAGGGACCGGATCCGGAGGGAGGGAGGGAGGGAGGAGAGCCGGCTCACGCCTTTTAACAACCGGCTCGCAAGTCGGAAGAAAATTTAACAACCGGCTCTTGCGAGCCGGTGTGAGCCGGCTCCAGCACACCACTGAGCGTATATATTTGCTTTGTATTTATTAACCTGTATTTCTGTGCATTCAGATTCAGTACTGTACCAGCACTGTCAATAAATTCACCTCAGCATTTTTTGCTGCCTGTTGTATGGAACCCCACTTCAAAGATTCCAGGGGAGATCCGGGAAATTATAGACCGGTGAGTCTGATGTCGGTACCATGGAAAATGGTAGAGGCTATTATTAAAAACAAAATTACAGAGCACATCCAAGGACATGGATTACTGAGACCAAGTCAGCACGGCTTTAGTGTGGGGAAATCTTGCCTGACCAATTTACTTCAATTCTTTGAAAGAGTAAACAAACATGTAGACAAAGAGGAGCCAGTTGATATTGTGTATCTGGATTTTCAAAAGGCGTTTGATAAGGTACCTCATGAAAGGCTACAGAGGAAATTGGAGGGTCATGGGATAGGAGGAAATGTCCTATTGTGGATTAAAAACTGGTTGAAGGATAGGAAACAGAGAGTGGTGTTAAATGGGCAGTATTCACAATGGAGAAGGGTAGTTAGTGGGGTTCCTCAGGGGTCAGTGCTAGGACCGCTGCTTATTAATATATTTATAAATGATTTAGAGATGGGAGTAACCAGTGATGTAATTACATTTTGCTGATGACACAAAGTTATTCAGTCGTTAACTCTTGAGAGGATTATGAAAAATTACAGAAGGACCTTACGAGAATGGGAGACTGGGCGGCTAAATGGCAGATGACGTTTAATGTTAACAAGTGCAAGGTGATGCATGTGGGAAAAAAGAACCCAAATTATAGCTACATCATGGAAAGGTATGGAGAACAGATGTGAAGATGTTATAATGCCGTTGTATCGCTCCATGGTGTGACCGCACCTTGAGTATTGTGTTCAATTCTGGTTGCCGCATCTCAAGAAAGATATAGTAGAACTGGAAAAGGTTCAGTGAAGGGCGACAAAAATGATAGCGGGGATGGGACGACTTCCCTATGAAGAAAGACTAAGGAGGCTAGGGCTTTTCAGCTTGGAGAAGAGACTGCTGAGGAGAGACATGATAGAGGTATATAAAATAATGAGTGGAGTGGAACAGGTGGATGTGAAGCGTCTGTTCACGCTTTCCAAAAATACTAGGACTAGGGGGCATGCGATGAAACTACAGTGTAGTAAATTTAAAACAAATAGGAGAAAATCTTTCTTCACCCAACGCGTAATTAAACTCTGAAATTCGTTGCCGGAGAACGTAGTGAAGGTGGTTAGCTTGGCAGAGTTTAAAAAGGGGTTGGACAGTTTCCTAAAGGACAAGTCCATAGACCTACTCCTCACTGGCCTCCCACTTAGCCATCTATCCCCCCTACAATCCGTTCAGAACTCTGCTGCCTATATCATCCCTCTCCTCAAGTCACTTCACTGGCTTCCGATCAGGTACCGCATACAGTTCAAGCTTCTCCTACTTACCTACAAATGCACTCGATCTGCAGCCCCTCATTACCTCTCTACCTTCATCTCCCCTTACGTTCCTACCCGAAACCTCCGCTCACAGGTCAAATCCCTCCTCTCAGTACCCTTCTCCACCACCGCCAACTTCAGGCTCCGCCCTTTCTGCCTCGCCTCACCCTATACTTGGAATAAACTCCCTGAGCCCATACGCCAAGCTCCCTCCCTGCCCATCTTCAAATCCTTACTCAAAGCCCACCTCTTCAATGTCGCCTTCGGCATATAACCATTATACCTCCATTCAGGATATCTAGACTCCCCCCACTTGACATTTTGTCCTTTAGACTGTAAGCTCCTTTGAGCTGGGACTGTCCTTCTTTGTTAAACTGTACAGCGCTGTGTAACCCTAGTAGTGCTTTAGAAATGTCAAGTAGTAGTAGTATTAGACCGCTACTAAATGGACTTGGGAAAAATCCACAATTTCGGGAATAACTTGTATAAAATGTTTGTACGTTTGGGTAGCTTGCCAGGTGCCCTTGACCTGGATTGGCTGCTGTCATGGACAGGATGCTGGGCTTGATGGACCTTTGGCCTTTTCCCAGTATGGCATTACTTATGTACTTATGTACTAGTACACAAATGCCAACATCTTGCCATGCTAATATAAGCTTCAAGTGTAAAAAAAAATATTTCTATGTTTGTATTAGTTTTTGCACTTGGCTGGCACTTGGCAGTACAGTGTAAAAGGTCAGAGAAGTTCCTGTTTGGTTGTTTCCTTTATAGGAGAATTCAGAGCCTAGGTACATTCCCCTTGGAAGATGTGATAATCCCAATGAGAAGCAGCCACCAGTGTCCCCTAGGCTTGTCTTTTCCAAGGCTGTCTAGTTGCACCTTCTCTGCTGTGGGATGTTATGGCCTGCCTACCTTCTGGCACCTATTTTACAAAAGTCTGCTCCCCCAGACGTCAAAACCTAGCTATGCCTCTGGCTTGGGGGGGGGGGGGGGGACTAGACCAACAGGGATGAAGTGATGATGGGGGTCTAGGGGTCCAAGGGATCTCCAGCATACGGTGGCAGCCTGGGCTGACAGGGACAGCCCGGGCTGCCCGACTCTGAAGGGGTGGGGGGCAGGAACAGAGCCTTAACCCTAACGCCAGCTCTAAGTGATTTATAGTAATAGTAGCTCGCATAGGGTAAAGGTGCTATTTCGCCCCTACGATTGGAGCGCTGTTCTCTGATCATAGAGGTGGAATACTGCAGAGCTTATTTAAATCTAATTTAAATGAGCTCTGTGGTATTGAGGGGTACGGGGACTGTTTGCCCGATGACCATGGGTGTGAAGGTAAATGTGGTCTCTAGTGCTTGCATTTACCTTTGATCATCGGGCACTGAGTGAAATAAGTTAAACACTGAGCCTCGCAGCAATTTTAAGGGTACAGGTTGTCTGAGCTGGGGAGGGAACATTGACATCTAGTGTAAGTATGTGTGACTTGGTTTGTGAGAGGGGCAACTGTGTAACTTGTGACACTATGGAAGGTAGAATGATGAGTGGCAATGTTGTGTGAGAGCTGATGTGTATCTGAACGTTTTGGACTTCAAGAAGCTCTGGAGTGTGTGAGAAGCAGTAAACGGAAATGTTTTAAATTGTGGTACAGCAGTGATGTGTTTGTGGTGAGGAAGCTCAAGCTGATTTAAAGTTTTTGACACTGGAATTGAAAGAGTGAGTGAGATGTATTACTTTGCCTGAGATGAGCGCAATGACTGGATTGGGGAATAGGGAGTCCAGCCTTGTGGATGTATAATGTTGCAGTACTTATGTGTTGGGTTCATGAAGTGTATAGTCATGCAATAAGGCTCTTCCCTGCAGATATCCAAGCTATCCTGGCTGTTGGCCTGGATCTTGTAACCCTATTGCATACCTCTGGTTATAAATGGTGGCAAGCTGCTTCTTTCTTTATTGTATTGCCACTTCAGAAAACATAGTATTGATGGAGAAGGTTTTGGATAAGATCTCTCCTTTCCTTGCGTTGGTGAGTAACTCAGACTGAGCCAGACATGGGCACAGAAAGGTTGTCAGATTAATAGATTTGCTTAGACTGGAGCAAGAGTCCTTCCCATTATTTGACCAAGTTAAAAGGAAATTGAACTACCCAAATGGGCATTTCCTTTTATAGCTGCAGGTACAACATTCTCTTTCCTGCGGATTCTGTATATGGCATCCAAAGTTGCATGTGAACCTTATTTGAATAATGAGCCTTTAACTAGCAATAATTGGGCATTAACAACCAATTATTGCAGTTAATTGGCTCCAGTTAGGATTTGCACATGCATCTAGCCATGCACTATACTATAAAGGTCTGTGCCTAACTCATCATGTATCTGAAAAGGGGGTGTGGCCAGGGCCATGTCTGGTACATTCCAAAAACTTGTGTGGTTTTCCAGAATACAGCTTGAGCATGCCCAGGTTCGTTGCTAGCATTTACACCTGTTTTTTTTACCAGGTGTAAGTCTGACACCTAAAAGTTTGGCGTGGAATCAGCACCAAGAATGATTCTATAAAGCATGCACATGCTTTATAAAGCCGATGATTTTGGGCGCTTAATTTTGAGTGTGATTTACTGAATCCAGTCCTTTATGAAAGCAAGGCAATTGTGACTTGCAGGTGGAGGAGTTAGATGAGGTCTTTGAATTCCTACCATGAAAGTTTAATAGGGTATGGTATGGGGATGGACAGTTGGGGAGATTGGGTGTGAGGTATTGGCCCAAGCATGGTTTAAAGACTTAGCCATTGATATGGGGATGGATGGAATTAGCTAAGTTGTGGATGGTGGGTTGCAAACTACTTTGTGCAGAATTGTAACCATCCATAGGGTATAGCTAGAGTGTGTGGTTGTCAAATGAAGTTGTGGATGGATTACTGTTGCTTGAGATGCAAGACTGACTGGGGAACTTGGGTTCACTCCTTTCTGGAATGATCCTGCCTTCAGACACTTTGAAGGCCAATTTTTGCTTTGATTGAATGAGCCATAGGGGGAGGGTAGAATGGTCTTATGACTTATTACTGTTGGGTGACATACAGCGAGTGCCTAGAGGTTAAGAGGCTTGTTTTTGAGTACAGTTTTTACAATGCATAAACTTATTTTGCAGAAATGGAATGGTGAGGATTGCCCATCTTATCAGTTGTGTAAACTACAATATCTTGCTTGGTTTGAGCTTTGGTCACTATTACAACAGAGCAAATCGTCTGCAGTATCCCAAAAATGACTGTGGTCTAAACTGCTCCATCTTAGTCTCTCAAGCATTGGTCATCCTTTAGAACTATCAATTTGATATATAATAGCCGCTTAAAGGATATAGGTCCATCCTGATATTCTCTATTGCACTGAAGCTCTGAGTGAGGGAGGAGGAGGGAAGGGGCAGGGTTGTTTAGAAGTTGTATGAATGTAGATTGCTTGGGGGGTATGAGTGAGGTCTTGGGAAATTTTATGGTTCTGTTTAAAAAAGTACAGAGGCCAGCCATGTTAGCAGCAACATGGCTGGCCTCTGTACTCTTCCCAGATAAGAATCAACTGGGAGGGGTTACTTGTGATTTGTGACTAACTTTTTTTGATTGCCTTCCATGTATGATATGTTCATTTTCTTATTTTCATTTTGTATTTTTGAATCTCAAATATTTAAAATAAAATCAGCACTATACAAGAAATAAACTGCTGTGCTTTTATTACTGCAGTTTTTATATATTAGGACTTTAAATTGGACACTAGTGCTGTCAAATTCATGATTCGAATTGATTCATTTGTGGAAAAAGCGGTACTTTCCCCACCTCTCTCCCACTGTCACCCAAACAGCTGCTGCTTTTGTAGAGCAGTAGCAGTGGCAGGTAGTAAAAGAAGCAACTCGCCATGTGGCCAAACTCAGCATTTGTGCAGGCTTCTGGCTTTGCCCTGGAACAGGAAGTGGTGGCCAAGGGGGTGGGATTGGCAGCTGTTCCAATGGAGAGTCTGGCCCTGTGGTCAGTAACTGCTTCTGCAGCCACCGCCGAAGCAAGAGCAGCAGCAGAAGGGGGGGGGGGACAGAGGAGGCAGATGCTGGATTGGGGGGGGGCAGAGGCTGGATGAAAGAGGTGAGGAGAGGGCACAGACTGGATGGAAAGGGGTCAGAAAAGGAGGAGACTGGATGGAAGGAGGAATAAGGAGAGAAACTGAACATGAGGAGGGATAGGGTCACAAAGAGGTGCTGTTGGACAGGGTAAAAATAAAGATGGAAGGGAGATGCTGAATATGGCAGGGACAGGGATACAGAGAGGAGTTGAATGATGGACAGAGAAGAAATGCCAAATGGACCAGGAAACCCTAATAAGAGTTAAGAGAAGACAAAAGAAAGTGGAAACCAGAGACTAGGACCAAAACAATTACAAAAGTTAAAAGACCAGACGACAAAGGTAGAAAAATAAATTTTATTTTCTATTAATTGATGGCCTTAAAGAACTGAATCAAACTGAAAAATCGATTCATATGAAAACATTTTGGCCGAATCAGCACTATTTGGCCACAATTGTTAATCCAGAGTAGGTATGTGAGGAAATTATTTACCACTGTGTCTGGGAAACAGTAATCATAACATGATCAAATTTGAACTGATAATCTGGAGTGAAGTCACTAAGGGGGGGGGGGGGGTCTCTTACAAAGGCGCATTAGCGTTTTTAGCATGCGCTAAATGCTAGTGGCACCCATATATTACTATACGTGTGTTTAGCATTTAGTGCATGCTAATTTTTAGCGAGGCTAAAAACGCTAGCATGCCTTAGTAAAAGGACCCTTAAGAAAATCTGCTGAGCAGCATTTAATTCTCAAAAGGGCAACTACAACAAAATTAGGAAAATCATTAAAGAGAAGCTAAAAGAATCGGCTTCAAAGGTTAGGAATTTAAATCAGGCATGGACGTTGTTTAAAATTACCATTGTGGAAGCCCAGACCAGATGTATTCCTTGTATTCCTGTATTAAAGGTGGAAAGAAGAACAAATGATAGCCAAAAAGGAGAAATGAAAGAGGTTATTAGAACATCCTTCAAAGAATGGACAAAGGATCCAAATGAAGAAAATAAGAAGCAACATAAGCACTGTTAAGCTAGATGCAAAGCATTGATAAAGAAGGCTAAAAGAGAATATGAAGAAAAACTTGCTGCGGAGATAAAAACTAATAGTAACACCTTTTCCAGGTACATCAGAAACAGAAAGCCTGTGAGGGAATCCGTTGGACCGTTAGATCATGAAGGAGAAAAGGGACACTCAGGAGGACAAGGCCATAGCGGAGAGTGAAAGAATTCTTTGTTTCGGTCTTTATGGAAGAAGATGTAAGATTTGTATCGGAAATGGTTTTCAAGGATGATGGAAAGGAACTGAAAATTCTTAGTGAACCTGGATGGCATACTGAGCCAAATATAAAGAGTGATAAATTACCTGGATCAGAGGGAATACACCTCAGGGTACGGAAAGAACTCAAGCATGAAATTGCTGATCCTGCTGTTAGTGATCTGTAAATTGTCATTAAAATCGTCCCTAGTATCTGAAAATTGGAGGCTGGTTTAATGTAACACCGATTTTTAAAAAGGGTTCCGGGGTGATTGGCAAGTTACACACCAGTAAGCCTGACTTCAGTACCTGGCAAAATTATTATAAAGAATAAAATTAGGGAACGCATAGACAAACATGGTTTAAAGGGACAGCATGATAATAGAAATGAAAAACCTATCAATCAGGCACACTACAAGAAATATAAAGTTACTAGGGAAAAGGGATTAATAAAGAACACGGGGCCCTTTTACAAAGGTGTGCTAGTGGTTTTGGTGCGCTCTAATGATTAGTGTGCATTAAATGCTAGAGACGCAGAATGTAGAGGGGAGGGGTGGGATAAATAGTTAAAAGATTGATGACGGACTGCAAGACTCTGGTCATACGGAGTGTACTTCCAAGTTGGAATTTTTGTAAAAAAAGGTTGTGGAATATGTTGTTTTTCTCTGATATGTCATCAATAAAAAATGTTGAACCATAAATGCTAGAGACGCCCATAGAAATATATGGGCGTCTCAGAGTTTAGCGTATGCTTATTTTTAGCGCGTGCTAAAAATGCTAGCATGCCTTTTTAAAAGGACCCCACAATTAGTGAAACAAGAAGACAATAATTATGAAGTGTGCAATAAACTTCTGATGTACAATTCCACTGGTGACTAAAGTTTCCTTTTTGCTCAAGATAGAGCCCAGTTGTTCTGCAATCGAGAATTCAAGTTTCTAATATTGCAGAATAGACTGCCATCAATAATGAACGTTCAGTAGTCTTGAAGATCTCCGATGTGATAGAATAAGTTTTTGTGCAATAGATAACAAAATATCAAAGAGTTATTGTTGATCATCTGGAAGTAGAAGCTGTGGAGAACAAGATACGTAAATAATAGAAAAAGAAAATTTAAAAATCTATTGGACCATTAGCCAAATATCATTCCAGAAAGATTTTGTAAAATGGCACTCAAAATCGTATGCAGGAGTTCCTACAGCAATAGAACAATTCCAGCATTTACCAGTGGAAGATAATCCAGAAATGGAAAGTTTCCGAGGTGTCCATATGGATCTATGGTATAAGAAGTACATGAATTGCAAAGAAGTTGCAGAAGCCAAAGACTTTATTACTGAAGTCCAGATACATAACCATTGTTCTGATAAGGCAGTACCAGTATCCAGTTCCCAATTCTGTTGTAAACCTGTAACATGTTTGTGGTAACAAGACATAATAAACTTATTTATGGCTGAGGCGTATGACCATTAGATACAAGTAATTGTGCCATTATAAAGATAGACGACTCATATAAGGCAGACAGTTGCGTGTTGTACATTTAATGGTGTAATTGGAGCCATTCTTGGCAGTAAAGAAAAACAAGCATGAAGTAAAGGGAAAGATGTCATTGCATTTTATCTTCATTTAGAATGTCCTTCATAGTCCATATCCCTTTATCTATCCATTCTTTCCAAAAGAAAGGAGATTTATCTATATGTACCAAGTACACGGGGATTATTCCATAGAGTTTTATAAATAGTGGTGTTGACAGGATGAAATAAAAGATTTATCAAATTCAATGAGATGTTTTACAGTCGAGGCAACGATTGAGTTGTTTTTTGAAATTATAGAAAAAGAACTAGAGATTAAATGAAATGGTTTAAAAGTTTTCAAAAGTATCTCTTAACCATAGTGGAGTATCTAGATAGAAGCAGTAAATAACCAGTTATAACCTTGCTGCAAAATGAAGGCCTTGTGATAAGTAGAAAAGTTTGGGAAGGCAACACCTCCATTAGAGCAAGACTTTTCACTGTTTTGAGGGCAGTTCTCGGTTTAGATTTCCATAGAAAGGAGACTAAAAGCTTATTGAATTATTTTAGGGTTTTCTATGTCCCCTAAATCTACTGAGAAGGCTATTACCCATCACGTCTGACTCCTTTCATTTTATCCCTTCTGAGTTTTGTCCAGCACTCAGCAGCTATGTCACTGAGTAGTGGAGGAAACCCAGAACTGCCTATTAAATCCTCCTGACTCCATTTGAATCCATCCAAGATGTGCACATCTTTTGCCACACTAAAAGACAGTCAGGAGATGCTAAGATTCAGTTACTCCTTTGTCTTGTCAAATCCAGATCCCATTTATCCCAGGAGGATCCCTATGAGAAGAAATAAAGAGAGATAGGTTGTTCCAATAGATTTTATTACTCACCCAAAGCCAGGTTACAGGTGAAACATGGATTAAGAATATGGACAAATATTCTTAGGAAGATCCGGCAGAGTGACAAGCAAATGTGACTCATGCCTTCGATTTTTCCCTTCATATCAACTATCAGTCTCTTATATATTATTTTGATATCATTACTTTCAATTACCCCCCCCCCCCTTTAAAACTGATAAGACACCAGATGTTCCTATTACACTTCCAACCGCAAACTTTCTTAAGTCCCAGGAAAGTCCCTCTTACTTTCCAAATCTGCACCTGACCGCAAATTTCACATTTTGGGTGACTGTCACCTGTGGTTTTATTTCAGCTACTCTGGTCAGGGCTAGTTTCACAACTAGTTTCACAACTGCTATTTCCAACTGTCATTTCTTTGTACAGCTAGAAATTTCTTGCAATTACTTGACACAGAGATGAGAGATGCCATTTTGATTTTAAGCTCCTTGGCCTAACTTTTTCCAAGTAGGCTTCAGATTGGGCAGTAGGCCTTAGGCCTGTATCATTTGGGAATAAGAGTTAGTATGAACAAGAATATGAATTATACTGAGAATGAGGTTAATTTTAGGTGCAACTATCATTTCTAATCTGCCCCAACAAGATAAGTGTAAAGGGCGCCAAGAGGGTAAGGTAAGTAAGGATGGAGTCACTGTATCATAAACAAGTCAATTCCTAAATACTAACTTTGTCTTTAGACCATACAAGACCAAATATTTCAGCAGTATCCAAGAGAGAAAGGATTAAAAGGAAGAATTTCAGTTTTTTGCTGATTAATTTTATATCCCCCCAAAATATAAAATGTTGTTGAAATACTGCAGGAATAGAGGTCTCGGGATTGGTTAAATATAGTGCTGTTTCTTGAGATTTTGAAAAACTTTTTTGTGCTTTATCTTTAAATATTTTGATTTGGAGTGGGGTTAAGTTGTAATATTTTGCTGAAAGTTCGGTTTCTTGAAGCAATGGTTTCTCTAATTTTTTTGAGTTTTTTCACTGCTGTTTTTTCTGGATTGTGAGAGAGCCGACGATATGGCCATTAAAGGGTATATGTTGATTTGATTATTGTGTATAATCTTGCCCTGGATGATTGAGACTCATTTAATGTTATTGGCCTTACTTTCATTTTGGTTGTGCAGGTTTAAATATAGGAGAACATCAGCATATGCTGAACATTTAATTTTCATATATTCAGTCGAAATACCTGTAATTAAGGGAAGGGATGGGATCAAAGAACAATGAGGAGGTGTTTTAAAGCAATGTTAAATATGGAAAGAAAGGGCAGCCTTGTTTCATACCTCTTTTGAGATAAGATCAGAGATTGTGTTAGAATTTGTGTTGTTGGATTGGCATAAAGAACGTATAAACTGAGTTGGAGCATTAAACCACTGTACAACTGAAAAAAGATAGTCCAGCTCCACCCTGTCAAAAGACTTTTCTGCGTCACGAGCCATGGCAACAACAGGCTGGGGCCTGGAACGAGCCACATGGGAAAACTTTTAAAAAAACGGCGACAGTATAGCTACCTGGCATGAACCCAACCAGATTGGGAAAACTAATATCCCTTATAATGTGTTTGAGTCGACTTGATGATATTTTTGCATAAATTTTATAATCAATATTTAGGGCACTGTTTACTAAGCCATGATGTACATTGGGAAGAATAATCTGAATCGTAGTTAACTGATGCTATGGTTGACCTTGGGAGTCAGCATTCAAGAAACTGATATAGGTGTTGTAGGCACTACTAAAGACAGGTAATCACTCAAATAGCAATTTGCCCTGGACACATTTGGCTAGGGATATGACATTGCCTTGAGTTTTGGCCTTAGGTTCTAGCTAGGCAGTCACCAATGATGGAATTTTTTTTTTTTTTAAAGTTCCAGAGGTAATCTACTACTACTACTACTACTACTATTTAGCATTTCTATAGCTGGGACATTATAGACTGGTGAGTCTGATGTGTGCCAGATAAAATGGTAGGGACTATTATAAAGAACAAAATTACAGAGCATATTCAAAAGCATGGATTAATGAGACAAAGCCAACATGGATTTAGTGAAGGGAAACTGGAAGGCAAGACCAAGTAAACACTATTTCTTCGAAGGGGTGAACAAACGTGTGGATTAAGGTGATCCAGTCGATATTGTGTATCTGGATTTTTAAAAGGCGTTTGACAAAGTATCTCATGAAAGATTCCAGAGGAAATTGGAGAGTCATGGGATAGGAGATAGTGTCCTATTGTGGATTAAAAACTGGTTAAAAGATAGAAAATAGGGTTAGATGGTCAGTATTCTTAATGGAGAAGGGTAGATAGTGGGGTTCCCCAGGGGTCTGTGCTGGGACCACTGCTTTTTAACATATTTATAAATGATCTAGAGATGGGAGCAACTAGTGAGGTAATTAAATTTGCTGATGACACAGTTACTCAAAGTTGGATTGTGAAAAATGACAAGAGGACCTTCCGAGACTGGGAGACAGGACGTCTAAATGGCAGATGACGTTTAATGTGAGCATGTGCAAAGTGATGCATGTGGGAAAGAGGAACCCGAATTATAATTACGTAATGCAAAGTTAAACATTAGGAGAACCGACCAGGAAATGGATCTAGGCATCACCGTTGATGATACGTTGAAATCCTCTGCTCAGTGTGTGGCGGCTAAGAAAGCAAATAGAATGCTGCGTATTATTAGGAAAGGAATGGAAAGCAAAAGTGAGGATGCTATAATGCTGTTGTGTCACTCCATGGTGTAACCGCAACTTGAATATTGTGTTCAATTCTGGTCACTGCATCTCAAAAAAGATATAGTGGAATTAGAAAAGGTACAGAGAAGGGCAACGGAAATGATAAAGGAGATGGGACGACTTCCCTATGAGGAGAGACTAAAGCGGCTAGGGCTCTTCAGCTTGGAGAAAAGACGGCTGAGGGGAGATAGAGGTCTGTAAAATAATGAGTGGAATGGAACAGGTAGACGTGAATCACTTGTTTACTGTTTCCAAAAATACTTGGACTAGGGGGCACGCATGAAGCTAAATCAGAGAAAATATTTCTTCACTCAAAGTGTAATTAAATTCTGGAATTTGTTGCCAGAGAATGTAGTAAATGCAATTATCTTATCGGGGCATAAAAAAGGTTTGGATGGCATCCTAAAGGAAAAGTCCATAGACCATTATTACAATGGACATGGGGAAAATCCACTGCTTATTTCTAGAATAAGCAGCATAAAATGTATTGTACTGTTTTGGGATCTTGCCAGGTACTTTGACCTGGATTGGCCACTGTTGGAAACAGAATGCTGGGCTTGATGGTCCTTTGGTCTGTCCCAGTATGGCAATAATTATGTACTTAATGCGAAGGTGGAAATATATTATTTATTATATAATAGCAATCATGGCAAGCAAAGACAAAAATATATTGTGGAACAATATAGTTAAGATTACACCAATAGAAATATATATATATATACACACACAGTGCACTCCATTTAAGTATACGTCGGATAAGTGCATGCTCTGTTTAGCTGCATGCCGTACTTCGGTCCCGTTTTTGGTGCCATCAATTTTTATGGGGACAAACTTTGGTTTAGTGCACCACTGATAAGTGCAAGATTTGCTTACATGCATGGTTTAAGACTCCTCCTCTGCAGGGAAGACTCCGCATAAGCATGCACGGAATATGGAAGCCAATTGGCGCGTGACAACCAATGAGATTTCAAATTTACTGCCCCTTTAGCTGCTACAGGCAGAATAAGTAAAAGAATGTTGTTAGAGTGTACACTGGAAGTTCTTAAAAAATTAGAAAACAAACAAAGTCAAGCATTTATTGCTAAAGAATATGGTGTCAATCCCAGTCAAATTTCACGTGTCTTGAAGCAGAAAGACCAGCTTCTGGAAGACTGACAAAACAATACAAATCCACAACGGAAACGAAAACGGGCGGGAAAAGCTGAGGAGGTAGAAGATGCTCTTCTTCGGTGGTTTTCTTGAGTCAGGAGCAGACAGTTTCCTGTCAGTGGTCCACTGCTTATGGAGAAAGCTAACCAGCTAGCTGAAAGTCTTGGAGTAACTGAATTCAAAGCCACTGTTGGATGGTTGGAAAGATGGAAGGAGAGGAACAACATGAAATTCAAGAAACAGCATGGTGAGAAACAAGACGCTGATGATTTTGGTGCTGAAAATTGGGTTGTTTCAGTTCTTCCTACCATCTTGAACGAGTTTGCACCTCATGACATTTTCAATGCTGACGAAAATGGTCTCTACTGGTGAGCGATTCCTGATGGAACACTTTGCATTCAAACATGCCGAAACTACTGGAGGTAAAACGTAGAAGGACCGACTGACGATCCTCCTTTGCTGCAATATGGATGGGAGTGAGAAGTTGGAACCCCTCATCATTGGAAAGAGCAAACAGCCCTGTTGCTTCAAGAAAGTTAAGCGACTTCCTGTGTCATACGAGGCTAACGCAAATTCATGGATGTCTGTGGAAATTTGGAAGCAGTGGCTAAAGAAGTTAGACACTAGAATTCGGGCACAAAGGCACCAGATTTTGTTGCTTTGTGATAATTGTGCTACACACAGGGATGATGTCAGGCTGTCTACCGTCAAGGTGGTCTTCCTGCCACCAAACACTACCTCTCTGATCCAACCTATGGATCAGGGCATAATAGCCAATTTCAAACAACATTATTGGGCTCTTGTGCTACATCGTCTGATGAGCGTTATGGATGACCAGACTGGCAAGGATAAATGTCCTGTTGAACTGGCTAGTAATCTCTCACTATTGGATTCCCTACATATGCAGAAAGAAGCCTGGAATCATGTTACACAGGCAACCATTGTGAACTGCTACAAGCGGGCAAGCTTTGTTAAGGATGTGGAGAGGGACGAAACAGATGCAGCTGTTGCAAACGTGTCAGATGAACAGGTTATTGACATCCCAGCCGGTGTTACTGAAGAGGAGTTTCATCGCTATGTAGCTGTTGATTATGATCTACAAACAGCTGACGACAGCACTGATGTGGAGATATGCGCCTATACGCAGGCAACAATGGCTGATAATGAAACAGTGGATGAAATGAGCAGCGAGGCACATGCTGACGAAATTCAACAACCTCCACCTGTCGCTTTTGCAAGAGTGCTGGAGAGTCTCAACACCGTGCGGGCCTATCTGGAAGCCACTGGATGTCAGTGCTATGACAGTTTTTACCATCTGGCAGACATAGTCTATGGAACTCACAGACCCATTAGTGTACAGAGGACTATAATTGATTACTTCAAGTAAGTCTAATGTCAGTTAACGGAGACTGTATACTGTACGTATAATAATAAACAGTACTGTACATATGTTTATCAGATGTGAAGCTTCTTTGGGTCACAACGGTTAAGTGCACGCTCCGGTTAACTGCATGCATTTCTTTGGTCCCTTGCACTTAACACTTAAGCGGATTGCACTGTGTGTGTATATGTGTGTGTGTATGTATGTATGTATATATATGTATATATATATATATATATATATATATATATATATATATATAATTGCACCACTATGATATATCCTGAGAAGAAATTACCAACTTACCAACAAAGTAAGGTTAATACCACAGGTTTTCAGACAACCAGTCCTTCACAAGCAAAGACCAGATGCTAACCCTGAGCAATAGAGGAATAACCGTTTGTCTCTCACCCTCAGTAGTCCTCAGTGTCCTCTGTAGATGGTGATGACATGGATCCTCTTAAGAGCTCAGCTATTCCAGTGAGTCCCTGTTATCAGGGTTCAGTCTGTTTCACGACCCTGAAAGGCAAACATATTTTCACTGTTAGGGAAGCTGTAAATCAGCTACCAAATAATTTCTGGTGCTTTCTCAGCACAGCCAGTCTTTGAAGCCGGGTCAGCTATGTGTCTTTGTCCTTGACTACACTTGTCACACAGAAACACGGTTCACAGGTGTTCTAGCAATCCAGTCTCTCTCATAGAGATGTGCATACCATTGGGTCCTCTTCTCTTCTTTGTCCAAGTCCAGTATTGGCACAGCCCTCCGGGTCCACAGGTGACAATTGGGGACCGCCAACTGCAGGTTACGTAAGGACATAACAGGGAGGGGCTTTGTGGACTTCCAGCAAGAACTTCTTATCAGTGGTAGTCTCTCAGTGCCAAACTCCCCTCCTTGGTTCACAGATGTTACCAGAGACACCGTCTCTGAAGCTCGCTTCTCTGCACCTTCCCAGGAGATAAACTGGAAGGCAAGATCAAGTAAACACCATGTCCTTGAATGAAGTCACTAGTACACCTGTGGCAGGAAAGAAATGCAGAGTCCATGTTTTACTTGCAGACAAGACGGTTCAGGCTATAACCAGGCCTCAGGTTGCAGAATCCATATTGGTGCAGAAAAGATGGTTCATGTTGTATTCAGGTCTTAGGCTTACGAAGAGTGAGATCTACGGAAAGACCCCTACAGTGTCATTGTAGACAATACGTTAAAATCTTCTGCCCAGTGTGTGTTGGTGGCCAAAAAAGCAAATGGGATGCTAGGAATTATTAGAAAATGGATGTAAAATAAGACCAAGAATATTATTATGCCTCTGAATCGCTCCATGGTGCGACCTCACTTTGAGTATTGCATTCAATTTGGTCGCCATATCTTAAAAATGGTAGATATAGCAGAATTAGAAAAGATTCAAATAAGAGCGACCAAATAATAGAGGATGGAATTCCTCCCCTATGAGGAAAGGCTAAAGAGATTAGGGCACATCAGCTTGGAAAAGAGAGACAGCTGAGGGGGGGATATGATTGAGGTCTACAAAATCTTCAGTGGTATAGAACAGGTAAAAGTGAATAGACTTTTTACTCTTTCAAAAAGTACAAAGATCAGGGGACATTCAATGATATTACATGGAAACACTTAAAACAAATAGGAGGCAATATGTTTTCATTCAAAGAATAGTTAAGCTCTGGAACTTGTTGCCAGAGGATTTGGTAATGGCGGTTAGCATATCTGGGTTTAAAAACAGTTTGGACAAGTCCATAGTCTATTATTGAGATAAACATGGGAAGCCACTGCTTGCCTGGGATTGGTAGCTTGGAATACTGCTACTAATTGGGTTTCTACCAGGTACTTGTGACCTGGATTGGCCACTGTTGGAAGCTGGATAATGGGCTAGATGGGACCATTGGTCTGACCCAATATAGCTATTCTTATATTCTTATGTCTGTCCCCTCCTAATTTAGAGCAGGAGTTCTCAAGCCAGTCTGGTTTCAAGATATCCATAATGAATATGCTTGAGAGATATTTGCATGCACTACCTCCATTGTATGTAGATCTATCTCATGCATTTTATTTGTGGGTATCCTGAAAGCATGATTGGTTTGTGCCCTAAGATTTGGGCTGAGAATCCCTGGTTCAGAGGATTTGTTTAGTTTTTTCCACAACAATGAACCACAAACTTAAATTAATTTTTTAATAGAAACTTTCAAATATACATCACTTCAATAAAATCTGTGATAGGAAAAATGAAAATATTCAATACAGACAACACAGTAATTAGAAAATATATCATCATTAGGAAATATATCATCATTTACCCACAAATTAGGTAACAGACTCTTAAGACATAAGAAGTTCAGGAAGTAAACAATACCCTCTCCCTTCAGTCCATTTTTACAGTGGAATGTAACTCAGGCAACCTTAACTTGGACTTGATGGATTTTCTGGAAGCTAAAGAGAGCTAAACTGTTTTGGATAAAAAAAAATTAAACTGGCATAATAGCACACACAAAAAAGGAAGTTTCAAAAGAAAACTCCCCCCAAAAGCCAGAAAATCCTGGCACCTCTTTTGAGAAATTCTAGAGAGATCAGGAAAAATCCACACTTTCGATACAAAAAGTCATTAATGTGTGTTTTTATAGCTCATTTTTAAAAATACTTGTATGATGAAAGGAGGTTTTAAGGTTAGATAAAAGTTGATCAGGGCTGTGGAATCGGAAACAATTTTGGGTGGAGTCTGAGTTGGTAAAAATGTACCAACTCAGACTCCAGCTTCAAAATATACACAACAGTGGATTGCATATTTTTCATTTGACAGCATTGTTTTTGTTCAGGTTATATGTTCAAACTTCAAATATATTTTGTGGTCTGTTAGTCTTAATTTTGTATGTAATGAAATATCTCTGTTTCTGTAATAAATCCAATTTCTCTTAGATTTACTAGACATAGTAGGAGGCTGAGTTGGGGTCAGACAGTAGAAAAAGAGGAGTCAGTGTTGAAGGTTTGGTGTACTGAATCCACAGCCCTGATATTGATGATATCATATTACCTATCTATTTTAATTAACCTTGTAACAAAGGTTGAGCACTCATGGCTTAGCTCTTCTAATACCCTTAGCTGCAGGTGCTATTAACACTGATTTGCCATTGCAGAGATAACGTAAGTAAACTGCTAAGTCCTGTTCAGTAGTCCTACCAGTTATATATTTATATCCTCTTCCTTATACTCTTCACCTTTTGGTAAAACCTGAAGGCTAAGTATTTGTTTAATATATTAAACTTAGATCAATCATATGCCTTATCTAAGTTTTATGTTTCTTATCTCTAAAATTCCCCACCGTTCGTCATGTTTGTCAGTTATTCAGTGCTCTAGTGAAATCACCTCGGATTGGTTCAGACTTCATTTGCTGAAATATTTTACTTAATAAAACTATTGCCCTAGTAATTTGACTTCTGTATTAGCCTGTCTTGTTTATAAAATTACTCTATGGATTAAAAATAAGTTTTTTTTTCCTTTATTATTTCAGTCCTTTCCCTTTTTGTCTTGCTGATTCAGATCTTGATAATGTTTCCATCTCTTTAAAGAGAAGTAGTTGTAAATATGCTGTTAAGGTTAATGGCAGTCTGGTTTCCCTATGGATTACAGAGGGTGAGCTCCGATTTTTTATTCTGTTGAAGCACTTTTAGAAGGATACAATTACAAGTATAATAGTAATATACAAAGGAAGGGCTATTGTGTAATGAATGAACTGAAAGCACTCGTTGGGGTTTATATTTCCAAACAACTTCCTTGTTGAGGAGAGGATCCTGTGAAGAGGAAATTGACAGTGCCAGCAGATGAGAACAGATTCTGCACCTTTTTAATTTTGTTTTCCATGTGAGATGTATGTATTTTACAATTTTGTTTTAGGTAAGTACTTTGCAATAATAAAAGGTGAACATTTCCTTCTATAAACTTAAGTGCACGTTCAGAACACTTTTATTGAGGATGTTCTGTATTAAGGAAGAGGGCATAGAAACCTGAACTGTAACAGGAGATGCACAATGAATGTGTTGCTACTCACTGGATGCTACTGTTAGAGGGCACAGGCAGCTTCCTTGTGACTCTAGGCAAGTCACTTAACCCTCTGTTGCCCCAGGTACATAAAGGAGTCCTGTGCAGAAGGAAGGGATCCTCAGGAGCTTAGCCTAGAATGGGTGGCAGAGCTGGTGGTTGGGAGGCAGGACTAGTGCTGGGCAGACTTATACGGTCTGTGCTGGGGCTGGTGGTTGGGAGGCGGGACTAGTGCTGGGCAGACTTATACAGTCTGTGCCGGGACTGGTGGTTGGGCGGCGGGGATAGTGCTGGGCAGACTTATACGGTCTGTGCCAGAGCTGGTGGTGGGAGGCGGGACTGGTAGTTGGGAGGCAGGGATAGTGCTGGGCAGACTTATACAGTCTGTGCCCTGAAGAGGACAGTACAAATAAAAAAGTAGCACACATGAATTTATCTTCTTGGGCAGACTGGATGGACCGTGCAGGTCTTTTTCTGCCATCATCTACTATGGCAGTAGTAACCTGTTCCGGGGCAGAGAGAGCAAGGAACCAGCGAGGCGCCGACACCCCCCAGCGGCGTGCACCCGAGGCGGACCGCCCCACCGCCCCCCCTTCCTACGCCACTGGTATTAAGTTACTAAGGATTAGTATGAACTGAGATGAAGAGGAGGTACAAATTGAATTGCAGCAAGTTTATACAAGACTATGGATTGAGTTATTTGTTTTGGAATACGATCTGAGAACATAAGACTTGTCATGCTAGATCAGACCAAAGGTACCTCTAGCCTAGCATCCTGTTTTCAACTGTGACCAGTCCAGGTCATGAGTACCTGGCAGACACTATTCCCTCTAAGCTGAGCAGGAGTCCTCCTGCTGCATTGCTGCCAGTGAGGGGTTGGTGCTTCAATTTTGTGTTTTCAGTTGCTCGGAACAGGAAGGTTCCCTAGAGTCCTGCAGAATTTGCCTGTCCCTCACTAGTAGTACTGTAGGTGGAGGATTTCGCTCAGCTTAGAGGTAACAATACTGGTAGGACCCTAAAAAGTAGCAACATTTGCTAATTACCCCAGGGATAAGCAACCCAGGCCTACTGTTCATGGACTTTTCAGGCATTTGTCCAAACCTTTTTTGAATTTCATGGCACGTCCCATAGTATTTTTATGTTTTGAGAGTAAAAAATCAAGTCACACTTACCAATTACTATTCTCGGGATTTTTTAGACCTCTGCCATATGTGATGGTCTCTGGGAAAATGTGACTAAAGTAGTGGATTCAAAATATTGAGAGTGGCTGATTTGTTTTTCTTTTTTTTTTTTCTCCATGTCATGGGTCCATATGCAAGCAGCTTGAAAATGTTACATATTTAAACTTCTGTTTTTGGACTGTTGTATTACAATTTATTTGCTCTAACAGAATTAATCGAAACCTCATTTATTGTTTCTGGTGACATAAGTACATAAGTGGTGACATAAGTATAGCAAAATTCTGGCAAGATCCCCAAAACAGTACATTACATTTTATGCTGCTTATTCTAGAAAAAAGCAGTGGATTTTCCCCAGGTCCATTTTAATAATGGTCTATATACTTTTCC
Organism: Microcaecilia unicolor; assembly: GCF_901765095.1. Classification (NCBI taxonomy): domain Eukaryota; kingdom Metazoa; phylum Chordata; class Amphibia; order Gymnophiona; family Siphonopidae; genus Microcaecilia; species Microcaecilia unicolor. The sequence continues at coordinate 464,869,208 of NC_044032.1, forward strand.
TTTAGGAAGCCATCCAAACACCCCACTAAGCTAACTGCTTTTACTACATTCTCTGGCAACAAATTCCAGAGTTTAATTATACGTTGAGCGAATAAATATTTTCTCCGATTCATTTTAAATTTACTACTTTCTAGCTTCATTGCGTGTCCCCTAGTCCTAGTATTTTTGGAAAGAGTAAACAAGTGATTCACGTCTACCCGTTCCAATCCACTCGTTATTTTATAGACCTCTATCATATCTCCCCTCAGCCGTCTTCTCTCCAATCTGAAGAGCCCTAGCCACTTCAACCTTTCCTCATAGGGAAGTCGTCCCATCTCCTTTATCACTTTTGTCGCCCTTCTCTGTACTTTTTCTAATTTCACTATCGGGTGAATTTTCAAAAGAGAAGGGCGCCCATCTTCCGACACAAATCGGGAGATAGGAGTCCTTCTCGCAAGGTCGCCCAAATCGGCATAATCGAAAGCCAATTTTGGGTGCCCTCAACTGCTTTCCGTCGCGGGGACAACCAAAGTTCACGGGGGCGTGTCGGCAGTGTAGCGAAGGTGGGACTGGGGCGTGCTTAGGAGATGGGCATCCTCAACCGATAATGGAAAAAGGAAGGGCATCCCTGAAGAACACTTGGCCGACTTTGTCCATTTTTTTTCACGACCAAGCATCAAAAAGGTGCCGAACTGACCAGACGACCACTGGAGGGAATTGGGGATCGCCTCCCCTTACTCCCCCAGTGGTCACTAACCCCCTCTCACCCTCAAAAAAAAATCTTTAAAAATACTTTTTTGCCAGCCTCAAATGTCATACTCAGGTCCATCGCAGCAGTATGCAGGTACCTGAAGCAGTTATAGTGGGTGCAGTGTACTTCAGGCAGGCGGAACCAGGCCCATCCCCCCCTACCTGTTACACTTGTGGTGGTAAATGTGAGCTGTCCAAAACCCACCAGAAACCCACTGTACCCACATGTAGGTGCCCTCCTTCATCCCTAAGTGCTATGGTAGTGGTGTACAGTTGTGGGGAGTGGGTTTTGGGGGGGGGGGGTTGGGGGGCTCAGCACCCAAAGTAAGGGAGCTATGCACCTGGGACCTTTTTCTGAAGTCCACTGCAGTGCCCCCTAGGGTGCCCGGTTGGTGTCCTGGCATGTGAGAGGGACCAGTGCACTACGAATGCTGGCTCCTTCCACAACCAAATGGCTTGGATTTGGTCATTTTTGAGATGGGCGTCCTCGGTTTCCGTTATCACCAAAAACTGGGAACGACCATCTCAAAAATGACCTAAGGACCACCATCTCTAAGGTCGACCTAAATTTCATGATTTGGGCGTCCCCGACCGTATTATAGAAATGGAAGATGGACGCCCATCTTGTTTCAATAATACGGGTTGCCCCGCCCCTTTACGGGGCTGTCCTGCGAGGACGCCCTCATGAAAACCTGGGTGCCCCGTTCGATTATGTCCCTCCACATCTTTTTTTGAAATGTGGTGACCAGAATTGAACACAGTATTCGAGGTGCGGTCGCACCATGGAGCGATGCAAAGAGATTATAACGTCCTCAGTTTTGTTTTCCATTACTTTCCTAATAATACCTAACATTCTATTTGCTTTCAAAGCGGCCACCGCACACTGAGCAGAGGGTTTCAACGTATCATCAATGATGACACCTAGATCCCTTTCCCAGTCAGTGACTCCTAATGTGGAACCTTGCATTACATAACTGTAATTCAGGTTCCTCTTTCCCACATGCATCACTTTGCACTTGCTCACAATAAACGTCATCTGCCATTTAGATGCCCAGTCTCGTAAGGTGACTTTAGTCATCTTTCCCCAGAGATGGTCACATATGCTCCCTCAGCTGTTTCTTCACCAAAATGAAGAGGTGTCTTAAGGGGGGATATGGTAGAGGTCTATAAAATCCTGAGTTACTATGCCTAAGGCCATGAAGAGGGTTATCTCTTGTCTGAGAATCAGCACCAGGTTTTCCAAGGTGAGGAGAGGGGACTATAAAACTTAGAAAAACTAACTTATTTTGGGACAAGAATTTAGAAAGCTTATGCAAAGAGATGGAACAGTATGTTTAGAAATATGATTTCTGATCACTGGGACCAGCCTTCCTATTTGGTGGGATGGTATCTGACTAAAGCAGCAGTGTATTGGGGGGGGGGGGGGGGTGGTGACAGCAGTGTAGCTCCAGTTGTCCCCTCTGATAGGCTTTGCATCTGGGGGGAGGGGGGGCAACATGGCAGGACATAGTGTTTGAACTCAGGCCTCTGCTCATGGACTTGTGTGCCTTACTGAGTTTCGTCCCAGCCAGAGGTAGGGTGTTGGTGACAGTGACACATGAATAGCAGTGGTAAGAGATGAGAATGAGATGTTGGCCACTGAAGGGAGTGGAACATGGCTGAAGGTTTGCCTACGGTGTCGTATACCATTGGGATGTCCCTGTGACCCATTTTCATGCATTTATTCTTTGCATCATCTCCATAAGTGTAGCTGCTTAAGGTTTATCGTCTTAAGAAAACAATTGGTAGAGATTGAAAAGTCAGTTGGTTAAATGTTTGTATGCAGTGGCATTACTAAATCTCTAACTGGAAGATACAGTTAATTGCTCCATATATGATCTGTGAAGCTTCAAAAATGTGAAAGTGTTATAACACAAAACTTTTTTTTTAAAGAAAAAAACAAAACCCTGCCTTCTACAGAGGAGTTAATTCCCAGCAAGAGTGGACTAATCTACTCTTTGAGCAGGAGAGGAATGGGTTGTGTTTTGGCTGGCAGGTTATTTGTAAATTTTGAATGTTGTAAACTACTTGAGAGGGTTGTTCCAGTGAAGTGGTATGAAAGTTCTTATAAACAAATAATCCACTATAAAGCCCTGTTTTTGAAAAGTGTATAATGGAGCCAGTAACCTTTGTGGTTTGTGTTTTTATATTGTTGCTCTGTCTAGTGTGTGAATGCCTAACAGACTGATTTGCATCACGAGTGTAAATATCAATAGATCATTCAGGCAGAAAGAGATTGTCATGGACTGGAAGGTCTTTGAGGAATTGAATATCCCCTCAAGAAGGGAATGGTGTTCTTTCATCTTAAAGGAAATGGTCATTTCAGAATGTGTATTATCTCTTTTTATTTCTTCCTTTTAAGTAGCTGAAAGTTGGATCAATTTGGACAACTGAAGTGAATGTTTAGAAGAAACCTCACAGATGTTTTGAAGATGAACCTGTCAAGAGAACAAGCAAGAGGCAGTTCCTGCCAGGTATTAAGCACCAACTGCACAGGTAATCCATTTGGCTTTCTGTTAGTCCTAAACACTTGCTAAACAGATGAATGGAATTTGGCTATGCCAAAGAAGTGGGAAATGCAGACTTTGATAGCTCTAATTCTTTTGCAGTGTTTTAAACTTGGATTTAATTTTGATGCAACATCATGGTTACATTTTGTCCTGAGAGTGATGGGAAATTAGATAATGTTCTAATGGCAAACATTTTTATCAGTCCTGTTTTGAAGTATATCAAACAGATGCAATGGGGCGGCACCTGTTTGATGTAACTCTCTATAATAATTAAAAAAAAAAAAAAAAGCCCAACTGCGTTGCCTCATTGGTGATTCCATACACACTGCTCTGGACTCTCTGATTCTCACAGACAATAGTGTTCTTTTCTGATGTGTAGTTTTTAAGTTCATGAAATGGACTTATAGGGCCAGATTCTATATATAGCACCTAAAAAAATCCATGTGGTAAACATTTCCGCGTAAGCATATTCTATAAGCAACACCTAGATTTAGGTGTGATACATAGAATGCTCTTAGTTGATTCCCAGTGCTTAAAACTACGCACGTCCATTTACACCAATGAAAACATGGCATAAATCTCTGTGTATAGATTTACATGCACTGGGCCATATCCTATAACAACACACACAAATTTTGGAACACCCACAAAATGCCCATTTCCCCACCCATAGTCACGCCCCTTTTGAATTGCACACTTTAGAATTTAGGCACATTCCTCAGCCCCCCCCTTCCCAAATCTCTGGGAAGGATAATTAGTGGAAGGCTGTATGGTCTAAACCTTCAGGGGGTGCTTCTCCCTGGATGTACTCTTTTACGCTTTAAACCTTATCTGTTCTATTATCACAGAAAGAGATATACTCTGAATCAATTTGTAAAAGAAACTTTTTTTAAAAAAAACACTTTGATTTTAGACACCAATCAGACAAAGCCAATTACATTGCAATTTCATAAAACATATATTCTATAACAAGCAATTGGGTCTTTTCCTTCCTGTGAAGGGAACTAAAGCAAAACTGTACAGCAAGTCGCTGATCGGCTTTACTAAAGTTCCCACCTCCTCTTTGGTGTGGCAGAAACTTTGTTTTAAAACTATGGGGGAAAGAGTATGGAAACTAACTAATAAAGTTTGCTTGCTTTTTTATTTTAAAATTCTGTGTTTATCAATATCCTACAATTCCACTTTTAAACCCTAATCTTATGTTACCAAGCTCAGAATAAAATAATGTAATTTACCCATAGAGATGTCCTCTTTTCTCACATGTCCAGCACACACTTCTACCAAGCTCTGCAGTCAGCGATGGCATCCTTGAGCCACCAGCAACTAATCATTTGTGGGATGCCAGCATCAGTGGGTTAGGGTCATTGCTGCTGCTGCCTGCCAAGCTTGCCACCTACAGCGAAAATGTATTTGTTTTGAAGTGGGAGTAGAGCAGGGCAGAGAAAATGTTGAGCCCACCCAAAATTGGCTGTCTGGCTTTGCCGCTGATGTAGCAGCGTGAACTATATGTATATAAAAATTCATTATTCTTTGAAAATGTAAATTGCATAACCTCATGTACAGTGGGGGAAATAAGTATTTGATCCCTTGCTGATTTTGTAAGTTTGCCCACTGACAAAGACATGAGCAGCCCATAATTGAAGGGTAGGTTATTGGTAACAGTGAGAGATAGCACATCACAAATTAAATCCGGAAAATCACATTGTGGAAAGTATATGAATTTATTTGCATTCTGCAGAGGGAAATAAGTATTTAATCCCTCTGGCAAACAAGACCTAATACTTGGTGGCAAAACCCTTGTTGGCAAGCACAGCGGTCAGACGTCTTCTGTAGTTGATGATGAGGTTTGCACACATGTCAGGAGGAATTTTGGTCCACTCCTCTTTGCAGATCATCTCTAAATCATTAAGAGTTCTGGGCTGTCGCTTGGCAACTCGCATCTTCAGCTCCCTCCATAAGTTTTCAGTGGGATTAAGGTCTGGTGACTGGCTAGGCCACTCCATGACCCTAATGTGCTTCTTCCTGAGCCACTCCTTTGTTGCCTTGGCTGTATGTTTTGGGTCATTGTCGTGCTGGAAGACCCAGCCACAACCCATTTTTAAGGCCCTGGCGGAGGGAAGGAGGTTGTCACTCAGAATTGTACGGTACATGGCCCCATCCATTCTCCCATTGATGCGGTGAAGTAGTCCTGTGCCCTTAGCAGAGAAACACCCCCAAAACATAACATTTCCACCTCCATGCTTGACAGTGGGGACGGTGTTCTTTGGGTCATAGGCAGCATTTCTCTTCCTCCAAACACGGCGAGTTGAGTTCATGCCAAAGAGCTCAATTTTTGTCTCATCTGACCACAGCACCTTCTCCCAATCACTCTCGGCATCATCCAGGTGTTCACTGGCAAACTTCAGACGGGCCGTCACATGTGCCTTCCGGAGCAGGGGGACCTTGCGGGCACTGCAGGATTGCAATCCGTTATGTCGTAATGTGTTACCAATGGTTTTCGTGGTGACAGTGGTCCCAGCTGCCTTGAGATCATTGACAAGTTCCCCCCTTGTAGTTGTAGGCTGATTTCTAACCTTCCTCATGATCAAGGATACCCCACGAGGTGAGATTTTGCGTGGAGCCCCAGATCTTTGTCGATTGACAGTCATTTTGTACTTCTTCCATTTTCTTACTATGGCACCAACAGTTGTCTCCTTCTCGCCCAGCGTCTTACTGATGGTTTTGTAGCCCATTCCAGCCTTGTGCAGGTGTATGATCTTGTCCCTGACATCCTTAGACAGCTCCTTGCTCTTGGCCATTTTGTAGAGGTTAGAGTCTGACTGATTCACTGAGTCTGTGGACAGGTGTCTTTCATACAGGTGACCATTGCCGACAGCTGTCTGTCATGCAGGTAACGAGTTGATTTGGAGCATCTACCTGGTCTGTAGGGGCCAGATCTCTTACTGGTTGGTGGGGGATCAAATACTTATTTCCCTCTGCAGAATGCAAATAAATTCATATACTTTCCACAATGTGATTTTCCGGATTTAATTTGTGATGTGCTATCTCTCACTGTTACCAATAACCTACCCTTCAATTATGGGCTGCTCATGTCTTTGTCAGTGGGCAAACTTACAAAATCAGCAAGGGATCAAATACTTATTTCCCCCACTGTATGTGTGTGTATATGTATCTGTTTTTATGTATGTATATGAATACAGAATATGATCTTAGAAAGGCCCATCTAGGTTTGCACAATTTCAAATGTATATGTATACTAGTAAAAAAGGCCCGTTTCTGTAGGCAAGGAAACGGGCCTTAGGCAGGCAATTCCCCCCCCCCCCCTTGCTACGGCCGCCTTGAACCCCCCCTTCTGCGAACCTGTCGTTCCCCCCCCCCCCCCGTGCTGGCGAAAACTGCCCCCCCCCGCCGCCGCGGCTGCCGTTGTTGTGCTACCTGGTCTTACAGCCGAAGTGTTGTTCTTTCCTTCCCGTTGGTTCTTCAATCATCTTGTCGGGAAGTTCCTCTGCGTGCGTCTGACGTCAGACGCACGGAGTTAAACTTTCTGAGAAGATGATTGAGGAACCCACCCGAAGGGCAGAACAACACTTCGGCTGTCAGCACAGGTAGTGCACAACAACGGCGGGGGGCGGTTTTCGGCGTTCCGGTGGGGTGATCGACAGGTTCGCGGAAGGGGGTGGATTTCGAGGGGGCCGTAGCGCGGGGGGTGACAGCTGATTCCGAGGCTGATTGCCTTGGAATCAGCTGTTTTGACGTCAGTGACATCCGTGCGTGTCTGCCTCGCAGACCACCTGCAGCCAGGGAGCCACGGGCCCAAGCATAGAACGTTGGAGGTGAGAATTATTATATAGGATATGTATGTAAAAATGGTGATTTAGTTAGTTAGATCTGAGTATGCATTTCCTTAATGGGTAAGTTGTGAGAAGTCTTTTTGAGGTGAGGTAATTTTTTTGTGATACCTGGCTAATTGCATATACTTTCTTTTTTTTTTTTATTATAGAATTGTATTCAGTTCAAAGTGCGAGTACATTCACATTGCCACTCATGAAAAGCAAGAAAAATGCTGATACAGATCAATCTGAACCATTATATGGAGAATCCCTTTTCTTTAGGCAACACAGAAAAAGTCTGTTTTACTCGGGGCCTTCTTCCAACTCCATTCATGACTGAAGGACCCTCCTTTCCAACTGAGCAAGACTTGGTGTCCTCCAATTTGAGCAACTTCACGGATTGTGGAGAGGAGGTCCTGCTCTATGGAGATGTTGAAAAAGTTGTCATTGGGATAGTGCTGTCTATCATCACTTTAATGATCATTGCTGGTAACAGTTTGGTGATCATTTCCGTCTGCATTGTAAAGAAACTCAGACAGCCGTCCAATTATTTGGTTGTGTCCTTGGCAGCAGCTGACCTGTCAGTAGCCCTTGCTGTGATGCCCTTTGTGATTATCACTGACCTGGTTGGGGGAAAATGGCTCTTTGGAAAGGTATTTTGCAATGTGTTTATTGCCATGGATGTAATGTGCTGCACAGCTTCAATCATGACTTTGTGTGTCATCAGTGTGGACAGGTAAGAACCCTTATATCTTGGATATTTTGAACAAAAATGAAATTATGCAAATCTGTAAGGACCCATTGGCCACCTCCTGACTCTTTTCATCTTTACAAGGGCAATTTGACACCTGTAGAGACCTTTGCTGACCTGTGGATACCAAGTACTTGTAAAACTGCAAGCTCATTTCAAAGGGAAACACCTCATGGAGCTTCTCTTTGAAACTATGGGTACAAACATACCTGCCTACTTTGAACCAGCATGGGAGCAGATGCAAAACATAACATGTATTTTGTGAACTGCTAAATCTCCACGTGTGCTCATTCCCTTACCCCACCACTTTGTATGCAGCTGATAGAGGAGTGGGCAGCTAGGAACATGCATGCACATTTCCAGTCATGAGAATGCATTACTTCTAGTTAGGAGCATGTTCCTAGTGGCCGATCACATGTTAACCTGTGAATGTGTATTTGCCCTCTAGTTAATCCGTATTCACATAAGGGTTGAAAGGAGGACACTAACCCCCAGATTCTACATATGGCACTCAATATTGCCCACGGACTTTGAGTAATGAGCCAGTTGGGTGCTATCAATTATTTGGCAACAGTTCAGATTTACATGTGTATCTTGCTAATCGCTATTCTGTAAAGACGCGCACATAAATCTCTTAAGCATGCAACTGAAAAGAGGGCATGCCCATGAGTGGGTCAGGTTCATTCAATAAAGATGTGCGCAGTATTGTAGAATTTGGAGGATCCATGCCTAACTTAGGCAGGAGGATTTATACCAGGTTTGGTGTAAATCCTGATGCCAAAAGTTGGGTGCGGATCCTGTTGCTACGTACTATTCTATAAATAGCGTCTAACTTGGAGCACCGTTTACAGAATAGTACCCAAATTTGGGTGCCACTTATAGAATCTGGCCCTTAAAGCACGTCTTAAAAACATGCTTTAAAATGTGTGTTTTTAATAACTTTTTTTTAATAGACCTCCTGATTTGTTTTAATACTACTGTATCAAACAAGTGCTATCAAATTGACCAACTGACCTAATTGTAGAATATTTCATGAAAAGTAGGGGGCCTTCTTACTGATTAGATGTTAATAGCCACATTAACACAGCACCTTGGCCCTTAAGGTACATTATCTGTCTGCTTATTTGTTGATTCGATGTACCTCCCGTCACATACAGGTGCAGAGTGGTGTACAATCATGGTATAACAAACTAATGAAACAACAAATATGAAAGAAGAGGGGGGACGTAGTGAAATAGCACAATAATAAAAAGCCAAAAACAATACAACTAATCTGAGGACACAAAAGGAAAATAAAAAGCAGCCAATACCTGCTGTGAGTAACAGATCAAAAAGCCAGGTCTTAAACCAGTTTTAAGCTTAGCGAATGAAAATAGACTGGCATGGATTTGCATGATAAAGGAGTTAGACAAGAGAAACAAGCCTAATGTGAAAAGTCAAACTTCAGCCCCTCAAGGCATAAGAGGCCCCAATTTTCAGAAGCAAATGTGAACGCTAGAAGCCATTAGCACTGGACTAGCGCCCGCGTTTGCTACTGCACAAAGCTCAGAGCTGGCAAGTGTGTAAAACAAGCTCGCTGGTTCTGAATGCAAATAGCAAGCAAATGTATGCTAAACAGCTATTCTTCCCCAATGCTGAGCAGGTAGCTCACCAAAACAAGGGTGCTTTCCCTGTGGCAAACCCTGTGCCAGCTCAGAGCTGTTGTTAGGGCTCTGTGAGCAGGGGAGAAATAGGAAAGACTGCTGTCGCAGTCCTGTTAGTCCGGTGAAGCCCCAGATCCCCCCACCCCCTCCAAGAACATAAGGACCCGGAGGACCAGTAGACCCCCAGACCCCCCCAAAAAATAGCCCCCCTGAAATTAAATACAACTCTGGTGGTCCAATGGGGCCCTTGCTGAGGACCCCAACCTGGCCTCTTCCCACCCCCCCCTCAAACCTTATATGGTTGTTAAGCTCTTCCCAGTGACTCTCAGGATGCACCAGGCAGGGTGCTGCCATTTTCAAGAGGCATCTGCAGGAGGAGGGAGGGAGTGCTAGTTTCTCTTTCTTCTAGAAGGTAGGAGGGGGTTGGAGGGGGGCCACAGCTAGTCTACCACGGCTTAGGGGGAGAGAGGTTGGGTTGGGGTCCTTGTAAGGGCCCGACTGGACCACCCCAGGATGTATTTAATTTTTTGGGGGAGGGGGTTTTCTGTCATTCTGGGGTCTGGGGGTCCACTGGACCTCCAGGCCCTTATATGTTTGGGGGCTCTGGGGTCCACCGGACCACCAAGGCTTTAGGGTTTGACAGGTTTGGGTTTTTCTCCTGTGGGAGAAAAGCCCAGACCTGTCGAATCTCTTTTGCAGGAGGATTGTGCCTGGGCACTTGAGCACATGTCCAGGCACAATCCACCAGCTTTACTTCCTCATGCTCAAAGCTATTAGCACACATATCATTTGCTTACTATTAGCTTTGAGCATGAGGAAGTTATTTTTGGGCACTGTTGTAGCGGTAAACTCCAGCACTGTTCCGTACAGTGACGGAGTTTTGAGCATTGGCATGAGAAAGAGGTCCTCTTAAGGAAATCTTGAGTACGTGCAAGGAAATGAGTTGCTTACTCCCTTTCCAGGTAATGAGGGAACTCTGTGGCCAGCACATGAAAAGCCATTTGCAAAAATTTAAATTTTATTCTGCCTACAGTTCAGCCAGTGCTATTGCTATAACAGTCTTAAGTATAGTAGAAATAAACCACCATGTAAAGGAAATAACCACATGATCCACATCCAACTTATCATAGTTACCTGTTGCTGTTTTCCCATATATTGTTCAGTAGCAACATCTGCAGATGAGTGGGCGATGTTTTTTTGATATATCAGCTAATTACGTTCTAATTAAAATGTAAATTGGAATTAGCAAACTTAATTTAGAATTAGTTTTAACTTTAATGCTAATTAAAACTACAATTCACTCGAAAGCTAATTCACCTCTAATTAGAATTAAATATACAGTTTTGAACCAGATTGCCCATATGTTGAAATTGAATAGTCTTAGAATTAAGAGGATCAGCCAGTCAGTGACAGTAGAAAGCCAAGCTTTCTACTTCTGATTGAAATCCGTGTTCCAGCTATTGGCCTCGCTATATTCATCCCTTTCGACTCCCTCCTACTCAGCGTTTCCCTTCCACCCTCGACTGCACATTCCTCCCCTACTCCCCCTTCCCTCTCCATCATTCAGACTGGCTTGCTTAATGCGAATTCTCTCCACCATAAAGGTATTCTGCTTTGTGGTTTCATTTTGGCATATTCTTTGGACATTCTTTGTGTTACCAAAATTTGGCTTAGACTGGGTGACATTTCTACTTTGCTTGAAGCCTGTCCCCCTGACCTTCTCATCAAGGTGGGGGTGTTGCTTGTTTCTTCAAGGCCTCTTTTGATGTATTCCAATGTACTTCTATGCCTCTTGTGTTCTGTGACCACATTGTCTTGCGTTTTTCTGTATCTTCATTAAGCTTTTTCATAATCCTTCTTTATCACCCTCCCTCTTTATCTTCTCAGGCTTTGGAGGAACTTTCTGCATTTACTGCCAAGTCTTGCTTTTGCTTGGTGACTTTAATCTGTCCCCCTCTCTTGCCTTAGACGCCTTCTCTGCTCTCACATCTAGTATGGGTTTAACTCAACACATTTCTTTTCCTACTCATTCTGCTGGCAATATTCTAGATCTTGTTTACTCCTCGCAATCTTGCCCCCTTATCTTTTTCATTTTTCCCTCTTCCCTGGACTGATCATTTTCTTCTTACCTTCTTTTTCCCTATTTTTTGACCTTTTTCTCTGCCGCAAGTATCTCTTTTGCCCTCTTGGTTGTTAACAGATTCTGCTGTTAACAGTATTTCTGCTTCCCTTTCCACTTCAGATCCTCCATCTGCTATTTCTGTTTCAGATACTGCTAATAATTTGAATATTGCTCTTGCTGATCTCATTGACTGATTTGCACCGTGCTGCTCCCATTTAGTGTCGACAACACGTTCTGCTACTTGGTTTTCTATTAATCTGTGATTACTTCATTCTCAGCTTGATTGTGCAGAACGCCTATGGCGAAGGTCACATGCCCTCTTTTCTCACGAATTTTATCTCTCTATTGAAACTGCTAAACATAAGTATTTTGACAGACATATAGCTCATGTGGCTAATCTAAGCTCGTTTCTGTATCTTCAATCAGCTTTTCCCCACTGATACTCTCTCTTCAGATTACAAAGGAAATGTGCGTCCTCTTTCAAGTTTAGTAGATAGATGTCAGAATAAACGTTTACTTTTGTGTTCATCAGTTTCTGTTCCTCTTTGTTCTTCCTCTTCTTCTCGAGCGTTATCCTCAAGTTAACTTTCTACTTGGTGTGCTTTTAATTTACCTTCAGCTACTGTTGTTTATAAGGTTATCCAATCTCTGAACCGTACATCTTCCTTGACAGATCCCTGGCCGACACATTTGGTTAAGTGGCTTGCTCGTCACCTTCTTCCTTTGTTTCACTCCTGTCTCTCTACTGGTACGGTTCCGTCTGCTTGGAAACACGCTAAGATTATTCCACGAACGCGGGTCTATCAGTCTCCTTTTCAGCGGAGCTAGCAGGGTGCATCTTTACAGTCTCCTCTCAGCACAATTTTTCCTTGTTTTTTCAAGTGCTTTCCCATGTGTGGATTTTACCCCTTTATTTTCCTCAATATTTTAGTTTCAGTACTTTTCCCTGTTAACTTGAAGGGCTGAAAATAATAAAGATTTTTTTTGTGGTTCTTTAGGCCCGCTTAAGCCTGAGCACTAGTATCAGTTTAAGTTTTGCTTCTTTTTGCTCTCAAAATTGAAGAGCTTAATTTGGACACTATTCCTTTCTCAATGTCTAAGAAGACCCCTAGTGGCTTCAAAAGTTGTGTCCAATGTAATCGGGTGATTTCTTTCACAGACCTGCACAATTGGTGCATCGGGTGCCTAGGGCGTAACCACCAGGCTGATTCTTGTTTTCTCTGTTTAAAAATTCAGTTGGGGACACAAAGTGAATCAGGTCCAGTTTTCTCTCTCCTTGAAGGCTGGTACAGCAGCACCAGAAGGATTGACCTTGATATTTGCCCAGACTGCATCAGCCACTAGGAATGCATCGGCATCGAATTAATGTCATCCTCGTCGGCACTGAGGGAGAGCGATGCTAGAGTCAAGGGAAGCCTAAGAAGCATAGGTCCCCTTTGGTGCTCCTGGCATTGCGCTTCAGGGCATCGGAGTTGCTAGTACCCATGAAGTGCCAGCACTGAGTGGACCACTCCCCCTCTTTAGTGGAGGTGCCAGTGCGCACTTTTTGGGCAACCAGGTTCCTACTTCTGGTTCAACATTGACACTTCCCGTGCTATCTCTGAAATGGCTCCCCAGCCTTTGCTGGGGCCTGCCCTTGATGAACGGCACCAGTCCATGCACAGCCTCAGCTCCCTCCTGAGGCCTATACTCTGCCTGTGGAGCAGTCTGATGCTTGCACCTCGTCGGGCATTGACATTGACCCATGCAGTACTGCCCTCGACATTGGGTGAAGAAGCTTCTCTAGAGTCTGAGGATAAGGTTGTACCTCAGTGCCCTCTAGGGCATGGGCTAGGTCCCCCTGAGTTGAGACAAGCACAGACTCTGTCCATCCAGAGTATTTGTATTTTGAGGAGTATGATCTGGACTGTTCGTGGGAGTCAGAAGAGAATCCACATTACTTCTCAGAGGAGGAGTCCTGTGGTATCCCTTCTAGTCCCTCCCTGCCACAAGAAGTGTAAATCCCCACCGGAGGGTTTTTACCTGGCTTTGTGAAGGAGATGGCATCTGCTATCCCATTTAGGTTGGAGACAGATGAGGAGCCCAGGGCTAGTTCAATCCCTACACTGGTGGACAATTCAGCCAAATTTGATCACAGGACTACCATTCCAAATTCCACCCCTTCAGAAGGTGTTGACAACAGGTGCATCCAACCTCAGATGGGGAGCTCATGTAGATGGGCTTCACACCCTGGGATCATGGTCTGCTCAGCAGACAGACCTCCTGGAGCTAAGGGCCCTATGGAACACTCTAAAGGCTTTCAGAGATTAGTTACAGAACCAAATTTTCCTTGTTCAAAGTCCAGGGCTAGTTCACTCCCTACACTGGTGGACAATTCAGCCGAATTTGATCACAGGACTACCGTTCCAAATTCCACCCCTTCAGAAGGTGTTGACAACAGATGCATCCAACTTCAGATGGGGAGCTCATGTAGATGGGCTTCACATTCGGAGAACATGGTCTGCTCAGGAGACATATCTCCACATCAACCTCCTAGAGCTAAGGGCCATATGGAACACTCTAAAGGTTTTCAGAGATAGCTACAGAACCAAATTGTCCTTCTTCAAAGCGACAACCTGTGATGTACTGTGTGAACAAGTGTGGGGGGGGGGGGTATGCGATCCTACCCTTTTGTCAAGAAGCAGTGGGCATGTGGCAGTGGACCGTCCTTCGTGAGATGGTCTTACGGGCCATATACCTGGCTAGCAAATAAAACACTAAAGCTAAATAGAAACCTATTATTGCTTATCATAGTGACAAAAAACCCCTATACACTTAGTGTCAAACAATATAGCTGTATAACTATATTAGATATATTTAAACAGTGCTCAGAATTGGGTGCGTGGGTGAAGCTAAAAACCAGCTTTATATGCACAACACCACTTCCTGCATCATCGCATCATCAGCCCTCCCTTCCTGCCTTAATTGCATGCAAAGTCCAATGATGTAAGTGATTTTTAATTATTTTGGTAGGAAAAACAACTGTTTGTACTTAGCTTGGGCTGGCTGGGAGCAGTACACAGTGGAGTGCGCTGGATACTGTATTATATCACTTGACACCCTAATATAGTATCCAGCGCACTCCACTGTGTACTGCTCCCAGCCAGCCCAAGCGAAGTACAAACAGTTGTTTTTCCTACCAAAATAATTAAAAATCACTTACATCATTGGACTTTGCATGCAATTAAGGCAGGAAGGGAGGGCTGATGGTGCGATGATGCAGGAAGTGGTGTTGTGCATATAAAGCTGGTTTTTAGCTTCACCCACGCACCCAGTTCTGAGCACTGTTTAAATATATCTAATATAGTTATACAGCTATATTGTTTGACACTAAATATATAGGGGTTTTTTGTCACTATGATAAGCAATAATAAGTTTCTATTTAGCTTTAGTCATTCGATTTTTTGAGAAACCTGAAATTTTATAGGTCCCCAGATCAATTGTGTTTTAGCAAATAAAACAGCCTGGTGGTCAGACTGAGCAGGGTGATGCAACCTCACAAGTGGTCTCTCATCATGGGCATAGCCTGTAAGATTTTCTGAGTGGGGGGCACCCCTCTCAGTGGATTATTTTTATGCCACTCATCTCAACAACGAAGTCCCTCAGTTCTGCTCCAGGCTCAGATTGCATGACAGACTGCATCAGATGCCTTTCTCCTACATTGGGGAAGGGTCTTCTGTATGCATATCCTCCCATACCTCTCCTTATCGTCCGATTACCACTTCTTCTGGAAATTGTCCTCCGAAGAACCATGGAGATTGAACTGTTTTTCAACCATCATTATGATTGTCAGCCCTGTAGGGATAGAAAAAGTACCTGCATATTATGTGTACAGGGCTGCGTACATCTAGTAGTGCTATAGAAATGGTTAATATTAGTAGAACGAGGGATCCCTTCTGCACCTCAGCCTCCAGACCCTGGCCCTTACAGCCTGGATGTTGAGAGCGTAGAGTTTCAGCCCTTGAATCTGCCCGAGGGTGTCTACAGAATCTTGCTTGCTTCCAGGAAGGATTCCACTGAGAGTTGTTCTTTTAAATGGAGGAGGTTTGCCATCTGGTATGAGGCAAGGCCCTAGATATGCTTGCTTGCCCTACACAAAAACTGCTTGAATACCTCCTGCACCTCTGAGTCTGATCTGAAAACCAACTGTGTAAGGGTACACCTCAGAGCAATCAGTGCTCATCTCGTGTAGGGAGTAGGCCCATCTCTATACTGCGTGTAGTTGTTTGATTTGCTAGAGGTTTGTTGACAAAGCCCCCGGTCAAACCTTCTATTGTGTTCAATTCTGGTCACCTCATCTAAAAAAATATATAGTGGAATTAGAAAAGGTGCAGAGAAGGGCGACAAAAATGATAAAGGGGATGGGACGACTTCCCTATGAGGAAAGGCTAAAGCGGCTAGGGCTCTTCAGCTTGGAGAAAGGGTGGCTGAGGGGAGATATGATAGAGGTCTATAAAATAATGAGTGGAGTTGGATAGGGTAGATGTGAAGCGTCTGTTTATGCTTTCCAAAAATACTAGGACTAAGGGGGCATGCGATGAAGCTACAAAGTAGTAAATTTAAAAAGAATCGGAGAAAATGTTTCTTCACTCAACGTGTAATTCAACTCTGGAATTCATTGCCAGAAAATGTGCTAAAGGTAGCTTAGCAGAGTTTAAAAAAGGTTTGGATGGCTTTCTAAAGGAAAGGTCCATAGACCATTATTAAATTGGACTTGGGGAAAATCCACTTTTTCTGGGATAAGCAGTATAAAAGGTAGTTGTGACCTGGATTGGCCATTGTTGGAAACAGGATGCTGGGCTTGATGGACCTTTATGGCAATACTTATGTAGTTATATGTAACTTGGTTCTCACTCATGTGATGAAAGCTCCTTTTTGAGCCACTTGCCTCCTGTCATCTGAAGTATCTGACATGGAAAGTATTTTTGGTGGTGGTCACTTCAGCTCGCAGAGTCTGAGCTTCAGGCTCTAGTAGCTAATCTGCCTTACACAAAAGTTCATGACAGAATAGTTCTTCGCACACACCTCCATCCTAAAGTGGTGTCAGAGTTCCATCTTGACCAGTCAGTTGTTCTGACAACATTTTTTCCCAAACTTCATGCCCATCCTGGCAAAATGCACTGCGTACATTAGATTGCAAACAAGTCTTAGCCTTCCATCTGGAGTGGACTAAAGCCCATAGACAGTCCAATCAGCTTTTTGTTTATTTTGATCCAAACAGGATGGGGGTAGCCATCAGCAAACACACAATTTTCCAGTTGGGTAGCAGATTGCATCTCCTTCACTTATGCCTGGGCTGGGCTGACTCTTGAGGTACTCCTGCCAGAATTATGTGTTACTGAGGAGTGTAGAATTTGTGCAGACTTCCCCAGTCGCGCAGAATTCAATATTTCTGTGCAGAATCTGCACTCTGAGGGGCTAAGGTAAAGGAAGGCTGACTGCCCCCCGCCCGCTGCCACCCTGCCTACCTGAGCATGCCCTGGTGCTCTAGTGGCCTCTTTGGGGGCAGGAAAGAACCCCACTCTTTCCTGCCCCGCTGTGGCCACTCTCTTTCTGGTGCTGTTCTTTCAAAACAGCCACCGCTTGAAGTCTCGGATGCCATTTGTAAAAAACGGTGGCACCAGGCAGGAAAGAGTGGGATTATTTTCCTGCCCTTGAGGTACTCCTGCTGCAGCTCTTTCTACCTCACAGGTGAGTGTGAGGGTGGCTGGAAGGAGGGGCTCTAAAAATAACAAACAAACAAAAAAAAACAGCGATGCTGTGGAGGGAGGGGGGCTGTAAAAAAAAAAGTGCCATGGAGGGGAGAGGATGTAAAAGAAAGGGGGATGCTATGGGTGGGTGGAAAGAGAGAGTGAGGCTGGAAGAAAAAGGGGGATGCTATGTGTGGGTGCAGGGAGCGAGGGGGACTGTCCTTGCCATTAATTGTGTGACTTAGAACCATATGAATATTTATGAAGGCAATCATTAACTATAATGATTTGCTTTTTTTTCAGCATGAAATGCAAATTGGGAGAAAGTTGAGATTATGTTGCTGTAAAAAGCAAAAAAAAAAAAAAAAGCTCATGTGTATAAGAAAAAAAGCGATAGTAGTACAAATGAATTGTAGCAAATTTATAGGAGCATAATTTAAAACAGGAGATGAAATTAATCATGGTTTTTAAATGGGTCCGTTGCTCACTGGTGCTAGTATTAGGCTGCTTTATTCCCTTCTCTCCAATTCCATTCAAACATTCTATTAATAGAGTGAAATGCATTGACATTGTAAAAAGACAGTTATCACATTTTCTTGACAAGCAAAAAGTTGTACATCCCTAACCTCATAAACTTTGTTTAAAAAATATTCAATATATATTTTTTATATAATAATAATAATGTTTGCTCTGGATTTCTTTTACTTACACATATTTTAGAATCTTACTTTCAAATGCAAGCAATTAAGGGAAGAAGTTATCAATGTGGGCTACCATTAAGATTAAGGACCCTGTTTACTAAGCCACATTATAGGCACTTTAACATTTTTAACATGCGTTAACCATGTACACACGTTAACTGTGTAAGCGCCTACAATATCCTTATAGATGCCTACACGTTTAGCACACATGCTAATTATAGGCGTGTTAAAAATGGTAATGCGCCTTAGTAAACAGGGCCCTAAGACTATAAAAAGGTGGATGCTGTGTGTAGATGCAGGAGGGGGCTGGAAAAAATATGGATAGTGTGTGGGGGCATGGAGGGGGGCTATAAGGTTAAATTATGACAAACTTGCAGAATTTGCAACTTTTGTGCAGATAATTTTGCAGAATTTGTAAATTTTGTGCACAGAATTTGCAAACTTTTCCCACAGAATTTTGACATTTTTGGTGCAGAATTTTGTTTGTTTTATGGCGCAGAATTCCGGCAGGAGTACTCTGAGGGCCATGTCATGGCTTATAATGTCAGAGCCATGGTTATGTGGATAGCCCACTTGAGATCAGGCCTCCATCGAGGAGATTCGTAAGGCTGTGATGTGGTCTACAGTCCACATCACAGTTCTGACTTGACGTTTGACTCCCTATTGCACTATTTCGGTGAGCTTGGTATAGGGAAGGGATTCCTACATATGAGAATGCAACTGGCCTGGTGTCCTACAAAATACCAAGATAACTAGTTGTATGTGGAGTATAAAAAAGATATTTACTAGGAATTACAGCTAAAAATACCATATCCCACTTTATTATAGAACAGCTTCAGAATAAATTAAATCTCTTTGAGTGGCAATATCACCTGTGCCTACCTTGTTCCATCATTGTAGCACCTTCTGTGTCATCTTCCACTCTCTATCTACCTGTTACCACCTGTTTGAGTGCCCGACATGGACCAGCTAAGCTCTTCCCCCCCAGTGGTGTCGTACAGGGGCATCAAGACTACAAGCGGGCCCAATGCTGGGGGCGCTGTATGCCTGCTTGTTGCGCTAATGAAGGAGTGTGACAAAGGAATGCTCCTTTATTCGCTCCTTCATACAGACTTCGGACAACTTTGATACATTTTTCTTTTCTTTATTTTTGGGGTTATTAGTTAAGTATGTGAATTGTTTATGTTTTAATATGAATTGCTTTCAATTCCAGTCTGGTCTGTCACTGGTCGGTATGGTGTTTTGCCATGCTTGAAATCGCAGTCCAGACTGGAAAGGACTCTGGTACCGATTTTAAAATGTCCCTTTTGAAGGGTCTTAGTCCATCGGAAAAAAATTACAGTGTGGTCTAATTAATGCAAGATCAGTCAAGAACAAAATTCCTGTTTTACGTGATTTATTATTTAGATTCTAAGTTTGATTTACTGTTTATTACTGAATCATGGATCGTGATTGAGGATCTAGTTTTAATTAATGAATGTTGCCTCCAACTTAAAGCTATTTTAGCTTCTCATCCTGATAAGCGGAATGGAGGTGGTATATATGTAAAGAACGTCGCTTTCTACAATAAATATTACATCAGTTTGTTGGATAGATATACTGGGGATTAACATCTTCCCTTATTAATATTTTGTTGGTATATTGTCCTCCGGGCCTTTTGATTAAAAGATTTTTCACCTTTGATAAACATTTTAGATAACTAATTTTGATCCAGCTAAAACTGTTGTTCTAGGAGATTTTAATATGCATGTGGATGAAAATTGCCATTCGTCCATTTTGAGTCTGAGACCTTACCGCCAGCCGTTGACCTAGCGGTAAAGTCTCACGTGGTAACCTGGAGGTAATGACCTAGCACCCAATACGCGCATCCGAAAATAAAAATTATTTTTCAGATGCACGTATTGGATGCGCGCCAAAAATGAAATTACCGCAAGAGCCACGCGGTAACTGGACGGTAACTCCATTTTTGGCACGCGTTGAGCGTGCATAGATGCTCAATTTCTGTAGATTCTTTAAGATGGAAACAGATTGTCAATGACACCATACATATAAAAGGCCATATTTTAGCTCTGGTTTTTGTTAACTAGGTTTTAAACAGGTTGTAATAAACTCAAAGAGGGTTAAAAAAAATTTTGTCCATTAGACAGTTGTCATCCTACTATATGGAAGGTTTTAACGAATCTATTTCCTCGATTGTTACATTATGTAGTAAATAAATCTTTATCAGAAGGTGTAATGCCACTATCTTTGAAGGAAGCCTTGGTGAGATGTTCGCTGTATGATTTGTAATTACTGTCCTATTTCTAATTTGCCGTTTGTGGTAAAAGTAACTGAAAAAATGTGTACATGAGCAACTGATTTTTTTTTGACTGAACAAAAAGTTAAGACCTTACCGCTAAGTGAATGGGTGGCAGTAAAGTCTCATGCACGTCCATTTTTGGCCCCAAAAAAGGGGCCTTTTTTGTAGGTGCACTGAAAAATGGACCTGCGCATGTCCAATACATGCGTCTACACCAGCGCAGGCCACTTTTTGCACATCTTAGTAAAAGAACCCCTAAATCTGGAAGTTCCTTTGGTTTGTATGGTTTACTTAGACGAATACCGAAACTCTTTATATATATATATATATATATATATATATATATATATAATTTATTTATTTGTTGCATTTTTATCCCACATTTTCCCACCTTTTTGCAGGCTCAATGTGGCTTACAGTATGCCGTAGTGGCGATCGCCATTTCCAGAATGAGAAATACAAGTGGTATTGCATTAAGTACATAGATGGTAGAGTAAATTATGAATTAAATTAGATAATCAGTTCATTTCAGCATGAGAAATAAGGTGGTGGTGTATTAACGTTCGTTAGTGATAGAGTTACTGAAGCAGTCAGGTATAGAGAGTTCGGTTTTGTCTAATTCTGGAAGAGTTTTGTTGTCTGGTATTTAGGATGGATCATTGTGGTATGCCTTTTTGAACAGGTTGGTTTTTAGTAATTTTCGGAAGATTGTTAGGTCGTGCGTTGTTTTTATGGCATTTGGTAATGCATTCCATAGTTGCATGCTAATGTAGGAAAAGCTGGATGCGTATGTTGATTTATATTTCAGTCCTTTGTAACTGGGGTAGTGGAGATTCAGGAATGTGCATACTGACCTTTTTGCGTTCCTGGCTGGTAAGTCTATGAGGTCTGACATGTATACCGGGGCCTCACCGTGAATGATTTTATGGACCAGGGTACAGATTTTGAACGCAATTCGTTCTTTTAGTGGGAGCCAGTGCAGTTTTTCTCTTAGGGGACATAGGGGACATATATTTATATTTTTTTATATGGTTCAATATTTTTATTGATGATATTAAACAGAAACAACATATCCAATCTCAAACACAACAGAGATGCCACCATCAGAGCATTCAGCCTTGACATTAGAAAGGACAACAAAAACAATGTTAAAGCTATCATCATCCATTTTGCTAATAGTCCCTCCCACCCTTCTACCCCCTTTCCTATATTGTAACAGATTAAATTATAATGAAAGGACAGAAACGTTATCAGCAGTGCTATATGTAAATCTTAACCAAGTAACTTGATAAAACACCTTTCAACTAGTTATTCAATTGAACCCCCCCTCCCCCCACCCTTAAGAATGCATTAGTGTAACTTGTACAATAGTGTGTATCTTGGAATGGTAAATGTGGATCAACAGTTTAAAATATAACTTCTCCCTTTATGTGGCAGGGTAGTCCATAGTGGTTCCCATCCCATCCAGAACCTTGTCCCAGGGACACTGTCCCATTGCTTAACGCCATATCTATCTACCCTCATTTGATGTATCATCTGAGTTCTCCAAACTTGCAAAGAGGGGCCCAAAGGGGAGAGCCAAGACTTTAAGATGGTGTTAATTCCGAAAAACACGGCTATGCTTATAAATCCCTTGAAACCCGCAGGCGGATCCGAGGTGAAAGAGTAACTCAAACAGGAGCAGCGGGTCCCATACCAATGAGCAATGCCACATGGACTGAACCTTCTGCAGGATTCCCCTCCAAAATGTTTCCACCAGGGGGCAAAGCCAAAACATATGTCCAAGGGAGGCCATCCCACTGCCACACTTCAAGCATGCCCCATTTCCCCCAATCCGTGCCAGCATTGCCCGCCTAGGAGATATATAAAGTCGCAGCAGAAACTGGTAAAGCTTTTCTCTTTGAAATACCGATAGCTGCTGCGAGTACAGAGTCTTTATGAATGCTCGGCACAGCGCTGAGGTAACCCCGCAACCTAGATCATGTGCCCAGCTTTGAGCCAGCCGCTCATAATCAATTTCCTCTGTCGTGTCCTTCAATTGCTGATGATGAAACTTCAGGGGTACAGATTGCTGTGAGCCAAGAGAGTATCCCTCTGTTAGGATATCAAGAACATCCTCCGTTAGATCTATATATTTTTTTATATATTATGGCATTAAAACCTTTACTATTTCAGGAGGCTTATGGAATAAAGAATTGAGATAGTTTAGATATAAAGATAATTAAATGAACTATGTCAGAGCACAGATTGGACTGCATTATATGATTTTTTTGTTTTGCAATAGATGTGAGCTGTTTGATACTATTTTAATCAACTGTTTTGTTTACTGTTATATTTGACTTTTTAAATATGTAATGGATTACATATGTATTTTGTAATTGCCTAGAAATGTGCAAAAAAGCGAAAATAAATGCTATTAAACATAAATAAATTACATATTAAATTTCCAAAATATGTCTTCAGTTGTTTTCTAAATTAGAGAATGACATGGGGACAAAGTTTTGTCTCTGTCCCCTGGGTTCTGTCTTCGTCCCCACCCCATCCCCGCAGGTTTTGTCTCTGTCCCCGTCCCTATGGGCTCTGTCCTCATCTGCAGAAGCCTCGAAAAATTATGATTTTATATTTGTCTTTTTATTAAATTATAAAAGGAACAATATGCTGTGCAACTGTCGTGTGTAAATCAGTGGCGTAGCCAGACCTGATATTTTGGCTGGGCCCAGAGCTAATATGGGTGGGCACTATATATATATATATATATATATATATATATATATATATATATATATATATATTACCCACCCATATTACCTAGGGCAATGAGGAGTGTTTAAGATGCTTTCCTTTTCCTTGTGTGACTCGTACAAATTACTGCTTATGGTATGGTAGAATTGCTCTATAGGTCCTGAGTGTTTTGGATTCTCGGTATGCCTAGTACTGGATTTTGGGGGGGGGGGGGGGGGGTGTTAAAAAATGACTGGCCCCAGGTGTCAACTACCCTACCTACGCCACTGTAGTCGCCTATAGGGATATTTTAGGCACATACATGGTTAACGCATGTTAAAAACGTTAACGCATCTATAGTGCTGCTTAGTAAACAGGGCCCTAAGCAGTGCTGTGTTTTGAGCTAGATCTGATGCTTTCTTTTGACACACAGTAGCATTGTATGTTATGCACTACCACCATCATCATCATCATTATTTTGTCCTTTTCAGTTATATATCCTATATAAATACAAAAGTGATAATAAGCCTGTATGCTTATTTCTGCTATGCTATCATGGTGCGTTGTGGTATAGTGATGCAGTTACTATGGTTATAAATGGTAACTATGATACGGTATTATCATGGAGATGCTTCTAATAATCAGGAAAATAGATACGAATTCAGGATAAGTGCTATAATTTGAGAAACAGATCAAGAGGAATTATCCACTGACAACCATTGAAAATGCAGATTCTGTAATGTTCAGTTGTTGGTCTTGGCAGTCATTCACTTTGACAATGTTCTTCTCTTTGTATCTTGGTAATGTATATGGACACTTTTTCAGTAGCATAGTATGGAAATAAATATTCTGAAAATAGGATTCTTGGAGATCGGAGCATCCTGTTCTTTAAGTGGCTGACGTGTTAAATGAAAGAAAAGGAGCCTTCTCGGGCTAGCTTTATTTTCCTGCTGTTGTGCTGTTCAGTATATTACAAAACAATTCATTCTGAATAATTCTGATGGCTTTCATTTATATACTACTGTAGATTCTTAGAGGCCCTTTTACTAAGCCACGTAAGCGCCTACACGCATGCCAGTTCAGAACTACTCGGCTACCGTGTGGCCCGGGCGGTAATTTCATTTTTTACACATGCCCCCTATGAACGCTGGAAAATTTCTGGCATGTGGCGCTAACCAGGCGGTAATTGGCATTGTACGCACGCTGACAATTACCACCCGGTTAATGCATGAGACTTTACCGGTAAGTGCATGGGTGGCGGTAAGGTCTCAGGCCCAAAATGGACGCGTGCCAATTTTCATTTTGCCGCACATCAATTTTTGGCCACAAAAAAAGAGCCCTTTTTTGCAGGTGCATTGAAAAATGGACCTGCATGGGCCCAATACACGCGTCTACACCAGCACAGTCCACTTTTCAGCACACCTTAGTAAAAGGACCCGTTACTTATGAAAAGTTAGAGTTAGAAATGCAGAGAATGATACAAGAAAATTCACATTCTGTATTTCAAAGAATTTACAGCATAGATTCAGCCTCCCATTTTCTATTTATTAATAAAGAGATGAAAACCAATAAAATCTGATGGCTACGATTAAGATTTGTTTTAATAGAATCTAACCACTTAAGTAATGTACAAAATATACTTTGGAGTCAAAGATATCATTTTCCTCAGTGACACTTTTTATAGCACAATCGCTGTATTACTGGAAGGAAAGTTTAAACTGTCTAAAAACTATTATTATTTTTTACAGGTATCTTGGAATAACTCGACCTTTAACATATCCTGCAAGACAAAATGGAAAATTAATGGCAAAGATGGTATTTATAGTTTGGCTTTTGTCAGCTTCCATAACTCTTCCTCCATTATTTGGCTGGGCCAAAAACGTTACAGTTGAAAGCATGTGCCTCATCAGCCAAGACTTTGGATACACAGTCTACTCAACTGCAGTTGCCTTCTATATCCCAATGACCGTCATGCTTATTATGTACCATAGGATCTTCAAAGCTGCCAAGATCAGTGCTGAGAAACATAAATTTATAAATATCCCCAGATTGTATGAGCAAGAGGGGATCTATTGTATGGAGGAAAAAATCAGAGCTCCGCACAGCTCCAAGAAAAGCAAAGCCGCAGAAGAATGTGTAACACTGTCCAAGCTATTGAAACAAGATCGAAAGAATATTTCGATCTTTAAAAGAGAACAGAAGGCAGCACGGACTCTTGGCATTATTGTTGGAGCCTTTACATTTTGCTGGCTACCCTTCTTTTTGTTGTCCACTGCCAGGCCTTTCATTTGTGGTATCGAGTGCAGCTGTATGCCTTTGAGACTAGAGAGGACTTTTCTATGGCTTGGATATACAAACTCCCTCATAAATCCCATCATCTATGCCTTCTTTAACCGAGATTTAAGAACTACTTTTTGGAACCTCCTGAGATGCAAATATAGGAACATTAATAGGAGGTTGTCTGCTGCAAGCATGCATGAGGCACTTAAAGTTCCAGAAAAACATGAGGGCATCTTGTAAATGACAAGAAAATTATATGTTAATCATAATCTAATAGACTTTAAAAAGATATGTATCCAGTGCCTATTAATGGGACACTTTTATTTATGGTGAATGAACTAAAATACTACTATGGCTCATTTATAAAACACCTTTTCATCTAAATAGGATCCCTATATGCTGAAGGATTACTAGTAATTCAGAAATGTATGTGTAAACTTCATTGGGGCAACCTGAGCACCATATTTATAGCTTGGACTGCATCACACTCCTCAAAAGAGAAATCATGATCAAAGAAACTGTCAATACAACAATTAATAATAATATATAATAATATTATATATTAGCACCGTTACTATAGTAAATGTTTAGAATGAGGAGCGAGATAAAATGATCTTTCTAAACTCAGGGGCCCTTTTACTAAGCCATGTAAGCGTCTACACTTGCCCAACGCACGCCAAAATTGAGTTATCGCACGGCTACCACGTGGCTCTTGCGGTGATTTCATTTTTGGTGTACGTCCCATACGCGTGGCTGAAAAATAATTTTTATTTCCTGCCACGCGTATCGAACGCGCGCCAAGTGGCATTTGGTGCACGTAGGTCATTACCGTGTGAAACTTTATCGCTAGGTCAATGGCTGGCAGTAAGGTCGTAGACCCAAAATGGACGCGCGGCAATTTTCATTTTGCCACACATCCATTTTCGGCAAAAATTTTAAAAAGGCCTTTTTTACAGATGCTCTGGAAAATGATTCTGCATGTGCCTACACTACTGTGGGTCATTTTTCAGTGCACCTTAGTAAAAGAATCCCTCAATGACAGTATCAGTAGCAGAGCCAGAAGTGAAGTCGGAGTCCTAGGAGTTTTAACATTTAGAGGCAACACCTCTCCCTGCTCATAGTCCACATTCATGCTGTATCCTAACGCATTACCAAGATTTGAATTTCTGAAAGTGCACTGTCAATTAATTGCCTTCTTAGATACTGGGATTTTTTTTTTTTTTTAATTCTCCTATTCATCACTGATCTGAAAAAAGTGATGGTGGAGAAATATATACCAAATGAAATCAAAGTTTAAAAACCAACCAAATATAGATGTTCATTTACTTGAATGATACCCAACATCCAGGAATGAGAAGCTAGGCATAATTCAGTGGTATATCAGCTTGTACTCAGCAGATGCCCTCAATTCTATGCAGATTGATGACTTCAATTGCTTTAATGCATACAAAATACACACTGACACCATTCTGGAAAGATTTGATGGAATTATGTTTGTTTTATTTATAAATGTGATATACCGCTTAATCGGAGTTAGCTAAGACCTTGTTTATTATAATAATGCACTGATCTACCATAAAATGCTTTTTTCCATTTAAAAAAAATGAATACTGTAAACCAGTGCCCTTGTTTCTTACCTATATTTTTACTTATTCTGAACTATTTTTGCTTAGCAGGTATGTTCACTAGTAAGCTTGAATCTCATTCTGCTTGTCTTTACAGCAATGACCATGTCTAAATTCATGAGTACTAAGAGGCCCTTTTTACCAAACAGTGTTAAAAAGTGGCCTTAGTGTGCCCCTATGCGGGTCATTCCCGCATTCTACGGCCGTTTTTATTGCTGGGGTAAAATGGTCGATTTTCCTATTTCTCCTGTCAATGGCAATGTACTGATTTTTTCATTATTGTGGCAATTAGTACATGAGCTCCTACTGCTTCCTATTTTATAGGTGATAGGGACTCATGCGCAAAACCTGTGCCAATCAGTTAGCATGCAGCAGTGCCCATGCGCTAAGGACCCCTTTTACGAAGCTGCGGCAAAAGGGGGCCTGCGCTAACATGCGCCAAGGCCCCCCTTTTTACCGCAGCGAGTAAAAGGCAGGTCTTTGGGTTTTTTTCAGGAAATGGCCATGTGGTAAGTGAAGCACTTGCCACGTGGCCATTTTATGGGAGGAGCACTTACAACCACCCATTGAGGTGGCAGTAAGGGCTCCCGCGCTAACCTGGCAATAACTGGGCAGTGGGCGTCACTGCCCGATTACTGCTGGGTACACAGTGGTGCTAAAATTAAGATATTTTTGTAGCACCGGATATGACGCATGCTGGGGGTGGGAACTACCGCCGGGCTGCTGCGGTAGCCCGGCGGTACTTCCTTTTTAGCGAGCAGTAAGCCCATGTTGGGCTTTATAAAAGGACCCCTTAGTGATTAGCGCAGAGCACACCCCCTTTCTGTCCCCAAACACACCCCCAGCATTAAAAGTTAAAATTTAATTTTTAGCACGTGGTTAGCGCACTCATATCCCCAAATTACCATGGGATGCCTCAGCACACGCCCCACGGTAAGCCATTTTTTGCTGTGGTAAGCACATGTTAGTGCTTGCTGCAGCTTTGTAAAGGGTTGGTTTATGGACTCCACCTTCATAGCCAAATCTTGAAAAGCCTCACTACAGTGCACTTAGTACTGCCCCAGAGTCTAGAACTTTTTTTTTTGGGGGGGGGGGGGGGGGGAATAAACTATTAGATTATCTAAGTAAAATGGTATCTTAGAAATGAAAACAAAACAGATTGATATATTTTCTAGAATATATATTATAGCTTGTTGACAGTCAAGTGATGTGTTTCCATACTTTGTGACAAAGTGATTGATAAGCACTAAAGTATAACTTGGATGCTGAAAAGGAAAATATGCATTCTCCCTAATAGCTTTAGTGCAGTATTATTGCCAAAAGTATTTATGATACTATGATGTATGTTTCAATAATAAACAGTGTATCACTTTTTTTAAAAAAGTTTTGTCGCTTCATGCCTCCACTGGAGTATGGGGCTCTCATTTTTAACATTACCCCAAAACTGAGTTTTTAAATATTACAATAAAAGTTGAAGAGTTTGTATTACTCCATACTCAAACAAAAAAGAGGCTCTGCATTCTTTTTTGCAAAATGACTCCTTGGTAAGAAACATCAAAAGAGTAACTGGTTCCTTACCAGCTTTCCTGATTTGCCTCTTTGTAGACCCAGTCTTCAAAGTACTTGTGAGGCTGGGGCATGCCCTAAGGATTAGGCCCCTCTCCACGGGTGCCTCTGGAGACATTCTTACTATATTCTTGTCCTGGCTTCTGCTCCAACCACTCTTTGAAACAGCTGCTGACACTGTCATTCCTTGCTCGAAGCCCAATATGGCCTCATTCTCTCCTTGCTCTGTTTTTTTTTGTGGGAGCTTCCTGTCTTAAATATTCTTCCCTGTCCCTATGTCTCATTCCCATTCATTTTTGTTAACGTGTTTACTGCTAATTTGCAATTGTAGCGATTAGTGAATACTTCACATCAGTAGCTTTGAGCAAAATTAATTAGGTTAGCGATTGGTATATATACTACACCATGGTACTGGCTCGCCAGATGCCTGCTTCTTCCAACAGACCAAAGAAGTTGTTCCAAATACTAGAGCTACTCCCTACTCATCTGTAAGCACTTTATTCCTTCCCTAGACTATTTTAAGGATTATTTGATTACCAAAATTGCTATCCTCTGACAATCCTAAAATAATCACCTCATTAGCATTGACTTGTTTTCTCCTTCTCCTTGGATTCCTGTTTCTAACTCTGCACTGCCTCCCCTCCTTGTGGTTGGTATTTCATCCCCTATCTCAATTTTGTCTAAACAACCATATGTCTGTAATGCATACTTTGCCTTCCATGAAAAAATTAAAAACACAAGTTAGGAGACTTGAACAAGCATGGAATAAAATAAAAGATAAATACACACTTAACGCATGGAAACAAATGCAAAGGAAATACAAATATGCAATAAGACAAACCAAAAGGTCATACTACAAAACCAAAATAAGGCCAGACTACAAAGACACACATAAACGTTTCCAACTCGTGAACAAACTACTGGATACCACACCGGTTACCACAACCAACACAGGCACCCCAAAAGCAGACAACCTTGCTAAATACTTCAACGAGAAAATTATAAAGCTACAAATCAAGTTACCACTTAGTACCACCGACCATGAAAAGTTCATTGGACCCAATCCCAGATGACTATCCAGCAGACCGAATCTGGACAAACTTCGCCTCTACTCACCAATGAAATCGTCACCCAAGCGATCAACAGGTTCGAAAAATCCCACTGCAAACTGGACATATGTCCAAACAACCTAATAAAATCCGCCCCTCAACGCTTCATAACAGACCTCACGTCACATCTAAACTACATGTTACAACATGGTCTTTTCCCTAAGGATAAAGGAAACATACTACTCACCCCAATACCTAAAGATCCAAAGAAAAAAGCAAATGACATAACCAATTACCGCCCGGTAGCATCCATCCCTCTGGCAGTCAAAATAATGGAAAGTATGGTAACCAAGCAGCTCACCGACTACCTAAACAAATTCTCACTACTACATGAATCACAATCAGGATTTCAATCCAACCACAGCACCGAAACAATACTAATCACTCTCCTAACCAAATTTTTAAAAAAACAATTGCAACTGGCAATAGTGTACTCCTACAATTCGACATGTCCAGCGCGTTCGACATGGTAAACCACAAAATACTATTAAACATCCTAGAATACTTCGGGATTGGAGGAAGCGTACTTAATTGGATCAAAGGCTTCCTTACCACAAGAACATACCAAGTGATATCAAATTCGAATACATCATCACCATGGAGACCAGAATGTGGAGTACCCCAAGGATCACCGCTTTCACCGACCCTTTTCAACCTAATGATGACACCTCTGGCCAAATCGCTATCCAACCAAGGCCTTAATCCCTACATCTACACAGACGATGTCACAATCTACATCCCGTTCAAACATGATCTAACAGAAATCACAAATGAAATCAAACACAGCCTCCAAATCATGAACTCATGGGTGGATGTATTTCAACTAAACCTCAACACAGAAAAAACACAATGTCTCATCCTATCATCACAATATAACACGAACAAACCCACCACTATAAGCACCCCAGACTACACCCTCCCTGTTTCAGATAGCCTGAAAATTCTCGGAGTTACAATTGACCGAAATCTCACACTAGAACGCCATGCGAAAAATACAGCAAAGAAAATGTTCCATTCAATGTGGAAACTCAAAAGAGTAAAACCCTTCTTCCCAAGGGAAATATTCCACAGCCTGGTACAATCAATGGTGCTAAGCTACCTAGATTACTGCAATGCCATCTATGCCGGATGCAGAGAACAAATCATAAAGAATCTCCAAACTGCCCAAAACACAGCAGCCAGACTCATATTTGGAAAAACGAAATACGAAAGCACCAAACCCCTAAGAGAAAAACTACACTGGCTTTCTCTTAAAGAACGTATTGCGTTCAAAATTTGCACCCCGGTTCATAAAATCATTCACGGCGAGGCCCCGTTCTACATGTCAGACCTTATAGATTTACCAACCAGGAACACAAAAAGGTCAACATACACATTCCTGAATCTCCACTACCCCAGCTGCAAAGGACTAAAATATAAATCAACATGTGCATCCAGCTTAGTAACATAGTAAATGACGGCAGAAAAAGACCTGCATGGTCCATCCAGTCTGCCCAACAAGATAAACTCATATGTGCTACTTTTTGTGTTCTCCTACATAAGCACGCAACTATGGCATGTACTACCAAACATAAAAACAATGCACGACCTAACAAACTTCCGAAAATCACTAAAAACCAACCTGTTCAAAAAGGCTTACCACAATGATCCATCCTAAATACCAGACAACTAAATGTATACCAGAACTGAACAAAACCGAACTCTCTATACTTGACTGCTTATATACTTTGTCACTAATGAACTTTAACACAATACCATTCTGTATTTCTCATTCCAGAAATGGTGATCGCTATTACGGCATAATGTAAGCCACATTGAGCCTGCAAATAGGTGGGAAAATGTGGGATACAAATGCAACAAATAAAGAACTTTTAGATCCCTAGCCTGCTTCCTTAATCTTGAATTTTCCCTCTGTTCTCATTCCCAGACTCAGTAGCGTCTCTAGACAGAAATATCTGGGTAGCAACAGGAGGGCAAGCTATGTATGGGGGGTGGTAGGCCAAAATGACATTTCAGCACATCAAAGCTAGAGCTGGGGCGGGGTAGTATTGAAGCTGCTGCACTGAGGGAGGGGAAGAGAGGAAACTGTTGGACCAGAGTGGATCCTGTGCTCAGGACCACTTTTACCCAACTTTTTTTTTTCTAGGGTAAAAAAAGTGCTGGTACTCATACAGGGCCAACCTTAGGAGACAGTGTGACTCACCATCTCTCTATATAAAACGCACCTCCAACGTTCTAATGAAACCGGAACTTCCGTAGTTGTGTAGAACGCTTTTGCCCATGAGTGTGTGCCCCACCCTCGTGTTACAACGTGATGACGTCGAGGGCGGAGCACTCACATTCACCAACTCACCGTGGGAGGGAGAGGAGGGAGGGTGGGGGATTACCTTCCTAGCGCACGATCGTCATGACGTCGAATCACATTGCTGACACGCATAACGGACCTATCCACCACCCAAACAACATCAATCGCCAGCGCAGACAAGAAGAGAAATCTGGCTGTCAGCACAGGTACGTGACGGTGAATGGGGAGGGTTTTCTTCCGGAAGGGGGGGGGGGTCGACAGGGTCGCATCACGGGGTCAGTAACGTTGAAGGGGGGGTGTTGAAATCGGAGGGAGGGGGAATCTGAAACTCGGTGGAAGGGGCGTGAGGGGGCCTTGAACTGGGAGGGAGGGACGGGCGTCAGGGGGCCTTCAACTGGCTAGAGAGGGAGGGAGGGAGGGGGGTCTGGAAATCAGAAGGAAAAGAAGGAAGGAAGCAAGGGAGGGAGGGAGGGGGTCTGGAATAAGGGAGGGGGGTCTGAAGACAGGGAGGAGGGGGGGAATACCTTGCTAGCGCCCGTTTCATTGCCTACCGAAACGGGCCTTTTATACTAGTACAAAATAAATGTCTGATTTTGGTGTCATCTCAATAACAGCAACATAAACCCTCTCCAGCAACAGGTATCTGTTAAAGTAATTTAAAAAAACAAACAAACATGCATGCAAAAGCCACTCAGGACTTACAGAACAAATCTACCATTTTATGATGACACCAATTTCCAAAACTCACAAGAATACACCTAGGAAAACACTGCATAGTACATATTGCAATGAGCCTAGAAACTGAACATGCTGAATTACTACAGATCCCTACTTAGACACTTGGCCTTACAGCAGGGGCATAGCCAGACCTTGGAGGGAGGGGGGGCCAGAGCCCAAGGTGAGGGGGCACATTTTGGCCCGCCTCCCTGCTGCTGCCCCACCACCGTCTCTGCCTCCCCGCCTCCGCTGGAAGGTACTGTCTCTGCCTCCCTGCCGCCGCTGGAAGGTACCTTGGCTAGCAGGGGTCCTCAACTCCCACTAGCTAAAGTGGCTGGCGCCCTGTCCTTTCAGCGTTGTGCATGCTTTTAATGAAATTGAGCATGCGCGATCATATTCTATTTTGTTGCATGCACCCTGAAGGTCATGTTTCTGCTGCTCTCTGCTTTTGCCTCTTGTTTGTGGGTACAAAATAACTTGCTGTTTCAGCCTCAAAATATCACAAAGTCTGTACTGCTCAGAGTAGTTTTTGATTAAATCTGCAGTTGTACACAGACTGACATTACGTGGTATAGAACTATGAAGAGGGGGGTCACGTGATGACTGCTTCCTGAGTAGTAGCAGCGGGAAGGGAGAGCTCCCCAGATTTCTTTGAAAAATCGGCTAAAACATCAGAAGATTTTACACCCCGAAGATCAGCAAGAGTGACGGAAGGGGTAGAGAACAAAAAGAAAGCATCGGAGGAAAAGCTGGGCGAGGGACTGGTCGGTATGCCCACAAGAAATCAGGGTGGCCCAAAAAATAAAGCCGCACCAGCGTGGAAAGCACGTAAGATG
Organism: Microcaecilia unicolor; assembly: GCF_901765095.1. Lineage (NCBI taxonomy): Eukaryota > Metazoa > Chordata > Amphibia > Gymnophiona > Siphonopidae > Microcaecilia > Microcaecilia unicolor. The sequence continues at coordinate 464,902,720 of NC_044032.1, forward strand.
GCGCTGACTCCTGAGCATGCAACCGGCGCGGAGAAAAGTGCGGGTGACTGGGCCAGAGAAATATCATCGACGGTAACAGCGGTGCTGGAAGACCGCCTAAATAAAATTCACTCCGCAGTCGAAGAAATTAATGAAAAATTCGACGCACAGTCAAACAGACTAACGGAAGTGGAGAGTCGCGTAATGGTGCAGGAGGAAACAACGCAAAGTTTGGCAGCCCAGATTGTAACCCTGCAAAAAGAAGCGGCGGTGCTTAAAGAACAAGTGGAAGAGCAAGAAAATCGAACTCGCCGCAACAACTTACGGGTGGTGGGTTTGCCCGAAACGGTAAAAGATGCAGACCTGTATACATTCTTTAGTGAGTGGCTGCCAACACAACTGGGCCTTGCCGGGAGAGAGGGAGCCTGGCAATGTGACCGGGCACACAGAATCGGAGCCCGAAGGGAAGGAGAAGGGAAACCCAGAACAGCAATCGCGCATTATATCAACTGGCGAGAAAAGGAAGCCCTGCTGAAACAAAGCCGTTCGGGACATTCACAGCTGCAGTATGAGGGGCAAAAAATCTTGATGTTTAACGACTACTCCTCCTCGGTGGCGCAACTGAGAAGAGCAATGGACCCCACATGCACCCAACTGTATCACAAGGGCATCAGATTCTCGCTCCTTTTTCCAGCAAAATTGAGAGTGTGGCATGGAGGGAAGACTTTGGTGTTCTCCGGACCGTCGGAAGCCAAGATGTTTATGGATGGCTTAAATATGGAGATTCCACGAGAGCAAAATCAGTGAAAGAGGCGTTTATATAGTGGAAGAGAATGAATGGACGTTGCTCCGATTTGGGTTACAAACAGTTTCAACAAGGCCTAGTTGGAAGGGCCTGGCAAGGATGCCTGGTGATTCTCTGATGCAGAGCAGCTCAGCGGGGACCACAGACTAGTCACAGGTCAACTTTTCATGGAGTTAACCATGAAGGGGATGGGGAAGCACGCTGCCGATCTGGTGCGGGCATACAACAGACGTTATGTTGGTGACACACTGAGGAGAAGATTACCCCATTTATATATTAACAATCCGTTGATGCAGTGGGTTGACTCCTACACAACAGATGGAGATATCAGAATCGTGAGACTTGAAGCTGCAGAGTCATTGGAAGTTCACAAGAACACTATGTATCCGGCTGTTTGGTTTGTTTAGATTGCTGTGGGGGTTTAATTTAATTAGCTAAGGGGTGGGAGCAAGGGTAAAGAATGAGGGGGGTTCTTTAATGATTGCTTCCTGCTGTTTGACGAAGGAAAGGGGAAGGTTTGATGAGGAGGATGTTTCTGTTGGTTTATAGGGGAGAGGGAGAGGGGATGGTCAAGGGGGCAAATGGGATCTATGAGCATCGAGGGGGAGGGGTGGGTAAAGGGGGGAGGGGAGGGGAGGGGAGGGGAAGTACAGGGGGAAGGGGTAGGGGGGGCTAGTCTGCAGGGTAAGTGCAAGGGATGTCAATTCTTCAGTGAGATAGCTCAGGGGATAATGGCTTCTGGAGGGCCCGGCTGGGAGGTCCTCTGGGAGGTAAGTCTAGGTTCTATGGGGTACATAGGCAAATGCATATGGGATGGTTAATCTAAAGATTATATCTTTGAATGTGGATGGCATTCATTCTCCAGTCAAATGCACCAAAATATTATCTTGGATAAGAAGGGAGGGTGCGGACATCGCCTTTCTTCAGGAAACGCATTTGTCTAGCTTAGAACATGAGAAATTGAAGAGGGGGTGGGTGGGAGAAGTGGTATATTCTTCCTTTACAAGCAGGAAACGGGGAGTGGCCGTACTTATCCACAAACAACTACCTCTAAACATTCATAAAGTGTTACAGGATAAGGAGGGCAGATATGTCATCGTCATGGGAGAACTTTGGGGACAGAAATTGAGTTTTGGTAATATCTATGGTCCTAATGTGTATAATCATAAATTTTTTTCAGATATCGTAGCAAGGGTGGCTGCTTATCCGGAGTACCAATTGATCCTGGGAGGGGATTTTAATTTCCTGGCAGACCCCACTATCGATTGTAAACCAGTAAAGCCAAAAAGTAAGGGCTGGCAACAAAAGGGGATAAATTTCTTGACATATCATTTAGAGCTAGTGGACATTTGGAGAACACTACACCCTCAGGAGATAGATTTTACATTTTTCTCTAACCCACACAACACATATTCCAGATTAGATTATTTTCTTATATCACAGTCCTTGTTCCCGATAGTGAAGACGGCGCATATACTTGATACTACATTGTCTGACCATTCGGCTATATCATTATCCCTGGCATACACAGTAGGAGGTAAGGAGAGGGTGTGGAGGTTTCCCCCTTTTTTGTATAGGGATGTCAAATTTAGAACCTATTTGACAGAGAAATGGGATGAGTATCAACAGTTTAACGATACTCCGGAGGTGAACCCAACTATATTCTGGGAGGCTGCTAAGGCAGTGATGAGGGGTCATGTTTTGGCTTACACCGCTGGAAAAAAGGAAAAAACGGAAGAGGAATTGCTAAGGCTTTCCACTGAATACCAGACAGTTCGCAGACAGCATATGGGAAGCGTAACCATAGAGCATAAGGAAAAGCTGATGGAGTTACGGAAACACATTGATCAACTGCTTAACACGCGGGCTGAGCGAGAGATTTATTATCAAAGATTTAAACTATTCCAGTGGGGAAATAAGGCTGGGAGGCTCTTGGCTAACTTAGTGAAACCCTACAGAAAGAGACAGGTTGTGACCTCAATTCGGGATGGGGAAGGCCGTTTGTATCATCAGGAGGCCCAAATACAGAGCCAATTTGTACAATACTACAAATCTCTATATGCTGAGCGGGAGCTAGACACAGGACAGAGGGATTCCTTTTTTGAGCATCTTCAGATGCCCACATTCACAGATGATCAAGTGCAAAGGTTGAGCGCCCCTATAACACCGCATGAGGTATGCCAGGGAATAAAGGCGCTGAAATTAACTAAAGCTCCAGGCCCGGATGGCTACGGCCCAGAATACTATAAAATGTTAATGGAGAAGGTGTCTGGACCCCTGGCGGGTATGTTTAATAGTTTGACCGAGGGGGCTGACAGAGGGCAAAACAACCCAAACCTTGCACATATTATATTATTACCTAAACAAGGAAAAGACCCTGGGCAAGTGGGATCTTATCGGCCAATTTCATTATTAAATCAAGATGTAAAGCTCCTAGCAGCAATATTGGCGAAAAGAATGAATCTATCTTTAGCTGGGATCATCCAGGAAGATCAGGTAGGCTTTGTACCTGGCCGATATGCCTCAATGAATCTCATTAGAGCACTGGCGGCAATACATACCTACAAAGGAACTGGAGGGAGAGAAGCCATAGCTGGTTTAGACATGGAAAAGGCCTTTGACAGTATATCGTGGCAGTATTTATTTTGGGTGATGGAAAAATTTGGGATAAGAGGTAGATTTATTGAATGGGTTAGGAATTTATATGCCAAACCTAAAGCCAGGCTCATGATCAATGATTCATTAACAGACAGCTTTGATTTACAGAGGGGAACGAGACAGGGGTGCCCTTTGTCACCGCTTCTGTTTCTTCTAGCTATTGAACCCTTGGCGATAAAAATCAGACAGAGCGATAAGATTAGGGGGCTTCAGGTGGGGGGGAAGGAGATCCGAATAAATTTATTCGCAGATGATATCTTGCTTTACTTGCAGGATGCTTCTATCCACCTGGACCAGGCACTCCTTTTAGTAAGGGACTTCGGAGGGATATCAGGCCTGAAAGTAAACTGTGATAAATCGGAATTACTTCTATTATCAGACGGTTCGCACAGCATGGGGCATGGGAACTTTCCTATCCCGCCAGTGAAACAGTCCATGCGATATTTAGGTATACATTTGAGCACTAATGTACAAGTGGTGTATAAAAAAAATATACTGGACCATATAGATAAGATTAAACAACTATGCGAGAGATGGAAAGATCTCCCACTATCCCTATATGGAAGAGTAGCATTGGTTAAGATGGTCATGCTGCCGAAATTATTATACCCAATTCAAGCAATGCCCATTTGGATTAAAAGGCGGGATGAAAGGTCCTTCAGATCAACCATTCGATCCTTTATATGGAGACAAAAGAGAGCTAGAATAGGACACTATGTGCTGATACGCAACAAGGAAAAGGGAGGGCTCAACTTACCTGATATTCGTCTGTACAATGTGGCAGCATTAATGCGCTTTATCTTTGAGGGTATTGGTGGACAGGCAAAATTTACGCCGACTCAATGGTGGGAGGGTTGGTGTTCACCACATACATTTATAAACTTATTACACACGCCTCCAGGGTTGGGCACAATTGCAAACAGACAGTATAGCTTTCTGTCTCCGATATGCTCAGCCTGGAAATGGTGGAGAAGCAGGCAAGCAAAAAGCCCGAGGGCATCGCCCTTCCTAAAGATGGTGGGATTAGTGGATTTCCCGGCAGGCATGGGACCTTCAATATTTAGAAGATGGGCAGAGAGTGGTTGTATGACATGGGGGGATTTAGTATCTCCAGACAGTAACACTTTTCTATCTTTTGCACAGGTGAAAGAGAGATGGGGAGTCCCTAATTGTCATATGCTACAATACATGCAAGCCCGGCACTACTGGCAGACGGTGTGGGGGAAGTATGGGGATCAATGGTCATACGGTACTCTGGATAGGAGGATACTAGGTTTGCCCCCTGAAGGAAATAAATTGTCTAACTGGTATAAGATGGTGAAGCTGACTATACCAGCAGTGAGAGAGGATAGTGTGGTTTCTAGATGGAATAGGGACTTGGGCACACAGTACACCCAGACCCAATTTAATGATTTTTTTGTGATTTTAGCTGAAATGGTTAAATCTGCGGAATGGCAGGAAACCCAATTTAAATTACTACATAGGACCTATATTACCAGAGAGAGAGGGATAATAATGAAATTATGGGATTCGGATCAATGTACCAAATGTCAGGTCAGTGTGGGTACCTATTTGCACACTTTTCTGGAGTGTCCTAAGCCGACCCTGTGGAATGAGATCTTTAAGATACAAAATAAGGTGCTTCAAACCACAGTAGTTTGGTCTCCCCAATCCTTAATGCTGGGAGATCAGACAGACCTGATTGAGCAGGGGCTTTCTCAACCACAAAGGAGATTCTTGTATATGACGGCATTGGCAGCTAAAAAAGTAATACTGCAGTTTTGGACGAGTGTGGAACCGGTGCCGTATCGCTGCTGGCTGAACAAAATATTAGAATTGGCCCAGCATGAGAATTTATTATATAAACACTCGCCACTCACAGATAATAGGCAATACGCACAATTGTGGCAGAAACTTGAAGAATTGATATTACATAATGCTTCAGGGGGGGACTAATTTCACTTGCAGACGGGTAGGGAGGGAGGAAGGGAAGGGGGGGTTTGGAGGGATGGGCAGGGGAGAAGGGACATATTTGGATGCTACTTTTCTTTTTTTCCCTTTGAATGGTATAACATATAGGGAATTGATGGGGGGATAACACAGTTGGGAGGGGGGGGGAAATAATAAAAAAGTCAGTGCAGTCCTGAGTGAGGGAGGGGACTTGCACATCTTTATTCAGAGGATAAATGCTGTTCAACGCACTGGTGTTACTTTTTGTATATAAATGAACAGAGCACATGGTTGTACTGCACTGATGCTAATAAAGATAATTAAAAAAAAAAAGAACTATGAAGAACAGATTTCGGAAAGGTGTTGGTGATACAGAACTTAATGTTTCTTTAAATCAACATAGAAGTCAGAAGGAGAAGTGGCAAATGGTATAGTGCTCTCAGAAAGAGACCAAGACATGACATCATTCAGCACAAACAGTGAGTACATTAACCTTGGTTAAGGGTATGCACCACACTAATGTATAGCACAGGGGTGTCCAACCTCAGTCCTTGAGGGTCTCAATCTAGTTTGGTTTTCAGGATTTCCTCAATGAATATGTGTAAGATTATTTGAATACATTGCCTCCATTGTATGCAAACAGATCTCATGCATATTCATTGTGAAAATCCTGGAAACCTGACCTGGCGAGCAAGGTTAATCACCCCCGGTTTAGCACATCTACTGAATCCCCTGCTATAAATGTCACCACATGCTACTGACTGCTACAGTCCAGTTTTAGGAAGATCAGTAAATTGTGGAGTAATAATTTACTTTCTCAATTCCATCATATGCGAGGCTATTCATTTTTTCTCTCTACAACTGCCAAATTCACCCTGTCTGGTAGTAAATTGTAAAGGTCTGACATACAAATTGTTGCATGCGTCTACCTTTTCCTATATGGGCACGCAGCTATGGAACGCACTACCACGCAACCTGAAAACGGTCCATGAACTGGCCAATTTCCGCAAACTACTGAAAACTTATCTCTTCGAAAAGATATATCACAAAGATCAACGCGTGTAACTGTACAATCTTTAATATAGATAGGAATGTCTTTAACATCTTTTGCTGTAATACAACCATGTACTTCACCACCATGTAACCCAAACCCTCTATAAACCAAATGTATATTTTCTATTTTCTCTTTCCAATATCCACGATGAATTGTAAGCCACATTGAGCCTGCAAAGAGGTGGGATACATTTGCTTTGACACTGTGTTCATGTTCTAGGGGTTACATTAGATTCCACCCCCACCTTCAAGGCCCAGACTGATACCATGGTTTGCCTCCAATGTTTGTTCTTCACCACGTTAGTTACATTAAAAGCATATGTATCTGTGGCTCAGTTTCACACTCTTGTCCTCTCATTCAGGGCCGTGCCTAGGGTCTCCGGCGCCCCCCTGCAGTTGTCCCCACCGGTGCGCCCCCCCCCCCCCCCCGAAAACGATCGCTACACTACCCGCCCTCTTCTCCCCAGATCCTTTTTTTTTTGTTTAAATTTACCTCTCCGGCGCGTGGCAGCGTAGCGTTATTGAGGAGGTGGCGCTCCCCCGCCCCGATGTGTCTTCTTCCTTTCGCTCAGTGCCCCGACTTCTTCTGACGTCATTTCTGACGTCAGAAGAAGGCGGAACCGAGCGAAGGGAAGAGACTGACACGTCGGGCAGGGGAGCGCCGCCTCTTCGCTAACGCTACGCTGCCACGCGCCGGAGAGGTAAATTTAAACAAGAAAAGGACAAGGATCTGGGGAGAAGAGGGCAAGGTAAGCATGGTGCGGCGGGGCGCCCCCCAGAGGATGGCGCCCTCCTGCCATGCTTACCTCGCTTACCGTGTCGGCACGGCCCTGCTCTCATTCATCATCTTGTGTCTGGACTACTGCAATGCTCGCTATAACAGGTTTCTGTTAGCTTCACTTAAACACCTCCCACTGGTCCAGTCTACTGTCATGAAACTTGGTGTACCAAGGGTGGAGCAGTGGGAGCAGTCCGCCCTGGGTGCAGGCAATAAGGGAGTGCAACTATCATTTTCATCTGGCCCAACTCCCTGCTCCCAGCAACATTTCCCAACCCCAATGTGTCTAGCAAATCTTATCTCTCTCCCTCCCCTCTGACTGTGGGTCGAGCATCCCCCTCTGTCTCAATACTCTCAACCCCCCTCTCCCCATCTACATTTAAATATAGCTTTCTCCCCTCTAGGGGCAGCCATCAGCATTAGTGATTCATGTAATGCTGCCTTCACTATTCCTGGAGCCTTCCCTTTGCCATATCCTGCCCTCTTTGATGTCACTTCCTGTTTCCACAGGGGCTGAATGCACCAAATGGCAGTCTATGATATTTCTGTAATATTGATGGTAGCACATATATTTTCTAAAACCTTCCCCTGATGCAAGAGTCCCAAAAATAAGCAATGTTGGCGAGGGTCCTTCAACTGAAAAAGCTAAGTAGCTTTTTAATTATACATTTTTGTAAGAAAAGATTTTAAAAAACAAAACAAAAAAAAATTTGAGATGGAAATAATTAAATATTTATGAGAAAGTATATGACTGATGAAGATAATCAGTGAATCACTGGGCTGTGTCCCAGTGTGAAAAGAGCACTGCTGACTGTGATATTTATGAGCTGCTGAGTTGTGAATGCTACATTGAATGCCCCCACCTATTTAAAACTGGACTGTTGAAAGTCAGTTTATAACATCTTGGCATATCATGTATGTAGCACTACTTGTACATTTGTAAAATGGTTCCTTTTCTTGTGCAGATCAGTTTATAAAATAGCTTGCCTAGTATTATGTGGACAGAGCTAAACATCTGTTTAGCTACTTATCTATTTATTCATTTATTATAGATGCTTTTTGCATCAAAGTGATTTATATAAATCAGAATAGAGAAACCTAACAAGAGGGAAGTGGGGGTCAGGCCTTAACCACAACTTTAATGTTCTGGAAAGACCAGATGGAAGAGCCACACCTGTCTTGATTTCTTTCTTGAATTTGCAGAGGACTATATCTGGATAGGTAGAGGAAAGGAAGCCCAGAGAGGGGGCCTAAGTGCAGGAGGGCAAGGAGATATACGGACAAAGACAAGATGGAGGTGGAAAGAAAACAAAAAGCCTGCAAAGAGCGTGGCCAGAGGTGTAAAAAAAACAAAGAATATCAGAGAGCAATGGTGTACCTAGTGTATCGGACACCCAGAGTGGACCTTTTATTTATTTATTTTTTTGAAACCCCTCCTGCCAGCTCACCCATCTTTCAATCCCCTATACTCATGGTCCAGCAGCTCCCCCTTCTCTCAAATCTCCTGGTCTACCTTTAAACATGGCTTTCTCCCCTCTAAAGGCTGGCAGCAGTATTAGCAATTCACATAACGCTGCATGCGCTGTTTCTGGAGCCTTCCCTTTGCTGCATTCATCCTCTGTGGAAACAGGAAGTGCCATCAAAGGGGGCAGCGTTACATGAATCACTAATGCTGCTGGCTGCCCCTAGAGGGAGAAAGCTATATTTAAATGTAGAAGATTTGGGGGGGGGGGGGGGGGGGGAGGTCGAGTGTTGAGACAGAGTTGCGCCAGGTGAAAAAGATGGTTGCACTCCTTTATTGCCTGCATCCAGGGTGGACTGCTCCCACTGCTCCACCCATGGTACACTACTGGTGTGTGCATTATAGAGAAGTTTCATGGGACATTCTCAGTCTTAGTTTATTCTAGACTTGTGCTCGGTAAGTCGATTCTTAATAGGTCACCTCAGTCTGTACTGGGACCTTTTCTATTTAACACATGTGGATTGTGAAATATTGCAGGAAGACCTTAGGAAATTGGAAGACTGGGCACCCAAATGGCAGATAAAATTTAATATGGACAAATGCAAAGTGATGCACATTGAAAAGAATAATCTGAATCATAGTTACCTGATGCTAGGGTAGTAGGGTTCACCTTAGGAGTCAGCACTCAAGAAGAAAATCTAGGTGTCATTGTAGATAATACTGTGAAATCTTCTGCCCAGTGAGCGGTGTCGACCAAAAAATCAAATAGGATGCTAGGAATTATTAGGAAAGGGTTGCAAAATAAGACCAAAAATATTATAGCGCCTCTGTATTGCTTCATGGTGCAACCTTACCTTGAGTATTGCATTCAATTCTAGTTGCCGTATCTTAAAAAAGATATAGCGGAATTAGAAAAGCTTCAAAGAAGAACGACCAAAATGATAAAGGGGATGGAACTCCTCCTGTATGAGGAAAGGCTAACAAGGTTAGGGCTCTTCAGCTTTGTATTGTGGATATCCTGAACATTGCCTACCCCAATGCTCAGTTACAAGATCTACTCCCTAATGAACCTTTTTTCAAGGATGATGATGGGATGGAAAATCAATTAGAACATTGGGAAGAAGCAATCAAATTGAGCAAAAGGATGGTGCACACTGAACTTAATTCTTCTACCCTTTTGGAATATTTCAGGCACAAAATGATCCCTAGAGGTTTATGAATTATCAAAGAACCATGAATGTACAATAAGGATTTTTAAATGAAATGAGAAGCAATTTTAAATAAATGTTTTAGACCTTATGATTTTATTGGTTTAAACTTCTAATAAAAAAAGCAGAAAAGGTTAAAGAAGAGTTAGAGAGAGAGAGCTGCAATTTTTGACAGATCAAGGCACTTGCTTTGATGTCTTATTAGAAGATTATAATAATCAGCTTAATCATTTTAATAAAGAAGTAAAAAAAAGATTAAGTTAGAAAAATTAAAATGTGATGAGACAGATTGGCATAATAGAGAGAGAACATTTATAAATAACAGACAGGTGACTTTCAACAAACCTAGAGCTCAATCCCAAAATCAATCTAAGACAGTTCCGGAGGGATACAACAGTTCCGGAGGGATACAACCTAGTCAGGCTTTCAAGAGTTCCACAATGAAAATGCATGAGATATTTTGCATGCGGTGGAAGAAGTACATACAGTGGGGGAAATAAGTATTTGATCCCTTGCTGATTTTGTAAGTTTGCCCACTGACAAAGACATGAGCAGCCCATAATTGAAGGATAGGTTATTGGTAACAGTGAGAGATAGCACATCACAAATTAAATCCGGAAAATCACATTGTGGAAAGTATATGAATTTATTTGCATTCTGCAGAGGGAAATAAGTATTTAATCCCTCTGGCAAACAAGACCTAATACTTGGTGGCAAAACCCTTGTTGGCAAGCACAGCGGTCAGACGTCTTCTGTAGTTGATGATGAGGTTTGCACACATGTCAGGAGGAATTTTGGTCCACTCCTCTTTGCAGATCATCTCTAAATCATTAAGAGTTCTGGGCTGTCGCTTGGCAACTCGCAGCTTCAGCTCCCTCCATAAGTTTTCAATGGGATTAAGGTCTGGTGACTGGCTAGGCCACTCCATGACCCTAATGTGCTTCTTCCTGAGCCACTCCTTTGTTGCCTTGGCTGTATGTTTTGGGTCACTGTCGTGCTGGAAGACCCAGCCACGACCCATTTTTAAGGCCCTGGCGGAGGGAAGGAGGTTGTCACTCAGAATTGTACGGTACATGGCCCCATCCATTCTCCCATTGATGCGGTGAAGTAGTCCTGTGCCCTTAGCAGAGAAACACCCCCAAAACATAACATTTCCACCTCCATGCTTGACAGTGGGGACGGTGTTCTTTGGGTCATAGGCAGCATTTCTCTTCCTCCAAACACGGCGAGTTGAGTTCATGCCAAAGAGCTCAATTTTTGTCTCATCTGACCACAGCACCTTCTCCCAATCACTCTCGGCATCATCCAGGTGTTCACTGGCAAACTTCAGACGGGCCGTCACATGTGCCTTCCGGAGCAGGGGGACCTTGCGGGCACTGCAGGATTGCAATCCGTTATATCGTAATGTGTTACCAATGGTTTTCGTGGTGACAGTGGTCCCAGCTGCCTTGAGATCATTGACAAGTTCCCCCCTTGTAGTTGTAGGCTGATTTCTAACCTTCCTCATGATCAAGGATACCCCACGAGGTGAGATTTTGCGTGGAGCCCCAGATCTTTGTCGATTGACAGTCATTTTGTACTTCTTCCATTTTCTTACTATGGCACCAACAGTTGTCTCCTTCTCGCCCAGCGTCTTACTGATGGTTTTGTAGCCCATTCCAGCCTTGTGCAGGTGTATGATCTTGTCCCTGACATCCTTAGACAGCTCCTTGCTCTTGGCCATTTTGTAGAGGTTAGAGTCTGACTGATTCACTGAGTCTGTGGACAGGTGTCTTTCATACAGGTGACCATTGCCGACAGCTGTCTGTCATGCAGGTAACGAGTTGATTTGGAGCATCTACCTGGTCTGTAGGGGCCAGATCTCTTACTGGTTGGTGGGGGATCAAATACTTATTTCCCTCTGCAGAATGCAAATAAATTCATATACTTTCCACAATGTGATTTTCCGGATTTAATTTGTGATGTGCTATCTCTCACTGTTACCAATAACCTACCCTTCAATTATGGGCTGCTCATGTCTTTGTCAGTGGGCAAACTTACAAAATCAGCAAGGGATCAAATACTTATTTCCCCCACTGTACATATTAATTTCATGCCTATTCATTGTGGAAATCTTGAAAAACTAACTGGATTGTAGCCCTCAAGGTTCGTGGTTACCCACCCCTGATCTAAGAGATATGAGATGAAGAGATATGGAGAAAAGGGCCAGAAACACACACCCCGATACAACCAAATAGAAACCAGTCTTTATAAGGAGACGAGGAGAGGCATGATGACAAAAATACAAGACAGGAGAGAAGTCAAAAATTGGAACAAATACCTGAACCAGAATCAAGAATGGTAAACCTGCCAAGTAGGAAATTGAATAAGGAAGAAGTTTCAGTTTTGGAGAAAAGCCTTTTGTTTGTTCCCACTTCTACTTGTAATACAAGAGTGGGTGGGCCTGTTTAAATTTACCAGACAACTTAAAATCATCAACTGCTTTTCCAACAAAAACCTCCATAACACAGATGTGTCTATAATATCACATGAAATCCCCTAGGTGCCACCAGTCCTCATACACACATATGAGGTGCTAATACTCAAGCCTATTTGAACAATTAGAAGCAACAGGCAAAGAACCCTTCTTTAATATAACTAGAAATGAAAGATCAGCATTGGATTAATTTAAGAATGATGCTGAACTTGTAATTAAACAGGCAGACATAAGGGATGCGCACTAGTGGTTATGAACAGATTGGATTATGTGGCACAGATTAACAGACAATTAGAAGACATGAACTTTTATGAGAAGTTGAAAAGTGATCCCACCTCAATAACCAAGAATAAGATATCATCTGAACTGGAAATGGCTAGGATTGCCAGGTTCCTCACTGATGAAGAGTTAGATATTTTTGAATGTTACTCATTCTAGGACCCCTCTTTATATACTACTAAAGATCCACAAATCACTCGATTCACCTCCAGGTAGACCAATTGTCTAAGTAATCGGCCCCCCTTCTGGAACCACTTTCAATGACAAATTCCTTAGACCTTTTGTTAATTCATATATACGATACAAATGACTCCTCCCATGTTATTAGGATCTTAGAAAACATGAATTTAACTGGTGAGATACTATTAGCCACAATGGACATTGAATGCCTGTACACTAACACCTTGCAGTTAGAAGCCATCCAGATCATTAGGACAGCATTACAACAAAGACAAGATCATTAGAATCTTCACAGAGTTTTTGGTTGAACTGGCCAAGAATTAGGTGCCATGCCAAGAGAATGTTGGGTATTATTAGGAAAGGGATGGAAAACAAAAATGAGGATATTATTCTGCCGTTGTATCGCTCCATGGTGTATTGTGTTCAATTCTGGTCGCCGCACCTCAAAAAAGATATAGTGGAATAAGAAAAGGTGCAGAGAAGGGTGACAAAGATGATACAGGGGATGGGATGACTTCCCTATGAGGAAAGGCTGAAGAGGCTGGGGCTCTTCAGCTTGGAGAAAAGGTGGCTGAGGGGCGATATAATAGAGGTCTATAAGATAATGAGTGGAATGGAACGGGTGGATCTGGAGCGTCTGTTTATGCTTTCCAAAAATACTAGAACAAGGGGGCATGTGATGAAGCTGCAATGTAGTAAATTTAAAATGAATCGGAGGAAAATTTTCTTCACTCAACGAGTAGTTAGACTTTGGAATTCGTTGCTGAAAAAAGTGGTTAAGGCGGTTGACTTAGCAGACTTTAAAAAAGGTTTGGACGGCTTCCTGGAGGAAAAGGCCATAGAATGTTATTGAATGGACATGGGAATAATCCACTATTTCTGGGATGGGCGGGACAAATTGTTCTTTTGGCCGCTGTCGGAGACAGGATGCTGGGCTCGATGGACCCTTGGTCTGTCCCGGCATGCCGATGCTTATGTACTTAATTATTTTTGTTTTGAAGGCACCTATTACAAGCAGATCAAGGGTACTATGATTTGAGCCACCATGGCCTCATCTATTACCAACTTATATGTTGCTGATTTTGAAAAGATATTTTTAGAAGTACATGAATATCAGGATTCTATAGCTATGTGGCATCGATATATAGATGACATTTTCATCATCTGTTATGTGAGTGAGAATGAACTTATCTCCTTCTACAAATGGCTGAACAATAGAGATCCTGATCTGAAATTCCAGATGAATTATGACAAGACTAAAATACCATTTTTGCATAGTATGATCAAGTATGAAAAAGACAAATTCAGTACAAGTTTATACTGAAAATATATCAATGTTAATAAAATATTGCATCATACAAGTTGTTATAGCCAGTACTTGAAAAAGAATCTACCTTTTAGCCGATTCGATTCCTAAGGGTTAAATGTATACACTCAGATAAAGAAGATTTCACAGGAGTAATCTGTCCAATCTGCTCAGGAATTAACTTTGCAGGTTTTATTGTGAAAGCAGAGACAGGATGTAGATTATTCTACTTAAAAATAATCTTGATTAGGACGGAAACTGAAGATGGTAAAAAAACAATACCAGAAGGAACAATTTTCACTTCATAAACTAAAATATGCCTAGGCTTATTCTATAAAGTACGCCTAAATTTAGGCGTGGTTTATAGAATACACCTAGCGCCCATCTACGTGACTAAAGTTAGTCACAGGCAGTTATGCCAAGTAAAACTTGGTGTAAATGCTGACACCTAAATTAGGCACGGACTGGGTGTATTGTATAACAGTTTACCCGCCCATGCCCCTTTTCCAACTATGCACCTTAGATGTTACGCGCAGTACTTTACAGAATACACTTGGATAGTTGTGGCCATAAATTTTAATTAATGCCAATTAGTGTCAATTGCTTGTTAATTGGCAATTATCAGCGCTGATTGGCTTGTTAGCTAATTAAGATACATGCGCAATGCCAGAATAGAAATGGATTTGCACACACAACTTTAGTCACACAATATAGAATCATGGGGAAACCGGCGACGGTCAGCATTTTTTGGCTGCCGGCAGTGGTATGCCTAGATATTCAATGTTGGGCCATGTCTGGGCTCTGGCATTGAATATTTGGGTTTGTGTAGCTGACTGTCTCTTATTGTTAAGCGCCTAAGTGAAACTGAACAAAGATAGAACTGTGTATTATGTGGTCAGATTAGTCTGGTTAACATAGGCGGTTCAGTGCTGAATATTGGCATTTAACTGTACTCATGTCAACTTCAGGTGAGGAGTGGGAATGACCAGTGCGATAGTCCAGTGTGAAAGAACAAGTCTTTAATATGTGTATATAGTCGCTTGCTTAAAAACATTACTTCAGCCCAGTAAAAATTGATATTTGCTTGAGTTTTTACTGTTCTGATGTCATGTTTTTAAGCAAGTGACTATATACACTTATTAAAAGACTTGTTCTTTCAACCTGGACTATTGCACTAGTCATTCCCACTCCTCACCTTGGTTTGCTTGATTTCTTCTGGGATTGCTTGGTTTTCCTTTTTTTGTTGGACTTAAGTTTCAACTCCTCTAAGGCCGGTCTTAGCAATTGCAGAGCCCTTTGCAGACCACTTCAGTGGGGCCCTCTTCCCATGCACACCACCGCCCTGCCCTGGTCTGCCCCCCCCACATAGCCCCTCCCTTACTTAGTCCTGCCCCTGTTAACAAGATTTTTTTAATTTATAAATTAAAATTAAAATCCTCTCACTTCATACCTTAACATGCATCCGCTACGTTTCAGTAGAGAGCGGCAGGCAGCTTCAACAATTTTCATATCCCATCAGCCGCTGAACCCAGAGGCTCCTCTCTGCTGCATCCCACCCTCTTTTGATGCCATTTCCTGCTTCCGCAAGGGTGGGACTCGGCAAGTGACATCAAAAGAGGGCGGGATGCAGCAGCGAAGAGGCTCTGGGTTCAGCGGCTGATGGTATATGAAAATTTCTACCGCTGCCTGCCGCTCTGTACTGAAACGTGGATGTACATTAAGGCATGGAGCAGGGAGGTGTTTCAAGACAAGGGGACAGACATGCCAGGGATGTGAGGCCCCTAGGAGCATGAGGCCCTGTATGACAGTCCCTGTTGCCCCTGCCTAAGACCGGCCCTGAACTCTCCCATGGACCTCTCACAAAATAGATAGCTGTGAGTTTGGCCATTAGTGCTGATATTCAGTGGGCCTTTTACATATTTATCAAATTAATATATTTATAAATGATCTACATATGGAAATAACTAGTGAGGTAATTAAATTTGCAATTGAAGCAACGTTATTCAAAGTTGTTAAATCGCAAAAGGATTGTGAAAAATTGCAAGATGACCTTACGAGACTGGGAGACTGGGCATCCAAATGGCAGATGATGTTTAATGTGAGCAAGTACAAAGTGATGCATGTGAGAAAGAGGAACCCAAACTATAGCTACGTGATGCAAGGTTCTGGTCACCGCATCTCAAAAAAGATATAGTGAAATTAGAAAAGGTACAGAGAAGGGCGATGAAAATGATAAAGGGGATAGGATGACTTCCCTATGAGAAAAGGCTGAAATGGCTATGGCTCTTCAGCTTGGAGAAAAGACAGCTGAGGGGAGTTATAATAGAGGTCTATAAAATAATGAGTGGAGTAAAACAGGTAGACGTGAATCTCTTATTTACTCTTTCCAAAAATACTAGGACTAGGGGGCATGCAATGAAGCTACAAAGTACCGTATTTTTCGGACTATAAGACGCACCGGACCATAAGACGCACCTAGGTTTTAGAGGAGGGAAATAGGAAAAAAAAAATTTTCCTTTTTCCCTCCTCTAAAACCTAGGTGCTCCGATGCGTCTTGTCCGAGTTTTGGATCGCCGTCCCCTACTTACGCGATGCCATGTTCCCTGGTGGTCTAGTGACGTCGGGGCAGGAAAGAGCCCCCTCTTTCCTGCCCATCGCGCTGCTCTCCGTGCTCCTGACTGCTTCCTGACGGTCTCGGCGAGATTCAAAATGGCCGCCGAGATTCTCGCTACCTTCGGACTATAAGACGCACCCCCCATTTTCCTCCCAAATTTTGGGGGAAAAAAGTGCGTCTTATAGTCCGAAAAATACGGTAGTAAATTTAAAATGAATCAGAGAAAATATTTTTTCACTCAATGTGTAATTAAACTCTGGAACTCGTTGCCAGAGAATGTGGTAAAAGCAGTTAGTTTAGTGGGTTTAAAAAAGGTTTGGATAGCTTCCTAAAAGAGAAATTCATAAGCCATTATTAAAATGGACTTGGGAAAATCCGCTGCTTATTTCTAGCATAAGCAGCATAAAATGTATTGTACTATTTTAGGATTTTGCCAGGTATTTGTGACCTGGACTGGTCACTGTTGGAAACAGGATATTGAGCTTGATGGACCTTCAGTCTGTTCCAGTATGGCAACACTTATGTATAAAGGAGCACTAGCATTTTTAGTGCACACTAAAAATAAGCATACGCTAAACACTAGAGACGCCCATATATTCCTATGGGCATCTCTAGCTTTTAGCGCACGCTAAAAATGCTACCACGCTTTTCCAACATACGCAAAACCATGTATCATGAAAACATTAACCTTGATACCTTCCTTGATAAACTAGACCCAAACTCTGGAGAATATCCAGCAGATCGGTCTTGGTCAAACTTCACCCAGAATACAGACAAAATAGTTGCACAGGTAACCAGAAAACTCTCATCTGCTCATTGTCAACTCAACACATGTCCCAACTATTTAATGAAATCACCACCTGACCAATTCATTGTAGATCTTACATCCCATCTAAACTACATGTTCCAACAAGGCTTATTCCCCCAAGGACAAAAGCAACATTATACTTACACCATTACCAAAAGACACCAGGAAGAAATCAAATGATATCACCAACTATCATCCTGTGGCATCTATCCCACTGAGAACCAATTGATGGAAAGTATCGTAGCTAAACAACTCACGGGGTATATTGACAAATTCTCAATACTTCAGACCCCTCCATAATACAGAAACTGTACTGGTATCTATTCTTGCCAAATTCAAACAAGAAATTGCACTAGGTAAAAACATTCTCCTACTTCAATTCGACAAGTCTAGCGCATTCGATATAGTAGACCACAATATACTACTAAGTATACTCAACAGGATAGGAATCGGAGGGAATATATTCAAATGGATGAAGGGGTTCCTTTCCACAAGGTCATATCAAGTAAAGTCAAACTCCAACATCTCTCCACCCTGGGAAACCGACTGCGGACTACCTCAGGGATTACCCCTCTCACCCATCCTTTTCAACCTAATGATGACCCCCTTAGTCAAGTCTCTTTTCAATCAAGGCCTTAACCCTTTTCTGTATGCAGATGATGTCACAATATACATACCTTTCAAACCAAACCTTTCAGAAATCACCAATATAATAAAAAAACAGCCTAAACCTAATGGATACCTGGGCTATGACATTACTGCTACTACTACTACTACTTAACATTCCAACTAAAACTCAATAAATAAAAAAACACACTGCCTTATTCTTTCATCTCAACATTTTACAAACTACCCCACAGCCATACATACCCTGGAACACACTCTTCCAATCTCAAATAACCTCAACATCCTCGGCATTATTATTGACAGCAACCTAACGCTAAAGAACCCAGCCACCGCCATTACAAAGAAAATGTTCCACACAATGTGGAAACTGAAATGGGTAAAACAATTCTTCTCGAGGGAAACTTTTTGCAACATGATTCAAACGATGGTATTGACACATGTCGATTACTGCAGTGGAGTATATCTGGGTTGCAGGGAACAAATCCTAAGGAAACTTCAGACTGTTCAGAATACGGCAGCCAGGCTTATCTATGGAAAATCTAAATTTGAAAGCGCAAAACCCCTCCGGGAAAAACTACACTGGCTACCAATCAAGGAACATATCACTAAGGAATGTATCGCTTTCAAGATTTGTACCTTTGTTCACAGAATAATACATGGTCTAGCTCCGAGCTATATGTCTGAACTAATCGACTTACCAATTAGAAACACAATTGAATCAGCCGGAACATACTTAACTCTTCACTTCCCAAGTTGTAAAAGCCTGGAATTCTCTACCAAAACGCCTGAAACGTACGAATAATCATCTAGAATTCAGAAAAAAAACTAAAAACTCACCTGTTCAAGAAGGCATATCCCACAGTATCTGACATACACACCGAATAATGAAATATGGCATTTTAATCAGGAAACGGACAGTTTTCAACCCCTATGCATGATCACACCCTAACATTTTGTCTGAATCACCCCAACCTATTTACCGATACTTCTTTACTGTACTTGTCACGGTAATAGTACCCCTATACTGTATTTGTTCACACTGGAGTCTGTAACCACCTCTCTAGAAATATGTAAGCCACTTTCAGCCTACTAATAAGTGGGAAAAGGTGGGATACAAATGCAATAAATAAATAACAAATAAATAAACACATAAATAAAAGACCCCCCCCCCCCCTCAGTGACACTAACTGGTTAAGTGCAACTGAAAATCAGTGTATAGCTCTGCACAAACGATTTAACCAGCCAGGAACTTCACCCGGGTAATCGCTTTGAATATAGACCCCAATAATTTCTTAGAGTTGTAGGACTAGGCCTGGTTTCAGCTCCAGTGTACCTTATTCTACATCAGGGAATGCAATCTACTTTGCTTCTTCTCAGTCAGAACCATTCTTAAGGGAAGAATCCTGCCTGTCACAGGCTTAATGTAAATCAATTACATGTATTCTGTTTTTTATATACATGTACAATTCTTAAGGTGTGTAAATATCTAATATAAATATATTAGAAATGTGTTTATTTTAGATATTTCCACATCTTAAGTTTTTAAAAAGTAATTTAAAATTAAAAAGATTTTGTAAACAGTGGTTTCTTTGCCATATAGATATTAAAATAAAAAGCATTCTTGTCTTTCAGTTCTTATGAAGCAACCGTATAATGCATCTTCTACATTGCAGGTTCTAATTTTAGTGGACAAAATCTTTCTGGAAAAGGGATTTAACTTGCAATCCCTCACATAACACATTTTATAAAGCTGCTACACAGTCTCAGCATTAATGGATGGCTGGAGGCTATTCTGAATAGATATTATGTGGGTCAGTTCCCTCAAGTTCACTCAATTCTGTACAAAAATAATCAGACCTACTTGCTGTGTTCTCGCTATTCATCTTTTCTGGCATTGGCGAGGAACTCTCCAGGTATGGATGATATCCTCGAACGCTAAAAATTCTGCAAGGGAGAAAAGTCTAGAAAGGATTTTTACTGCTGCATGACCCTCAGAAACACTTCTCACTCATGACCTACAGTACCTAGACCTCTGAATGTGACAAATGCAAAAGCGTCTGAGCAGCAGAATGAACTAGGGGGATGTGAGTTAACCAAATTTTCCAACACTCGTGCCCCCTTCCAAAATAAACAAATCAAAAAAAGTGCATGTTAAAAATGTGAGTGACAGGCTTATTTTCGAAAGAGAAGGGCGCCCATCTCCCGACACAAATCGGGAGATGGGCGTCCTTCTCTCAGGGTCACACAAATCGGCATAATTGAAAGCCGATTTTGGGCGCCCTCAACTGTTTTCCATCGCGGGGATGACCAAAGTTCACGGGGCACGTGTCGGCAGTGTAGCAAAGGCGGGGCTGGGGCATGCTTAAGAGATGGGCATCCTCGGCCGATAAAGGAAAAAAGAAGGTCGTCCCTGACGAGCACTTGGCCGACTTTACTTGGTCCATTTTTTCTTGCGACCAAGCCTCAAAAAGGTGCCTGAACTGACCAGATGACCACCGGAGAGAATTGGGGATGACCTCCCCTTACTCCCCCAGTGGTCACCAACCCCCTCCCACCCTAAAAAAAACTTAAATTTTTTTTTTGCCAGCCTCAAATGTCATACCCAGCTCCCTGACAGCAGTATACAAGTCCCTGGAGCAGTTTTAGTGGGTACTGCAGTGCACTTCAGGCAGGCGGACCCAGGCTCACCCCCCCCCACCCCACCTGTTACACTTGTGGTGGTAAATGTGAGCCCTTCAAAACCCACCAGAAACCCACTGTACCCACATGTAGGTGCCCCCTTCACCCCTTAGGGCTATGGTAGTGGTGTACAGTTGTGGGGGGGGGGTGGGGTTGGGGGGCTCAGCACACAAGGTAAGGGAACTATGCACCTGGGAGCCCAGTTGATGTCCTGACATGTGAGGGGGACCAGTGCACTACGAATGCTGGCTCCTCCCACAACCAAATGGCTTAGATTTGGTTGTTTCTGAGATGGGCGTCCTCGGTTTCCATTTTCGTCGAAAACCGGGGACGACCATCTTTAAGGATGATCATCTCTAAGGTCGACCTAAATGTTGAGATTTGGGCTTCTCCGACCGTATTATCAAAACGAAAGATGGATGCCCATCTTGTTTCAATAATACGGGTTTCCCCGCCCCTTCATGGAGCTGTCCTGTGAGGATGGCCCCAGGAAAACTTGGGCGCCCCATTCGATTATGCCCCTCAATGTCTACATATTATGCAAGTCCTATGTTTTTTAAAAGCTAAGGTCTTATTACTTACTAAAAAACTAAATATAATGTTGTTTTATTGTTAAACTGATCTTCAAATGTAGAAATGGAATCAAGCAGATGTAAAAAATACCACCGATAGCGCTATTTAACTGGCCAGCAACAGCTCATGTCCGGTTAAATAGTGCTTAGTAAGCTAACACTAATAGTCCACATGAGATAGCTGGTTATCTCCACTGAATATTAGTGCTTAGTGGCTAGCCGCTAACCCCCAGATTCTATATAGCATGACTGAAATTATGTGCACAAATCTGGTCATATTCTGGATTTGCGCACAATTTAATTACCTTAACAAGCCAATCAGTGCCAATAATTGCCAATTAACAAGCATTAATTAGAATTTACATGCATAACTTACTAAGTGTATTCTGTAAAGTGGTGCGCATAAATTCTAAGGTGAGCTGCCAAAAAGGGGGCACGGCCATAGACCTGGAATGGGCAGGTCATGGGTGTTCCAAATAATTGCATGCAGGGTTATAGGCTATACCTGCTCTGCGCCTAACTTATGCGCTAGTATTTATACCAAGTTTTACTTAGCGTCAGTGCTTTTTTTGTGCCGGTACGTGCCGTAACAGCGTACCGGCACCTTTTTTGTGAGGTCCGGCTCACCTGCCCGCTCCCTTCCATTCGTGCACCTGTGCTCCCTGCTTTGAAATCTTTAATTTACCCAAAGTCGCGGCAAACCGGCAGTAAAAGCAGCAGGCAGGCTCGCCTCCTCGTCCCATCCCGCCTTCCTCTGATGTAATTTCCTTTCCGTGAGGGCAGGATGAGCTGAGAGGAAAGGGAAACGACGAGGAGGTGAGCCTGCCTGCCTGCTGCTTTTACTGCCGGTTCGCCGCGACTTCGGGTACACTAAAGATTTCAAGGCAGGGAGCACAGGTGCATGAATGTAGGGGGGGGGGAGCTGAGGGAGGGCGGGGGGAGCTGGGGTTTTGGATGAATCGCTGGACATGGAGGAGAGGGCAGGAGAATTGCTGGACATGGAGGGGAGGGGAGGGGAGGGCAGGGGAGAGAAGAATTGCTGGACATGGATGTGAGGGGAGGGGAGGGCAGGGGAGAGAAGAATCGCTGGACATGGATGGGAGAGAAGGGGAGAGGAGACATGCTGGACATGGATGGGAGGGGAGGGCAGGGGAGAGAGGAGACATGCTGGACATGGATGGGAGGGCAGGGAAGAGAGAATTGCTGGACATGTATGGAAGGGGAGATGGGAGGGGAGAAAGGAGAATTGCTAGACATGGATGGGAGGGGAGATCAGGGGAGAGGAGAATCACTGGACATGGATGAGGAGAGAGATATTCACTGGACATGGATGGCAGGGGAGGACAGGGGGCAGAGGAGAATCGCTGGACATGGATGAGAGGGGAGGGCAGGGGAGAGAGACATGCTGGACATGGCTGGGAGGGGAGGGCAGGGAAGAGAGAATTGCTGGACATGGATGGGAGGGGAGGGCAGGGGAGAGAGGAGAATCGCTGGACATGGAGGGGAGGGCAGGGGAGAGGAGAATCGCTTGACATGGATGGCAGGGGAGGACAGGGGGCAGAGGAGAATTGCTGCACATGGATGAGAGGAGAGGGAAGGGGAGAGAGGAGATATACTGGACATGGATGGGAGGGGAGGTCAGCGAAGAGAGATTTGTTGCACATGGATGGAAGGGGAGAGCTGGGGAGAGAAAGAATCATTGGACATGAATGAGAGGGGAGGGAATGAGAGAGAGGAGAATCACTGGACATGGATGGCAGGGGGGAAAGGGAATAGAGGAGAATCGCTGGACATGGGAGGGGAGGGCATGGGAGAGAAGAGACATGCTGAACATGGATGGAGGGGAGGGAAGACAGGAAGGAGATGCACATGGATGGGAGGGCAGGGAAGAGGAGAAATGCTGGAAATGGATGGAGAGGAGAGCAGGAGATAGAGGAGAATTGGCGGGGAGAGAGGAGAAATGCTGGACTTGGATGGAGGAGAGGGGAGAGAGAATTATTGCTTTATATAAACTGTAGAAATATGCTAGCCCTTGCTCTCAGTAAAATGTAGGCCAATGGCCCAGGCTAAGAGCTAGACCTCTTGAAATCCAAAAATCATCTTTGATACAAAATATATTTCACTGCAGCTCAAGCTGAAATGAATTCCCAGAGAGCTAGGCCTGTAAAAATCAGAGATCACCTTTGACACAGTTACATTTCACTGTGGCAAGTGCTGAAATTAGGTAATTGAGCGCTGGCAAGGGAGGGGGCATTTACTCTTGTCCACAATCCTGGGACTGGCACCTGTGAGAAGTCATGAGCTAAGATGTTTTGATTAAAATGAAAGATAGTAGAGGGTCAGATGCAAGTAGAGGGAGGGGGGAGCTGAAGTGAGCAAAATGACCTGTGAAGTCATCTCACAAGATGCGCTCTGAGCATATCTTGTTTATACTTAGAGCTTGAGAATATGATGAAGTCATCCTTATCAACTGATAAGGGCCAAGAGCCCTGGTGAGAAAGCTAGGGTCCATTGGAATCAATGGGGCCAAAATAGTATAAAAGGAGCAGTCAGAGGGGTATTAGATCAGAAAGAAGACTCCAGAGGGCTGTAGTCGTGTCGTGAAGTGCTGTTCCACCATATGAATGCCTGTTTTGCCTGTACTGCTATTGGTGAGATTGTAATAAACTATCTTCTTATATCCCAGTGAGTCCTTCTGATTATGGAGCTTGTCAGTGCCCAGTTTATAATATTATATCTACTGAATACTGGGTTTCTTTCTAATTAAGGAGCCTGCTGCTGCTCTGTGTGAAACTGTCATGGGCAGATATAAGGTTGGGGTAATTAAGTATTTAGAGGGGATATGCAATTCTGTTCAGGATAGTAAAAGGGCCATGGCTCCGCTGCCCAAATGGAGATGGCAGACCTAAATAAACAGAACACAGGGGAGGGAAGAGAGAGGAGAAGTGCTGGACATAGATGGAGGGGAGAAAAGAAAAAAAGAAGAATATGCACATGGATGGATATGAGGGAAAGGGAAGAGAGGAGAAAAACTGCATATGGATGGAGAAAATAGGCAAATGCTGGATCCATGTTATACCTCCTCCAGTCAATTTCACGGAGGAGGACCCAGCTTTTACGTATGATGTAGGGCAAGAAATGAAGAAGAAAGGAGGAAAGTTAAGAAATAAATGCAAAGGAAGCCCTGGAAACAGAGTTAAGAGAACAGATAGAGAGCAGCAGAATCAGAGACTGGGACCAATAAGGATTGAAAAACAAAGTCACCATTTTAGTGTTTGGAATATGTCCAATTTGAGAATTTACATCTGCTGTCTTATTTTGCACTGGGTATTCTGGAGCTGTAACAGCTTAGAGAAATTATTAATAATGGAAAAAAAATCACATTATTTTTGTCTTCTATAGTAGTATAATATTTTCAATGATGTCTATTTATGTGTGCCATGGCTGGTATAAGGGGTGTGGCTAATGTGGGTGTGGCTACAATAGGGGTGGAGCCATATGTGATGACCCCCGCCCATAATGAATACTGGCACCTTTTTTCTACAAAAAAAGCACTGCTTAGCATAAATAGATGCACCTAGAGTTAGGCGCCGGCATGGCTGCTAGGTGTATTCTATAAACCCATTAAGCATATCTTATGAACTGCGAGGTTTATAGAATACTCTAGGTGGAAATTTTTTTTGGCACCAATATTTCAGGTGCCATATATATAAAATCTAGTCTTAACTGGCTATGTTGCGTGACAGCTCTCTAGGTGCGAATATTCAACACTAAACCTGCTAAATTGAATGGTTAAGATAGGTCGCTTAAATAGCAGGCCTATCTTAACCACTATTAACTTACCCCCCTGACAGGTGGACCCAGGCCCATTCCTCCCCATCCCTGTTAAACTTGTGGTGAAACTGTGAGTCCTCCGAAACTCACAGAAACCTACTGTACCCTCATATTGGTGCCCCCTTCACCCAGAAGGGCTATTGTAATGGTGTACAGTTGGGGGTAGTGGGTTTTATGTTGGTTTTGGGGGAGGGTTCAGCAGACAAGGGAGCAGCGGTGAGATGCGTACCTGGACGCATTTGTTTGAAGTCCACTACAGTGCCCCCTAGAGTGCCCCATTGCTCTTCTGGCACATCTGTGTGGCCAGTCTACTAAGAATGCTGGCTCCTCCTACATCCCAATGGTTTGATTTTGTGCATGTTTCACTTGGATGTTTGTTTTCAAAAATGGAACAAAAAGATAAACACACAGATACATCTAGCATATAGTAACTTAAAAAATAAAAAAAAAGATAAGATGTTTTTCTGTTTTGAAAATGGCTATATTCCCCACTTGAATTTTGGATGTTTTTTTTAGCAAAACATCCAAAGTTGGATTTAGACGTAATATTGAAAATGCCCCTTATATGTAACTTTGTAAGTCTAAGCTCTTTGGAAATATGCTTCTATGTAACTTAGGGGTCCTTTTACTAAGGTGCACTGAAAAATGGCTTGTGGTATTGTAGGCACGGGTTTGGGCGCGCACAGAATCATTTTTCAGCGCACCTGTAAAAAATGCCTTTTTGATTTTGCTGCATGTCCATTTTAGACCTGCAACCTTACCACTGGCCATTGATCTAGCGGTAACCAGGTGGTAATGACCTATGTGCGCCAAATGCCACTTAGCATGTGTCCGATATGCGTGTCCGAAATAAAAATTATTTTTCAGATGTGCGGCAAAAATTAAATTACCGCAAGAGCCACACGGTAGCCATGCGGTAACTCCATTTTGGCACACGTTGGACATTCTTAATCCCTCATGTATAGTCCCAGCCAAAATGAACACTTTTTAAAAGCTAGTGGGAAAACCCAATGTGGAAACTTTTCTCTATACACATGTGAATTCCCTTTGCAAAAGGGGCAATATACATGTTGAGTTTATTCCCATCCAAGCTAGAAGTATACCACATCCAAACCACACCCTCTTGAAATCTCTACATGGTATGGATCTCCTCATGTAAATAGCTACTTCCTGAAACTGGCAGTTACATGTGTATGCAACAGACAGGTGTAAATGTTGGTAGTTACACATGGATATATTTCTAAAATAATGGCCATGGTTAAAGGAACTGAATATTCATATTGACCATTGACTTCCAGCCCCTCTCCATATAGAAGTAATTTTCGGCAGGCTTCAAGTAAAACACCTTGGTTATCCACAGAGTGACTGAATATTGCCGCGACACAGATAGTAGTCAGAGATTAGCAGTGAATGTTTATGTTGACCACACATATAGAAGGCTTAAAGTAAAATACCTTGGCTATTCATACAGCAGCTGATCATTGTTGCCCTAATGGGGCTCTTTTACTAAGCCTGTGGTAGGGCGCACTAAATTGACCCTACCACTGGGGTAGCGCAAGTGCCTGGCGATAGTTCTGAAGTTGGTGTGTGCAACGGGGGGGCATCCCTGGCAGTAATCAGAAACACGGTCACATTGCCGTGCACTGCCTGATTACCACACAAGTCGCACCTGAGCCCTTACCGCTAAGTAAATAGGTGGTAGTAAGGGCTCAGGTCGTAAATAGCCGCATTCTACTTCTAATATCCGTTTACTGCCCCTTTTTTAAAAAAAGGCCTTTTTACCGGCTGCTGTAAAATATGGTCCAGCGCGTGCCAATTTCACACTCCCATACTAGCACAGGCCACTTTTTACTGTAACTTAGTAAAAGGGCCCCTAAGTGTTCCATTCCTGTACAGACAGTGCCAGGATGATTAGATGAATTTTCACCTCCGCACTATCTGTATAGGAGCTCAATAAGTGGATAGTGGACTTAAGCATTTATCAACCATTTCTCTTAGACTTCTACTTGCAAATGAAAAGACCTTAAAAAGTAAGATTAGAGAATTAGGGACTAATTTATGTCAGTTGTTCAGCGCTGCGTGCGTCTGGTAGTGCTATACAAATGCTAATAATAATACTAATTTACTAGGCTGCATTAGATGTTTGTTTAATCAGTACTGTTTAAGAAGGCTTATTCCCCAGGTTTAACTTAACTTGAATTAACTCTCACTATTTTAAGATTCAAGGACATTAATTACTTGTTATTATCTCTTGCCTTATTGCTGTTCAATTGTTATTTTATTTCTTATTGTCAATTTGTATAATTATTCTTATTGCACTGTAGCCTTACTACAGATTTATGTAAGCCACTTTGAGCCTGCAATCAGTGGGAAAATGTGGGATATAAATGTAATAATAAATAAATAAATAATGTTTCTGTAGGTTTTAAAATGTGTTAAAAAAATCACTTAACATGTGGCAAAAGTCACTACTGCATATTAAATTTCATAACAAATCAATAAACTACAGAGTGGTTCTTAGCTTTCACCTTTCCATAATTCCTTACCCCATGCCTCAACAAAGTCATCGACATCTCCAGGCTTCACTATGTCCATTAGGTGCTTGTAAAATCTAATCTGGGTCCATAGCCTTTCAGAATGCACCATTCAGAATCCCAGGGGCAAATCTAACCCCTTCTCTTTTTTTACACAAATGTTAAAATAAACCAAATGATTGTCTGGCCAGGGAACTAAATTCATCTGAATTTCCTCTACCCAACAGGAATGCACATCTATATTATTCATAAATACCAATCCAAAGTATTCCCCATAGCATACACCAGTCCTAGAGACCCAAATTGTTCAATATATTTAGTACCCAACTGAGATATGTCTCTACCTATTCCCCAATTAAAAGTACCTAACACTATTAGATTGTGAATCTACAAAGCGCCATTCACCATCACCTGAATCACTTCCTGGCTGCTTGTATTGAGGGAGCATGATAAACTAAAATATGCATTCATACGTCCCCTTTCCAATAAGTTTAATCAAACAGTACTCCACCTCTCAATACTCTGCAATACCTCATGATGCAAACTCAGCGAATCTTCAATAACAAACACCACCCCTCTCTGTCTTTCTGCCTGCTTGAACTATAAATCCAATAGTAGCTATGAGGGCAGAGCTAGTTTAGAATAACAACATCTGCTTTACGCAGCCAATTTTCTGTATTTGCTAAATGTCAAATCGGTAATCTTCCTTCATTTACATATCATATTTTTCTTAGTTCGTTAGCTGTTTTAGTCCAGAGAATATCAGTGGTTACCATTATGCTGATGACATTGAGCAAGTGGCATATATAAATTCCCTTAATCCTTACCTCCTCTCTTGCTTACAACCATTTGAAGTCAAACCTACTGAAATCACAGACTGTGCGGATCACAGGTAAACCTTTTAGGCCAAATATCACACCAGTGTCTGTGAGCTTTCTGATTACCCTTGTGGATTCACTTAAGACGTGCATCTAACTTATGCATATTCATTGTGGATATCCTAAAAACCTAATTGGCTTGGTTTGCCCTGAGGACTGGGTTGAGAACCACAGGCTATAGTGTACTTGGATACTGGATAATCCAGTGGCATAAACAAATTTATAGGTTTAGAACTATGGCTGGGACTGGTATGAGACTGGGAGGTCATAAGCTGCACAGCACGCTCTTTCAGTGTCTCCTAAATCAGTTCTAGGCAAACAAAAACAGTATAGCTGTGGCAGAACAGGGGACTTCCATGCTTTGTGATTTGTATTGCTGCCCCATGATACTTTTTCCCTCCAGGGTATTTCCATAGTTTGGCCAGCAGTTGGTGTCTTACCTCTGCATTATAGCTGTAACAGGTCTCTTTTCTTTTTAGCTACATTCCCCAAAAGGGAAAGGTAACCTGAGGTGTCATTGGTCAAACATCCTTAGTGCTAATGCTCTGTGCCCTGATTGGCCCTGAAGCCAAAAACTTAGCCCAGAATGTGCAAGAACTCTTCAGTCTCAGTTGGGAGTGTGGGGGGAGTAGACCTCTTCATTGAGGCCCTGTTCAATTCCTATGAACAGTTTCTTTTTTCCTGACCTCCCCAGGTACTGCTTAGGTAATAAAAACTGTTCGGTTAGATTTAACACCAAATCCTTGTTAGTTACCTGCTCCTGTTTGCTGTTTAAACTGTTACTGTTCACTGTTCTACGGACTAAGAATCCTGGCAGTTAGTGTTCTTGGTCTGTGGGTGTTTTCTGGGAACTGTGGGACCCCTAGGATTGTGGCCCAGTGCCCCTAGTAAGCACCAGGGGAATAACTTTTAGGTGGGAGAACTTGTCCAGAGGCAAGCAGGTGAGGAGGGTATGATGGTGTAGGGGCATGTGTACAGACGAGCATGGGCAGTGCTGGGCCACACCCTTCAAGTGGCCACAGGGTTAACCCCAGGTGTGCTAATGGTAATATTAAGGTGTTATGTGATAGCAGTCAATAGGCAGGTCTTTGTTTTTTTTCAGGAAATGGCCGTGCGGCCATTTCGGGGGCAGCACTTACCGCCACCCATTGAGGTGGTGCTAAGGGCTCCCGCGCTTACCCAGTGGTAACCAGGCAGCTTGCGGCACTGCCTGATTACCACCGGGTACACACCTGCGCTACAAAAATAAAAATATTTTTGTAGCGCCAGATAAGACATGCGCTGGGGGTGGGAACTACCGCTGGGCTGCTGCAGTAGCCTGGCAGTACTTCCCTTTTAGAGAGTGGTAAGCCTGTGTTGGTCTTACCACCGCTTTGTAAAAGGACGCCCTACAGAATGTCAACATGGTGGCAATATAAGCTGAAATACTCTAAAACCCTGAAGAGGGCCAGTGTAATGGCAAGAAAGGCTAGAAAGCCATACCTCTGAATAGGAACACCTAAAAGGCACTGAGGAGCATGCTTTAGTGACAGAGAAAAGCTAGGTGTCTGTTCCTAAGGCATTTTTATAGGACCAGAAAAATTGATGTCCTTGGACTGCAGCAAAGTCAACAAATAAAGTAATGGAAATTTGAAAAGAACTTTGAAGAGCGTTCAAGGCTCATCAGTGATGTTAGGATGGCAGTTTCCCACTGTCATACCAGGTTCAAGTTTTCTTGGAGTTGGGCTGTTTGGAACTGCAGGACAAAATCAGTGGTAGAACACCCAAGAGGATCAGCGCAGCACCCAGACTGATTGCAAGGCCTTAAAACATCTGAAGAGTGCCAATACAGCAGTAAGATTGAAGGAACATGAATACTTGAGACAGTCTGAATTTTTAGGACTATTCAGGTTCAAGGATGGCTTTCTCAAACCAGACAAACAATAACATACCATACTTCAGAGAAGCAATTACAACATTCATAATCCAAAGTACTAATTCATCTTTACTAGATTTTAATAACCAGGAAGGAGAGGAATCCTAAAGACAAGGAGTGAGTGGCTTTAAATTCACAAATGACTTCTCTGTGATTGTATTCTTTAGATAATTAAATTTTTCTTTCAGTGTGGAATTACAATATAATTGGTGTCTGGATTTTCTGTTGGAATCACTGACATTCTTTTAGAGCAGATTAATATATGTTCTCCTGAATGCATTAGTGAAGGCGATGGGGAGAATAAAGTCACGCTTAGCATGTAAACTAATTCATTTCTTAGACATTATGTCATTGCCAGTGCTTATAATAGGGTGCATTAGAAAAGATTTCAATTTTAACAAGCTCTCTAATTTAAACATTTATATTTCAAATACAAGGTGATTACATTTGCAAACAGGAGCAAGAGTTAGGCCATTATTAAGTATGTTTTTCTTTTCTAATGTGAATTGCCTATTAGGTTATAAATTAATATTTCACAAGGCGCTCTTTCCTTAGCTGAAGATATATCTTGTTTCTTCCTCCCACCCTTCCTATCTGTCTTTCACTTACGCCTTGTTCTAGCTGAAAAGAAATGAAGGGAAAGCCAATGAGGAAAGAAAGTGTGTGTGTGTGAGGGGAGGGGGGGTCTATGCAACAAGAAGAAAAGTGAGCAGCTAATAGCATGTTATTAATTTTTTGTAATTTTTTTTTTTTTTTGCATTTTGAGAAGTCATTATTCAAATTCCAAAACACAAGGAACCACAACACAGGTCCAACAATAAAAGAAAAAACACTTCTAATCATTTTCAGTTTTTTTTTCTTTTAACTGGATATAACAAAAAGAAAAATGCCCCCCACCCCCCTTACAAAACCAAAGGTCCATCCAGAAAGGAGCACAGGAATCCAAAACAGTTCAAACAGTTCAAGGCGCAACACCCTATTGCCACCCCCTCCCCCCCGAACCCAATCCCATACAAACAAACATTTAACAAAAGGAACAACAAATTAAAAAAGGGCTCCATATAGTCTCACATTTAACCAGTGTATGATTGCGCACAGCCATCTGGCAGTAGTTGTCTGGCCCACAACACCCTTTGTAGTCCATTAGCCACCTTACACTACCTCTCCCAAAATGTGGTAGGGGTCCTGGATGGGGAAAGAAATAGGGATAGGGTGCAATGGGAAGGCAAGGGTCAGTCACTGGGGGTAATGGGAGAGGGCATATCTGTGTAATTTTGTTAGCATTTCATATTTTTGTCCATTTAGCACCAGTTCACCCTTATTATTATTATTTACTACAATAAATTCCTTCAATTGCCTATGCGAACTGTGTCTAAATGAGTTGATTTTGCACAGCCATTGCATGCTTGCCCAGCTTTTCCATTATCATTGCTTTCTATTTCTATAGAGGTTGCTTGTATTGGTTTGGGTATTCTCCTCTGTACTGCTGGGTTCTGCAGCATGCAGCAGGCCTTTGCTGGAGTGCAGAGCAATTCACCAGCATTCCAAAAGTTCTTTCAATTACAATGCTGGTCCTTCTCTAGTCTTCATTATAGCAGTGCTCTGGGACACTTGCTGAGTGCATTCGCATGCAAAGGTGGAAGAGTAGAGCATGTCTAAGAATGTTACCGTGACATGGCAGCACACAGCATTACAATTTGCAGAGCTTGACAGCAATGACAATGGCATATTGCTGATCTCATGGGAGGGGGTTAGAGAGTAACAATTCTGCAGCTAAAAGTGAAGGTGGGTGTTGTGAGTTCACCAAGCAGCTACCCACCAGTTATCCTGCCATGCCCAAAACAGTGATGTATTCCAGATTGGCACGATATATATGAATCATGGCATGATCTTGGATAGCATGCACAGACATTTGTTATAATGTTTGCTGCATTGTAGATCACTTGCATATTTAAAAAATGGAATCCTTTTCTGTTCCTATAGATATGCTCCTTTCCAGAGGGTGGTGAGATGGGCACATGTGTGCAGTCAACGGCCCCAAGGGATGGAGGGAACTTGTGTTAGCCAATAAAAAAACAGTTAGTTTGGTGGTGCTGCTCCATTTCTGGGAACATGATATATTGTATAGCTCTCCTCACAAGGCAGTTAGGAACTGTTCAAGGCATCTTGCTGGATGATGCCTGGCTAGGAAGGCAAAGGCTGTGGTGACCTTGACATATCACCAGCAGCGGGCTCCAAGTCTTCCTCCTGCTGGCTTCACAGCTGTGCAATGGTTTCCTTATTAAACCGGTATTGCCTCAAGCATTCCTCATCAGTCATGTCCAGGAACTAGGTTCTGGTTCTGTACATTCTCTGCCTCTGCTCTCTCTTCCCCAGCTCCTCCTCCGTAATATTTTTCTCCTGCAAGCCAGTGCCCACAGTAGGTGGACTTCATTTCCATTCATTGTTCCTATGGCAGCTGTAGCCATCACCAGTGATCATCACATGTAATTACCACCTGTATTAACCACCACCAGTGCCCACCTGTAGCACAGCCTAAGGACAACAGTGTCAACCACAGAAAGGGGCAGATAGGATGTCACAGAGGTATGAAGCTGCTGCTCCACTTTCTGTCAGACTACTGCTGAAGTCATCTTGCATGATCAGTTTAGCTATCCAGGCTAAGCCTTTCTTGTCCCTGGTTAACTGTTTTATGTTACTACCCCTGATGCATCCTTATTGGCGAAACGTGGCCACATTAGGTCTGTACGAATAAAGAACCTGTTTGGACTTTCAGTGTCTGCTTTCTGTTTATCTCTTCTTTTGTTGCAAGACACTCAGCACCTCTTTGCTATTCCAGAGTAGCAGTAGGGACACACACACATATACACACTGGCAGTTACAGAGAGTGGGATAGAGAGTGGGTGGGTTACTAGAAGGGAGGCCATAAAAGGGTCCCTAAACAACTATTAATGCTTCTGATTTCTTCTGACAAAGAGTTCCACAAATAAGGACCAGAGTAACAAAAGGCACGATTCATGGTTGAAGATAATTTAATCAACGATAATGGAGGGAGTACCAGCAAAATTTGCTGCGAAGAATGTAACTGCCTTGAAGGTGTGTATCTCTTAACCATATCAAAAAGATACTTTGGAACTCCATACAAAAAGCTTTAAATACCAAACGTAATATTTTGAAGGTTATTCTCTCTGACATTGGCAGCCAATGTAATGCAGCTAGAACTGGTGTTGTGTGATCAGTCCTTTCCAGAGATCAGTCGTGCTGCGGTACTCTGTTCCAACTGCAATTTCTTTAAGCTGGTCAAGAACAAGCCTTGAAAAAGTGAATTGCAATAATACAAACTACTTGTTACAAGGACATGTGTTATTTTTACCAAATTTGTTCCACTTAACAATGGTCTTAAACAATGAATCATCCTCATTTGGAAATAACATTTATTTATTTAATACATTTATACCTCACATTTTCTCACTAGTTGTAGGCTCAATGTGGCCTACATAGAACCGTAGGGAAGACTACAGTACAGAAAAGTACAGTTAAACAGTGTAAGAGTAAGGTAATAAACAAACAGGTATCATTTAGACAACGAAGGTAGCAGAAGATAATACAAGGTTACAGGGTAGTAAGGTCCATGAATCTTGCTGAGACCAGGAATGGGTAGGTTAGGTTGAGTCTGGAAAGTAAGCCTTCTTGAATAGGATGGTCTTCAATAATTTTCTAAAATTTAGATAGTTCTGAGTTGATTTACGGATTTGGGTAAAGCATTCCATAGTTGTGTGCCTATAAGGAGAAGTTGGAGGCATAGGTGGATTTGTATTGAAGGCCATTACAATCAGGATAATGTAAATTTAGATAGGATCGGGTAAAACTGGAACAGTTTCTAGGTGGTAAGTCAACCAGATCCACCATGTATTCGGGAACTTCACCATAAATGATCCTGTGAATCAGAGTGCAGACCTTAAAAGCAATACGTTCTTTGATGGAAAGTCAATGTAATTTTTCATGAAGGGGGCTTGGCAGATTCAAATTTAGATTTGCCAAAAATCAATCTCGCCTCTGTATTCTGGGCAGTCTAAAGTTTCTTGACCAGATGTTCTTTGCAGCCTGCATAGATTCCGTTACAATAATCCATATGGCTTAATACCATTGACTGTATTAAGTTGTGGAAAATAATTCGAGGAAAGAAAGGTTTTATGCGTTTGAGTCTCCACATCGAGTAAAACATTTTCTTTGTGGTACAATTTATTTGGAATTCCAGGGTTAGGTGCCGATCAATTGTAACTTCAAGAAGTTTTAAACTGTCTGAAATGGGTAGGGAATAGTTGGGAGCATATAGAGTGGTAGGTTTATATTTATTATGCTGGGACGACAGGATGATGCAGTGAGTCTTCTCAGTATTCAGTTTCAGATGAAATGAGTTAGCCCATGCGTCCATTGTGCACAGGCCTCAACTGATGAGATTGGTTGGTTAATCACATTACTAATTTGTAGATTAAATTTCGTTTGAATATCACAATGAAATCCTAAGGTAATAAAATCATTGGGATCCCCCATCCCTTTTATTTAATTTTATATTTGGCTTGCATGATCCAATAAAACATTCATGAATTCTTTCTGGCTTGTTGACCCTTCTTTGGAAAAAATTCCATCTGGGTTGTTGACTATTTGGACCCCACCCCCCTTTTTGTTTTTTTAATATATTTTTCTTACTTTGATGAACTTCTGAATCTAGGAGCTGGAGCCAGGATGGAAAGCGTAAGAAAGCAGGTTCAGTTTATCTAACACGTTATTTGACTTTCTACTACTACTACTACTACTTAACATTTCTAGAGCGCTACTAGGGTTACGCAGCGCTGTACAATTTAACAAAGAGAGACAGTCCCTGCTCAAAGAGCTTACAATCTAATAGACAAGTGAACGGTCGGTCCGATCGGGGCAGTCAAATTTCTGAACTCTGTGTGCTCATGCTATTTAGATCGGGGCAGTCAAATTTCTGAACTCTGTGTGCTCATGCTATTTAGATCGGGGCAGTCAAATTTCTGAACTCTGTGTGCTCATGCTATTTAGAGACTGCATTTTTCAGGTTAATATGCTATCAGGGAAAGGTTTTACCATGCATACATACATTAAAATGTATTGCATTACACATTTAATGACATTTTAGAGTGCACATTAATATTTTTACTGAGGGTTTATCTCTGTCACACCTTTCTCAGTTATATCCTGTAGCTTCTTCATGGTTCTTTCTAGCATATTCCTGCTTACTGGCACATATCAGGTGTACTCCCACGCTCAGGGGGTGATTTGAAATGTACCATCCTTCCCTTTGCTAAGTAAAGCATTAATTATCACTCTACTGAGGCTGTATGCCTTAGAGAATTATAGATTTTTGGGGGGCATGTTACAATGAATCTTCTTTAAGCTAACTATCTCTCTGGAGCTCTCAAGCAACCCTTTCATGCATTTATTTTTCTTCAGTTAGGATTACTGAGCATTAGGTTGATTGTGTGAAATTCAGAATAATCTTCACGTGGAAACTTGAATATATTTTCTACTGCATAAGAAAAAGTTGCTGTGAGCTGAATATCTTCAAATATTTGGACATTTGCATAGCTCAGGATTTTCCATAATTAAGGTCATAATGACATTAACATCAGATGTTGTAGGATGTGCTGAACTTTAATCGCTGTCCATTAGTTTTGGCTCTTTTGCTGCTGAAAATGGTATGTCAGATTTTCATTTATAGCTCAGACCTTTAAGAAATAGATTCAGCATTTCTTTCATAAACAGATTTTGTGGACAAAGCTTTACTTTATACTGTGTATTCTAAAATATAAAATTGGAAAAGTGAGTTTATCCAGTTAGTGAGCAGTCCTTGCTATATAATTGTAAAACTGCAGTTTCAAGCAATGCATTGGTTTTATGTTTAAAATCATGGAAATTAAATGTATTAATACCTGCTGAAATACCACCTTTATTCTACTGCTAGCTCCAGTATAATTTTTATTTAGTAGCACAGATGACAGTCTGTCATTTGTAGCTCACTCCATGTTTGTAGGTTGATATTGGGGAACGTCTCTTGATTTAGGACTGCTCTCATATCGCACTAATTATTGATTCTCAAGAACATTCTTATTATATCCTCTATGATATTTATTACACATCTACAAATCTCATACATTCACAGACCATCTCACATATTTCTCAAAGCTGTGCTTTACCCCAGTAACATTCTCTATATATCCCCACTATTACATAGAATTCTCACATTTATACAACTAACATCAATCCATGACGTGGTAATTTAGGACTGAAGATGTTGTTCGTCCCTTTCCAGTAGTAGCTCAAGGCAAGTTACATTTAGACACTACATATATATTTTTTTGTCCTTAGCGGGCTTGTAACTTAAGTTTGCATCTGAGGCAATGGCAGGTTAGGTGACTTCCCAAGGCCACAGGGAATATTTGAACTCTGGCTTCCTTGTTCCACCCCCTGCTTTTCTAACCACTAAATCCTTCATGCGATTTGCACAAAAATAACTGTCATGATTTCTAGCTTGCAGTGTAATATACCTGGATTCTAAGCCAAGGGTATGCTCTGACCCAAAGAGACAGGGATAAGCACCTCAAAGTTCTAACTGAATCCTTCAGCCCCAGGGCAAACCTCCTGCAGTACAAAGAATGGAAAACCAAACCAGGAAGCTAATCTCCTGTTTAATGTCATGCAATCCAGAGCTGCAAAAACTGAGAAAACCCTGAAGGATGAGCTTCTAAAAGAGATATTCCCTGTTCTGCCAGGATTAGCTTTCTAGTGACCAACTAATCAGAAGCAAAAATCATTAAAAATAAATCTTCTGAGAAATTCCAGTGATGTCATCATCATCATGGCACCCTCAGCCTGAAGCTCTGTCTGTGTCTGGACTTAAAGGCTGTAAATAAGCTTTGCTTTCTTGATTCAGCAACTTATCTTTGTGCTATGGTAATGTGACAGCTCCTCCAAATAGATCTGTGATGGCTTGCAGGCACCCCCCCGCAGAGATAAAACATTATTTTCAGGCACCCTGCTGAGATGAGACTGACTCGCCACTGGTCCCAGCAACAGGGATCAGTCCAGATCAGATTTGAATGATTCTGAGCCAGGGGCGTAGCTAGATAGCATACTTTGGTGGGCCCAGGCAAGAAGTGGGTGGGCACCAAGTGTTCTCCCCCTGCCCCCCCAAACAGACACACCAAAAAAATCTCAGCTGGCAGGAAAATGCTTCTCTCCACCTTGGCAGTCTGCAGCAGGCATGTGCTGAAAGCTGAGCATGTGCGGGTGCAGTATCGTGTAGAGCAGCATTTTTGTTACCATCAGTGGCAAGTCTTCAGCTGGCGGAGCTTGGCATTCACAACAGCTACCGCTAAACATGTGCTACTGTTGGGTGAGCCTTGGCCCACCCAGGCCCACCTGTGGCTATGCCACTGTTCTGAGCTTGCTGACCAGTCAGTCGACAGAGATTATAGCACCATTGACAAAGTGGGGCTTGCAGATCCTGTTGAAGCACGATGCATGTCTAAGCTTAAAACATTCATTCAAGATCTGCATGCTGGGCTAGAAGACCTGGGAGTGCATGTAGCTGAGACGGAATAACAATTAGAAGTTTCACAGGAGAAATGGGACGTTTTTTAGAGTAAACACGCTGATACTGCAGCATTGTTAGAGACTCTCACCGATAAAGTTTAAGGTATGGAAAATAGAGCCTGAAGCCATAATATTAGGATCCGCAGGGTGCTGGAGCCTGAGGGGATCAAAAACTGCAATCTCATAGTCTGAGAGATTGCTCTGCTATTTTGCAGAAAGTATCTCCCGCTGAAGGAGCTTTGGTGGACTTAATTTAAACGTGCTCTAAGTTAAGTGCTTTTTTGCTATGTGATTGGACATTAGATACATGAATTTATCACAAGTTTGCTGCAAGAATAGTGAAGAAATTTTAAAAGATTATTGGGAGGTTTTTGCTGATGATTGGTCTGAGTCAAAGGGAAGCTGTGGGTCTTTTGTTGAGAGTGACTGGAGAAACGAGTAGTGCCCAGTTTCCACAGCGTTAACCTGCAATTGCTGAGGCTATTTCCCTCCTTTTTAGAATAATTAAAAGTAAAAAAAATTATAAAATTGTAAATTACAAAATTAAAGAGTGAAGATTTCAATAATGGAATAGAGGGAGTTTTCAAAGGTTAAATTGGTGTCCAAATGGTTTTGTTTTAAGCTCACCATTATTACAACATACTAAATCTTTGTAACCCATTGGAGGCCCTTACCTTTGCCCATTATACTCAAACCCAAAGATCGTACTTTCTGGAATAGATTAATTCAACAATTTATTTGGGTTGGTAAACATTTTCGTACCACTTTACGTCAGTTGCAGTATGCTTGTTGTGATGGAGGACTTGGTCTTTCTGATTTAAGGGCCTATAATATTGCTTGCCATCTTCATTATGCCAGAGATTAGGTATTCCAAACTATGGAATATTGTGTTTGACTTTCGAGCAAGAGATCTGTAAACCTCTTCATTTAGCATACATCTTACCTGCGAAAGCTGGAGCCCCTTTGAAGTCAGTGAAATAATTTGTCCAGTTCGCTGGGCAGTGGAAATTTTTCATGAGTGGTATGGCCTTCATACTCACTGTTCCCAATACTTGCCCCTGATGGGCAATGTGGACTTCCCTTTGGGGATGTGGTCCTCTACCTATCGTTCTTGAGCTGCAAGAGGATTACTCTGGGTGGGGGATGTAGTGGAGGAGGATTTACTTTCCTGGATGTTTGACATACCTCCGTGAGATTGTATCCTTCTTGCCAGTTACATCATATGTACAGTCATTATTGAGCTCCTCCCCTGGAGGTTTCCAGGAATCTCTTTTTGATGATAAATGGCCCTACTAGCAGTTTATAAAGAGTTATTGGGTAAGTATTTTGATATTTTGAAACAGCCCTTAGGCCGTTCCCCTTTGCAATCAGTGGTAGACTTATGGATTCAGGACTTTGGGGAATATTCTGTTGAACATTTGCAAAAAAGTCTCTGAGAGAGCCCTCGGCTGGTGCAGAGTGCACTGCTTCAGGAGCTGCATTACAATTTTTGATGTGGCTCTATATACATCCCTCTTAAGCTTGTAACATGGGCCTCCCTTCTGCAAAGGACTAAAATACAAGTCCCACATACGCAACCAGTTTCTCCTACATTTGCACGCAACTATGGAACGCACTACCGAAGACCATAAAAACAACGCAAGACCTAGCTATCTTCCGAAGGCTACTGAAAACTGAATTGTTCAAGAAGGCATACCATAAACAACCATCCTAATTACTAAATAATAAGATTGATCATGAACTAGACAGAACTGAAACTCTTATCACTTGACTGAAAATGCCATTGCTAATAATGAACAAGCACTAACACTTTAATTCCTAATGTCGAAAATGTTTTCTCCATAACTGATGACCTAACATAGGTTACAATCCAATCTATTACTCAGGAACTTAATGCAATACCATAACGTATTCTTCTTTACCATGTATGTACGCACCTTAATGCAATACCACTCTTAATCCTATGTCGAGAACAATCTCTCTATAATTGATGACCTAACCATATGTTACAATCTAATCTATCACTCAGGAACCTATATGTAATACCATAATGTATTATTCTTTACCATGTATGTAAGCACCTTAATGCAATACCATTTGAAATTCTGTAAACTGGGAATGGCAACCGCCACTAAGGCAAATGTAAGCCACATTGAGCCCGCAAATTGGTGGGAAAATGTGGGATACAAATGCTACAAATAAATAAATAAAATGGGACCTGCCTCAAGTGTGGCCACAAAAATGCTTCTTATGGTCATTGTGTGTGGGATTGTGCTCTTATAAATTAGTTTTTGGGGGGAATGTATGGACTTTTGTTAGGCAGCGACTCCACAGATCTGCCTTTTGGACAATATGAATGACATTGCAGAGTGTGTCAGGGCATCCAGTTTGTTCTCTGCAAGAAAACGACTGCATACTGTTACAGTAGATTCAAAATGTTCCTCCTTATTAGTTTTGGGGGAATGTATGGACTTTTGTTAGGCAGCGACTCCACAGATCTGCCCTTTGGACAATATGAATGACATTGCAGAGTGTGTCACGGCATCCAGTTTGTTTCTCTGCAAGAAAACGATGCATACTGTTACAGTAGATTCAAAATGTTCCTCCTTCATTGACTTTGTGGAAGAATCAAATATGCACTATGTTAACTAAGGAGTCCCTCTCACTAAATACCAGAGGCTGCAAAGCAAGAAGCGTTTTTAAAACTGTGGACTCCTTACCTTAACACTCTTGCTCCACCTGTACATTCTTTATTGTTGAATACCATTCACTTTTAACTCCTCACTAATTCATAAGCTTACGCACTCTTGTATACGGTTTGTTTGTAGGACTGGAGTACATGTGGGGTGGGTGGGATTCATAGTTTTTGAAAGCGGTTGGGTTTGGGAGGGTGGGAGATGTACTTATGAAAACTACTCATTATCCTATTTGCATAATCATGGAATGGAAAACAAAACACAAAAATGAGGACATTATAATGCCATTGTAATCGCTCCATGATGTGACTCCACCTTGAATATGTGTGCACTTCTTGTCACCGCATCTCAAAAAAGATATGATGAAAGTAGAAAAGGTACAGAGAAGGGTGACGAAAATAATAAGGGAATGGGATGACTTCCCTATAAGGAAAGGCTAAAGCAGCTAGGGCTCTTCAGATTGGAGAAGAGACAGTTGAGGAGAGATATGATAGAGGTCTAAAAATATGAGTGGAATAGCATGGATAGACGTGAATCGATTGTTTACTCTTTCCAAAATACTAGGACTAGGGACATGCAATGAAGCTACAAGTAGTAAATTTAAAACAAATCAGAGAAAATATTTCTTCACTCAACATGTAATTAAACTCTGGAATTCATTGCCAGAGAATGTAGTAAAAGCAGTTAGCTTAGTGGGGTTTAAAAAAAGGTTTGGATAGCTTCCTAAAAGAAAACTAAAAAAGCCATTATTAAAATGGAGTTGGGGAAAATCCACTGCTTATTTCTAGGATTAGCAGCATAAAATGTATTGATCTGTTTTGAGATCTTGCCAGGTACTTGTGACCTGGGTTGGCCACTGTTGGAAACTGGATGCTGGGCTTGATGGACCTTCAGTCTATCCCCGTATGGCAATACTTATGTACTTATGGATAATGGAAATAAAGATATTTAAACATTTTGAAAAATCTCCGATAGAAACTCAACAAAGAAAGAGTGGCACAAAGCCCTGCAATATATCACATAATCTCTATTGGCATCCCTTCCTATCAAGCCAAATGCATGCAGACTCTCCAGAATACAGCCATTAGCTTCTTCCCCATGCTTGGAAGTTTGACCATCTCACCTCCCCTTTACCTTCACCTACAGTGGCTTCACTTTCACTACCAAGTTTTTTTTAAGATACTTTGACTCACAAATCCTATCATGTAGGTATCCCACTTTATCTTGCTTCCCTGAATCTTTCTTATGCCCCTACGAGGTCATTAAGATCCCTATATTTCTATCATCTTGTTCTGGCTGCCCAGACCTAGGCCAGCTTGCTACGAATCAACCCAACAATGTTTTCTTTTCCATGGCCCCACGGCTCTGGAATGACCTCCCCATGGATATTCATGAGGAACAATTGTTCACAAAGTTTAAGACAGCCTTTAAAAAAAAATATATATATACAGTGGTGGAAATAGTATTTGATCCCTTGCTGATTTTGTAAGTTTGCCCACTGACAAAGACATGAGCAGCCCATAATTGAAGGGTAGGTTATTAGTAACAGTGAGAGATAGCACATCACAATTAAATCCGGAAAATCACATTGTGGGAAAGTATATGAATTATTTGCATTCTGCAGAGGGAAATAAGTATTTAATCCCTCTGGCAAACAAGACCTAATACTTGGTGCAAAACCCTTGTTGCAAGCACAGCGGTCAGACGTCTTCTGTAGTTGATGATGAGGTTTGCACACATGTCAGGAGGAATTTTTGGTCCACTCCTCTTTGCAGATCATCTCTAAATCATTAAGAGTTCTGGGCTGTCGCTTGGCAACTCGCAGCTCAGCTCCCTCCATAAGTTTTCAATGGGATTAGGTCTGGTGACTGGCTAGGCCACTCCATGACCCTAATGTGCTTCTTCCTGAGCCACTCCTTGTTGCCTTGGCTGTATGTTTTGGGTCATTGTCGTGCTGGAAGACCCAGCCACGACCCATTTTTAAGGCCCTGGCGGAGGGAAGGAGGTTGTCACTCAGAATTGTACGTACATGGGCCATCCATTCTCCCATTGATGCGGTGAAGTAGTCCTGTGCCCTTAGCAGAGAAACACCCCCAAAACATAACATTTCCACCTCCATGCTTGACAGTGGGGACGGTGTTCTTTGGGTCATAGGCAGCAATTCTCTTCCTCCAAACACGGCGAGTTGAGTTCATGCCAAAGAGCTCAATTGTTTGTCTCATCTGACCACAGCACCTTCTCCCAATCACTCTCGGCATCATCCAGGTGTTCACTGGCAAACTTCAGACGGGCCGTCACATGTGCCTTCCAGAGCAGGGGGGACCTTGCGGGCACTGCAGGATTGCAATCCGTTATGTCGTAATGTGTTACCAATGGTTTTCGTGGTGACAGTGGTCCCAGCTGCCTTGAGATCAGTGACAAGTTCCCCCCTTGTAGTTGTAGGCTGATTTCTAACCTTCCTCATGATCAAGATACCCCACGAGGTGAGATTTTGCGTGGAGCCCCAGATCTTTGTCGATTGACAGTCATTTTGTACTTCTTCCATTTTCTTACTATGGCACCAACAGTTGTCCTTCTCGCCCAGCGTCTTACTGATGGTTTTGTAGCCCATTCCAGCCTTGTGCAGGTGTATGATCTTGTCCCTGACATCCTTAGATAGCTCCTTGCTCTTGGCCATTTTGTAGAGGTTAGAGTCTGACTGATTCACTGAGTCTGTGGACAGGTGTCTTTCATACAGGTGACCATTGCCGACAGCTGTCTGTCATGCAGGTAACGAGTTGATTTGGAGCATCTACTGGTCTGTAGGGGCCAGATCTCTTACTGGTTGGTGGGGGATCAAATACTTATTTCCCTCTGCAGAATGCAAATAAATTCATATACTTTCCACAATGTGATTTTCCGGATTTAATTTGTGATGTGCTATCTCTCACTGTTACCAATAACCTACCCTTCAATTATGGGCTGCTCATGTCTTTGTCAGTGGGCAAACTTACAAAATCAGCAAGGGATCAAATACTTATTTCCACCACTGTATAATATATATTTTTTTTTTCACAAGGCGTTTCGGGGTATGCTGGTGTGCCCAACCAGATAGTTTGCTTGTACTTGTACACAGTTAATTTGCTATTCTTTGTAGATATATTTGTGAGACCTTTCCTATCGTTTTATGGATTTCCTTTGAAATTTTGAATATTGTGACTTTATTGTAACCCACATTAACCATTTGCTGTACTTTGTGGTATATCAAGCCAGTGGCGTAGCCAGACTGCCAATTTTGGGTGGACCTGAACCCAAAGTGGGTGGGAACAAAAGTTTCTCTCTACCCCCCTCCCCCATCAAAATTTAGTCACACTAATCAGATGCATTTGTCACACAGGGGTAAAGTGCTGCTTTTCAGTGCATCAGGTTTCAGAAAATAATTA
The DNA here is from genome assembly GCF_901765095.1 of Microcaecilia unicolor. Lineage (NCBI taxonomy): Eukaryota > Metazoa > Chordata > Amphibia > Gymnophiona > Siphonopidae > Microcaecilia > Microcaecilia unicolor. Next base: position 464,947,053 of record NC_044032.1, read on the forward strand.
TTAATACGCCTAACACCCTTTTCAATGAGCTTTCAGAGTCCAAAAGCCTAGGTCAGTATAATGCTGTTACGGTATCCTCTCCTCTCCTCTCCTGACCTCTCTGACCTAAGGAAGTATTGGTCTCTGAAACGTTATTAACACAGGTACCATATTACTTGATGCTAAATTAAAAATAAAATTATTTTCTTTATCTTTGTTGTATGGCCATTTACTTTTTCTCATTGTGTTGCTCCCAGTCTCTAGATTCTGCTTTCCTTCGTTTCGCTTAACTCTTCTGCCTGCCAGGGTTTCCTGGCCATTTGTCATTTTTCTCTCCTTTTCTTCTGCTTTCTTCAATATTTTTCTGCCTCTCTCTCTCTCTGTGCAGATTTAATTCATTCTTACTATCATTCTTTAATTTCCTTCATCTACTCATGGCTTTTCATCTTTTTCTCACCACCTTGTTCTCCCCATGCCCCTTCCTCTTATTCTCCAGTCTTTCACTACTCCCTTTTCCATCCAGCAGCTCTCCTCTTTCTCTCCCCATCCTTCCAATGTCTCCCCTCTTTCTTTCTGCATCCTTCCATCCAGTGTCTTTATTCCAGCTTCTCAACATCTCTTCTCCCTACCTCCGGATCCAGATCTAATCACACAGAACCGGGCCAGCTACTTCATTTGATGGCATGGCTTGTCCTGCAGCCGAACTTAACACAAGATGAATTTCCTCAGAATGTCATTCAAGTTCTTTTGGCATCCAGGAAAGATTTGACAAATTGATCATATTCATCAAAATGGTGTACTCAACGCAAACTGGACCCCTGCACCACTCGTAACAAAAGTTTTAGACTATCCCTCATCTGTCATGATCGGACTATCTTACTCTTCAATAAAGGTTCTGCTTGCTGCATTGACGTATTTCATGATGCAAACAGATAACACAAAACACATGCAACATCCTATCACCAATCGCTTCATGAAGGGGTTACTACATCTTCACCCTCCAATTCAATACTCCACCCCTAGGATCTCAATTTAGTTCTCAGTGCATTAACTTGGCCACCCTTGAGCCAATGCCAATGGACACTACAGATCGTAATATAGTGACTAGGAAATGGTCTTTTCACTCTAACTTCTGTGAGATGAATAGGGGAAATAGAAGCATTGGTATTACTAGCCATTTATACAAATACTCTACCACAAAGTGTTACTTCACACCCATCTGAAATTCCTATCTAAAGTAGTTGTCTCATTTTTTTTTTTTACTCTTAAAGCCAGATGGTTTTATAAAACACTATTAAGGACATCTTTGCTATATATAATTTTTTGTTACATTTGTACCCCGTACTTTCCCACTCATGGCAGGTTCAATATTTACCTCCATCTACCCAACAGTACAGCAAAAAAGTAAAGAACAACTTACAGACATGGATTAATTTTTACTTAGATCTTAAGCTCTGAAGCCAAGATTCAACTTCTTTGATTTGGTTTCTATTTAGTGCCACATACATAAACCTCTGTCAAAATGATGGTTGAAGCCAATGAAAAGCTATGTTTTCCTGGCTAAAAAGGCATCCTGTGCGTAAAGCTAAATTCAGAAATATTCTGTAGCAGCAGCAGTCCCTGCTCCCATTTACCGGTTAGCAGGAAGCAAACTGACAGTAATGAATACAAGAAATAGTTCAGCAAGAATCGAGAGGTAATAACAATTACCATAGTCAAGTTGAAAGTAAAGTTAACACACAGGAGCTTTGGCAAACTTCAGCATGCAGGGGCTTCTAAATATTAGCTAGTGCAAATTTCACACACTTTTACACCTCTCTCAGCAGCAGTAAAATAAGGCCATTAAACCAGTGGAGTAGCCAGACTGCCAATTTTGGATGGGCCTGAACTTAAAGTGGGTGGGCACAAAATTTTCTCTCTACCCCCCCTTCCCCAGCAAAATTTAGTCACACTAATCAGATGCATTTGTTACACAGGGGTAAAGTGCTGCTTTTCAGTGCATCAGGTTTCAGAAAATAATTTAATAGCCTAACACCCTTTTCAATGAGTTTTCAGAGGCCAAAACCTCCTGCCTCAGGTCAGTATAATGCTGTTATGGTATCCTCTCCTGACCTAAGGAAGGAAGTATTGGTCTCCGAAACTTTATTAACACAGGTACCAATTACTTTATCCTAAATTAAAAATAAAATTATTTCTTTACCTTTGTTGTATGGCCATTTACTTTTCTCATGTGTTTGCTCCCAGTCTCTAGATTCTGCTTTCCTTCGTCTTTCTCTTGCCAGGGTTTCCTAGCCATTCATCACCTAGGCTTTTCATCTTTTCCCTCAACCTTGTTCTCCACATGCACCTTCCTCTTATTCTCCAGTCTTTCCCTACTCGTCTTCTTCCTCTTTCCATCCAGCAGCTCCCCTCTTTCTATCCCCATCCTTCCAGTGTCTCCCCTCTTTCTTTGCATCCAGCGTCTTCTTTTCTCCCTACCCTTCCATCCAGGTCTTCCCTCTTTCTCTCCTCATCCTTCCACCCATCTACTCTCTCTCCTGATCCTTCCATCTAGCGTCTCTATCTCCCCTCTCCTTATATCCAGTGTCTATCTCCTCTACCCTTTTGCTGTTCAGTCTCCCCTCTCTCTCCACATCCTTCCAGTCTCTCCCCTTTCTCTCTGCATCCTTTCATCCATCTCCCCTCTTTCTCTCCCTATCCTCCCATGTCCAGCAGCTCTCTCCCCTCCAGTCCCTTCTTCCTCTCCTCCCATGTCCAGCAGCTTTCTCCCATGCAATCCCCTCCTCCTCTCCATCCCATGTCCAGCAGCTCTCTCCCTTCCCTCCAGTCCCTTCTTCTTCCCTTGTCAAGCAGCTCTCCAGTCCCTTCCTCCTCTACCTCCCATGTCCAGTAGCTCTCTCCCTTCCTCCTCTCCCTCCCATGTCCCAGCAGCTCTCTCCCTTCCCGCCAGTCCCTTCTTCCTCTCCCTCCCATGTCCAGCAGCTCTCTCCTTCCCTCCAGTCCCTCTTCCTCTCCCATGTCCAGCAGCTCTCTCCCTTCCCTCCAGTCCCTTCTTCCTCTCCCTCCCATGTCCCAGCAGCTCTCTCCTTCCCTCCAGTCCCTTCTTCCTCTCCCTCCCATGTCCCAGCAGCTCTCTCTCCCTTCCCTCCAGTCCCTTCTTCCTTCCTCTTCCCTCCCATGTCCCAACAGCTCTCTCCCTTCCCTCCGTCCCTTCTTCCTTCCTTCTCCCTCCCATGTCCCAACAGCTCTCTCCCTTCCCTCCAGTCCCTTCTTCCTCTCCCTCCCATGTCCCAGCAGCTCTCTCCTTCACTCAAGTCCCTTCCTCCTCCTCTCCTCCCATGTCCCAGCAGCTCAGCCATTTTCCCTCCAGGCCTGCCCATCCACAACCTTCGCAGCGCTGTCGCTGCCCTTTTGTCCCGCAGAGGCAGCGTTCTGCGTTTCCTTCCTGCCCTGTCTTCTCCCCAGGCTCCGCTGCATCGTCCCCTGCAAGTGGAATCCTTTTCCTTTTCGGCCGTCGCGCTGTGCTGTCATACACACACAGGCAGCTTCGCTTCTCCCCCCGCCGCGTCACATTCTGGCCCTCTATGATGCACTTCCTGTTTAGGGCCAGATGAAGGATGCCCCTCTTTTGACACAAATCGGAACCTGGGTGTTATATATGCTGGCCAGTACCTGGATATGGTTACAATAAAAAATAAAACAAAATGCAGAAAATAACTACAATATATGGATAGGAAAATGGATAGTGAGAGTAATAGGGAGGGAGGTGGTAGTGAAGAGGGAGAGGGGGAAAATAGATAAGGTCATTGCATACTTTTCTCCCCCAGGTGAGACCTGTGAAAGCTGGAAGAAAAGGTGGGCTTTCAGGGCAGATCTGAATTTCATGTAGGAGGATTCAGAATGGGGGAAGGTGAAAAAGAGTTCCAGAGAGATGGCGCAATACAGAAAAACACATTTGTCTTGTGGAATGAAGGCAAGATCGAAAACAGACCAAATAGGACTGTGTTCCAGGGCAGAGCAAAGAGCTGTGGCTGGGGTGTATGGGGTGACTACTAACTAGGCTATGTAGGAGGGGATTCCAGTGTAAAGAACTATGTGGGTCAAAGCCAAGATTTTGTGCTGAATCTTGAAGGAAATCAGAAGCCAATGACAGCAACACAATGGGGGAGGGGAAGGGGTAACATGGTGGAAACGCTGTGTGTAGGTAAGATTTCTAACTGACGGTATTCATAATACTTCTAAAGATGTGGACGCAGAGGCAGAGTTAAATGTTAAAAATATTTAAAATCACTCTAAAATTCATTGCCATCTCTGTTGAAAGGAATAATCTAATTGCTGTGCTTACTAGGAGGAAAGTAAGATCTTTAATGAGAACAGAACACCCCAAAGGCCAAGCAAATGTTTCCTTACCTGATGCAGATCCACATGCTCTGCTCCTTAGAAAGGAAATATAGATTGGCTTGTTTGGCAGCACAAATACACCCCTGCACCAGAGGCCAGCCACTGGGTATTCAGAAATGGCTGGCTTTGTGCAATGCTCAAGAAACCTTATCGCTTGATTGTCATTTTGGAAAGAAATCATGGAATGCAAGAACACCATTACATAAACAAAGCCTTGCAAATATTTATAATGCAAACAAGGAGCAACAAAATCTTATCCTGGAGCTACAGCCAAAGGAACACATATAGAAACAGTAACTTAATGAAACTTCATGCAGACGCTTTAATGATTGCAGCTAGTTTCAGGAATTAACAATCTAGGGGCTTTCATTTATACCCTGAGTTAATTTACAGGATCTTCACAGACTGTATTAAGTGTATAAGAGGGGAAGGCTTTACTTTGCTGTTCCAATAGGCATTGGGTGGATTACAGGAGAAAAAGACCCAGTCACTAGTCACCTAATTTATGTTGTGGCAAACCAGCTATCCTGGAACATTTGAAAGCTGTTATAACAGACATTTTTTTATTTTATTTTATTATTTGCTATTCTAGTTCTTTCTGACATTGACCTTCCAACTTTACCTTGCAAGTTATGACATGCTGCCAGTGCTTCATGAGACGCAATGCAAAAATTGTGATTCAAGCACCCATGAGATGCACTAATAGCAAAGTAATACACAACCTGCCTTTTCATTAAAAAAAGCTATTATAGAAGGATAGTTTATAGAGAACTTATTGTTTTTATTCTTTTTACTTGGACCATCATGATACAGTTCTGACTTATCAAAACAACAAAAAGGTTTTTTTTTTTTTTTAATGTTTCAGGTCTCATCCCGTTGGGGTCTTCAGTGAAAAAGACTGATGTAAGTTTTTTTTTTCTTTGGAATGAATATGTTCTGTATTCGCTTTTCTTTTAGTTAAATTAGATGCCAGTTGGCATTAAGTACCAATAACAGCCCTTGAGTGGCATTAATTGGTGTTACTCAACTGCACTTAAGTGCTATTCTATAAACTTCATGCCTAAATGCAGTAGTGTGTAATTACAAAAGGGGCATGTCCATGGATGGGTGTCAGGGGTGTGTCTTGCAGTTAAGAATATGAAGAATAGCCATTCTGGGTCAGACCAATGGTCATCTAGTCCAGTGGAGTGGAGGAGTGGCCTAACAGTTACAGCAGCAGGGTGAGATCCTGGGAACCATGTTTACATCCCTAGGTAAGTCACTTAGGGGTCCTTTTACTAAGGCATGCTGAAAAATGACTTGCGGTATGTAGGTGCGAGTTTTGGGTGTGCGCCGATCCATTTTTCAGAGCGCCTATAGAAAAGGCCTTTTAAAATTTTTTTGCCAAAAATGGACATGTGGCAAAATCAAATTGCTTGTGTTCATTTTGGGTCTGCGACCTTACCGCTAGCCATTGACCTAGCGGTAAAGTCTCATGCGGTAACCGGGTGGTAATGACCTACCCGCGTCGATTGCCACTTGGCACGCATCCAATATAGCGCGTCCAAAAATCATATTGGACGCACACCAACAATGAAATTACCGCAAAAGCCATGTGGTAACCAAGTGATTACTCCATTTTGGTGTGCGTTGGGCATGCATAGATGCTTACGCTGCTTAGTAAAAGGACCCCTTAGACTCCATTGCCCCAGAGACAATATATAATTTAGATTGTGAGCCCATTAGGGTCAGTGCAAAGTACCTGTAATAGAAATTGTAAACTGCATAGTTGCCTTATGGATCACTTGCGGTATATCAAGTGCTGAAAATAAATACAAACAAAATAAAGTATCCTGTTTCCAATAGTGGCCAATCCAGTTCACAAGTACCTGGCAGAAAACTCAAATAGTAGCAACATTCTATGCTACCAATCCCAGGGCAAGCAGTGACTTCCCATGCCTATCTGTATACCATCTTGAGTAAATTCCTTCAAAAATGTGGTAAATAAATCATAATAAATAAATAAGACTATGGACTTTTCCTCCAGGAACTTGTCCAAACCTTTTGTAAACTCAGGGTATGCTAACTGCTGTTACCACATCCTCCAGCAACAAGTTCCAGAGCTTATTAGCCCTTAACTTCTTTGAGTGAAAAAATATTTCCTCCTATTTATTTAAAAGTATTTCCATGCAATTCATTGAGTGTCCCGGTCTTTGTACTTTTTTGAATGAGTGAAAAAATCGATCACCTCCACCCCATTCCACACCACTCAGTATTTTATAGATCTCAATTATATTCCTCCCTCAGCCATCTCTTTTCCAAGCTGAAGAGCCCTAACCTCTTAGCCTTTCCTCATATATGAGGAGTTCCATCCCCTTTATCATTTTGGTCGCTCTTCTTCAAACTTTTCTAATTCCCTTATATCTTTTATGAGATATGGTGACTAGAACTGAATGCAATACTCAAGGTGAGGTCGCACCATGGAGTGATACATTATATTTTCATTTGGGGGAGGGAAAAGGGTGTGGCTTGGCACATTAGACATAGTCATTTGCATACCTACATCTCATAAATATTCATTATGATTATTTAAAAAAACAACAACAACAACATACATACGCACTAGACTAACATAGGCAGACCCTCACATGATACAAAATAGGGGCCCACAAAAACTAAAATTGAGATTCCCTCAAGAAAGTCAGACTCTTTAAGCAGTGCAAATACTGGTAAAGAAAAACGAAGTGTATTTTTCCTGCACTCTGCAAAATACAAAAATAGAAAAAAAACGTACATTTATTATTTATTTGTTGCAATTTGTATCCCACATTTTCCCACCTTTTTGCAGGCTCAACGTGGCTTACATGGTACCGTAATCAGCATTAACCAATTTCGGTATGAACAAATACAAGTTGCGATTAATATCAAGGTGATCTTATGGTAGAGTGAGATACATGTATGGTAAAGACAATTGGGGAGAAATTAGAGAGGGAAAGGAAGAGTTAGGATATGTCCGTTACGATCTTTGGCACATCTTAGTCCTTAAAAAGCATTAATAAAAATGTTTTCTTTTCTACCTTTGTTGTCTGAGCATTTTATTTTCTAATTGGGCTGGTTCAGTCTCTTTTCCACTTTCCATGTGTCAGTCATCTCCTAAATTCTTTTCCTGGTTGGCTTTTCCATTTCTTCTCTCCCCTCTTGTCTTCTTCTTTTCCTTCTCTACATATCTTTCATTTAATGTTTTCACTCACTTTTCTTTCACCCTTTAGTCTTTAGTCTCCATTTCAGTTCTCATCTACCTCATCCCTTCTCTCATACCCCTTCCCCAGTACCCCCATCCCTTTTCAGTACCTCTCATCCTCTCTGCAGTCTTCCAGGTCATTGACATTATGTCTCAACCTTTCCTCACGTCATCCCCTTTCTTGTCTCTCTTCTGTTATCCCTCATTTCACATCCTCACTTCATTATCTCAACCCATCAATATACCCCCACATATCTAAAACTGTCAAGTATTCACTAGCCCCTCAAATTCCCACTCGATCTCTCTGATTCATAATTCCCTGCCTTGTTCCTCTTCCTCTCCCCTCCCCTATATCCACACCTCCTAGCCCATCCGTGTTCTGTTCCCCTCCCCTCTATCCATACCCCCCAGTCCCATCTATCTCCTGCTTCTCCCCTCCACCCTAGCCTCATCCATCTCCTGCTTCTTCTTTCCCCCCCCCCCCACATCTCCTAGCCTCATCCAATCTCCTGCTTCCTCCCCCCACTCAGTTGATCCAGTGTCACCTCCCCATCCTCTCCTCTCTTCCTCTCCCCTACCCGTCCTCCGGTCTGTAGTATCCAGGGTCATTGTTAAGCATGCTAGAACCCAGGGTAGAACTAGGAGTGGGTTTCCTTATCCTGTGATTTGATTCTTAAATTTAGGAGCCTAAATTTGAGCCCAAGTTCACTTAAATCCTTCCCTGTTTGCCACCCACATTTTAAGCTTCCTACTAGTATCCAGGGTCAGGGCCGGTCAATCTGGTAAGCGGGGTAAGCGCCGCAGGGGGCGCCTGCCTTCAAGGGTGCCGCTACAGCACCATACCGCGCCGCCCTTGGTGCTTTAAATCTTTAATTTACCTCCGTTCCTGCAGCCGCATCATTTGAAAAGCTTGCCCCGTCTCTAGTCTTCCCTCCCTTCGTGAGTTCGTCCGCAGGTCCCGCCTTCTGATGTCATTTCCTCAAGGGGGGGACTGCAGAACGAACTCATGAAGGGAGGGAAGGCTAGAGACGGGGCAAGGCTTTCAAATGACGCGGCTGCTGGAATGGAGGTAAATTAAGATTTAAAGCACCAAGGGCGGCGGGGGATGGGGCGAAGGAGAATCGCTGGACAGGGGCAGGGTGGGAGAAGAGAGAAAGGAGATGCTGGGGGGGGGGCGGGTGGCGCGCGGTGCCGGAGGGGGGGGGGGGGTGCGCGGGCGCCAACTCATAGTCTGCAGGGGGGTGCCAGAGACCCTAGGACCGGCCCTGTCCAGGGTCATTGTTAAGCATGCTAGAACCCAGGGCAGAGCTAGGAGTGGGGTTCCTTAGCCTACCAGTAAATACGTTGTGCCTCCTTTAGCTATGGATAGGCTTGTGGCCCTGGTTTCTTCCCTTAGCACCAGCCCTAGTACATTTTCAAAGAGACCAATTTAGGAGCCTAACTCTTAAAGGTGGGAGCCTAAACCCTCTGAATATTGGCTACAGAGTTTTGTAGTTTCGCTTCCTTGACTGACTCCCCTTGGATATCTTGTTTTGTAAAAGCTGACATTTACACATGGTGATACACATTCAAAACCCTGAGTGATGCCAATCTTTTTTGAATAGATTCCTTTGTAAAATGTCTTTTCCCACTCAATGTGCTGCAAACTACACCTGTTTCTCCCCACAAGCTTACAGGTTTTTACAAAAGACTCTGCGTTCAATAGGCCTTTTTTTGTAAAATATGCAGATATTCAAAATTGGACACAAAGCCTTTTTTGTTGTGGCAGATATGATTGGAATTCTGATAAAACTGTTGAAGCTGCAGAACTTTAGGCTTTTCAATCAGGTTTAATTCTAATATTTGTTGCAGATTTTGGCTAACTGCAGGAAGAGATGCTTAGTGTTTGGATTTGTCCATTGCATGTTCTGCAGTGCACCATGGAGTTACAGGACAAGGGCAAAGATCCCCCCACCCCCATGATGCTGAGTTATCATTGCCACGCTGGCTTGATTTCCTCAGTTGCAAATGTTCTGGTTCTGGTTTATAAGATTTGGGACTCTTGAGTTATCTCAGCTTTATTAGTGTATTATGCAGGTGGGAGATCACCTACATTCAGCACAGCATACTTGAAATAGAATGTTGCTTAGTTTGGTTGATTGCATTGAGATTACTGAGGGGCAGCATTCCATTATTTATTATTTATTCATGACATTTATAAGCCATACTATTAATTAACAAAGATCTCCAGGTAGACGGTGTACAACATAATTAAAACAATATTAGGATTACTGGTCAGAAGGCTAGCTTGTATCACATTTTCCCTTAAGAAGTGCAACGATGGGTAATCTGCTTTACTAAAGTCCAAACAAAAAAAAACAGCACCACGGGCCTTTAAAAATGGAACACAGTTCTTTAATGAATGAGCCTTGACAAAAAGACCCGACACGGGCCGTGTTTCGGTGACTAGCACCTGCGTCGGGGTCACAGTGATGACGTGGAAAACTTGGGGAATAACTCGAATATATTCCTCTACAATATATTATTCCTTACCCCACGTCTCATGTAGTAAAAGCTACAAAGCACCAAGGCACTTTCACTTTCTGTATCCAAATGGATACAGAAAGTGAAAGTGCCTTGGTGCTTTGTAGCTTTTACTATATGAGACGTGGGGTAAGGAATAATATATTGTAGAGGAATATATTCGAGTTATTCCCCAAGTTTTCCACGTCATCACTGTGACCCCTGACGCAGGGTCTTTTTGTCAAGGCTCATTCATTAAAGAACTGTGTTCCATTTTTAAAGGCCCGTGGTGCTGTTTTTTTTTGTTTGGACTTTAGTTTATACTTCGTTCCCTCTCTTTTGTTATATCCTAATCTGCTTTACTGCCAGGGGTTTGCAATTATATTTGAAGAGGATAAAAGCATTAAAGGAATTGAGGACTGACAGATATGCCTTCAGGACATTTTTTCTACTTCAGGAAACGCATGTGGGCTGGAGAAATGTTACACTCTTCAGGGCAATCCGATAGTAGTAGGTTGATATGATCTGTATGAAAAATCTGCTAGTCCGATTGATAACACATTGGAAAGACCAAGCAGAAAGAGCTGTTTTGGTTTTGCTTTAATACTGAAATTGGGATTGGTAATTGCAATCTATGGGCTGTTTACTAAACCACATTAAGCTCTAAATATTTTGTGATAATTTGCCTTTGAGTACATGCCTATTTTTTTTTAAGTGTTTTTAATTAGCAAGAGAAAGGCACAACACACAACATGGTGAATACAGCTTAAGCAAAGAAACTGCCATTTTCGACATAATATGTCATAAAATACTAACACAGAGTGCTACCAAAAATCACAACCATGCCAATACAAGTAAGTCATGGCATATGGAACCAACAGTATTGAGAACGGCTCAAACACTCATAACAGTTGCTCTCTCTTGATCTTTTTTTGTTTAGAAGAGAAGAAACCCCAAATCAAACCAACCAACCCAAAAGGAAATCCACCAAAAAACCCCAAATGAAGCTCCCCCTCTCCCCCCCCCCCCACTCTCCCCCTCAGCCTAGACTACAACTAAAATTGTCACAACCAGGCATTGTTTGGTAGATAATTGCGGACAGTAGGAGAATAAGAATTCGGAGGGAGGCTCCATGATTCCAGGCAAAGAGTGAAAGATGAGCACTGCCCCCCCCCCCCCCCCCATGGCCACCACCTGACCCACATACCTGCAGCCCCTCTGAGCCTACCCCTGAAGAGGGAATTGCCCAATCCTGCAGGGAAATTCAGGTTCTGCTGAAGCTCCAAAAACAGAGATGTCTACGTCACACCCCATCTGTCCCCTCCATCAAGTCCATGCTAGTTTGAGCGGCCGCAGAAGAGGTGACAGTAGCAGCTGGGACCCTCTTGCACGAAAAGCATTGAAAACAGAAAAGGGGGAAGCGGCATTTTCCCACACTGGGGTGGACCAAAAACATAGACTCCCGTACGTAGCTCATGAAGCCACCTAAGGAGTGCTGCCACATTATATGGTCTTAGATCAGGCAAGTTAACTCCACCCTCAGTTCTATCACATATAAGTTTAAGATACCCTATGCGTGCTCGGCACACCCCCCAAATGAAAGATGAAATCACCCCCTTGAAGCGCCCTTCCTCCTTACTAGTAACCCAAAGTGGCATCATTTGCAAGGGGTATAAAATTTTAGGTAAAAGGACTAATGCTGCCTGGCCTAGGAATGAAACAGTATAATCCCTCAATCGTTTACCCAGGGCCCTAATTGCCTACAGTTTTTCACTGACATTTTTCTTATACATAATATTAGCATCCAGGTGGAGGTACACTCCTAATTATTTCAGGGGACCCAACGCCCAAGTTAGAGGGAAATCAGGCCACTGCATAACTTTACAATTGGACGACAGTGCCATTGCCTCAGATTTCTCGAAGTTAAAGTCCCAAAAGTTTGAATGAGGTCAATTAATGCAGGGATCCCCTTAGACGCCTGCCCCAAGTAAATTAGCATGTCATCTGTGAAAAGGTTGATTTTATATTTACACTTACCAACTACAATGCCCTGAATCTCCCCAGATTGTCTAATCTTGCTAGCCAGGGGCTCCAGGGAAAGAACAAACAGCATAGGGGACAAAGGGCATCCCTGTCGCATACCCCTCTCCTTTGCAAACGAAGGAGGTCAGTCCCCCATTTACCAAGATTTGTGCTGAGGGTTTACTGTATAGTGCCCGAATTCCCTGCAAGAAACTCTCCAAATATACCAAATTGCGGGAGGACCCAGAAAAGATGGTCCCATAATATTTTGTCAATCGCCTTTTCCGCATCCAAACTAGCCAGGATAGCATCCCCTGGACTCCCTCCACCCTTGGCATGTATGGCACTGAGAGCCCATATGATGTTAGCAGAGGCATATCTACCTGGCACAAGCCTGACTAGTCCGTATAAACCATAGAAGGGAGTACCTGTCCCAATCTGCAGGCCATGATGCTAGCAAAACTCTTGATGTCTTGATTTAGGAGGGAAATTGGCTAATAGGATCCCAATTTCTCCTGGTCTCGACTGGGTTTAGGTAAAACTATTATAGAGGCATGCGTCATCCTCCCCACAGATTGGCCCAGGGTACTAAGTGCCTGACACAAGTCCTGGAAAGGCCCCACAGCATGAGCCCCTAACAGTTTGTAATACTCGGGCCCCAAACCCATCAGGCCCTGGTGCTTTCGCTAGTTTAAGTTTCTTAATAGAAGCCTGAATTTCCTTGCCCAATATAGGAGCATTTAGGGTATCTAACTGTGCATGTGAAAGTTGAGGGAGCTGCAGTCCTGAGAAGAATGCCTCCCGCCTCTTCTGGTCGCAGGTGCCCAAGTCGTACAGGACTTATAGAAGTCTACAAATGCCACCTGAATCTCCTCCTCCTTGGTCATCAATTGCCCTGACGGACTCCTGATATGAGTAATTACCTGCCTTGCAGGCCTGTCTCGGACTAGAGTAGCCAGAAGCCTCCCCATCTTGTTCCCCCATCTGTGAAGCTTATGTTTATATAATTGTATATCCCGCAGGGCCCGTTGATTCAAGACCTTATTGATCTGGCTTTTAAGTTCCAAAAAGTTTCTCTAGCCCCTGCCTCTCCATGATTAGTCACAACCCTAATTGATTGCAATTGGTTAAGTAGGGCAGGAAGCTCCCCATCCCGCTGTTTACATGTGCGAGCTGTAAATTCAATGATCTTGCCTCTCATCACCGCCTTCCCCACCTCCCAGTAGGTGACCAGATCTGTGACCCCAGGGTCATTGTCTCCAAGATAGTTCCCCCATTGCTCCATTAGATATGCCAGAAACTCAGGGTCTAAATAAAGCTTAGGGTTCATATGCCACCCCGCTGCATTCCTGCCCTTCAAAAATCTTACATCTACCCACACACCATACTGTGGTCTGATATAGCCCCCACTTCAATTTCAGCAGCAGAGACTGCAGAGAATAGTGAAGAGGACATCAATTTGTAGTCTAACCGTGCCTGAACCTTTTGAACGTGGGAGTAAAGTGTATTCCCGATGATCTGGGTGAAGCACCCGCCATGTATCTATCAGGCCAAATACTTTCTGCAGAAAATGTACCCCCTTATCTTCCATCCCCTTAGGCCGCTGCTTAGAGGGGTTGCAATCTAAAAGCAGGTCTGCAGTAATATTAAAGCCCCAAGCCCCCCCCCATAACTAGTTGATAATCTTGAAACGGTACCAATGCTGCCAACAGTAAAGAAAAAAATATCTAGGAATAATATTTGGGGCATAAACTGAACATAGCGCCACCTTTTGGCCCTGTAACATTCCTAACCATATAACAAATCTACCTTCTGGATCTTGAACAATCTTATGTCTAGTTCAATCTAGAGATTTATTAATAAGAATGGTCACCCCTCTCTGCCTGTTATTAAGGAGGAAAAAGCAAGCTCCCCCCACCCAACCCTGCTTCAACTTAACATTTTCTGGGGAGGTGAGATGTGTTTCCTGCACCATCAGAATGTCTATATGCAAGTGCTTAATGTAAGTTAAATGTTTTGTGCTTAATCGTTGAATAAATGTCATCTACATTAAGAGATGCTATGCGTAGACTACCCATCCCAAAAACACAACAAAACACCAAGTTAAAAACACAACTTCCAGGAGCGGCCGTCCCAGCTAAACCGCTCCTTTCATGATTGAAACTCAGTTGTGACCTCCGTGTGAAAGCGCTGCAGGCAGCAGGGCAGCAGATCACCTCCCTTCGGGCCTCCTTCCCTCCTTGTGTCCCGCCCTCGCAGAAGTTACATCAGATGAGGGCGGGACACAGGGAGGGAAGGAGGCCCGAAGGGAGGCGATCTGCTACCTTGCTGCCTGCAGCGCTTTTGCACGGAGGTGAGAGGCGCTGTGATTTCAATGCAGGAGGGCCCAGCCCGGTGGCATTCGGTCCGACGACGGAGGGTCGGGTGGGACTGGCGCTGCCGGGCCCCCCTTGGAGGCCCGGGGAATTTTGTCCCCCCTTCCCCCCCCCCCGGTGGCCATGGATAGAAACAAGGAAAAGAAAAGGGGAAAAATGGAGAAAAGAATACATCAAGTGAAGATACAAATGGGTAAATAGTGATGAAAATAAAAATGGTGAAATGAAAAATAGTGGTCAAAGGAAAGAGTGAACGTGGTGGACAGAAAAGCGTATTGGATGTGATTTGCCGATTACCACCGGGCAGTGGCGTTCTAGGGGGGCGGCACCCCGCCCCCACGGGTGCAGCATCCCCCCGATGCAGCGTGGAACCCCCCCCCCGGGTGCAGCACCCCCTCCCGATGCAGCGCGGAACCCCCCCCCCGGGTGCACGCCGCTGGGGGGGGTGCTGCAGCGCACGCCTGCTCAGAGTTCCCTGACTTTGCGCGTTTGCTGCAGCTCCCTCTGACCCGGAACAGGAAGTAACCTGTTCCAGGGCAGAGGGAGCTGCAGCAAACGTGCGAAGTCAGCAAACTTAGAGCAGGTGCGCGCCGCAGCACCCCCCAGCGGCGTGCACCCGGGGCGGACCGCCCCCACCGCCCCCCCCCCCCTTGGTACGCCACTGCCACCGGGAACACCATCTGTGCCGATTTGGCACATGCTACCCGCACGTTAGCCCTCCCACAGCTTTGTAAAAGGGCCCCTTAGTAAAGTTGCCTATAAAAGTAAAACACAACTTTAGTAAGATCCTATCTCAGTTTGGTTTAATTCATGTTTGGGGGCAGACACATACAGATGAAAAGAAGTCTACATGTTTTTTGTTAGTATATAACTCTTGGATTATTTCTTAGCCAGTCTAGGTATAGTTCCACAAACCCATTCCTGTGCTATTGGTCAGATTACCTAGTCAGACCCTTCCCTACTACATTTGAAGATTGAAAGCCCGCTGAAATCTAATGTAATGAGTAAAACCCTAATCTTTAACATTTTTTTTAACAGGAGAAAGGTTTCTGTTACTATTGAAAATATAATACAGGAATATTTATGATACCTTGGATGTGGATCTGAGTTATTTAGAATGCTTTAAAAGTGGTGCTTAAAAGAAAAATCACATTATGTGGGACTAAACTGAGAAAGGGGAAAAAAGCGCTGTGCTCCCCAAAAGAGGAGTTAAGGACTTTGGAATATCAGCAAAACAGACACAGTCTGAAGAGACCAGTAATCGTGGAAAGATAAATGCTAATTTGGTAGAGTGAGAAGTATGAAATGCGACAAAATTGGGGAACTTGGTTTGCTGCTGGAGGCAAAGTAGATTTATTGTTGGCCTATCAATTAGGACAAAGAATTGAGCAAGCTACACATGTGCATCTGAGGAAGGTATATTGTCAAGCTTTTCAGAGGATTGTAAAAAACTGCTGTACCCAGCATGAAGTGTTACAGCACATAATTGTAGCCACTCTTAGGGGCCCTTTTATTAAGCTGCGTAGGTGCCTACGTGTGCCAATTCAGAATTATCACCCGCCTACCATGTAGCCCGGGCAGTAATTTCATTTTTTATGTGCACCCACTAAGCACGTGGCTCTAACCGGGCGGTAATCGGCATTGTACTAGTGCTGATGATTACCACCTGGTTAACATGTGAGACCTTACCGCTAAATGAATGGGTGGCAGTAAGATCTCAGGCCCATTATAGATGCGCACCAATTTTCATTTTGCCACATGTCCATCTTCAGCCAAACAAAAGGTCTTTTTTGCAGGTGCGCTGAAAAATGGACCTGCGCATGCCCAATACACTTGTCTACACCAGAACAGGCCACTTTTCGGCACACCTTAGTAAAAGGACCCCTTAGTAATCTTGGGATTACTGCTTTTCTTTTACTCACATGGTATTCAACTTTTGATTGTCCATGATTCCTGGGGCACTTATTTTCAGATTAGTCAGAGAGCTTTACTAGGGGGCCCTTATATGAAAGGGTTGCTGCGTGGCAACCTGTAACTACTTCTGGCCCAAAGTAGCCACCAGCAGTAGAGCAGTAGTTCTGGCTTGAGCGCACACCCTTTCCGACATGCCGGAAAATATTTTTGAAAATTTTTACCCTGGCGCTAACCCAGTGGTAATCGGACTGTGCCGCACACTACTCGGTTGCCTGCTGGTTTACCCACAGGAGCCCTTACCGCCACCTCAATGGGTGGAGGTAAGTGCTCCCCGCCGCATGGCCATGAGGTAACAATAATCTTACCACTTGGGCATTTTTTTTTGGTGGGAGGGCTTTTTATCTGCTGTAGTAAACAGGGCCCTGCCATTACAGCAGGGTCCTTTTTATCGCAGCTTGATAAAAGGACCCCATGGATTACTCAACATAAATAGATTTTAAATCCTCTGAAGTTTTATAGTTATCAAGGAGAAATAACCTTATCCCTTTTCAACCCTCTATTAACCATACTGCTACTCCTCTTAAGGATTCAATCTTATCTCTAGGTGACGTTTTTGACAATGCTTTAACTTTTGGTTTACATATTTCCAGGTTGGTTCAACAATTTATTGCTGCTCTTAGAAAAATCAGATCCTTGAATCCATACCCGGACCATAAAGCTTTGCAGATTGTGCTGGATGCATTTGTCATTAATCATAATTTAGTTTAGTTTATTAGAACTTGATATACCATGTAGCAAGAATTGTCTCAGAAGTTTACAATATATATTAAAAAAACTATAACAAAAATAGAACTCCATATTAAATATCAAAGGTTATATCACACACATAAAAACAAAAAAACACAGAACTACACTCTACTGCATATTTAAAACACATAAACCTTGCAGATGTAATGCTTCCAAGAGCCAAATACCTCTGGTGCCCCAAATGATTGGGGAAAAATGGACTTTTAACAATCCCCTGAACAATCCCTGGAACTTGAATTGGTTCCATTCTTAACGTGAGTGGTAGTTGGTTCCAAAGACAGGGAATTCTCATACTGACAATTTATTTATTTATTGTTTATTGTGATTTATTAACCACCTTTATGAAGAGATTCACTCAAAGTGGTGTACAGCAGGTAGAGTTTAGTATAAAATGTACAATTTTGTTAACAATAATAAAAAAATGACCAAATATAAACAACGCAGCCGCTGTCAGTAGTCCTGCCCCGAGCGTGTGCCATTTCTGGAGGAAAAAGAAAAACCCCAGAAATCGCTTGGGCGGCAGTAACCTGGCAGTAATCAGGCATCACCAAGCGCTGCCCCCGGTTACCACTGGGTTAACACGGGAGCCCTTATTGCCACCTCAATGGCTTTAGATAGAGCTCAAAACTTCATTGATCCTCTCTTGCAATCTGCGTTATTAGCACACACTAATTAGCTCACGCTAAATGCTAGAGATGCTCCTAGGAAGACTGAGCATCCAAATGACAGATGAAATTTAATGTAGACAAATGCAAAGAGATGCACATTGGAAAGAATAATCCAAATCGTAGTTACCTGATGCTAGGGTCCACCTTGGGGGTCAGCACCAAGAAAAACATCTGGGTGTCATTGTAGATAATACGTTGAAATCTTCTGCTCAATGTGCAGCGGTGGCCAAAAAAGCAAACAGGATGCTAGGAATTCTTAGGAAAGGGATGGTAAATAAGACCAAAAATACTTTAATGCCTCTGTATTGCTCCATGGTGTGACTGCACCTTGAGTATTGCGTTCAGTTCCGGTCACCGTATCTCAAAAAATATATAGTGGAATTAGAAAAGGTTCAAAGAAGAGCGACCAACATGAAAACGGTTACAGAACTCCTCTCATTTGAGAAAAGGCTAAGGAGGTTGGAAAAGAAACGGATGAGGGGAGATATGATTGAGGTCTTCAAAATCCTAAGTGGTGTAGAACGAGTCGAAGTGAATCGATTTTTTGCTCACTCCAAAAGTACAAGTGCTAGGGGACACTCAAGGAAATTAATATTTTTTAAAAAAATAGGAGGAAATATTTTTTCACTCAATGAATAGTTAAGCTCTGGAATGCTTTGCTGGAAGATATAGTAACAGCAGTTAGCACATCTGGATTTAAAAAAGGTTTGGATAAGTTCCTGGAGCAAATGTCCATAGTCTGCTATTGAGACAGACATGGGGATGCTACTGCTTGCTCTGGGCTTGGTAGCATGGAATGTTGCCATTATTTGGGTTTCTGCCTGGTACTTATGACCTTGCTTGGCCACTGTTGGAAAACAGGATACTGGGCTAGATGGACCATTGGTCTGACCTAGTTTGGCTGTTCTTATGTTTAGTGCACTCTAAAAATGCTAGCGCGCCTTTGTAAAAGGCCCACCTAGTAATCAGTTCTATGTTATAGATCTGGAACTGAGTCACTTCATAGTGTTTCCAGGGCAAGATAAACTCCCCACTGATGCCTTGAATTTTTGTCAGAGTACACATATCCTAAAAGGCTGGGGGGAGAGGGAGAGTATGCTACAGACTAATTTGAATAGAGTACCAGATTTTATGAAAGATGGTAATTACCTAAAGAGAAAAGAATTATCATACCTGCATTTTCTCCTTTTCAATAGGGAGTCACAGAAGAGAGGGTAAAACAGTATACAAATATAACCAGAAACAGAAAAGAAGCAACACTGGGCCTTCAGGATTGCGATAATTGGCGTCCTTTTTAAGGACATCAATTATCTCAATCCTGAAGGCCCAGTGTTGCTTCTTTTCTGTTTCTCCTTTTCAATAGAACATTTCTTCAGATTAACAAAGGTCATTTTTGAGATCTCTGACAGAATGGAGTTCTTTTTTAAAACAAATTAAAAAAAAAAGAGTTCTGTCAAAAATATATTCCTCTTTTATTCAGGTCACATCCAAAAATAAAGTTCTTATATCAAGGAAAGTGGGCTCAGGATATACAGGCTGGAACAGATGATGGAATCGATCACAACAGGAGGAAAGTTTCAGTTTGTATAACACATCTAGAAACACAAGAAAATATATCAGAGAAAGTTACTAAAGTCCATTAAGGAAACAATACATTATATGCAAAGTAATGTGTGTTGAATGACAAAAATGTGCATTATCTTTTAACTCATAATTTAATAGTTCAGTGCACATTACCTAATAGTGAGATACAAAGCAGGCATAAAGAATTATGGCTTAACAACCAACCCTGATGCAGTTGCAAAACATGGCCTTGTCGGACAGTCGGTCTGTTACATTTCAAGATTGCTTTTGTAATAAAGAATTAAGAAGGAGAACTTGCACTAGCACTGGGCCTTTTTTAAAGATAATATGTAGAGCTCCCACAATGAGACCACATCTACTAATTTAAATTGGATTTATAGAATATTAGAATAGCTATACTGGGTCAGACAAATGGTCCATCTAGCCCAGTATCCTGCTTCTAATAATGGACAATTCAGGTCACAAGTGCCAGGCAGAAACCCAAATATAGCAAAATTCCATGCAACCAGTCCCAGGGCAAGCATTGGCTTCCCCCATGTCCATCTCAATAACAGACTATGGACTTTTACTCCAGGAGCTTGTCCAAACCTTTTTTAAACCCAGATACACTAACCGCTGTTACCACATCCTCTGGCAACAAGTTCCAGAGCTTAAAGCGAATGCTACATACCTGTAGAAGGTATTCTCCGAGGACAGCAGGCTGATTGTTCTCACTGATGGGTGACGTCCACGGCAGCCCCTCCAATCGGAACACTTTCTAGCAAAGTCCTTTGCTAGTCCTCGCGCGCCGATGCGCACCGCGCATGCGCGGCCGTCTTCCCGCCCGAACCGGCTCGTGCCGGCCAGTCTCATATGTAGCAAGACAAAGAGAAGGGAAGACACAACTCCAAAGGGGAGGTGGGCGGGTTTGTGAGAACAATCAGCCTGCTGTCCTTGGAGAATACCTTCTACAGGTATGTAGCATTCGCTTTCTCCGAGGACAAGCAGGCTGCTTGTTCTCCCTGATGGGGTATCCCTAGCCCCCAGGCTCACTCAAAACAACAACCATGGTCAATTGGGCCTCGCAACGGCGAGGACATAACTGAGATTGACCTAAAAAATTTACCAACAAACTGAGAGTCCAGCCTGGAACAGAACAAACATGGGCCTAGGGGGGTGGAGTTGGATTCTAAACCCCGAACAGATTCTGAAGCACTGACTGCCCGAACCGACTGTCGCGTCGGGTATCCTGCTGCAGGCAGTAATAAGATGTGAATGTGTGGACAGATGACCACGTCGCAGCCTTACAAATCTCTTCAATAGTGGCTGACTTCAAGTGGGCCACTGACGCAGCCATGGCTCTAACATTATGAGCCGTGACATGACCCTCAACAGCCAGCCCAGCCTGGGCGTAAGTGAAGGAAATGCAATCTGCTAGCCAATTGGATATGGTGCGTTTTCCCACAGCCACTCCCCTCTTGTTGGGATCAAAAGAAACAAACAATTGGGCGGACTGTCTGTTGGGCTGTGTCCGCTCCAGATAGAAGGCCAATGCTCTTTTGCAGTCCAATGTGTGCAGCTGACGTTCAGCAGGGCAGGAATGAGGACGGGGAAAGAATGTTGGCAAGACAATTGACTGGTTCAGATGGAACTCCGACACAACCTTTGGCAAGAACTTAGGGTGAGTGCGGAGGACTACTCTGTTATGATGAAATTTGGTGTAAGGGGCCTGGGCTACCAGCGCCTGAAGCTCACTGACTCTACGAGCTGAAGTAACTGCCACCAAGAAAATGACCTTCCAGGTCAAGTACTTCAGATGGCAGGAGTTCAGTGGCTGAAAAGGAGGTTTCATCAGCTGGGTGAGAACGACATTGAGATCCCATGACACTGTAGGAGGTTTGACGGGGGGTTTTGACAAAAGCAAACCTCTCATAAAGCGAACCGACGAGGAGGACGTAGAATCCAGCCGTCTCTTCCTCGGGGCCGAGGCCGAAGAGGGTCGGTCTCAGGGGGGCTGTACCGCAGGAGCCCTCAGGGTAGGGGGAGACCCACCCGAAGGCTCACCGCCACCAGCAGGGGAATGGACAGCCCTCACCTGCACTCCTGTTTAACAGGAAGTGCATCAGAGAGAGCCGGAGGACGCGGCAAAGGGGAGCGGGAACAAGGCTGCCTGTGAGAGAATGAATGGCAGCGCTGACGGCGACGGGTACAGGAAGACAAAAATGCTGCAGGGAGTCAGGGACCGAGGCAGCACCGGCGGGGAAGACCGAGGCAGCATGCTGGCTGGTTGCAGGGAGACAGGGAGAGACAGTCACAGGAGCACTGTTGGGGTGATGGGGTAATGCTAGGTAGAGGTGAGCGAGAGAGGTTGGGAATGTTGGTGGGGGGAGATGCATGGGGGAGAGAGAGGGAGAAATAATGCTGGATGTGGAGGAGGAGGGAGGGACAGCAAGAGAAAAGGGGAAATGTTGGCACATGGAAGTGGGAGGGAGGGAGACAGAGAGAGATGCTGTATGGGGATGGGAGGGATGCTAAAAGGGGAAGGAAGAGAACGAAAGAGATAGATGTTGGGCCCAGGGTGCAAGGAAGGGAGATACTGAGAGTGATGTGGGCAGTGGGAGAGAAGAAGGAGGGAAGAGAGGTTGTACATGGGGATGGATGAGAGGGAGGGATAGATATACATTAGAGGGGAAAGAGAAAAAGAGGGAGATTGTGGATCCAGGGACAGAAGGGAGTGAGGGAGAAATGCTGGACAATTGGAGGGAGGGGAGAGATAGAGGAAGAAATGCTGGACCACAGGGAGGGGGGGGGGAGCTGGAAGATACTGGGGTGTGGATGTGTGTGTGGAAGGGACAGGGAGATATTAGGCTACAAGGGGAGAAAGGGAGCAGGCGTGCTGGGCTAGAAGGTTGGAGGGAGGAAGATGCTGCAAATGGTGGAACTATTTGGGAGAGGCCAAAGGGGAGGTGGGAAGGAAACAAATGAGAGGATGATAGTGATGGGGGGGGGGGGGCCGAAATGTGGTAATGGAGAGTTGATTAAAGATGAAAGGAAATGGAAGGTTGGAGGAAGGACTGAGAAGAGGAATGGGGCAGCTAGTGGGTGAGAGAAGGAAATGGAATTTGATAGCTGAAAACTAAAAAGGAGAAGGATGAGGACGAGGGTGAAATTTAAGTGAACAGAGAGGCAGCAAAGAAAAAAAAACAGAGGAAACAGCTAAAAAAGAAATAATGTGTCAAAGGTAGGTGTAGTGAAGGAATGGAATAAGACAGGAGAGAAGAGAAAATACAAATGGACAGCAAGCAGTTGAAGGAGAATTAGCAGAAAGACAGGAAAAGAGGAAACTGGAACTAGCATGATGGAACAGTAAAATGTCCAGACAACAAAGGTACAAAAAAGTATTTTATTTTGAATCTATTAAATGGAATATCAAATGGAAAGAAGACACTGCATAAAACAGAAGACACTGGGACCAAAGCGAATAGAAAAACTAAATGATCAGACAACAAAGGTAGAAAAAAGTATTTTATTCAGAATTTATTAATTGGAATATGTCAGCTTTTTGAAATGTGTATCTGTGAAATTTTGCATGTAAGTTTCAATTTTTCTGGTATTGCTGCATGCTGAGTCTGACTTCTTTAGTTAACTTTCCAGTTCAGTATTTTGCCTTCATATTTTTTGCTTTCTAGTTCCTTGTGTCATGTGTTTTTCACGAGGTAGTGTATTGGTGTTTTAGAGCCTGGTGTAATTACAGTTCTGCCTTTTCACGCATAAGGTTGCAGCTCGTCCTGTCCTTGGAATTAGTGCTGTTATGGTTTAGTAAAGTTATGAGTGTGTTTTTGCACAAGTTTGTGTATAGTGTATTGCAGTGGAGAGATTGTGTGTTGGCTTTACTGAGGTGGCACCAAAACATCAGAAAGGGTGTAGAGCCTAAATCATGACACACTACCTCTTGAAGGATCTACATATAGAGCTTATGCATTTCTAAGGTCAACACTGGCATGGTATGGGAAAGGGGGTGGGGAAATACTACTTGAGTGGAAGAGGGAGTGCTGGGTAAGGAGGAAAGAAGGAAGGAAAGGAGAAAGAGCTGGCTTGATATCTCATACATATTTATTATGGTTATTCCCAAAAAAATGCCAGCTCTTTTTCCCTTCCTTCCTTCCTCCATATTAGCATATCATTTACATATGTATATATGCAAATGAATATGCTAATATGCTCCGCCCCATCCTTTGTCCCCCCCAAATGAAACAGTCAAACTACGCCTATGATGAGAACAAATAAAGACCAAAATGGTCTATCCAGTCTATCAAATTGCAATTTGTTCACTTTGGGCCCTGTTTACTAAGCAGTGTTATAGGCGCGTTAACATTTTTAATGCACGTTAACCATTTACGCGCGTTAACCATGTAAATGCCTGCAATATCACAAAAGGTGCCTACATGGTTAGTGCACGTTCTAAGTGTAGGCACGCTAAAAACACTAGCGCACCTTAGTCAACAGGGCACATCGACTGGAAGCACATACAAAATCCCATAGGCCACCCAGCACTCAGACCCCTTCTCCCATGTTCCTCACAAAACCTATTAAAGAATTGCAACTGCCTTTTAGGGTTACAACAGCTGCTCCATCCATATTATTCCCAGTACTATTTTGCTGGGTTGTAACTGGGTTGGATCTGCTGCTTAACATAAGTACACAAGTGTTGCCAAACTGGGACAGACCGAAGGTCCATCAAGCCTAGCATCCTGATTCTAACAGTGGCCAATCCAGGTCACAAGTACCTGACCACTTCCCCAAAAAGTACAATACGTTTAATGCTGCTTACCCTAGAAATAAGCAGTGGATTTTCCCCAAGTCCACTTTAATAATGGTCTATGAACTTTTCCCTTTAGGAAGCCATCAAAACATTTTTAAACCCCGCTAAGGTAACTGCTTTTACTACATTCTCTGGCAACGAATGCCAGAGTTTAATTACACGTTGCGTGAAGAAAACTTTCTCTGATTCGTTTTAAATTTACTACTTTGTAGCTTCATTGCGTGCCTCTAGTATTTTTGGAAAGAGTAAACAAGCGATTCACGCCTACCCATTCCAGTTCACTCATTATTTTATAGACCTCTATCATATCTCCCCTCAGCTGTCTTTTCTCCAAGCTGAACAGACCTAGCTGCTTTAGACTTTCCTCATAGGGAAGATGTCTCATCCCTTTTATCATTTTCGTCGCCCCCTCTATTTATCCTTTTGTTGTCTGAATCTCATTGCCTGCTCTGGGAGGGTGTTCCAAGCATCCCCATCATTTCTGTAAAAAGACATTTCCTGATAGTCATGCTCCTGTCTCTACTGCCTTGAGCTTCATATTGTGAACCCTGGCTCTAGAATTTCCTTTTCCCCTCTAATTAAAAGTTTATGATCCATTTTACTCTTTTATATTCAAACTCTTGCCAGATTCAACATACTGTCTAAATAAATACTTTGCTGTAGATAAGCTGCCCTATATTCCAAACAATTTAAATGACCCAGAGAGGCTCTTGGCCATTTAAATCGCTTGTCTTTGGCTAACCACACATATTCAGCAGACTTAACCAGTTAGTGCTGCTGAATATCCACAGCGACGACTAAGATGAAACCGGCTAACTTGTGGGCGTTCCAGGGGTGGAGCTGACACTTATGCGGTTGAGTTCCAACATTCAATCCTTTACCGCATAAACTGGGCTACATTAACA
Source organism: Microcaecilia unicolor (assembly GCF_901765095.1). Classification (NCBI taxonomy): domain Eukaryota; kingdom Metazoa; phylum Chordata; class Amphibia; order Gymnophiona; family Siphonopidae; genus Microcaecilia; species Microcaecilia unicolor. Next base: position 464,972,231 of record NC_044032.1, read on the forward strand.
GCAGTCCTATCTTATGAGGTTAAAGGCTGAATATTGCACTTAACTGCATAAGTTTTAGCGGCGAACATCTAACCGGCCACTAGATGAATATCGGCCAGAAGGTTCCTCGATATCTATTTCTCTTTCTTACTAACACTCTCAAAAAGAAGCACCTCAACTCTGCCCCCCAAATGACCATTTTCTATTTAATCTTCTCCACATATATCCATTTTAATGCATTCCAATCCCGTGTTAAAAGCTGTTCTTTCCCACAAAATACCCCAGTTACTTCCATTATCAGCCAGGCTTACAGGTAGAGAGCAGGCCAGCCTATATATGTGTACAAAGCCAATTTACTTAGCAAATCTCATTTAACACTGAACACAAAAGGTGAGCAAAGTGAAGGACACATGAACCACTTCTGCACACATTTGTTTTAGTAATCTGCCCAGCAGTGAAAGCAAATAATCTAACGTGTGGGTGCTGCTACCGCATGAGGCCTAGAGGATTATATTCAGCTGTCCCTCCAGCTGTAATGCTTCTCCTCCAGCATTTCCATTCACGGTTGCAGGGGCTAATTCAGCTCACAGCAATCTCCAATTATATTGTACAACCTGGGGAGCTTGACATTTCATCATTCGCATTAGACTACAGGCGTCCAACGCGTCCTGCGGTTCTCCTGAAAACGAATATTAATCCCAGGGCCAGAATTAAAATAAGAAAGGACAGGGCAGGGTCCTTTTCAAATAGCATTCTTAGGTTAATAGGATCTAATTTTGTCTCTTTTGTTTAATGTTTTATTCAGTGGAAAATAAAGGCTCCAGATCAGATGTATGGGTTGGTGTGGCAAACACCCTTGCAAAGGCTCAGAAAGATAATGAGAGAAACACAAATTATAAATGAAGAAAATAGGCATATAGTTAAAGAGGTTCAGAAAAGTCCCAGAAAGCATAAAACTAATTAGAACTTGCAAGATCAAAAGGCAGATTTTAGAAAGAATGTACAAATCAGAATTGAGATCATGTGAAGGTCAGGATGTGTCAAATTCTGATAGTATTTTAGAAGAGGAGCTGCTGTTGTAGAGTCTTTTTCTAAAATACATGCAAGAACGGACATTATGCTGTGGCTATCTGTGGCGGCAGCATCCATTTTGGAAACATCAACATCTACAACATCAGTGGAAGCAAGTAGGCAATATACTCATATAAATGTCAGCACTTATGTTTATGTTTACTAATTATAGCCTACCTTTATTCAAGACGGAGAACACAACAACATATAAAAGTAAACCAATCACATCAAAATCTACTGAACAATGACAGCATCAATCCTAACATTGAGCACTTCAAGATATTAGGTCCATCAGTTTTCTCTATTTCTTCCCTCCATCCTCAGGTCCATCAGTTTTATGTCAATCGTTTTTATTGGATAACCTTCATCAAACAGTGAATTGTAATGTGAGCACTCCCACTTAAAAAAAAAAAAAAGGAGGAAAAAACCTCATACAACTGCGGCAAACAGAGATAAAGATTGCTGAAACTGCCAATTAAAATGCACGCAGTTAAAAATGTTTATCATAGGTCAAAAACCTCCATTTTCTTTGGGACCACACTGTTTCAAGTTATCCTGCTAAGACTGAGCGACCATCTTTTGAGATATAACCACTTTCAGATAAGCTCTCACTTTTTGTAATTTCAATTTGCTCACTCATTATGACTTTAAAGTATATGACACCAAAGTGTTGAAGATTAAACATCCATTGTGGTCTTGTTCATTTTTGATTGCACATTCAGGACCAGAAAAAAGAAAATGGAGGTAACATAGTAACATAGTAGATGATGGCAGAAAAAGACCTGCATGGTCCATCCAGTCTGTGTTGGCCTTTGATTAACATTTTTAACTGCGTGCATTTTGACCGGCTGTTTCAGCGATCTTTATCTCTGTGAAATTTGCCGCAGTTGTATGAGGTTATCTCCTTTTTTTTTTTTTAAAGTAGGAATGTTCACATTATGATTCACTGTTTGATTAAGGTTGTCCTTTGATTTTTGTGGAGTGAACCTGATCTTTGTTTGCTTCAATCATTTTTATTGAACAAAGACAGAACAATTCAACCCATACTTTATTTGTTCAACAGTTTTCAAATAACTCTATTTCCAACTTGGAACCTCCTCTCTTCCCCCATCCTAGTATATTATGAGTCAATACCATACTGAGGACACAATCCCAGTAAAAATCGTAGATCCATTAAAAGTATTGAACTGGGAATTAACTATAAGAACAAGAGATAGTCTTCTGCCATCCTGCTCATAAGTATTGATCAAGAAGAACATCCCATGAGACATGAATGCCACAAGTACGTCTCTCCATCCTTCCTCTCCAATCTCAAGTCCATCAATTTTATTCCCTCCATCTCTCCTCTCCATATTTCTTCCCTCCCTTCCCTCCTGGGTCCATCATTTCTCATTTTCTTCCCTTTACACCTGAGGTCCATCATCTCTCTCTCTCTCTCTCTCTCTCTCTCTCTCTCTCTCCCCCTCCACTCCCCTTTCTGTGCCTCCTGGTCTACCTTATACTTTGTCTCCCAGGCGGTCCCTGGCAGCGACAGCACTTGACAGATGCTGCTTTCAACCTGTTCAAAACCTCTCATCTGCATGACTCACCCCTCTGATGCAACTTCCTGTTTATACAGGGCAAGTCACAGCAGAGGATAGGCTCTGAGCAGGCCATAAGCAACTTCTATCAAGTGCTTCCACTGCCAGGAACTCCTGGAAGACACAGTGTAAGGCAGAATGGGGGGAGGGGACAGATGCCAGATCACAGAAGGGGAGGGGGAAGTGTGGAAGAGACAGGAAGAAATACTGGATGGAGAGGATAACATGCTGTATTAGGTAGGGGGAGGCTCAAGGCACTGCCCAGTTGCCCAAGGGGTCAGTCCACCCCTGCCATATAGAAAATAAACTCACAATAGCCACAGAAGCCATAAAGACAATTTTAAAGCAGTAGACAAACAATAAGCTATTCAGGTAGCATAGCCTCCAAAACAAGTAGGAAGGGTAATATTTATACAGAAAATTTCAAATAAAAGGAAAAGGCAAGCTAATGGTAAATGAATCAGCTAACTTCTAAACTCACTGTGAACCACTGAAAGAACATTATCTGTTGGCTGATTTTCCATCAATTAACTTCTGGACCTGCTGAGTTAACATAAAAAAAATATAACAAACCCCCTCAAGCTTAACAATACATTTTCCTGGAAACCTCAGAAAAAACGAAATCTGCTCTCAAATCAACCAGACTCTAACAAAAAAGCCAGAAAAGCTTTCTGCTTCTTCTGAATCCCGTTAGATAAATCTGGAGAATAACTTTCTGGCCAAAGAAGGAAATGTCTAGAATGTTAATATACCTGAAGGGCTCCTAAATGAAAATCACATGCACATAGCTCTAGCCACCTGAGAGTCCAATGAAGAGTCTAATGCAGTCACATCCAGAATATTCAGTCCTAGAGAGAGAGTCCCCTTCAACCTCGCCTCCACCTTCCTGTCTTCATAAGAAGGGTAGGTATAAAGATTGAGTCATAAGGGGAAGAGGAAGAGCCCCCTCTGGGTATTTCAGAATTTCAAAAGCTCTCTAAGGAAAATTAGTAACACACAAATTTCTTCCCTTAAACTGGTCCTCTACATTATTCACAAATTCTGGTTGTCCCTAATCAGCCAGGCATCAGAGTTCTGCATTGAAGCCACAGAAAATTTGTACTGATGTACTCTCGCCTCCTGATCTTTAAGGGATCTTTCATGTTTTGTCAATTTGATGGAGGTTACAGGAAAGGATAGAGGAGCAGAGACAACCTTTGCAACAGCTGCAAGATCTTTCCTTTCAGCACACTCTGAGTTAGCATCTACCTCTGTCTGCTGTTGTTCATCACGAGTTCATAGTTCAGAATCTCCCAAATGGACAGACTGCAAGGCTACTGATATTCTCTCTGACACCGCAAGGTAAATGTGTCTCACCGTGCTAGACAAAGCCATAACCAAAGGCATTCCAGTCATGTTAGAGCAGACACCGCTGCTGACAATGGCTGCTCTGGTGGAGTTCTCCCACCATAGTTCAGAGATATTGGAGCAAGAGGAATCCCTTCAGTCTTAGGTTGGGTTCTGTACTCTGCCCAGATCTTGTGACTATCATCCAAAAGTCTCTGCCAAGGGAAAGCTCTGTGGCGTGCAGGTACCTCTGACGCAAAATGTCTACAATTGGACTTAGATGTATCAAAAATGCCTCCCTTTGAGTCTACATATCAGACCAACAATATGTTTAGGGTTCTGTACTCTGCCCAGATCTTGTGACTATCATCCAAAAGTCTCTGCCAAGGGAAAGCTCTGTGGCGTGCAGGTACCTCTGACGCAAAATGTCTACAATTGGACTTAGATGTATCAAAAATGCCTCCCTTTGAGTCTACATATCAGACCAACAATATGTTTAATAGCCCTCAACCAAGACATGGTTATGCTGAAACATGTTGAACTATGACTGCACACATATATTTAATTCTGGCATTTATAATGTGCTTCAACCTTCAAGTTCAAGGTGGAGAGCAATCGCTCTCCACCTTATGAGCAGGTACTTTCTCTGTCCCTAGAGGGCTCACAGTTTTTGTACCTAAGGCACCAGAAGGTTAAGTGACTTGCCCAAGGTCACAATGAGCTATAATGGGAATTGAATCCAGGATGCAGGCCACGCCCCACTCTACCACCAAGTTTTACGGTTACTATTCAATAAACCTTTTGTGCTGACTGGTTGATTGGTCATTGTTTTTCTGTTGTTGGTGTTCTTTTTGTTGCCTCTTCTGTTTCTCTGCAAATGGTTTCTACCTCCAGAGCACCCAAAACAGGAGATAACTTCTGCACAGATTTTTGTCAGTAGGCAAGGCCACCAAATGTAATAGAAAGTGCCCTCAGTACCACAGTTTGGCAGCAAATTTGCCCATGCATTTCCATTTTACTGGTGTGTTGCAATGCTGCCAGTTTATAACTGTTTTCCTGAGCTTTTGTACTAGGGAAAGTGCGGGGTACAAATGTAACAAAAATAAATAAAATAAATAAATACAGCCTCGCCCATACCATCCCATACCCATATATCAATGATCTTATATTACCATATTTCACAAGATTCTATGTGGATTACAAAAGAATAAACCTCAACAAAAGAGGGAAACTATAAAGTATAATAATACACCATCAGTGAAACAAACTTAACATCATTTGGAATAAAGTTATGTTTTGTAGAAATCTCTGAAATAAAAGGTAGGTAGGCAGCTCTCTAAGCTACCAGAAAAGGGAAAAAACAGTTCAACCAATTTCTTGTTTTTCACGCCTTAGAAGGAAAACTGAGTTTTAAATTGTACAGTGCTGCATAACCCTAGTAGTGCTTTAGAAATGTTAAATAGTAGTAGTAGTAGTAGTACTTTAACCTGGTTCCCCAGGATCTCAATCCACTGACAACGATCAGGCAGAAGAGGGAATTGACCCTGGTTCCCCAGGTCCACAGCCCACTGCACTAACTATTAGGCCACTCCTCCACCTCATAACACAGTACAAAGAATTGCAATAGTCCAGCCACAGGAGGAGTATAGATTGCTCAACAATTGTAAAGCTTTCCTTGCTCAAGGATGACCTGATAGATCTAAGCTGGCGCAATTTAAAAAAGAAATTCTTAATTTGCCAAAAAACACAATCTGATTCCTTTTCTGTTATTGTGACCACTAATACGTCTTTCCCAAGTTTCCTGACATTTTCTGCTCCTTTTACATAAGAACATGAGTAGCCGTACTGGGTCAGACCAATAGTCCATCTAGCTCAGTATCCTGTTTCCAGCAGTGGCAAAGCCAGGTCACAAGTACCCGACAGAAACCCAAATAATGCAGCATTTCATTCTACAAATCCCAGGGCAAGCAGTTGCTTCCCTTTGTCTGTCTCAATAGCAGACAATGGACTTTTTCTCCAGGAATTTGTCAAAACCTTTTTTAAACCCAGATATGCTAACCGCTGTTACTGCATCCTCCGGTAAAGAGTTCCAGAGCTTAACTATTCATTGAGTGAAAAAAATATTTCCTCCTATTGGTTTTAAAAGTATTTCTATGAAACTTCCTTGAGTATCCCTTACCAGCTTATAATCGAAAGAGAAAAACACCTATGTTTCGATCCAAATCGGGAGATGGGCATTTTTCTCGCAAAGGCGCCCAAATCGGTATAATCGAAAGCCGATTTTGGGCGTTTCCAACTGCACTCCGTCGCAGAAACGAATAAAGTTGATGGGGGCGTGTCAGAGGCATGTCGGAGGCGGGACTGGGCCGTGGTTATCAGCCGAGGAGAGATGGACATCTGTAGCTGATAATCGAAAAAAAGGCGTTTTTACCGCGATTTTGGGTCACTTTTTTTGGACCCTTTTTTTTCACGAACAAGTCCCAAAAAAGTGCCCCAACTGCCCAAATGATCACTGGAGGGAATCGGGGATGACGTCCCCGGACTCCCACAGTCGTCACTAACCCCCTCCCACCAAAAAAACCCCCACTTTAAAAACTTTTTTCCCAGCCTGTATGCCAGCCTCAAATGCCGTACCCACCTCCATGACAGCAGAATGTGTTCGATCCTCTCACAGCCTTTCCCTGGGTCAGATGTGGCTCTCGGGTGCACTACAGGGTCACATCAGCTTTGCATTGTGGTGGGTGTAGGGTATTTGGCTCCGTGATTTCATTAGCTTGTGTTACAGTCTCACAATGTTGGTAGTTGGTAGGCACTTCTCCCATGGTGCTTTTCCCCCTGCCTACTGGGTCAGAGTGTGCCCTGTTGTGTTTCCTGTTGTAGTCCATGTGGTAGTGGCCATTTTTGTAAGCCAGTTTTAGTTCCCTTTCCTGTGTTAGCCACGTTAGACAACTTAGTTCTTACCTTGAATGTGGCTGAAAGAGGGCATTGTACAGCATTCTGCCAGCTCTGACCTACTGCTAATCTCAGTACCAGGGAGACTTGTTGCCAGTGGGACACAACCTCTGCAGTTAACTGTGAGTAAACGTGCTTATTCCAATAAAGGACGTTTTCGGAGAGATTAGTTTTCAGGTGTCAACTGGTGTGCCAATGTTTTATAGCAGCAACCAGTCCTAGAGGCCTGCGTGTATGCAGGTCCCTGGAGCACTTTTAGTGGGTACCGCAGTGCACTTCAGGCAGGTGGACCCAGGCCCATCCCCGCCCCCCACCTGCAACACTTGTGCTGGTAAATGGGAGGCCTCCAAAACCCACTGTACCCACATGTAGGTGCCCCCTTCACCCCTAAGAGCTATGGTAGTGTTGTACATTTGTGGGTAGTGGGTTTTGGGGGAGGGGGATTGGGAGCTCAGCACCTGTGGTAAGGGAGCTATGCATGTGGGAGCTTTTTCTGAAGTCCACTGCACTGACCTAGGGTGCCCAGTTGGTGTCCTGGTATATCAGGGGGGCCAGTGTACTACCAATCCTGGCCCCTCCCATGACCAAATGGCTTGGATTAGGACGCTTTTGAGCTGAGCATTTCTAGTTTCCATTATCGCTAAAAAATCAAACGCCCAGCTCAAAAACGTCCATTTTTTCGAAAATACGGTTCGGCCCGCCCCTTCACGGACCCGTTCTCGGAGATAAACGCCCATGGAGATAGGCGTTTGCATTCGATTATGCCCCTCTTAGTCTTTGTACTTTTGGAATGAGTAAAAAATTGATCTACTCATTCTACACCACTCAGGATTTTGTAGACCTCAATCATATCTCCCCTCATCTGTCTCTTTTCCAAGCTGAAGAGCCCTAACCTCTTTAGCTTTTCCTCAAATGAGAGGAGTTCCATCCCGTTTATTATTTTGGTTGCTCTTCTGAACCTTTTCAACTTCCTCTATATCTTTTTTGAGATACAGCGACCAGAACTGAACAGAATACTAAGGTGCAGTTGCACCATGGAGCGATACAGAGGCATTAAAATATTTTTTGTCTTATTCACCATCCCTTTCCTAATAATTTCTAGCATCCTGTTTGCTTTTTGGGCAGCTGCTACACACTGAGCAGAATATTTCAGTGTATTATCTACGCACACCTAGATATTTTTCTTGAGTGCTGACCTCCAAAGTGGACCCTAGCATCAGGTAACTATGATTCGGATTATTCTTTCCAATGTGCATCACCTTGCATTTGTCCACATTAAATTTCATCTGCCATTTGGATGCCCAGTCTTCCAATTTCCTAAGGTCTTCTTGCAATATTTCACAGTCTGCCTGTGTTTTAACAACCTTGAATAGTTCTGCAAATTTCATCACCTCACTCATTGTTCCTATTTCCGTATCATTTATAAATATGTTAAATAGCACCAGTCCCAGTACAGATCCCTGCAGCACAACACTGTTCACCCTCCTCCATTGAGAGAAGTGACCATTTAACCCTGCCCTCTATTTTCTATCCAATAACCAATTCCTAATCCACACCAGATCCTTGCCTCCTATCCCATGACTTTTTAATTTTCTCGGGAGTCCAAAGTCCAAAGATTTTTCCTGCCCCCCACTAGCAACTAGGGAAACACCCCACCCCTGGCTCTGCAGGGACCATGCTCTTTCAGAGCAAGTTTATAGTATATAAAAATGCTGCTACCCATATATGCACTGACAAAAAAAAATCATGTATTTGAAGAACTGAGTGTGTTCTGATTTGGACATCACAGTTCCTCACGTCACATTCCATTCTTATCCATTGTTTCGCAGTGTTTTTCCTCCCTCACATAGTATTTCTTAGTGTTGTAAAGCTAAAGACAAATTGGAATGAGAGTTTATCAGTTTTCAGGGAAAAATCAGATACTGCCCTTCGAACAGAAAAACTTCAGCCAGGTTGTCCAGAAGGTAGCTGGTCCACGTTGTTTCATATTTGGGAGAAGAGGGGCTGGACTGATGTGGTATCAAAATCAATGAGGTGAGTCAGCTCTGCAAAGATGCAGGTGAACAGGATTTCAGGTATATGAGATCTCCTAAAAGATTGGAGGAGCTCCCTAAACCTAGTCAGTGCCTGTGTTATTTGGACAAAATATCCCTACAGTTAAATCTTTTAGATATCTCGGGGTTATTATTGATTCTGCATTGACTTTTGAGGAACAAATATCCGCTGTAGTGAAAAAGTCTTTTTTCCACTTAAGGAAGCTTCGGTCAATTAGAAATTTAATAAGTAAAGGCTCTCTTAAAATATTGACATCTGCGTATTGTGATATCCCCCTTCTCCTCAGGGTGACCTGGTTCTCAATATGCAAATCATATGCAGATTAGTGTGCTATCCCTTCTCACTCAGGGTGACCTGGTTTCCACTCAGCAAATTAAGCAGGTCTCACCAACTGCATATTTCTCAGGCAACTCTTTATTCCAGCCCCTGGGCAAACTTCTTCTAGCCTAACACTTTATGCTTTCATAGATCTTCACATTGAGCCTCCCCATACAGATACATGGGCTCAGTACTATACCAATACTTTGGGGACTCTCAACCCCAGGCTTTGCAGCCTGCTTCTCTTAGTACTTCGGACACACAGTCCCTCTTTGAACACCCAGTTCTAGACACACAGTCTCTTCATCTTCTTGGACACACAGTCCTTCTTTGAACACACAGTTCTAGACACACAGTCTTTTCATCTTGGACACACAGTCCCTCTTTGAACACACAGTTCTAGACACACAGTCAAACTCTAATGCTTTAGGGACTTCTTACCCCAGGACTTTCAGCCTGCTGATCTCCTTTGGACACCCAGTCCACCCCCAAGTCCATCAGGTTAGCCAGTATCTTTCAGGGGCTCTCTCTTCTTCTGCTGCTAGCTCACTTCCCTCCTTTCACAACTCAGGTGGGGTATAAAGTGGTTAATTAGCCACCCAGGACCCAGCCCATAATCTCCTGCACCTGTGGGCCTCCCAGGGCTCTCCCCGATCCTAGCGACCTCCATCTTCTTCTAGCGCCCTCTAGTGGCCTACACCATATAGGACACCCCCTTACTTATCACAGTATATTATCTCACGCTTAGATTACTGTAATGTTATTTATGCAGGGATTACTCAAGCCAATCTAAAAAGAATACAAAGAATACAAAATACGGTGGCTCACATGATTTACAGGGCTCGGAGGGATGACAGAATAACACCTGTATTATATCAACTACATTGGCTTCCGGTGGAAGCAAGAGTAAAATTTAAAGTACTCATTCTGACTCATAAGGCTTTTCATGCATTTATTCCTAGCTACCTATCAAATCTGACGATTCCCTACACTGCTATGCGGACACTTAGACCGTTAACAGACAATAGATTAGTCATCCCTTCACTCGCTAAGGCTCGATGGGAATCTACACGGAAATCGGCTTTTTTCTTCCTCTCTCCTTCCCTCTGGAACGGACTTCCAAAAGAGATTAGATTAGAGAAGTCCTATATGCATTTTTGAAAACTCCTGAAAACGTTTTTCTTTATAAATTATATTGAACAGAATTTATAATAGTAGAGAAGGTGTAGAAGGTTAGGTTTAACTGTATGTTAAATCATAGACTGTATTAGTTTTGTCCTTTGTTGTTATTTCTGGCTTGCTGTGCTTTCCTGTCATGATTGGAGTTCTATTTGATTGTATATATGAGTTGTATTTTTTACATATGTAAACCGTTCTGTTTTGCAGTTGCAATAAGATGTGGTATATAAATTGAAATAAATAAATAATAAATAAATAAATAAAAGTATACAGGGATCCTGTCTGATCAAGATACTGAATGTGTAAACAGAGACTTCAGATTGTCTGTCAAATCATTCCTATTGAATAAAATGTTGTTATAGAAAGACTTTTATTGGAACATTACTCTGAGTACAGAGAGTGTTTTTAGTGAGTCCTAGACAATACACCCAGGGGCCTTGAAATACATTGCAGTTCTTCTATAATGGTCCTGGGCCACTTATATGGACTATAATTCACTTGCACTATTTGCACAAGCAAAACTTGTTTGGTTGAATACTATAGCTGTATGGATGTTTTTATTCTTATAAGATGCCATATGCAATAGAATATTCTCTTCTCCCAAGTGAGTCAACATAGGAAATGCACATGCAGCTCTTTAATCTTTCTTTTTAAGACAGATACAGTGCTACAATGTTTTGTCTTTGCTTTTTGACAGAGAGGGAAGGAGGAATGAGTACTATGAATTGCCTATGAATAGCTATGGTCTTCTGTGAATAAAGAATAACAGATTGTTTGGTGACATGACATTCTTTATAACCAGCTTATTCTCTCTCTGGCAGAATCACAGTGTTCTGAGTACCCACAAACCATCTGATGTTTTCCTTCTGTCTCCTCAGATACATGGGCAGCTGTCTTCTGTGTACAACAAGTAATTTATGACAGAACCTAGAGGGCTAGTTTTTCTATGACTTCATACTGACCACCCAAATGACAACCTTTGGTGTCACAACTCAATTGTGTATTCACATACTCATACTGTTTGCATTCCTGTGATGTCCTCATTTTGCAGGAAAACCCCAGTGCTTTTTAGCAGAGAAAAATAGAAAGAAAATACGGTAATTTTCATAATAGATGCTACATGTCATCCAAGAACTCGGATGGTATCTGCTTATTAATGTCAAGCATTCTGGAAAGAGAGAATATGACGGAAGGTGGTGCTTTTAACAAGCATTACTGTATATATGAAATATTCTTCTGCCTCTAATAGCTACTGTATGGCTTATAAAGATGGCAAAACTCAACAATTGTCCTCATCAGTGTCATGATCAATAAAGTGTGCACACAAGGGCTGATGCAGAAAGCTAGCGTAGATAGTGGTGCACAGTTAACGCAAATGTCTGTGCACGATGCAGAAAATCATTTTGAGCAGAAGCTATCCCTGTGCAAAATCTTACATTAGATACTGGCACACAGCACATTAATAGCAGTGGCAATGACATGAGGTTATTAGCTATTCCACCCCAATACAACAGACTTTGTGAGCACAACACAGGAACCTGAACACCAGGGTTAGATCGTTCTTCAGATGTGGCATCTGTGAGGATTACATGCCTGTTTCTTCTTATTGCTGCGAGCATAACAGTATCTACAACTTTATTTTCGTGGCCTCCATGAAGAGCATAGGTAATAGAGGCAAAAAACAGGGAAAGTTTATTTATTTAAAACCTTTATAAACCACATGATCCAAGAGTACTCAATAGTGTACAATAGAACAATCATAATATAACATCATGACATACAAGACAAACCAATGAAACATAATAATATAAATAAATCGCAGTGACAGTTCTGCATGCAGATCTGGGCAGGAAAAAAGCCTTCATCTATGCATGTGCTGCAATGTTGTTCTGTGCATAGACATCGATGTTGCAAAAATATTATGTACAGAAATGTTTGTGATGCTGCTATTTATGCACAGAATACCATCCCTACAGTATAATGATTACAAAAGAACTGTAAAAGTGGCTTTGGTCAGTACTTTGCAAAAAGATGCATATATTATTGAAAAGGAGGTATTCGGTACCTTTTATGTGAAGCACCGTAATTGAATGGTACCACGCTGAGTTGGACATAGAGCTCACTCAGGGCTCTTCAGCAGCAAGCACTATGGACTACATTCTATAGATGGTGCCTGATAGGCATGATATATAGAATACACCTGGGCCAGGCGGATGCACCTAAATCTAGGCACGTTCATTTGCACCAGTGAAAAGCTGGTGTCTAAATCTATGCACGCTGGCACATATTTCATAACCTCACACATAGATTTGATTGACAGGCCCAGGGTCCACCCATCACCATGCCCCCTTTTCATCTGCACGTGTGGAAATTTACATGCGCTACTTTGCAGAATGCGCATGGGTAAATTCCATTTATGGCCTATTAGTGGTGATATTGGTTGCTATCAACCAATTATCACCACTAAGTTTTGCATTAATCAATTGAGACATGTGCTTAGATTAGGTGAATGCACTAATCTACACACGTGCCTATGTGCACCATATATCTTTGCTTATACCCTATGCTGTCTATTAAAATGTTCTATTACATATTGTGTTGACATTGTAAGTAGTATACTATGCCATACTTTGTATTGTTATTTGAATATTTTTACTGCTATAATTTTCTATCGCTTATGTTTGATTTACTCTTACTGTACACTGCTTTGAATGAATTCTTTGAATAAGGCGGTAAATAAATCCTAATAAATAAATAAATGTATAGAACCCGGTTGCATGTCATAAGTACATAAGTATTGCCATACTGGGACAGACCAAAGGTCCATCAAGCCCAGCATCCTGTTTCCAATAGTGGCCAATCCAGGTCACAAATACCTGGCAAGATCCCAAAAAAGTACAAAACATTTTATACTGCTTATCCCATAAATAGTGGATTTTCTCCAAGTCCATTTAATAATGGAACCTTTTTTAAACTCCGCTAAGCTAACTGCTCCTACCACATTCTCTGGCAACGAATTCCAGAGTTTAATTACACGTTGAGTGAAGAAAACTTTTCTCAAATTCATTTTAAATTTACTACATTGTAGCTTCATCGCATGCCCCCTAGTCCTAGTATTTTTGGAAAGTGTAAACAGACGCTTCACATCTACCCATTCAACTCCACTCATTATTTTATAGATCTCTCTCATATCTCCCCTCAACTGCCTTTTCTCCAAGCTGAAGAGCCTTAGCTGCTTTAGCCTTTCCTCATAGGGAAGTCGTCCCATCCCCTTTATCATTTTCGTCGCCCTTCTCTGTACCTTTTCTAATTCCACTATATCTTTTTTTTAGATATGGAGACCAGAATTGAATAGATTAGTCAAGGTGCAATCGCACCATGAAGCGATACAAAGGCATTATAACGTACTCATTTTAGTTTTCTATTCTTTTCCTAATAATACCTGACATTCTATTTGCTTTCTTAGCCGCAGCAGCACACTGAGTAGAAGGTTTCAACGTATCATCAACGACGACACCTAGATCCCTTTCTTGGTCTGTGACTCCTAACCTGGAACCTTGCATGATGTAGCATCATATCTCTCCAATTATTCAAATGCAAAAGTGCTGACCAAATATCCATTAATTAACTAAATAGCATGTAGTTCCAAAACAATGTATTTCAATGTGCCCAAAAAATGAAAATCCATGTGAAAAACTTATCTGTGTCAAGAGTGTTCACCAAAACAATGACTGCGACATAGCTGTTAATCCAGCTATGGTTCTACAAGGTGCCTCGTTTCGACCCTGCTTCAGGGGCTGTAAGTGCTCAAAACTCTGCTGCAACATATGATGACTTCAAACAAAAAAAAATGGAAATCTACAGGGCTTAACGAATGATCAATGGATACCTTCCTGTAGCTCTCCTGAAAACAAAACCATGTGTCAAAACACATAATGATGTCATAAGCAATTTTATGCAAATCAAAATTAATATATACTAACACAGGGATGCAATATTAGGGATCAAGTAATTCGATCTGATACATCAAGAATGGACATTAACATGCCTTTGGGTCATCCAGCTTGTGGCAGATGTGATTTTTGTGCTACTACTTCTTCTATTACAGAATGGCAACCTCCTACATCTCACAAATGTTATAAATTAAATCATTCAACTACTTGTGATTCTAGCTTTGTAGTTTATGCTATTAATAGATTGTGAGCCCACTAGGGACAGAGAAAGTGCCTGAATATACTGCGTAAACTGCTTTGCTTGTACCACAGAAAGGCAGTATATCAAATCCATTACCCTTTACCCCTTTACATGCCCATGCCCTATAATTTATGTGGGACATACTACTAGGAAAATAAAAACACGTAGGATGGAATTTTGAAATCATTCGGAATACACAGACAACAGCTCTATTAATTTTATTTTTTGCAGCAGAATCATCCATTTTCACAGATACAGTGGTTCATTATAGAAACTATCCCCCCGCTGCAATACGAGGGTGATTGGTTTCAACGTCTTACATTAAGAGAACACTATTGGATTTTCATGTTGCAAGCAGTTACCTCTTTGGGACTCAATGAATCAGTGGAGTGAACTTGAATTTGTGAACTTGTGTCAATATGTATTAATTTTGATATGCATAATGGTGCTTATAATTTCATTACGTGTTTTGAAGCATGGTTTTGTTTTCAGGAGAGCTACACGAAGGCGTCCATCAGTCATTCGGTAAGCCCTGTGGATTTGCAATTTTTTTCTTTGAAGTCATTATGGGCTTGATTCTATGGTGCCAAAAGAAGTGCTATTCTATAAGCTGCACTTAAAGTTATGCATGGTTTACAGAATAATGCTTATGCCTGCGAATCATACCTAACTTTGGGCGTGGCCATTTGCACCAACTGAAACATGGTGCAAATGTATTCTCAATACTCTATAACAGCGTGTATTAATTTTAGAAATGCCCCCATTCTGCCCATGGCCCTCCTATTTCCGCACCCCCCTTCTTCAAATTGCACATAAATTTTAGGTGGGGATTCCCCGCCTAAATTTATACACATAAAGTTTAATTAAATTTGATTTGTGCCAATAATTGTGTGTTAAAAAGCCAATTATTGGCACTAATTAGCTTGTTATTAAATTAAATTGTACACGCAAATTGGGCACACCCAAATTTGCAGGTTTAAGTTTTGGCAACTTTTTCAGAATTAGGGGGTATATGTTATGGTAGAGGAGTTTTGAGCAATTTACTGTAACCCATAGAGGGTTAAATAATTAAATTTTACCTGGGTGCCTCCGTGACCAGCCGTGGCTTCGGGGCGTTGGTTTTGGAGAGACATCTGGGGCTGCGGGAGCCGATTTGGGGCATTTGAGGGTCTCCTCAGTTGTTCTTCGACCCTTTGCGGGTCCGACATTTTCGGCGCTGGGTTTCAGCGTCGGGGATGGGGACCAGCGCGATTTGGGGCTTCCCTAGGCTTGCTTCGGGGGTTTTGGGTCCCGATTCGGGACCGGAGCAAGGCCTAGGGACGGGAAGGAGCGAGGACGAAGAAGGGGAAGCCCGGGGAAAGCTTGGAGAGTGTTCTGGGCTCTGATTGGCCCTGCGTCGGCGTCTGACGTCGACGTAATGACGTCAGATGCACGTTTTTGATGCAGGGCCCGGGATTCTTTAGGCTTAAAGGGAACCGGCTCTTTTAAAAGTGCAGAGCCGGTTCCGAAGAGAAGATAAAGTCGGCGTGGGACCGGAAGAAGAGTGGGGGAGTGCTCCGGAGCACTCTCCCAGCATTTATTTTTATTTTAATAAAGTGGCCGGTCACGTAGTGGGTGCTGCACGCGCCAGGGAATAGATGGGGCCGCGTGAGGAGGAGAAACAGCAGTTGGCACGAGCTGAATGCTAGCTCGTGGATGGAGCTGAGCAGGAGGCTCGTGCCAGAAGAGAACAAGGAAGATTTTCGGGTTTCAGGAACAAAAAGGTATTAATATTTGCATTTATTTAAACAGCTGTTTATTTCTTTATGTTTAAAATGTATTTAATATAATGTGCAAATGATATATCTGTGTACTGGGGGTTTAGAGTGCCCGGGGCTCGTGCTTAGAGCTCGAGCTCTGGCAGAGATGTCATCAGGTTCTAAACGGGGCAGTTGGCAGTTGGGAGGTAGGTGCAAAGCTGACCAGACCTGTAGTAAAGGTCTCTGGTCAGCGGAGAGTGAAAAAAATTATAAAAACTGACAGATTAGAGTTTTGGGAAACGTGTGTGTTTAGAGAGTGATTTAATATGATTGATTAACTTGTCCAAAGCCTGCCGCGTCTTTAAAGGCTTTTTTAAAGTTGTGGTTGGAAACTGTGTGAGCTGGCTGAAGTGTTTATGATAACATAAGTTAATACAGTCAGCAAGACTTAACTGTTTAATAAGCTGGTAAAGCTTGTTCAATGAACTACTTGTCCTGTGAGATGTACAGGACTAATGTGACAGTTTAAATGTTCATTTCTTACTGTCAGATTAAGCAGGGGTTTTGTGAATAATTTATGAGGAGGAAAGAAAATCCCTGCAGATTACAAAATTAATTGCTTTTATTGTTTTAACATTTTAAAGTTAAAGTGCA
The DNA here is from genome assembly GCF_901765095.1 of Microcaecilia unicolor. Classification (NCBI taxonomy): domain Eukaryota; kingdom Metazoa; phylum Chordata; class Amphibia; order Gymnophiona; family Siphonopidae; genus Microcaecilia; species Microcaecilia unicolor. Next base: position 464,989,278 of record NC_044032.1, read on the forward strand.
TACAGTGCTACTATGTGAGACCTTCTGACTCAGAAGAGTTCAAACTCTCCGCTTTCCTTTGGTGATCTCAGTGAGTCTGGTCATAAAGGAATAATTATTCTGAGAAACATTATTTGAAGGGTGGGATTAGATTAGGGTCAAACAATTATATATTTCTTTTATTGGGGAAGCTAGTTAGGGAAATATTTTTAAGTTCATTTAAAAAAAAGGGCTATTTCTTTACAGAAGGAGGTAGGGTCTAGGGTTTTTCTTTATTGCTTTTTAAAGCTCAGGTTAGTAGGTACCCCAAACCAGGTTCCCGCCTCTAGCTGACTGTAAAGATACGGTACCCAACGTTAAAGAAAGAAGAAGAACAGAAGATATACAAGAAAGCGGGAAGAAAGCTAAGTGACGAGGTTAACATACAAACAGCACAAAGACTGTATAAAAAAAAAAAAAAAACTAAGCGAAGAACAAAAGAAAAAAACTCTGACTATACTTACCTGCTGGTTGAATGAGAAACCTGAAAAAGAAATAATAACAAAGAATCAATTCTTATAGAAGAGGGGAATGTTTAGTCAAAATTTTAAGATGAGATACATATTTAGTTAATAAGTTTTGCTAAGATTAAATTATACTTATCTGATAAGACGTAGGAGAAGTTGATCGTTGGATTGTTGATGTACTAATAAAAAAAAAATATTGAATTTGTTAAACGGATCTGAACTTTACACATACCCATCATATAAATAAAAATAATAAGTTATTGGATTATCAATGTAAATGTCATTTGTTTTCCTGAGTTATAACAAAAATATAATAACAAATTTAGTTTTATTTCCTCTTCCCATTTTAGAAATGGGGAGACGGGGTTAGTTTTAATGTCTGTACCTTAACCCTGTCCGATATTTTGCCCGAGGTATTCTAAGGGTATTGTAGGGTAAAGTATCGTGCCCAGGGTGAGGTCACAGTTACATTACAGTCCCTCAAGCAGAGGAAGAAACAAGGCACCTCGTCCGACCATAGCCATAACAGCTGCATTGCAGTCATTGTTTTATTGAAGACTCTGGACATAAATCAGTTTTTCACTTGGATATTTATTTTTTGGGCATGTTGAAAAACACTTTTTTGTAACTATATGCTATTTGTACAAATTGATGGATATTTGGTCAGCACTTTTGTATTTGAATAACTGGAGAGATATGATGTAGACATACCACATGATATTCAGCATTATTTAACTGGCCAGGAACGGCTCCCGGCAACTTAAATAGCCTTAAGCTGGCTAAGCGCTAATATTCAGCATGAGCTAGCTGGCTATCTTGGCTGAATATTAGTGCTTAATGGCTAGCCTCGCTATGTCACTCAACATAGCCAGTTAGCGCCAGTATTCATTGGCTGACTAGCTAAGTTTAGCAGCCAGACAAACCCGCATAAATTGCAGGTCAATCTTTGGCTGATATAACTTAGCTGGTCAGCTGATGAATATTGACTTAACCAGTTATGTGCAGAGCGCCCCCCCCCCCCCCAAAAGAAAGAAAATAACAATGTCAGTCACTAGATACAACACGGCACTGAATTTCTGGGTTCGCCCCTGACCGTGGGAGGCAGTCCAGCTGACTCCCAGTATCTGAATATCGGCCCCATAGTGCTTGCTGTTTAAGAGCCCTGCCTAAGCTGTACATACAGCTCAGCGTGGTAACGTTCAGTTACAGTGCTGCACATAATCTGGAATGCATGCTTACCAAAAGCATTAGAAAAAACGGCCCCTCTAAAGAAGATCCTATGCTCCACAAACAAACGTTCCCTGTGGTTCTCCCCAGAACTGCGGATCCTTAAGCGTCAAGGATGTCAACTTGAAAGAAAATGGAAAGTCTCATCTAGTTGAATGTAGGCTTAACTGTAAGAAACACATGACAATGGACTGCCAGACCGTAATAACAGCCAAAAAACCCAATATTTTTCTTAACACATAGAACAAGCTGCAAATTCAACCAAGCAGCTGTTTAAAATAGTAAACAGCCTACTTCAAACCCCACAACAGAACCAGCCTTCCCAGACATAACATAGTAACATAGTAACATAGTAGATGACGGCAGAAAACGATCTGCACGGTCCATCCAGTCTGCCCAACAAAGTAAACTCATATATGCTAGTTTTTGTGTATACCTTACCTTGATTTGTACCTGTCTTTTTCAGAGCACAGACCGTATAAGTCCGCCCAGTACTATCCCCACCTCCCAACCACCAGCCCCGCCTCCCACCACCGGCTCTGGCACAGACCGTATAAGTCTGCCCAGCACTATCCCCGCCTCCCACCCACAACTAACCAGCAATGATTTTTGCCACTTATTTTGCCAACAAAATTAAAGATCCACAGGACCTACAGACAGTTCCATCAAAACTCCTACCAGCTAATGAAGAGAAAACTCCCTCTTCCCCATCATGTACAGCCATCTGGAACTCATTCAACCAGATCACAGAGGAGGCACTTATATTTTCAAACATGCTAGCTTGTGTAGCATACGGATATACATATATATGGAATAACTTTTCATAGAGTAGTAATTTGTTATAAATCTTAATCAGTGGTCAGTTGGAGGGGCTGGTTACAGGAACACCATAGCACATGTTACATTCGTTCAGAGACTTTTTTTCTCCTGGTAATAGGTCACTAAAACAGACATCATGTTATGAGAATCAGATGCTCCACATTCAGAGTTTCTATTTATTTATTTACTAGTAAATCAGGCCCATTTCTGACAGAAATGAAATGGGCGCTAGCAAGGTTTTCCTCGGAGTGTGTATGTTTGAGAGAGTATGTGTGAGAGTGAGTGTGATAGAGAGAGAGAGTGAATGTGCGAGTGTGTGTGTGTGACAGAGAGAGAGTGAGACCGGGTGTGAGTGTGTGTGTGAGAATGAGAGTGTGTGCCAGGGCCCCCCTCCCTCCCTTCCAGTTCCAGGATCGTCCCCTCCCTCCCTCCGTCCGAGTTCCAGGGTCGTCCGTGCCCCCCCTTCCTCCCTCCCTCCGAGTTCCAGGGTTGTCCCCTCCCTCCAAGTCCCAGGGTCGTCCCCTCCCTACCTCCCTCCAAGTTCCAGGGTTGGCGTCCCCCCATCCCTCCCTCCCTCTGAGGGCAGACTTTGATGTTTAACTTGCTCATGGCACACAAGCAGAGTAGAGTAGAGACGTAGTACTAACCAGGAATGATAATGTCACAGTTGTGCCCATGTTTCGTGCTCTTCTTCCTCTCGCCACCTGGTGGCCAGACCTGGTGGCTACAATGGACTGTCTGGTTATTGTCACCCGTTCCAGATTTCAGCCCAGTCCGGTCCGGATCTTCCGGGCTGCCAGACTTGCTTGCTTTGGTTGAACCTACACAGACCCGTAGTTGCCTGGTGATTGCTGCAGCTGAGCCTCAGCTGCTGCTGGGCTTATTAGCCAGTTGGATATTCTCTGCTTTGCCTTTGCATCGCCTAAGGTCCTGGTTTGTTGGTGCTTTGCCTTTGCATCGCCTAAGGTCCTGGTTTGTTGGTGCTTGTTGCTCTTCTGCCTAGTTTGGCTTTTATTCTAGTTCTTGTCTGATTCTGGTTAGTCTGTGTGTAGTTTGGCTTGGGGTTTGTTTGTTTCCTAAGTCTTGTTCCTTGTTTGTCTTTTGAGTTTAGTGTCTGTTTGTCTGTGTTTCTTGTTCAGTGGCTGCCTGGCAGCTTTCAGTTCTGTCTCGTGTTTGTCAGTGTTTGTTCCCTGTTTTAGTGGCTGCTTGCAGCTTCCAGTTCCTACCCTGGCCTGTAAGTCCTGTCGGCCGCCTGCAGCCAGGGGCTCAACTCCTGGGGAAGGGCGGCTAGTGTAGGTGAAGTCTTGCTGTTCCTATCTGAGTTCTGTCTTGTTCCTGGGGTGGGGTGGTTTTGCCTGCCACTGCCGCTCCTCGGCAGTGGCCTAAGGGCTCACTAACCTAGTTCCTGCATTGGAAAACGTGACAGATAAGAGGATTCTTCTTGCTCTTTTTTATTTTATTTGTCATTTTTAAATTACATACTCAAGAAAACAGAATATGTTGTAGTGTAGAGGGTCATATGAGGAAATATTGATTTGGCATGAGTGAGTTACTAGCATCTGATATGCGACATTAAAAAAGTTAATTGAAAGTGGGAGATTTTGGGTAGGTGTTAACTGTAGTACTTTCATTGAGTAATTGAGCATTTTTATACATTTTGTGATAGCAGTTCTGTAAATACTATTTGGCATGGCTCCAGGCTACATGCCAGACCTGATAGAACTATCCCAAAGAAATCAAACCCAGGAACCATAAACTACCTACTACTTCACCTATCAAACTGCAGAAACATAACATACAAATCCATCTATGTAGCTGGATTTAGCTATCTGGGATCTAAATGGTGGAACTCAATACCCAAAATCACAAGAAGCATCACAGACTACCTCCAGTTCAGAAAAGAACTAAAGATATACCTCTTCAAGGAATTCTATGGAGAAACACACGCACAACCTGATGCTCTAAACCGCTTTATAATCATAATGCACCAATGCAACACTGTATAACTGAAAATTATAAACCACACACATCAATGTAATTTCAATAATTGTAAACTCTCTAATCATAAATAGTAGCAGGTTTATACTATCTTACGTTTCACTATGACAGGAGGAAAAGATTTCAGATGCCCAGCTTATCTTTCTGAATCTTTCAACAAAACTGCCGTGCGAACTTCCTCATCAGTCAGAAAAACCTCTATTCAGTACATTTTTATTTTTTATTATATAGTTATTTTTTAACTTAATTTTCTTATTGGTTACTTTTTATTATTGTGTCATATCCCAATATTTCTCTCTTTCTCCCATATTGGGAACCTTAAAACACTAGGACACATCTCAGTGTACATGTAGTTCATATCGGTTTGCTCAACAGAGCGCCTCCATTTCACAGTGTACTTCCTCAGGAGACAAGCTGCCAGTCTTTCATATTTTATGTCCTGATAGACAATTCTATCTCAGCTTCTTAGAATATCTTTCCAGTAAGGTTGAACCTTAAGACAGTTCAACACATGGGATTGAAATACCCAATTATATCACAGCCTTTCCAATAATGAGATGATCCCAATGTGGGTGAAAGATAGAAATATATTAGAATATTAGTCTGCACCATAACCAAAATCAGGGAGGCAGAGATCCAATTTCACTCCCTCTTTCCCTCTGTGGCTGTTGGGTTTTTTTGTCGTTTTTTTTTGTATGGTTTATTATGTCGGAGTGCCATTCCATAACAGTGCACATAGTTTTTTTGAATGCCAACAACCTGCCCGTTCCACGCCTATGGCCATGCCCTCTTATCAGCAGTGTGCATTAGAATTTATGTGTACAGCATTATAGAATACGCCTATAAGGTTATGCATGCAAACTCTAATTAAAACCAATTTTGCTGCTAATTAGTTATTAAATACCAATTATCAGCATTGATTATCTAATCAATTAAGTTGTATGCACAAACTGGCCAAATGGCCAAATTAGTGCACACAACTTAAGGCACAGTTTATAGAATTTGGGGGTAAATGACTGAAGAGTGACAAATAAGTGGATGTCCTAGCTGTCCAATCAAATTATATTATTTATTTCATGAGTCTTGCGTACCCTGCATTTTACAATGAATATTACGTAATAGAGTTTATCTTCTGTATGTTTTCTAACGTACTTTGTATAACCACTTTTTCTTCCTCCAACAAGAATCACTACCATATTTGGCTGCTGATCTTTTCTATAGTACTCAGTGAATAAAGTGCTTTTTATTAACAAGTTGTTTCGTTACTGAGTTTAGACTGAGAATGTGAATGTTGATAAGGTATGCCTGTAAGTTTTCGCTGTTGTGCTGTTGCAACATTAATTGATAACATGCATATTGTATTGCTAAGCAACACTTAAGCGCTATCTAATTCTCACACTGCCTGTTCTGTTTGGCACATTCTATATTTCCTGTGGCCAACACTACTTGATATATCTCGGTAGCCAATTTTAGATGGACAGCTTCCACTGTGAGGCAGATATCCTCTTGCCATGGCTTGTGTTGAATGAGTAATATCACATGCATATTATTTCCAATTCAGTCAAGGCATTCACTTCTTATTGGTTCTGAGGCTCCTTCAGCTGCCAGACTCAAAATTAATGGGCATGGTCCATTCAGAAAATATCACACACACCATCGATAATGTAAATGAGGGAGGATTTCACTCCTACTAGATTGTGAGTAATTGCATGTCAGCGCCAAAACAACCCACATGCCAATATGTGCATGTAACATTGATATTTTTTATTTTAAATGCACTGAAATATGATGCATTTTAATTTCTAGGAGAACTCAGGGGCCACAAAATTGTTCATTAGCAATAAAATAGCTGATAAAGTAATTATGAATTATTTTTAAAAACTCACTGCAATAATGTGTTGCTCATGAACATTACATATTAGAAATTTGAGAAAGACTGTGGCTGTTGCCTGAGATAGCTGTGATTGTAGCATATTCATACAATCCCTGTTACTCTTGTTTACTTGTTTATACTGTAAATTGGGGAAAAGTGCAAAGGAATCTCTGTGGGGAAGTGAAAACTTACATTATAGTATGCAAAATATTGTGTGATATATTCTATGCAAAATAACTCTTTGACATGCATAAAATATAAAAACCTGTATTGATTTGTGTGCTTTTGAACCCTTTCTTCTGCTACTACATGATTTAATTATTATTTTTTTCATATTCTATCCTATCTGATTATTATTTTATTTATTATTTCTGCACATTAAGTGATTGAAATCATGCTGCATGTTTATTCTCTTCTTGACATTGTATGTGTATATTCACGTATACTATTATAATATGTGATAATTACTTCCTTTTTTAGATGCTTTGGTTTATATATATGGACACCAATACACTTGTTTATTTATTTATTTTTTTGATTATTGTATTCAGTATTTAATATTTTATATATATGTTGAAATTTTATTGCAACGTTTTTTTATTAGACCCTTGAGGCAGCTGCTTTTCTGTGCCAAAGCATGGCCCATGTTGGGTCTTTGGCATTAAAGATTTTTATGTTGTTCCAGTCGAGGGCTCTTTTGTACATTTTTTTTTTTGCTGTCAAGTGAGACGAGACTTGCAATATGTGGTACGCTGTAGAAAAGTATAAAAGTCAGACCTTCACTGTCAGTCTAGTGAGGAAAATGTGGAGAGTTACCTAAGCGAAGTATTAAAGTTCAAGAGGTATTAGAGAGATGTTAAGCTCCCTGTGTTTACTCTGGTTCTCTAATCCTTTCAGTTTACTCTGTCTGCTAGAGCTCTTGAGTGGGTGAAAATGTCTACTGTTTTGTCTTTGCCTTATTGGTTGCATCTTTTGGGTTCTAAAATGAAGCATATGTGCATAGGTGTACATAGGTAAACAGAATAGAGCACAAAACAGCAGCGCATCTGTGCATGTGAGTGGGGGCAAAGCTAAAAGAAGCCAGAAGGGAGGAGAAGATGAAAGAAGAAGAGATGGAGATGACTAAATGGGCAGCATAGGGAAAGGAAAGAGGACAGAGACTGTAAGAATGGAGGTCACCTTAGCAAACCAATTTCAAACCACTAGATATAAAAGTGGCATAAAAGGAAGTGAGTAGTGCAAGAACACTACAGCCCAGACCCAGGACCCACATTATCTGATTTAGTGCAGAGAAGAATATATTTCTTCAGCATATTCTACAGCACTACCCAGAAAACAGCTCACCAAGAAGTCCACATCATTAATGTCAACTTGAGGAAGGAAACTGTTATGACTAATAGCCATTTGGAAATATTCCAGACTGCTACAAGAAAAGATAATGACGATCCAGCCTCATCATAGAAAGAATAGAGGCAAAAGGCCATGCTCCATCTAGGTCAGCAATGTAGAGAAAGGCTGAAGGCCCCTTGGCAAACCAAGATATAGTCAGGGGTATAGATTGAGTAGATGAGAACAGTCATTCTACCTACTTGACACTACATCCATGAGACAAGGGATTTCACCTTATATCAAAGGGATTTTATTTTTGTTACATTTGTACCCCGCACTTTCCCACTCATAGCAGGCTCAATGCGGCAGGCGATGGAGGGCTAAGTGACTTGCCCACAAGGAGCTGCCTGTGCTGGGAATCAAACTCAGTTCCTCAGGACCAAAGTCCACCACCCTAACCACTAGGCCACTCCTCCACTTGGTAGATGGTAGAATTGATCTAAAACTTCTTGGGAGCATCACATACACAGCTATATATGTAGGACAGCAATGCATAGATAACATGGGCAATAAGTAAACACTACTGTGACCAAATTGGGGGGGGGGGGGGTTCTAATAACATGCAGATACATGGCTTAAAGGGAACATTGATGCTAAAGGGGCTATTCTATAAGTAGGTACTAACATTTATATGCCAGTTTCATGCAGAAATGATTATAATCCCGGCTCTTACCAAGCACCCTTAGGGTGCCTAATTATAGGCGCAGTTACAGAATTATCCCCGAATTTATCTGCACAGGACTGCCATGCTTATTTGGCTCATGTGTCAATTGCCCTAGCAACAGAAGAGAATTGTTTCTGAGCTGATCATTCAGGGGTGCTGCATGCTCTGGTAGCAGCTTACATGTGTGTATACCCCTAGGAATTTTCCAGTTGTGCTCTGGGGGAAATGGTTCCAAATGGAATTTCTGTAAACCAGAGTAGGAGCTAGGAGGTATCAAAGGCCTTATGGGGTAGAGTTTTGAAAGGAAAAGGGTCTTTTTTTTGGGGGGGGTCTGCTTTTTAAAAGCAGGCTGACAGCTCAGAAGCCAGGAGCCTCATTCCCTGTGGAGGTAGGGCCCAAACACTTAAATAGACTTGGGACAAGTGAAAAGGGAGTATACATCAATGAAGAGGAGTTTTGTGTTTTGCCAAGCTGACAACAGGGAGCCCAGGGTTCCTGAGTCAGTGGAGTTTTAGTTGCTGAACAAGGCCTGGAGCAAAGGTAAGAAATAGGATATTGAATACTAGTGAAGCCTCCACCTGAGCACTAAAGGAAAACAAAGAAGTAGTTCTTTTTCGTTTTCTCTGCCCAGAAGCAAGTAGAGAGCAGCCATCCCCAGTCTTGAACTCTTGTGAGGGTAATTCCCTAAAGCACCACCCAGGTCCTAGGGCAGAGGACAAAAAAATACATTTAGGAGAAAGCAACCTACATGAGTGAGGTGATGCCTGAGAGGAACCAGTTTCAGGCTGTATGAGTCTGGGAGCCAAGAGACCTGAAAGTGCACAAAGAATGGATGACCAGGACTAGATCTAGGCATGTGTAACTCTCAGTTATTAAGGCTATACCAAATTGTGACTCTTCTATCCAATCTGTAATGATATCAGCCTTATTAACAACCAACCTTGCATTTATGTATCCTATTGGTAGTGGTAAGTAGGAATCTAGGTTGATATGAAAAGTTGCAATATTTATTAGGTGCCGTCTGTGTTGTGGCATTTTCCTATATACTGTGTGGGTAGTATGAGGTAGTGTGTTAACATTGTGGGAGAAGTTGAGTATGGCTGGATTATTAGAGTAGATTTAACTCTGCTTGGGATCCAGTTGCTATGTTGTCTGGGACTGAAAAGTATTGGGATGTTATAGAATAGTTCCTAGGCATGAGATCTAAAATCTATTAACCAAATCACCACAATAATGAATGGTAATCAGTGATTCATTTTGAAAAAGTTTGCATTACTGTATGGCAGATAGAGGACTTGGGGCAGGTGGAGAATTCAGGAGGCAGCACACATTTAAATAATACAGTTAATGATGTCACCCACCAGTGTTTGGTTTAGAGAGGCCGCTTTCTCTCTGTTTTGTCTGTGCTCTGGATTTCCTTTAGAATTTCCTTTAGGATGTATGGACAGGAGTTCTCTAGTGATTGCATCAAGGTAAGTATTGTGCTAAGGATAAGTATTATACTTGACCTCCCTATTATTGGAGCATAACAGCCCCTATTGGGGAACTATAGTGCTTTTTCACCAGTCCTTAAAACATAGTTTTCACTACTGTAGTGTCAAGTGAGTGATCAGGCCCTTGAAAGAGGGCTCTAGAACCATTGTCAGCTATGCCTCAGCTATGCATCAGTTAATCACAGAGATGGAGTGGAACAAACCCTTCCAGTGTTCCACTTTCAGATTTGAATGGATGAGAGAATTAAAGGTTTGCAGACCAGAATATATCCTCCTAAGAACCAAAGCACTTTTATTGGCCTTTGTAGTAGAATTTACTATTGTCTAATTGAGTGGCAAAGAGATTGAAAAGAACAGCATGGCTATGCGAGCTTGTGTTCTAGGAGAAGGCATTGCTGGAAACTAGGGATAGGCTGTCATTTGTAAAAACACAGGAAATGTCAATGACATATCCTATGTTGTCTGTCATTAAAACCCCAAAATGAGCAGAAAAAAAAACACAGAAATTTGTGGTTTTCATAATAGTGCACACTTTTTTGAAAGAAGGAACACTGTGTGGAAAAAGGGTGGATTCTTTCTGAAACAGTGAACACACTTTTCCCAAACGTGCACCATTGTGCATGCATGAACCAATGCACATGTCTGAATACTGTACATGTACAAGCTATCAGGAAAGTATGCGACCTTTAGCAGTAACCTTGCATTCCCAACGCTTCTTGCCATTAGGGTGGGAAGGAGGGAGATCAGCATTGTAGGGGAGGGAAGGGGCACCAGGAAGGCAGTTGCGACAACCTGGAAGTTGAACAGGCTCCAAACAATATTCAGATCAAAGTTATGACATCCTTGTTTGCTGACTTCACTTTAGACACTTTCTTAACTGCTTAGAGGTCTGAATATGGTTGCTCACTGGTTAAGTCCCAGTTCCTCCCATGCTCCACCCGAGGATGCTTTGGCACTGCCCTTACTGAGGCTGGTTTTTCAATTTATAGATATGTCGATAAAACAGTTTGAATTCATTTCTACAGCCCTTCAATATCTCTCAAAAAAAACAAAGGTTTAAATTTAAATTAGATACTTTAATTTTTAAGTTTCTTTAATAAACTGAGTCAGGTTTTCTACCCCAACTGGCACATTAAATACTCTGAAGATATCCGGAATGGGTAGAATAAAATATCAACAACACACAAACAATTCTACCTCGTGCACAATTAGTTTGGGGGCAACTATGGCAGGCACACCATAAAAAAGTGGAGAAAAAAAGACTTCAGAAAAATCGGATCCACCTAGTTCTTAAAGGACACACCTTAGATATAATGAGGGAAACCATTACAATCATGTGTCTTCACAAAAAAAACTCCACATTAACTTTCTTATGACAACTGCCCTGTGCCACCACAAATATTGTAGGAGACTCAAAAACTCACTTATCCAAGCTTGGAAAATATACTTAGCTTATTATAGTGATGTCTTCGCCATTCATAATCCAATCCAGGTTCAAATGCTGTACTTTTTCAAAATTCCTGAAATCCCGACAGGGAAGCCCTGTTTCGCTATACCGTAGCTGCCTCAGGGGAATATTTTCTTTCTTTATAATCCAAGCACTTTAAATCACTCTCCGTCTCCAAATCACCCTGAAACAAAAAATGGCTGACGGCTTCTTTTTTCTCTTTACGCCTATATATACTCAGCGTCTGACGTCACATCTTCATCATCCAATGAGACGATCACAGAAAAGCCTTCCATTCAATCACCACATTTAAACCTCTCGGTATGACAGTCTTTAATTCAAATATCCAACGCTGCTCTCTCTGTCTTAATATCCATCTGATATCTCCTCTGCGTTCTGTCACCCTCAATTGCTCCAATATAATACATTTTAAATCTGAAAACTGATGACAATATTGAGCACAATGCGCTACCATCAGCTCATAAGTCTTCCCCGCTTGAATGCAGTGTCTATTTTCAATCAAACCTGTCTTTAAACTTCGAGACGTCTGCCCCACATAACATAGTGCACATGGGCACATTATGATGTATATAACATTCTTCGATGTGCAATCCGTATTAGACTGTAAAAAATACACATGCTTAGAATGCGGATCGATGAATCGATTTGAATGCATCATAATATTACACACAGAACAATTATCGCAGGCCTTATGGCACCCTTCTCCTGATCTTCTCAAACTATCACGATTCCACACATCCGCTGGACATAAAACATCATTAAGGTTGGTAATGCGTTGAAACGCAAAAATTACTCTTAAATCCTGAAAACACGGATGCACGTCATCTACCCATGTTACAAGCTCTACAGAATCACTGTTAGAGATAAAGGCTTTTCATTTCCCATGTCAGATGGGCAAAGAATGTTACTAGCAAGAGAAATGGATCCTTCCTCTGTCACTATCTGCCATGTGACTTAGGCTAGCATATGGGTCCAGAAAAGGAGGACAGATGGAGCCAGTACGGGTTTTACTTTCCATTGCTTTCAATGGAAGTAAACCCAGGCTGGCTCAATCTGTCCTTTTTCTGGAGCCATGGTGTAACTCATTGTTGCTAATGTCATATAAATATACAGCTGCTTGAATAAAATATGATTAATAATAGATAGGGTGAGGAACCCTGCTGCTGTTGTTGTCTTAACCACCTTTTTTCCTACCAGAGGTATAAAAACTGTTCTTAACGTGGAAAGGCATTGAAACTTTCCAATGCTTGCTCAGCTCACATTATAAATCTGTCAAGAGATTGCTGGTATCCGTATGGTGCCGACATTTGCACAGAATTCAATGGGAGATTCAAGGGCATAAATGCAAGTGCTTAAAATACAAAAAGGCACATTTAGATAGCTTGTGTGTATGAGAAAATAAATGTAAAAATGCAAATGAATAGATTGTAGTATTCAATAAGAGCAGGTATGCATATGTAGGTCACATTTAAAACTGGCACATCCCTACCCCCCCCCCCCCCCCCAGGAATATATGAATTAAAAAAACAACAACAACACAGTGCAGAAGACATGTGATATGAAATAGGTACACTCCCACATGCAATTGGACCATATATATGATAAGGGGTTAGATGTTCAAACAGGTACTTTTGGTGTACTAGAGCAAATTTACCATGCATATCATTTGCATATGTTTTCCTTCGAGCGTCGCTTAGCTATTTTTTTGTGTTCTTACATTGTGGGCTCTTGCGCTGTGGGCTTTAGCGCCTGGCTTTAAGCATTAGCATATCAATAAGCAAAAGAGAGGTAGAACACCCCAGCAAAGTGTTTTATTCATTTTTCTGTTTTTCTTTCAGCCCCTTTTTGACTGCCAACTCTTGCAGCTGGGTATCTTATTTTATTTATTTCATTTTCATTTATTTGTTTTTCTAGCTCACATTATTCCAAAGCATGTTTGGTTCAATACAGCTTACATTGAACAGGAATAAATAGATTACATATTTATTTATTCATTTATTTATTTATTAGGATTTCTTTACCGCCTTTTTAAAGGAATTCACTCAAGGCGGTGTACAGTAAGAATAGATCAAACATGAGCAGGAGGCAATTAAAGCAGTAAAAATATTCGAACAACAATACAAAGTATAGCATGGTATACTACTTGCAATGACAACACTTCGGCTTATAATCGAAAGAGAAAACGCCTATATTGCGACCCAAACTCGGGAGATGGGCGGCTTTCTCCCTCGTGGGCGCCCAAATCGGTATAATTCGAAAGCCGATTTTGGGCGTTTCCAACTGCAATCCGTTGCGGAAACGGGTAAGCTGACGGGGGGCGTGTCGGAGGCGTGGTGAAGGCGGGACTGGGGCTGGTATTCAGCCGACAAGCGATGGTGTCTTAGTGATAATCGAAAAAAAAAGGCGTTTTTTACCACGATTTGGGTCACTTTTTTTGGAACCTTTTTTTTCACGAACAGTCCCAAAAAAGTGCCCCAACTGCCCAGAGGACCACTGGAGGGAATCGGGGATGACCTCCCCTGACTCCCCAGTGGTCCACTAACCCCCTCCCACCAAAACACCCCACTTAAAAACTTTTTTTCCAGCCTCTATGCCAGCCTCAAATGCCGTATCCACCTCCATGACAGCAGAAAGTGTTCTATCCTCTGAAAGCCTTTCCCTGGTTCTGATGTGGCTCTCAGGTGAGTGTGACACCTTTTCTGTTATGCGCACTGCAGAGTCACATCAGCAATGCATTGTGGTGGGTGTAGGTATTGGGCTCCGTAATTCCACTAGCTTGTGGCAAATGCTCACGATGTTGGTAGTTTATTGGTAGTTGGTAGGCTGTACTCCCATGGTGCTTTTCCCCCTGCTAACTGGGTCAGAGGGTGTCCAATTTTGTTTCCGGTAGTCCATGAGGTAGTGGCCATTTTTGTAAGCCAAGTTTTAGATCCCTTTCATGTGTTAGCCACGTTACAGAACTTAGTAACCTTGAAATGTGGCTGAAAGAGGGCATTGTACAGCATTCTGCCAGCTCGGACCTACTAGCTAATCTCAGTGCCAGGGAGACTCGTTGCCAGTGGGCCACAACCTCTGATCTGCGTTAACTGTGACGTTTTCGGAGAGCGATTAGTCTTCAGGTGTAAACTGGTGTGCCAATGTTACCCAGCAGCAACATATAAAGTACATAAGTACATATAAGTACATAAGTAGTGCCATACTGGGAAAGACCAAAGGTCCATCTAGCCCGAGCATCCTGTCACCGACAGTGGGCCAATCCAGGTCAAGGGCACCTGGCACGCTCCCCAAACGTAAAAACATTCCAGACAAGTTATACCTAAAAATGCGGAATTTTTCCAAGTCCATTTAATAGCGGTCTATGGACTTGTCCTTTAGGAATCTATCTAACCCCCTGGAGCACTTTTAGTGGGTACCGCAGTGCACTTCAGGCAGGTGGACCCAGACCCATTCCCCCCCCTACCTGTAACACTTGTGCTGGTAAATGGGAGGCCTCCAAAACCCACTGTACCCACATGTAGGTGCCCCCTTCACCCCTAAGAGCTATGGTAGTGCTGTACATTTGTAGGTAGTGGGTTTTGCGGGAGGGGGGTTGGGTGCTCAGCACCCATGGTAAGGGAGCTACACATGTGGGAGGTTTTTCTGAAGTCCACCGCACTAACCTCTAGGGTGCCCAGTTGATGTCCTGGCATATCAGGGGGGCCAGTGTGCTACCAATCCTGGCCCCTCCCATGACCAAATGGCTCGGATTAGGATGTTTTTGAGCTGGGCGTTTTTAGTTTCCATTATCGCTAAAAAAAAAACAAACGCCCAGCTCAAAAACGTCCATTTTTTTGAAAATACGGTTCGGTCCATCCCTTCACGGACCCGTTCTCGGAGATAAATGCCCATAGAGATAGGCGTTTGCGTTCGATTATGCCCCCAATATGTACTAGAACAGTGAAATAGTAATAACATGTGAACAAATGACTAACATTTGGCTGAGCAATAATAATGTAACATCTGGTAAGCATGCGAATTTAAAATCTTATAACATTTTGTGAGCTTGAAGTGATTGTTCAAGCATTAAAGAAGGGGACAGTGAGACATTAAGTAGTCCTGAGAAGGCAAAGAGCGTCAAGTAACAAGGTTGATGTTTAGCATGAGTGATATCTGGTAGCCTAGCAACCACCCCTCCTTGTTCCAATGGTGATTTTCTGCATTGCCCCCTACCAAAATGACTCCCCAAAATCTCTGGTTGTCTGGTGGTTCTCTCTCCCTCCCTCTAATCTGATCGGACCCTCCTGCCCCAAAATTAAAATTAAAAATAATAATACGCGGTGGTCCAGTGGCTCCGCTTCCCCACCTGACCCAACCCAACCCAACTCCCTTTCCCTATCCCAATTTAAAATAAGAATTCCCTGGTATTTCCCCCACAACGAACCCAACCTCCTTTTCCTTGACTTAAAAGGCTGAATTCCTGGTGTCTAGGTTACCCTCTCACCCTGCAGTGACCCCCCCCCCCCCTTTTCAGGCCTTCCTGAGCCCCTCAAGGTCTATTTTTGAACAATATCAATGCCTGATATAAATTTTTGACCTGTACAGCTGTTCTATTTTTTCTTTCCCATCTTCCTCATTTTATCATAGTCTCCATTTTGAAAGTTCAATGCCAACGTATTGGGTTTCCTGTGTGCATTTACTCCAGTTATTAAAGCAAATTTGATCGTTATGATCACTGTTGTGAAGTGGTCCACCAACGATTAGATCTAGAATTGCGCCCCCTTTGTTGGCTCCTGAACCAGCTGTTCCGTAAAGCAGATCTTGATTTCATCTAGGAACTTTACCTCCCTAGGCTACCCATTATTATTGTGTCATCCAGTTTGTTAGCCCTCTAATTTCTGATAACATTTCTACATTTGTCTGTTCATCCTGGTTAGGTGGACGGTAATACACTCCTATTAAGTACTTTAAGGAGTATTTTGTGTCCTGCAGAACTTTCAGTCTATTTGATTCAAGGCTCTCTTAACATGTAGCGCTACCCTGCCACCAATTCAATAATTTGTACCCAGGTATGGACAGTGCTCCCATTGGTTATCTTTCAGTTATCTTACATGTGTATGACTGCCATTTTAGGAGCTTGAACATGTAATACACCTGATTAAGTACAGAGGCCTGCAGTCTTTCTATACTGTCAATTTTGATAGGAAAAAAAACAATAGTGGATTAAGGAGAAGACCTCCCAATCCCTCCTGTAAAGAGTTGCCCTAAACAAGTCTTAACCCCCCCCCCCCCCCCCCCCACACACACACAAATCTATACATGCCTGGGAGCAGCTGTAAATCCCAGTGTTGAACTGTTTAGTAATATAATGTGCATTTCCCATCTGAAATTGGAAATAAACATGTAGAATTTGGTTCTACCCTGCCCAAATCTCACCCTCTTGCCACCTGCACATAGTACAAATTACCATGTGTAAATCCCAGCTTTCTAAACCTGGGGGTTCTCCTTGTATCCAAGATATATGTGTTTAGAAATGTAAATTGCAAACAGGGCTTGTAAAATACCACCTTTCTGTCATTTCTAAAATGAAACAATAGCGACTGTATGTATTTATTTTACTTTTCGCTTTAATGCAACCAAAATGAAACAAAGGAATTCTTCTCCCTCATCCCAGGATGCCTCCTATGTTCCCCTCCACCCCCACCCCCTCCCTGCTTATCTGATCAAAATTGGGGCAGGAGTGATCCTCGGTTACTGATAACCTGCTAGTGCCCTACTTGCAAATAGTGCTGGCCGGTCTTGGGCTAGCTGACCCCAATTTGAAGTACGCACAGAGCAGGGGTGTGGCCAGACACCCAGATTTGGGTGGGCCTGGGCCCAAGATGGGTGGGCAGAAGAACTCCGCCCTGTCCCACATTTAATTTGGTCTCACTTGCTTGCCTTCATGCCATATGGTCTCTCAAACATCCCCCCTACCCCGCATACCTTTTAAATAGCAGATTTTCACCGGCAGCGAGCAGCAACTAATACACACTGCTCATGTTGGCCCCACAGTCTTTTCCCTCTGATGCAACTTCCTGTTTCCGCATAGGTGGGAATACATCAGAGGGAAGGCTGGTATGCAGGAGGGACAATTGTTGGGAGTTTTCAGCTGGTGGGGCTTGGGGATCCCTGCCAGACACATCATAGGTGTGCTGCTACTGGGTGGACCTGAGCCCAAAGTGGGTGGGCCTAGGCCCATCCAGGCCCACCCTTGGCTGCACCACTGGCACAGAGAGCAGATCCAAATCCAGTATATAAAATGACTCCACATTTTGCCCATGCATGGGCTGCATTCGAGGTTACAATATACCAGGGAGAAGTGCAGCAGTACACATACTAGTTTCTGCTTTACCACTGCTCACACAGTTCCAGCTGTTTGCTTCACATACTAGACTCTGCTTTAGCATTATTTGCTACAGCTGTGAAGGAAACAGCCTGTGTTTAGTTGTGCTTCAAGCTGCTGTGCTGAGCACTATTTAAAAAAAACAAAAACAAAGGGTGGAAAACAGAAGAAGGCTCAATGAACAATGTGGGTCATAAAAATAAAACAATGCTTTAGTAATTATGACATATAAAATAGTTCCGCGGTTGCTATTACGTAAAAAAAAAGTGCTGTTGCATAAAGGAGTCTTGCTGTTGTTAATCCAGAAAATAGGACTGAACAACTACAAATGATGTCTAATGGTCTTTAGAAAGACTTTGAAAAAGAAATTAACTAAGCTTCAGAGCAAATCTTTGAAAGGGTCACAGAGATAAAGAAAAGCACTCCTCCACAATCTGTGCAAACCGCTGAGCACTAACACATTTAGATTGGGAGTGTGCATGTGTATTGTAACCCCTGATGCATGCCCATGGATCACGTAGAGTATTTTTAAATAAAGGCATCATTTTATATATTGGATTTGGATCTGCTCTCTTTTTCCATCTGCTCTCTTGTGGAGCTGTGTGTCCTCTGTGTAGGGTTACCATGGGGCTCGTTTTCAAAGCACTTAGCCTTCCAAAGTTCCATAGCAACCTAAGTGCTTTGAAAATATGCCTCAAAATGTCCTCTTTTAAGAGGACATGTCCTCTTTTTGGATGTCTTCAGATATGTCCTCCAGGATTTTTAATTTTTAGGGAAATGTCCTCTTTTTCTTTTATGTGCCTATGACCAACACACCTATCCATGTAATGAGAGAAACCATCTCTGGCCTATTAGTCAGTCTGGACACATGGGGGAGCTAAAGAGAGAGAAAGGCATTGCTGATCTGTTTGTGCAGCATGACTTTAAGCATATGTCACACCAGGGGCATAGCTACAGGTGGGCCTGGGTGGGCACAGGCTCACCCAATTTCAGCCCAGGCCCGCCCAGCGCCAGCTCCCATTGCCGGCCACTGCTGCTTTTCCTGATGAGCAGCAGGGCCGGCTCTACAAAAAGAAGAAGCGCTCAGCTGACTGAGCTGAGCGCCAACGCGTCGCTAAGGACGAGAAAAAATGTTTTTTAAAAATGCGGCACCGCAGGCAGCCTCGAAGCATTGGCTGCTGGCTCTGCAGGCTCCTCCCGTCTCTTACATCACTGCCCCTGGGGAGAGAAAGAGGGAAAACAGATGGCAGGAATTCTCCCCCCAACATCCCTTTTCTTTTTTTTTTCCTTTTTAAATGTACCTCCTAGCGGTTCCGGCAGCGCAGCGTCAGTGAAGGAGGCGGCGCTCCCGACGTCGCTAGCCTTCCCTTTGCTGTGTTCCGCCTTCTTCTGACGTCAAGGAAATGATGTCAGAAGAAGGCAGAACACAGCGAAGGGAAGGCTAGCGACGTTGGAAGCGCCGCCTCCTTCACTGACGCTGCCGGAACCGCTACGGAGGTAAATTTAAAAAGAAAAAAAAAGAAAAGGGATGTTGGGGGGAGAGAAGAGGGCGGGCAGTTGAATTGAACAATGGGAGCTGTAGGGGCAGGGGAGAGACGAGAGCATGGATGCGAGGGGGGGCGGTCATGGAAGGGAGAGAGGGAAATTGCTGGAAAAGGATGAATGGAGGGGGCAGGGGACAGAGGAGCATGGATGGGCATGGATTGGGAGGGCAGGGCTCAGGGAGAGAGGGGAATTGCTGGAAAGGGATGAATGGAGGGGGCAGGGGACAGAGGAGCATGGATGGGCATGGATTGGGAGGGCAGGGCTCAGGGAGAGAGGGGAATTGCTGGATAGGGATGAATGGAGGGGGCAGGGGGACAGAGGAGCATGGATGGGCATGGATTGGGAGGGCAGGGCTCAGGGAGAGAGGGGAATTGCTGGATAGGGATGAATGGAGGGGGCAGGGGACAGAGGAGCATGGATGGGCATGGATTGGGAGGGCAGGGCTCAGGGAGAGAGGGGAATTGCTGGAAAAGGATGAATGGAGGGGGCAGGAGACAGAGGAGCATGGATGGGCATGGATTGGGAGGGCAGGGCTCAGGGAGAGAGGGGAATTGCTGGAAAGGGATGACTAGAGGGGGCAGGGGACAGAGAAGCATGGATGGGAGGGCAGGGCTCAGGGAGAGAGAGGAATTGCTGGAAAAGGATGAATGGAGGGGGCAGGGGACAGAGGAGCATGGATGGGAGGGCATGGCTCAGGGAGAGAGGAGAAATTGCTGGACATAGAGGGGAGGGAAGAAAGATGAAGGAGATGAAATGAGGGAAAAGGAAGAGAGGAGAAAAATTGCACATGGATGAAGAAAATAGGCAGAAGCTGAGGACCAGAAATGAAGAAGAAAGGAGGAAAGGAAAGAAATAAATGGAAAGGAAGCCGTGGAAACGGAGTTAAGAGGACAGATAGCAGCAGAATCAGATACTGGGCCAGCATGATCAGAAAAAGAAAGTCACCAGACAACAAAGGTAGAAAAAAAAATATTTTATTTTCATTTTAGTGTTTGGAATATGTCCACTTTGAGAATTTACATCTGCTATCTTATTTTGCAATGTATAGCAATCTGTTTCTAAGAATATTGCTGACAATTCCTGTCAGTGTGGCAAGTGGTGAGCGATCATTTCACGGGGGGGGGGGGGGGGGGGGGGGCGCCGCTGCCGCCACCACCTGATAGTCTGCGGGGGGGGGGGGGGGGGGGGGAGGGGGGTGCGCCAACTGACAGTCTGCAGGGGTGCGCCAGAGACCCTAGGCACGGCCCTGCCTAATAATACCTAACATTCTGTTTGCTTTCTTAGCCACCACAGCACACTGAACAGAGGGTTTCAACATATCATCAACAACGACGCCGGGATCCCTTTCTTGGTCGGTGACTCCTAACGTGGATCCTTGCATTACGTAGCTATATTTTGGGTTCCTGTTCCCACATGCATCACTTTGCACTTGCTCACATTAAATGTCATGTGCCATTTAGAACGCCCAGTCTAGTAAAGTCCTCTTGTAATTTTCACAATCCTCTTGCGATTTAACAACTTTGAATAACTTTGTGTCTACAGCAAATTTATTTACCTCACTAGTTACTCCCCATCTCAAGATAATTTATAAATAAAGAGCAGACCCCTGGGGAACCCCACTGACCATTTAACCCTACTCTATGTTTTCTATCTTTAACCATGTTTAAATCCCAATAGGACACTACCTCCTATCCCATGACTTTCCAATTTCCTCTGGAGTCTTTCATGAGGTACTTTGACAAATGCCTTTTGAAAATCCAGATACACAATGAGGAGTATTTTCAAAGTGCTTAGACTTAGAAAAGTTCCATAGTAACCTATGGAACTTTATAGTCTAAGTGCTTTGAAAATGATCCCCAATATCAACCACGGTACAAGAAAACATGTTTTTCTACGTTCCTTCCTTATCAGTACTGTATAATACAGATAGATACTGCAAGACACAGAGGTGACCAAAACATATCCATCTTACATCTAGCTTGTGCACCTGTAATAAAACTGTTTTTCATATATTTTGTGCTTTTTGATTGGTTTACAGTGGGCCATCATCCTTGAGATGTGAAAGTATAATATTTACTGGATTTTGGTTGTTATGTATAATGTTTTCATGCATACCAGAGAGGATCCCCAACCTCTGTGTATATGTGACCCTTCATGCCCACTTTGCCTAGCATCTGCAACTGTGTGGATTTGGAGAGCCTGTTGTGTTGTAACCTGTTTTAATGTTGATCAGTGATTGCTTTGTGACCATGTCCTGTTTGTAATAAAATATTTAATGTGTCTAATTTCTGTATATGTGTGTATGTGTGATCTCTGTAGCACATTCACACATATCATAAACAAATGTGTAGTACCCCCTTCAGGGCGCTTCTGGAGCCAGGGCCTAACCTAGCTGGAACCTCCCAGGGCAGTCTCCATTGGTCCATTACTCACTTGGAGCTTGGTGTCTCCTCCTGGGGAAGAAAAGTGTTAGCAGGTGGGATTACCCTTTTCTCCCCAGAAGAAATCCAAAAAGAACCGCTATGACAAATCGGATTGACTTCTTTGACTGGGGTGACCAAACAGTTGGATGTGGGAGGGGCGCTAGATGTGCCTTTGACATGATTCCGCACAGGTGACTGATTAATAAATTGAGTATCCTCAGTATGGGACCTAAAGTGACTGACTGGATTAAAAACTGGTTAAATGGAAGGACAGAGGGTAGTGGTAAATGGAGTTTGCTCTGAGGAAAATGATGTTACAAATGGTTTACTGCAGAGGTAGGTCCTTGGGCCTACTCTTTTTAACAACTTTGTGAGTGATATTACGGAAGGGATTTCTGGTAAAGTTTGTCTCTTTGCGGATGATACCACACTCTGTAATAGGGTGGCACCACGGAGGGTGTAGATAGCATGAGAAGGATCTGGCAAAGTTTGAAGAATGGTCCAAAAATTGACAACTAAGATTTAATGCTAAGAAATGCAGGGTCA
This sequence comes from Microcaecilia unicolor, assembly GCF_901765095.1. NCBI lineage: Eukaryota > Metazoa > Chordata > Amphibia > Gymnophiona > Siphonopidae > Microcaecilia > Microcaecilia unicolor. Next base: position 465,011,569 of record NC_044032.1, read on the forward strand.
TGCACATGGGTCACAAAAACCCGAGGGAACGGTACAGTATAGGGGGTGAAGAGCTTCTGTGTATGAAAGAAGAGCGGGTCTTGGGGGTACATAAGTACCTAAGTACATAAGTATTGCCACACTGGGACAGACCAAAGGTCCATCAAGCCCAGCATCCTGTTTCCAACAGTGGCCAATCCAGGTCACAAATACCTGGCAAGATCCCAAAAAAGCACAATGCATTTTATGCTGCTTATCTCAGAAATAAGCAGTGGATTTTCCCCAAGTCAATTTAATAATGCCCCTTAGTCCTAGTATTTTTGGAAAAAGTAAACAAATGATTCATGTCTACCTGTTTCACTCCACTCATAGTCTACTGTTGAGATGGACTTGGGGGAAGCTACTGTTTGCCCTGGGATTGGTAGCATGGAATGTTGCCACTATTTGGGTTTCTGCCAAGTACTTGTGATCTTGGTTGGCCACTGTTGGAAACATGATACCTGGCTAGATGGACCATTGGTCTGACCCAGTATGGCTATTCTTATTTCCAACAAGAGCTGCCAATCATGTAGGCAAACATAACTATCCTGACTGCTGGCTTCCCTACTATACCATCAAAAGCACACGTCACAGCAAGTACAAGCTCCACCACAGCCATGTCTACATTGGGCATCAAACATCCATCTTTCCCTAGTGACTCTGTTCTCCATCAACAGTTGTCCCCAGTGCAAATCCCCTACCCCTACCCCCACCCTCACAAGCATTGAAAGGGTTATGCCTTTATTCCTCTGGTGGTCATCTGGTCAGTTGGTCACCTTTTTGGCTAGACATCCTATTTTTTGCCCTGGATGTTTTTACAATGCCCAAAAAAACAAATAGGCAGGTGATCCGCAATATTCATAATAGAGAAAGAAAGGAGCAGATCACAAGGTTAATGTCCATAAACAATGTATTCACTATACATATATAAAATCATAAAATAAAAGCCCAATAAGATCTTGTTTTACCATTGCCAGGGCTGCATCAGGGGTTTCAAGAACAAACCTGAGGGTGGTTCCACAGGATATCACATTACAGGTAGAAGCAACTTCAGTTCCAGAGAACCAGCACAAAGTCCAGTGTTTTTGGTTATTACCCTTGTGATCTGCTCCTATTTTGCTCTGTTTATATAGTGTTTCATTATTGCAGAAAAGCATTCAAATCATAAACCCACTCTAGACCCTCCCAAAACACACCTCCAACATGCCCCTTGAGATTCAGATGAACTGCATAGAAAAACGTTTTAAGAATGAATTTCAAAAATAGCGATTTGGACATTTATGTGAGAAAAAGTCCATCTGTCGCTTTGTACCATTTTTTTTTAGACTTTTTTCCGTTTTGAAAATGAGCCCCATAATGTTTTTGATTATAAGTAATTTTTTTTCTCTGCTTAGGTTTCATATACATTTTTGTACTCTTGTAAATTGTTTTGATATGATTTTAGCATGACCCAATTTTTTTTAAGGACTAAGGTCTAGGAGTCCTGTTTACTAAGGTATGTTAGTGGTTTTAGCGTGCCAACACTTAGCACGCTCGCTAACCATGTAGGTGCCTATAGGGATATTGTAGGCACGTACATGGTTAACACGTTTAAAAAATGTTAATGCGCCTATAACGCTGCTTAGTAAACAGGGCCCTAGGAATTTTGAGAGCTTTGGGTTTATTGTAATGTATTCATTTTTAAATTTTATTTTAGTTTTTCATTACTTGTTAATTGCCTAACTTCTATGCTTAGGCAAATTTTTTGACTATAGAATTTGCAGTTAAAACTGCCATGATTTCACAATAGATATTGTTCCAGTGAAATTAAGCACACAACCCTATCACAGGCAATAGCACCAAAATATCAGTTCCTTCTGCAGATCCTCATCAATCGTTATAAATACAATACAACCCACGGCCCCATCTGCCACCACTGAGTCATGTGGCTGTATTAGGATCCAAAAACTACTCCTCCAGTACTGGAGCAAAGGGAATGACAGCCCAGCTGCATCTCTAGCTAACAACTCAAAGCTATGTCTCTACTTTCTGCATGCCATACAGAAAAATAACAAACATACTGTAAATGATGTGTCTAGCTGTCAGTAGCTGAACAAAAATTGTATGGTCTCTGTTAGAAGATAATAATAGCCATTTTGGGTAGACTTGTAAAAATCATTATGGGGTCAATTTTCAAAGGCTCTCTTGAGCTCACCAAGTAGTTATCTGGAAAATACCATGGTACCTGGGCGATGCCTGGCAGCTACCATATACTCAAATATTCAGTTCTGGTAACCAGATAAATGCCAGAAACAAATATTTGGGATTAAGTCATCTGATGGCAGCCAGAGTTTAAAGAAGTTCTGACCACCGCTGGCTGAATATTCACTGATATATTTTTATCTCTCCCCTCCCCCCCAATGTAAGTACAAAATAAATCTATAATAAAAATACAGTGAGGAAAGCCTAAAATCTAAGACCAACAGAAATATTCTCTTACCATGACAAAATAATAAAACTAACCAATAGTGGCTTTTGATTATATGTTTCAAGCAGAGAGGTCATCATAGACACCTTGCAAAATACCAATGGCTAAGACCTCAAAATATACATAGGAAGGCAAGGGGAAAAAAAAATTACTAGGGAAAAATGCTATACATCAAAACAAATATTTATCATGCAAATTCTGAAATATATCTGTTAATTAAGGGGTCCTTTTACTAAGCTGCATTAAAAAGTGGCCTGCGCTATGACTAACGTGTGGGTTTCTGAGGCCACTTTTGGCACAGCTGTAAAATGGCCACATTTCTTATTTCCCCATTAATGGCCACACGTTCATTTACCAATAAGTGCGGGAGCCCTTACCGACACCTATTTACTAGGCGCTAAGGGCCCGATTCTACATATGACACTTAAGTTAACAAGTGTTAGGCAATCATGCCTAAGCGTAATCTAAATATCACGCATAAATCTATGTGTAGTATTTAGAATATACTTAGGCGTAGTTCATGCAACTAAATCTACACGCGTCCATTTACACCAATGAAAAGTTGGTGTAAATCCCTGGATTTATGCGCATTGGCTCATATCTTATAACAACATGCATAGAGTTTGGAATGCCCACAAAGCACCCATTCCCACACCCTTTTTTGTCTGTGCGCGTTAGAATTTAGGTGCAGAACATTACAGAATAACCTTAGCAATGTACGCGCGTAAATTATAATTTCCATATCATCATGCTGATCAATCCATAGACTGGTGGGTTGTGTCCATCTACCAGCAGGTGGAGATAGAGAGCAATCCTTTTGCCTCCCTATATGTGGTCATGTGCTGCCGGAAACTCCTCAGTATGTTCTCTATCTCAGCAGGTGGTGGTCACACACAGCAGCAGCTCTGGCTAGGTCTCCAAGCCTAATCTTTAGGTTTTGTTGAGTACCTGGGGTTGAGGGCTCTTCTTGAGCAAGTGCAAACCTGGTGGCGCCAGGTCCCTCCTTTTCTCCCCCCTCCCGCTGGCTCCGTTAAAAAAAAAAAAAAAAAGAAAAAATTTTGGACGTCCTTAAGGGCCTTTATTTCGACGTTTATTTAAACGTTTATTGCAGCTACTCACTGGCACACCAGGTCGTTACAGCTCGGAGCGAGAAGCAGGTAATTTTTACCTTTTTATAGCGGGCAGGGGGTTCCCCGATTGATCTCCACGTGGCCTATGGCGTCGGAGGGCGAGGGCGTGAAGAATCGCTCCCCGGACCGCGTGTGCGCTTCTAGCGGGGATGCGGGGGTTTTAAAGTCTGATTCGCCCTTGTTGGGTGTCAGTTTGGAGGCCGGTCAGTGTCCCGGGTCTTCCTCCGGCGTGACGGTTTTTCCCGCCATAAACGCCCATCCCCCGCTGCTCGCCTCCGCCATCTTGGCCGGCCACTCTGCTCGGACGGCTTCTTCTTGGGCCGCCCTTGAGCTGGGAGACGTTCATGCCATGGCTGCCCTTGATTTGGCCGACGGCAAAAAAGCGGCTAAAGTTAAGCGCCGTTCTTCCCGCGCGGCTCCTTCGCGGAGTGTCGCGCCAGACGCCATCTTGGATGCGCAGCATGTTGCTCCCCCGCTCTTGCGAGCGCCGGTTGAGGGTGCGTCTAGGGCTGTGGCCCAGGCTGCTGAAATACACAGTCTGGGGAGTTTCTCCCCCGAGTTTATTTTGCTGCTGCATCAGGCCTTCCTTATGCAAAACGCTGCCCCTTCTCCCTTGTCCGATAACGGGGTTGAGGCCCCCGGAAGTAAACGCCCTCGGGTGGATTCCCAGGCCTTAGAGGACGCTGTTTCCTCTGATGTAGATGAGGGCAGCGTATCTGAGTTCTCCCAACGGTCCTTTGGGGATTCCTTGGAGGAGACGGATTCCCGCTCGGATGGAGCGGATGACCCCTCTGCAGCGCGGATCTTTCGCTCAGAGGATTTGCCCAACCTGTTACTGCAGGCCATGAGCATTTTGAAGATTTCCTCGCCAGAGGACGTCTCTCCCTCAGCCATTATGCTGGGGACGAAGCGCCCGCCTAGAACCTTCCACGTGCATGATGCCATGCACACCTTAATTTCGGCTCAATGGGATGTCCCGGAAGCGAGCCTCAAAGTGGCTAGGGCTATGTCACGCCTCTATCCTTTGCCTGAAAGTGAACGTGAGGCCTTTATTTGGCCTACCGTGGATTCTTTAATCACTGCAGTGACTAAGAAAACGGCGTTGCCGGTGGAAGGTGGCACGGCCCTAAAGGACGCCCAAGACAGAAGATTGGAAGCGGCTTTAAGGTCGTCCTTCGAGGCGGCTGCCTTAAGTTTGCAGGCCTCAGTTTGCGGCTCCTATGTGGCCAGGGCGTGCCTGACGTTGGTGCAGCGGGCTTCCCCCTCGGATCCTTCCTTGAGGGCTGACTGGCCGGCCCTGGAATCGGGCTTGGCTTATTTGGCAGACTTACTGTATGATGTCTTGAGAGCCTCGGCTAAAGGTATGGCTCAGACAGTCTCTGCGCGGCGCTGGCTTTGGCTGAAACATTGGTCTGCGGACCACGCCTCTAAGTCCCGCCTGGCTAAGTTGCCTTTTAAAGGCAAGCTGCTCTTTGGGGTCGAGCTGGACAAAATCGTGACCGATCTCGGCACGTCTAAGGGCAAGAGGTTACCAGAGGTCAGGGCTTGGGCCAGTGCTCGCCCCGGTATCTCCAGAGGACGGTTTCAGGAAGCCCGTCGGTACCGCCCGGGCAAGTCGGGCTCCTCTGCCCCCTCTTCCTTCAAAAGGAACTTCTCCCCCAAGCAGCATTCTTTTCGCAGAGACCGCCATCCCGGAGGTGCGCCCTCCGGTCCTCCCCCAGGGACTTGTACCCAATGACGGGGTCCTGGTCCATGGCCCAGTGCAGATTGGAGGATGCCTGTCCTCGTTTCTGGGCGAGTGGACCAGGGTAACTTCAGACGCTTGGGTTCTGGAAGTCATCAGAGACGGCTACAAGTTAGAGTTGTGCCGACCCTTAAGAGACGGGTTTGTACTCTCTCCCTGCAAGTCTCCGGTCAAAGCTGTGGCAGTGCAGCAGACCTTGGACAACCTGATACGCCTGGGTGCGGTCGTTCCGGTGCCAGAAAATCAGATTGGCAAGGGACGTTACTCCATTTACTTTGTGGTACCAAAGAAAGGAGGTTCTGTCCGGCCTATCCTCGACCTCAAAGGGGTCAATCGGGCCTTGAAAGTGCGGCACTTTTGCATGGAGACTCTCCGCTCTGTTATAGCGGCAGTGAAGGCAGGGGAGTTCTTGGCTTCCTTGGACATCAAGGAAGCGTACCTGCATATTCCCATCTGGCCTCCTCATCAACGCTTTCTGCGTTTTGCAGTCCTGGGCCGACACTTCCAGTTCAGAGCCCTCCCTTTCGGGTTGGCTACTGCTCCGCGGACCTTCTCCAAAGTAATGGTGGTCATCGCGGCCTTCCTGCGAAAGGAAGGAGTACAAGTCCATCCTTATCTGGACGACTGGTTGATCCGAGCCCCCTCTTATGCAGAGTGCGGCAAAGCTGTGGACCGGGTGGTTGCTCTTTTGAGCTCCCTGGGGTGGATCATCAACTGGGAGAAGAGCCAGCTGCGCCCGACTCAGTCCCTGGAGTATCTGGGAGTTCGATTCGACACCCAAGTGGGCAGAGTGTTCCTGCCAGACAATCGGATTGTCAAACTTCAGGCTCAGGTGGACCAGTTCCTAGTAGCCTCTCCTCTTCGGGCTTGGGACTATGTGCAGCTGTTGGGCTCTATGACGGCCACGATGGAAGTGGTGCCCTGGGCCAGGGCTCATATGAGACCACTACAACACTCTCTGCTGCAGCGCTGGACTCTGATGTCGGAGGATTATGCTGTGCGCCTTCCCTTGGACCCAGCAGTGCGCAAGGCGCTGAGCTGGTGGCTGCAGACAGACAAGTTGTCTGCAGGAATGCCTCTGGTGACCCCGGAGTGGATTGTCATCACGACGGACGCCTCTTTGTTGGGCTGGGGAGCCCACTGCTTGGGAAGGACAGTGCAGGGGCTCTGGTCTCCTGCAGAGGCAAAGTGGTCTATCAACCTCCTGGAACTCAGAGCCATTCGGTTGGCGCTTTTGGAGTTCATCCCGGTACTGGCGTTGAAGCCAGTACGGGTCCTGTCGGACAATGCCACGGCTGTGGCCTATGTCAACCGCCAGGGAGGTACCAAGAGCGCCCCTCTAGCCAAGGAGGCCATGAATCTATGCCAGTGGGCGGAAGCGAACCTGGAACAACTGTCAGCGGCCCACATGAATGTCAAGGCGGACTTTCTCAGTCGCCATACCTTGGATCCCGGAGAGTGGCAGCTATCTGCTCAGGCGTTCTTGGACATCACGTAGCGCTGGGGCCAGCCGAGCCTAGATCTGATGGCGTCATCGGCCAATTGCCAAGTGCCGCGCTTTTTCAGCAGAGGACGGGACCCTCGATCCCTGGGAGTAGATGCTCTTCTCCAACAGTGGCCGACACAGGAGCTTCTCTATGTGTTCCCGCCCTGGCCCATGTTGGGCAGGGTGCTAGACCGGGTGGCAAAGCATCCGGGCCGGATAATCCTGGTGGGTCCGGACTGGCCCAGACGTCCCTGGTATGCGGACTTGATCAGGCTCTCAATGGACGATCCTCTGTGGCTGCCAGTGGAAAAGGGCCTGTTGCATCAGGGTCCCGTGGTGATGGAGGATCCCTCCCCCTTTGGTCTTATGGCCTGGCTATTGAGCGGCAGCGTCTGAGAAAGAAGGGCTTCTCAGACAAGGTCATCGCCACTATGCTGAGAGCGAGGAAGCGCTCTACTTCTACTGCTTACGCCAGGGTTTGGCGTACCTTTGCAGTGTGGTGTGAAGCAGGCTCACTTTCTCCCTTCACTGCTCCAATTTATTCAGTGTTGGCGTTCCTGCAAGAAGGTCTGGAGAAAGGCCTGTCGCTCAGTTCCCTTAAAGTCCAGGTAGCGGCTCTGGCTTGCTTCAGGGGCCGCCTGAAGGGTGCTTCCCTGGCTTCGCATCCAGATGTGATGCGCTTTCTCAAGGGAGTTAATCACCTGCGCCCTCCTCTGCACTCAGTGGTGCCTGCGTGGAATCTCAACGTGGTGCTAAGAGCCTTGCAGAAGCCGCCTTTTGAACCCTTGTCAAGGGCATCTCTGAAAGACCTGACGTTGAAAGCAGTCTTTTTGGTGGCTATCACTTCAGCCAGAAGAGTTTCCGAGCTCCAGGCACTCTCATGTCGAGAGCCCTTTCTGCAGTTCACGGAGGCAGGAGTGTCTATTCGCACACTGCCTTCCTTCCTGCCCAAGATTGTTTCTCGCTTCCATGTGAATCAGCAGCTCTGTCTCCCTTCCTTTCATAGGGAGGACTACCCAGAGGAATACTCTGCTCTCAAATATCTGGATGTGAGACGAGTCATCATCAGTTACTTGGAAGTGACCAATGATTTCCGGAAGTCGGATCATCTGTTTGTCCTGTTTGCAGGTCCTCGTAAGGGTCTGCAGGCTGCTAAGCCGACAGTGGCAAGATGGGTCAAGGAAGCCATTGCAGCGGCTTATGTGGCCGCGGGGAAGGTGCCGCCTATCCAGCTGAAGGCTCACTCCACTAGAGCTCAGGCGGCCTCGATGGCAGAGGCCGGGTCCGTCTCCTTGGAAGAGATTTGCAAGGCGGCAACTTGGGCATCGGCCCATACCTTCTCCAGGCATTACCGCTTGACTGTGGCTGCTCGGGCGGAGGCCCGGTTTGGAGCTTCAGTGTTGCGGTCAGGGATTTCTATGTCCCGCCCTGGGTGAGTACTGCTTCGGTACATCCCACCAGTCTATGGATTGATCAGCATGATGATATGGAAGGTAAAATTATGTATCATACCTGATAATTTTCTTTCCATTAATCATAGCTGATCAATCCATAGCCCCTCCCAGATATCTGTATTGGTTATATTCTGGTTGCATTTCAGGTTCAAGTTTAGTCTTCAGTTCCTGTTCAGGAGGACTTCGTGTTCAAGTTTTTCAATGGATTCTTCAAGAGTTGAGACGAATTTGTGTTACAGTGAGCTGCTGCATTCCTCTCCCCTCCGTTTTACGGGGCTGGATTGAGACTTAAATTCTGCCGGCGCTCCCTCCCGCTTCGTGCGGCAGTAGGGCAGCTTTGTACCCCTCCCGCTTCGGCGGTGTTAGGGTCAGTCAGCTCCTCCCACGGTTGCGGTTGCAGGATAAGCCAGATCTCCCCGCATCGGCGGGTGTGGTGTCCCTCCCCCGCTCCGTGGGGATGAGCTGGACGGATTCCCCTCCCCCACTTGTGTGGGGATGAGCTGGGTTAATTCCCCTCCCCCGTTTTGGCGGTGGTGAGTTGGGCAGAGTGTCCCTTTGTGGGTGTAATTCTCTAAGTGCTGAGTCCTGCGGATGGAGCTTGGATATCGACATACTGAGGAGTTTCCGGCAGCACATGACCACATATAGGGAGGCAAAAGGATTGCTCTCTATCTCCACCTGCTGGTAGATGGACACAACCCACCAGTCTATGGATTGATCAGCTATGATTAATGGAAAGAAAATTATCAGGTATAATACATAATTTTACCTTTTGCCAATTAGTGCTCATTATTGCTTGTTAAGAGCTGTTGACAACACTTAATAGCTTGTTAAAACAATTAATCTGCATGTGTATTTAGAGAATACGCTTAGATTTATGCAGGGAACTATACAGAACTCTAGGCATGCTATATAGAATCCGGGGATAAGGACTCCTATGCTGCCCACATGCAAATCAGTTTGAACGCGGTGATGCAGCTGCATTAACCGATCAGTGCTGGGCACTCCTACTCTCCACCCCCAAACATGCCCCCAGCTCTAAAAAAAAAAAGTATTTTTTAGCATGTAAGAAGCGCGTACAGATCCAAAAACTACCGCAGGGCACCTCAGCATGTCCCATGGTAGTGGGTTTTAACCTGTGGTAAGCACATGTTGGTGCTTACCACAGCTTAGTAAATGGACCCCTAAATCTCTAATAAAGGGACCTGATTAAACATGCAAAAAACGATTATTTTCAATTTAACTTTCTGTATACTAAAGGACATTAATGCTTATGGTGACATTTAGGGGGTAATTCTATCAGGGGCCGCCTACTTTTAGACTGCAAGAATGAATAAATGCGGACATTCTGGTTATTTATGTGCACATGTGGACATGTGGAGGGGCATTTTTGATAGTGCATCTAAGTTGGACTTTGTACGTTTTGTGCTAAACGTACCAGATCCGAATAGGAAATATACGTATTTTCATAAAAAGAAAAACGTCTATCTTTATGTTTGAAAATTCCGTTTCGAACAAGGTTTTGTGCTATGTGCCTTTATCATTTTAGGCCATTTTTGAAAAAAAAAAATGCGAAGTTAAAAACACACAAAATCAAGGCATTGAGATATAGGAGGGGATCAGCATTTTTAGGAGACGGGTCCCCCAGACATCCGAGGAGAGCAATGGGGCACTCTAGGGGCCACTGCTGTGGACTTCATATAAATGCTCCCAGATACACATCTCACCATTAACCCTTTATCTTGTCTTCTGACCCCTCTAAAACCCACCCAAAACCTACTTCCCCCAGATATACACCACTACAATAGCCTTTATGGATGAAGGGAGCACCTAGTTGTGGGTATAGGAGGGTTTGGGTGAGTTTTGGGGGGCTGATACTACATAAGTACATAAGTGTAACAGGTAGGGAAAGGTATGGGCCTGGATTCGCCTGCCTACAGTGACCTGCACCAACCACTCCAGGGAACTACATGCTACTCTGATAGACCTAGTTATAACACCTGAGGCTGTCATAGAGAACAGTGAGTAATTTTTCTATCCATATTTTTGGGTGGGTGGGATAGGGTCAGGGACCACTGGGGAAGTAAGAGGGGTCATCCCTGATTCCCTCCAGTGGTCATCTGGTCATTTAGAGCACCTTTTGTCAATTATTCATTTTAAAAACAGGTCTAGACCCAAGCGTTTAGATTTTCACCCTGGACATTTTTGTTTTGTTCCCGCTCAGCTTAAAGGGAACAGTGTGTATAAGTGACCATTTTCTGGCTACATGCTATTCTTTAAGTATGCGCCATGATGTGATGGCATATACTTGTGGGCATCCATGTCTTGAGGGCAGGGTACTCTCTTACATCCATAGATTATGGAATCGTATAAACTATGTGCTTTCAGTTACAGTCTAGGTGTGAACATTTACACCAGCTCTATGGCCAATGTAAATGTCCGTCCCTGCAAAGTAGGCACATTTTAAATGACTCAGGCTAATATTCTATAAAGAAAAGTAGGGGGTAAATATTCAGACGGCAGCAGTGAGCATTTTGCTGACCACCGTCAGCATTGTTCCCAGATATTTGATACTGGACTATGTCCGGGTTTTGGCACTGAATACCCAGTTTATTCGGAGCTGGCTAACTCATAGCTGGTTAAGCTGATATTCAGAATTTAAGCAGCATTGGGTTACTGCATAACAGGGTCGCCGAGAGGGGGGGCAGGGGGACAAAATTCCCCGGGCCCGGGGCCTCCAAGGGGGGCAATTCTCCTCTCCCCTGCCCTCCCCTCCATGTCCAGTGATTTCTCCTCTCTTCCCTGCCCTCCAAGCATAGGTTCTTCTCCAAGAAACATCCTTGCCAGACCCACCTCACTCCTCAACCATACGTCATTTCCAGTAACACATATCTTTTAAATAATATTGCATTGAATATGATACATGAAATATGTTAACTCTTTCAAACATAGGTATCCATTACTTCATGGTGTTGAGAAACTTTAAAAGCAGGAATGTTAAAAATTTCTTCCTCATTATGAATGACTAACTTCATCAGATAGTTCAAATGTTAATACCTTAACTTTAAATAATTGATGTTGTAGATTGTATATAAATCTAATACTTTGGAATTAGGGCAAAGAATGGGCTAATTTTCATTAGACCTGCTAGCAGAATTGGAATAAATAAGACTATTATAGGTCAGTATCACTCATTTGCTAGGCAAGCCTACAACCAGTTTGAAGAATTTAAAACAAAATGACTCAGGGCCACCATCTAGTGGTGGTTTTATACAATTGCATTAGCTAAAGTTACAGAGCATATATGGAAAAGAGCCCAATCCATGCTAGTCGATTCAGGATACTAGATTGTAGCATCTACCAATAGCACCTGTGAAAAAAGCACAGTCAGACAAAAGACAAGAGAAAAGGGGCAAGATCAGAAAATGTACCTTCAGGTCTGCTGACGACCCTCTTGTCCTTCTTCCTGCACTGGTTTCCTCTCTCTCAAACCAGTATAGATGGCATTTGATCTTGATGACTCCTCCTGGGAGGATGCTTTCCATGGCATATTTGTGGCAAGTCCCATCTATGTTGGTCATTCTAATACAGTGTATGTGGATGTTGCAGCCAACATATCACAGGGTCTTGTGGACATCCAAAGTGGCTTTCATCAGGGGGTGGTGCTCAGGAAAAACCCTGTACATTAGATCTCTGTAGAAGTGATCCACATTCTCTTCATGTGCCTGTGGTTCCAATTGGTTTCTAATACTTCAGATCAATGGGCACATATAGATACTACTAATTGTACTCCTCTCTGATAAACTATCAGGCTCATTTTCGAAATAGAAGGACGCCCATCTTTCGACACAAATCGAAAGATGGGTGTCCTTCTCACAGGGTCGCCCAAATCAGTATAATTGAAATCTGATTTTGGGCGTCCCCAACTGCCTTCCGTTGCGGGGATGACCAAAGTTCATGGGGGCGTGTCAGAGGCGTAGCGAAGGCGGGACCTGGGCATGCCTAACACATGGACGTCCTTGACCCATAATGGAAAAAAAAGGACGTCCCTGATGAGCACTTGGATGACTTTACCTGGTCCTATTTTTCTTACGACCAAGGCACAAAATGTGCCCGAACTGACCAGATGACCAGCGGAGAGAATCGGGGATGACCTCCCCTTACTTCCCCAGTGGTCACTAACCCCCTCCCACCCTCTATGCCAGCCTCAGATGTCATACTCAGGTCCATCACAGCAGTATGCAGGTCCCTGGAGCAGTTTTAGTGGGTGCAGTGCACTTCAGACAGGCGGACCCAGGCCCATCCCCCCCTACCTGTTACACTTGTGGTGGTAAATGTGAGCCCTCCAAAACTACACTTGTGGTGGTAAATGTGAGCCTCCAAAACCCACCAGAAACCCACTGTACCCACATCTAGGTGCCCCCTTCACCCATAAGGGCTATGGTAGTGGTGTACAGTTGTGGGGAGTGGGTTTGGGGGGATGGTTGGGGGTTCAGCACACAAGGTAAGGGAGCTATGTACCTGGGAGCAATTTCTGAAGTCCACTGCCGTGCCCCCTAGAGTGCCCAGTTGGTGTCCTGGCATGTCAGGCGGACCAGTACACTACGAATCCTGGCTCCTCCCATGACCAAAGGGCTTGCATTTGGCCATTTCTGAGATGGGCGTCCTTGGTTTCCATTATTGCCGAAAATCAGAAACGACCAAGTCTAGGGACGACCATCTCTAAGGACAACCTAAATTTCAAGATTTGGGCGTCCCCGACCGTATTATCAAAACGAAAGATGGACGTCCATATTGTTTCGATAATATGAGTTTCCCTGCCAGGGCCGTGCCGATGCGGTAAGCGAGGTAAGCGCCGCAGGGGGGCGCCCACCTCTGGAGGGCGCCACCGCGGTGCTTACCCTCGCCCCACGCCCCCGAGGACTTTAAATTACCTCGGTCGCAGGCTGCAGCAGCGTCGGTGAAAGCGCTGCCGACGTCTCCCTTCCTTTGCACTCATTGGTTCCCTCAGTGTCCCGCCTTCTTCTGACGTCAGAAGAAGGCGGACACTGAGGGAACCAAGAGCGCGGTGGGGGCGGTCCGCCCCGGGTGTCAGCGGGTGGGGGGTGCTCCGCTCCGCTGCTCCCACCCTACCTTCTTAAAAAAAAAAGAAATCAGTAAAGCGGCGTGGCAGGCAGCGCAGCTTCACGTCTGCCCTGCTTGTAAAACAAGTAGATCTCCTTGTCGGGCCTTCGCTCACTGGGTCCCGCCCTCGAGGAAATAGGAAGTTACCTCAGAGGAGGGCGGGACCCAGTGAGCGAAGGCCCAACGAGGAGATCTACTTGTTTTACAAGCAGGACAGACGCGAAGCTGCGCTGCCTGCCATGCCGCTTTACTGATTTCTTTTTTAAAAGAAGGTAGGGTGGGAGCAGCGGGAGCGGAGCACCCCCCCCCCCCACCCGCTGTCATCTCGACGGAGCTGGTAGTCGGGTCGGATCAGGGGTGCCCAGATGGCAGAAGGGGATGGGGAGGGGAGCCCAGATGACAGAAGGGGATGGGGAGGGGAGCCCAGATGACAGAAGGGGATGGGGTGCCCAGATGACAGAAGGGGATGGGGAGGGGAGCCCAGATGACAGAAGGGGATGGGGAGGGAAGCCCAGATGACAGAAGGGGATGGGGTGCCCAGATGACAGAAGGGGATAGGGAGGGGAGCCCAGATGACAGAAGGGGATGGGGTGCCCAGATGACAGAAGGGGATGGGGAGGGGAGCCCAGATGGCAGAAGGGGATGGGGTGGGGTGCCCAGATGACAGAAGGGGATGGGGAGGGGAGCCCAGATGACAGAAGGGGAGCCCAGATGACAGAAGGGGAGGGGGTGCCCAGATGACAGAAGGGGATGGGGAGGGGAGCCCAGATGACAGAAGGGGATGGGGTGGGGTGCCCAGATGACAGATGGGGAGAGGAGCCTAGATGACAGAAGGGGATGGGAGCCCAGATGGCAGAAGGGGATGGGGTGGGGAGCCCAGATGACAGAAGGGGATGGGAGCCCAGATGACAGATGGGGAGGGGAGCCCAGATGGCAGAAGGGGATGGGGTGGCCAGATGGGAGAAGGGGTTGGGGTGCCCAGATGGGAGAAGGGGATGGGGTGCCCAGATGGGAGAAGGGGATGGGGAGGGGAGCCCAGATGTGGTCTGGGGCTGAAAGGGGAGGCCCTAATGCAAGGCATGTGGATGAAGGGAGCTGGAACTGGGGGCTGAAAAGGAGGGTAGGTGGGATAAGGGGGCTAGTACTGGGACTGAGGGCTGAAAAGGGACAAGAGCTGAAACTGTGGGGACTGGGGGCTGAAAAGAAGACAGGGAGAAGTGGCTGGGGCTGAAGCTCGGGACTAGTGAGAGAAAAGGGCTGGGTTTGAAACTGGGGGCTGAAAAGGGGACAGGGAGAAGTGGCTGGGGGCCGAAGCTCAAGACTGGTGGGAGAAAAGGGCTAGGGCTGAAACTGGGGACTGGTAGGATAGTGGGGCTGGAACTGGGGGCTGAAAAAAAGGGGCAGAGAGGGGACAGATCCTAGATGGAAGGGGGAGTGAGAGGGAGGGCAGACCCTAGATGGATGGGAGAGGGAGGGCAAATGGTGGATTGAGCGGACAGAGAGAAAGGGCAGACAGTGGATGGAAGCGATAGAAAGGGCAGACAGTGAATGGAAGGGGGAGAGAGAGGGCAGACAGGGGCAGATGGTGGATGGAAGGGGCAGAAATAGAGGGCAGATGTAGATGGAAGGGGCAGGGAGAGAGGGCAGACATTGGATGAAGGGGACAGCAGAGAGGGCAGACACTGGATGGCAGAGAGAGAACAAAGACAGATGCTGGATGGAAGGAAGGAAGACAGTGAAAAGAAGATGAGGAAAGCAGAAACCAGAGACAACAAACTGTAAATAAAATATTTACTTTTATTTTTTTGCTTTAGGATATAGTAGTATTGTAGCTGTGTTAATAAATGTTTATAATAGGTAATCTTTTTATTGGACTAATTTTAATACATTTTGACTAACTTTCGGAGAACAAAACCCCCTTCCTCAGGTCAGGATAGGATACTGTAACAGCACTATACTGTATTGACCTGAGGAAGGATGTTTTGGCCTCTGAAAGCTAAATGTATTAGTCCAATAAAATGGTATTATTTTATTTTCTATATTTGTTTTATTTCTATTTGTTAATTTGTAAAGTGGTGATTGGTTCTTGTTAGTTTTTTTCAAATTTACATCTGCAGTCTTTATATTTTGCACAGTACTAGGGGACATTTTCTGTTTCTGTGGTGTTGCATTGTATGCAGAGTCTGGCATCTTGGGGGTTCAGTTTAATTTTTGTCTAGCGTTTGGAATATGTCCACTTTGAGAATTTACATCTGCTATCTTATTTTGCAATGTATAGCAATTTGTTTCTAAGAATATTGCTGACAATTCCTGTCAGTGTGGCAAGTGGTGAGCGATCATTTTCACCGGGGGGGGGGGGGGGCGTGATCATTTTCACGGAGGGTAGGGGCGCCAACTGATAGTCTGCAGGGGGGCGCCAGAGACCCTAGGCACGGCCCTGTTCCCTGCCCCGCCATCGGGACGTTTTGCAAGGACGTCCTCATCAAAACTTGGGCGTCCCTTTCGATTATGCCCCTCAATGCCTCCTGTGAACCAGCAGGCTACAGTCTTCTTTTATTAAGAACAAGTTTATGGTCCCTGAGCCAATTTGATACTGAATTTATCCTCTTGAAGAGCAGTTATGGATGGAGAGAAGGGGTTAGTAGGCCAAATCAACAGAATATCATCTGAATATAGATAACAGGAGATCCCAAAGGACTGGATAAGAATAGCGAAGGGACTTAAGAAAAGGTTAAAGAGCAATGGAGAAAGAATGGAACCCTGAGCAACCCCATAGGATAAAGGACGGGAGGCAGAGGTCAAAGAGGGCGTGACAACCTTGAATGAATGATCTGAGAGAAAAGAAGAAAACCAGGTTAAGACTGTTCCAGTGAAACCAAGTGAAGAAAGGCAAGAGAGGCGAGAAGGGTAGTCCACTAGGTCAAAAGCTGCTGAAAGATCAAGAGAGACTGCCAAAACAATATGGTGTTTGTCTAAATGGGAGTGAATTTTGCTGAAAAGACTTGTGAAAACTGTCTCTGTGCTAAAGTGGGAGTGAAAACCAGATGACCTAGGATGAATAGCAAGGGATTGCTCAATGAAGGTGGTAGTTTGAGTAAAAACAATATTTTCTAAGATTTTAGAAAGGAAACAGAGATTAGAAACGGGTCGATAGTGAGAAAGGCACCTGAGATTCTAAGGCTGTTGTTTTCAGGATCGAATGGACTATTGCTGATTTCCTAAGGGTAGGGAATTGACAAGATGATAGGCTATTGTTAATAAGAGTTAGTGATTGTGTGAGAGTACCGAGAAAAAAGACTTTTAACCAGGCTGATGGAATGGGGTCTAGACTACAGAATGTGACCTTCATAGATTATAGGGTTTTGAAAAGGGAAATGTAAATCTGGAGTTGAAAGGAGAACCAGGAGGAGGTGCCGGGAAAGGGTGACGGAGAAAAAGAAGAGGATAGCTGGGAGTGGGAGTACTCAAAGAGAATGCTTAACACACAGACAAACAGAGTAGAAGCAGGTGGACAGCACACCCCAGCATCAAACCAACTCAGCCTGGATATGCCTACTGAAACAATCAAGTCTTCATTTCTACTTTAAAGCATTTAATGGAAAATTCCCCTCGGATTGTCAGAGGTAATGAGTTCAAGAGCATAAGAGCAATAAAAAAAGAAAACACTGTGTCACGCGGACTTGTAATGAGCCGCATGAGGGCTGGGCAGTACCAAGCAATGATCATTAATGAATCGAAGTGTACATAGGGGAGTCTATGGTATCGTCAGAGAATGTAATTGGGGGGGGGGGGGGACCCTAAATGGTAGGCCTTGAAAGTTATAAGCAAAATTCTAAACTTGATCCTATACTCAACTGGTAACCAATGGTATTCTTTAGGCAAATGAGTAACATGAGCAGTCCGACCATAAGATAGTAATAATGGTGGTTGCACTCTTACTTTAAATAGGCTCATTTCTCTTCTCACTTCCTGTCAGCTATTAATGCTAAGCTTCAGAATATACTATGCTGTGGCACAAAAGGAATGTTGATTCAGAGTTCCTTTACGTAATTAGCATGCAAGGCAATAGGACCAAATTAACCCTTGATCACTAACCTGTTTAGTTACTGCCACATTCAAGTTCAGTGTACACAATACTGGTGGTGACCCTGATGTAAGTACATTGATCATTTATTGCTGGCACCAGCAGTCAACGCATTGCCAACTTGTTGGCAATACTTTTTCAGTGTTTCTTTCAAAGTGGGATTCTACACATGATATTATTATGGACTTCTTGTCTTTCTGTTAAAATTTAGAAAATCTGCCACTCTTCTCCACCATGTAACATTGTAAATGATGAGAGATAAAGGCCAGTATGGCCCATCTAGTGTGCCCAGTAAGGCGTTTAGGATTGTAACTGTTGCTCCAAGTATATTACCCTGTTTTTTTTGTCTAGGGTTGTAATAGTGGCTCTGTGCAGTTTACTCCCCTCTATGCTTTCTGAAGTATGAAAGTAATTTATGTTTTGTTTTGAGTAGGAAGGATCTATACTTTTGCAGAGACCTCTAGGGTTCCGCCTTAGGTGGATGAGTCTACTAAAATAGTGTACTTTTGCTGAACCTGTTTATTGAACTAGGAGGGCAAATGACATTAAACAAAAACCAGGCAAATAAATAAGAAGGCAATTCTTCATCCCACATACATCAAATCAAAAATGAATACCCTCTTCTTAGAAAAACAAAGATTCCTCATAAAAGTTCTCACCCCCCCCCCCCCCCCCCCGAACAAAGCTCCTTAGAGAGATCTTTATTCTCGACTCTTCCAGTACTTCCCCCAGAGCACTGATGTTCCCCTTAACTGTATAGGACTGTTTTTCGATAAGAGTAATCTCTGTGACTTGGGTAGTCCTGTAAGCTAAAGATGGAGATGCATTCCAAAAGGTGGAGATGGTGTGCCTAACAGTATGTATTAGATGGCCCACTAGTTTTTGATTTTGCTGTCACAGCCCCTCATTTCTCCAATACTCAAGTAAACAAAGCAAAGGAGTGAGGACAATAGTATTGCCCAAAATCATCCAGATTTCATCCTGTTGCCAAAAATGAACCACCAATAGACAAGAGCATCACAGAGGTGGGTAATTGCCCTTTCTACCAGAGCCTCTCCACCATAAGTCTGAGGTAGCACCTATGTGTTTGGCATAAAAGGAGGGGGTCCTGTCATGTGCAGTATAATAACTGCACCATAAGTTCCACCCTAACCAGTGAGATAATGGTAAGAGGAGACCCCTGTTGGAAGGAAACTGGGATTAGCTTCTAATTCCCTGGCCAGTGCACCACTTTGTAAGGGGCTCAAGATCTTTGGCTAACCCAATGAGAGGTGACTAGAGCTGCTTAGGCTTCTGCCCTTCAGTTAAAGTGTGCCTTGTACCAGCACACCTCTGTTTCTAAGAACAAAGAGGAATTAAGCAAAGTACAGTAGAGCAACTGGGAGCCACTGGTCTTGGAAAAGAAGGAGATGATATAGTGGCTATTCCTTGGATCTAAATGAGGAAGGCCTAACAGCTAAATAGAACTGCATCTGGGACCATGCTTGAGATCAATCCAGCTTTGAAGGTATATAGAAGAGAGAGAAAGAGAAGTTTCTTAATGTTTCAGAGTCCTGGGAGAATTAAGTGACTGTAAGTGCTGTTAATTTTCATTCTCCTTGCCTATGTTTTGTAACTGTTGTGGAGTGTATCCCCTTTTGATTAAAATACTATTTTATTCAGTAGATGTTTCTGGTTCAGAACTCCAATTTCAGCACAAGATTGAGCTATTGAGTGCCAGTGGAGAGTGTAGATCATAGGCACCTGGTATAAGAGGCTTGAGGAGGCTTACCTTCCCCAGCTGAAAGCCCCTGACTCTTACTCTAGGCACCAGGTTGTCTGCATCAGGGCTGCCCCAGGTACCAGCATCTTTCTCTCCCTGGGTTCAGCACCTCTCTTTCCTCTGTGAGTTCATACAAAAAAGAAACTCACAGGTTGGCAAAACAGGAAAAGAAAGGTGGCAAAGACTAGGGCATCCAGAGGCAATCTGGAGCACTTTATAATTTTATTAAACAATTAAAAGTGACAGGTGAGCACTCTTAGGAGGAAGAAGATCAACCAGGTACAAGTACTTCTGGAGTAAGCCCATCCAAGAAGCTCATTGCCAGCCATTTACTCTCACTGATGATGATTTCTCAAAAGGAACAGCCATGAGCATGGAAGAACAAAGTGAGCCTCCACGCGTTTTAGATATCATTGAGGAAGAACAGCTTAGGTCAAAGGCATCATTAGCTTCATCAACTTCAGATTCATTGCCACTTGAGCTATCTGATCCTTCAAAATGGCCAAAACTCACTGACAAAATAAGAATTATTCTCACAGAATCAGGACCTGTTCAAAAGAAAGGCATTTTGTGTCCCACAAACCCTAATGGACGCAAGTTCAGTAACACATACTACAACTGAAAAATGGAAAACAATAAACTACTGCCAAGACCATGGTTACTGTACTCAGTTTCCACAGACCGCGTGTGAATCATCCAGTAGTTTTATATCGACTGGCTACAACAACTGGAGAAGTGGGTCCAAGGCACTACATACACATGAAACAAGTCTGGCTCATATGAAACATTTGAATATGTAGATTGACTTCAGAAAGGATCTCAAAAACAAAACTACACTTGATTCACAACATCAAAGACTGTATGAGCTAGAAAAAAAGCATTAGTTGGATATGATTTCAAGGCTCATCGAAATAATCAAATTTCTTGTCTGGCTCTGAGGCACATCTGATAAGCTTTTCGAAAGAAATAATGGCAACTTTCTTAAACTGGTTGAACTGTTCGTAAAGTTTGATTCTGTCATGGCAGCACAAATAAGGAGGGCTATAAGACAGGAATCCAAAATCCATTATTTGAGCAAAGACATATAAAATGAAATTATTGCAATTTTGGGCAAGGCCATCAGTGAAAAGATCTTGTCTGAAATCAAGAAAGCAAAGTACTATTCTATAATATTGGACTGTACTCCAGATGTCAATCACATTGAGCAGATGAGGGTTATTGTTCATTTTGTTTCCTGCAAAGAAGGAATTGTAGACATTGAAGAACATTTCTTAGGCTTCCTAGAAGCGTACGACTCAACTGGGTTTATGTGACACTGTTACCAATCAGCTGCGCACCTGGAATCTTATATTAGTTATCTGAAGGGCCAAGGCAAAAAGACATGAGCTGCAGAGGCTGATTTAAAAAATGAACCATCATGCTTTCTATATTCCATGTGGAGGTCACAGCCTGAATTTAGTTGTAAGTGATGCTGCCAAAGTGAACCATGAGACCATTGGCTTCTTTGCAATAGTTCAAGAGTTATAAACGTTTTTCTCATCATCAACGAAGCAATGGGCAGTTCTCTGACATTAAAACCTCTTTCAGAAACTCGTTGGGAAAGTAGCAATTGATGCTCTGCAGCCACTCAGACACCAAATTGGAGAAACCTATGATGTTCTGTATGAGATATTAGGTGATGAGAAGTATGACAACAAATCAAAATTTGAAGTGCATATTTTGAGCACCAAGTTGAAGGATTTACAATTCCTGTGTTCCCTCATCCTGTGGCATTACCTGTTGAATCATATCAGTTCAGTCAGTAATATCCTTCAGAGTACCAGTGAAAATATTGCTGCCGCTTTGACAACCATTGAGAACTTGAAAACCTTTATTTCTAACTACTGTACTGATTCCAGATATGAGTCATTGCTTCAAACTGCTCTGCAAATTTGTCAAGAAGTTGAGGGGGAACCAGAGTTTAGAGCCACTGCTCGAATCCACTGGAGGAAAAAAGACTACACAGTTCCAGTATGAACAAGAAGATGAATCACCTCAATCACCTGAGGATAAATTTCATGTAAATTTTATGTTTATAATTTTGGCTGTTGCAATAACTTCCCTCAATGAAAGATCTGAGCAGTTAGGACAACACTACAATCAATTCAAATTGCTGTACAACATACACTTGCAAAAAATGACCATGAAAAGCTCATACAGCATTGCAATGATTTGCAACTTTATTGATCAGATGGTGATAATAAGGACATCAATGGAACTGAACAATATGATGAACTATGCACCTTTAAAGATATGTTTACAACTGAATTGTGCCAATTTCATAATCCTCATGAAACTCTCAAATTTGTTCTATCAAACAACTTCCCATTCCCAAATTTGAACATCATTCTAAGAATATTGCTGACAATTCCTGTCAGCATGGCAAGTGGTGAGTGATCATTTCCACAGTTAAAAATAATAAAACATTATTTGCGATCAAGTATTTCTCAAGAAAGGCTTGTAAGCCTTGCCATGATTGCTATTGAGAATGATATATGTGCCCAGTTAGACATCAATTAATTAATTGCTAATTTCATGAACATGAAAGCACAAAAAGCTAAGTGGTCGTAACCTTTTGTAAACCCTCTATTTGTTCATGCGATGCTGCTATTTAATTATAAAATAGAGTTAGTAAAAGAGCTTTGAGAAAAGTGGTGTGTGTGGCCTATGATTAATATTAATGAGGGTGCCAATTTAGAGGTGGGAACCAGAAACCCTTGCACCGGCCTTCCTCTTACCCGTTATACATCCTACACAAAGGCAGATGCAGCAAGCCTGGCAGTAATTTTTATTTTTGTTACATTTGTACCCCGTGCTTTCCCACTCATGGCAGGCTCAATGCAGCTTACATGGGGCAATGGAGGGTTAAGTGACTTGCCCAGAGTCACAAGGAGCTGCCTGTGCCTGAAGTGGGAATTGAACTCAGTTCCTCAGGACCAAAGTCCACCACCCTAACCACTAGGCCACTCCTCCAGCAGCTCTACCTCAAAATACCAAAAAAAACTCCCCAAAAACAACAACACAAAATGCTATAATACTAATACTAGTTCCATACTTCTATCCCACAAATACCAATAATAGTTCAGAGAAACATAGAAACATGACGGCAGATAAAGGCCATATGACCCATCCAGTCTGCCCATCCTCTGTAACCCCTAATTCTTCCTGTTCCTGAGCGATCCCACATGCTTATCCCATGCCTTTTTAAATTCTGGAACAGTCCTCGACTCCACCACCTCAACCAGGAGGCCATTCCACATCTCCACCACCTTTACTGTGAAATAATACTTCCTTAGGTTACTCCTAAGCCTATTCCCTCTTAACTTTGTCATATGCCCCCTCATTCCAGATTCTCCTTCATTTGAAAAAGGCTCTCTTCCTGTACATAAATGCCCTTGAGATATTTAAACGTTTCTATCATGTCTCCTCTCTCCCTCCTCTCTTCCAGCGTATACATGTTGAGGTTCATAAGCCTGTCCCTATAATTTTTGCATTCAAGACCGCTTACTAATTTCGTAGCCGCCCTCTGGACCAACTCCATCCTGTTTATATCTTTCCGTAGTGCGGTCTCCAGAACTGCATGCAGTACTCCAAATGAGGCCTCACCAGAGACTTATACAATGGCACTATCACCTCCATTTTCCTGCTGGTCATGCCTCTCTTTATGCACCCAAGCATCCTTCTAGCTTTGGCCGTCGCTTTTTCTACCTGTTTGAAAGCTTTAAGGTCGTCAGATACAATCATCCCCAAATCCCGCTCTTCCTTCGCACACTGAAGCACTACACCCCCCTATACTGTACCGTTCCCTCAGATTTTTGGGACCCAAGTGCATGACCCCTAATTTTTTGGGATTAAACCTTAGTTGCCAAATATTGGTCCATTCCTCTAGCTTCACTAGGTCCTTCCTCATGTCATTCACACCATCCAGGGTGTCCACCCTTTTGCAGAGTTTACTATCATCCGCAAAGAGACAAACCTTACCAGACAGTTCAATGCGGTTTACAAAAATTAAAAAATTAAGAAAACCCAGACATGCCTGGGGAAGAAACAATACATGTTCACAACTCTCTGTTATTCAATCAGTTCATGCAATACAGTAATTTCTAAACAGCCAAGTCTTACGGTGCTTTCTAAAACATAAATAATCATTAATAAGTCAAAGATTACTGCCATGTTAAAATCACAGCATTAATTTGCAGCTCATTGATAAATGTCTCCTTTCCTGTTAGTACTTGAATGGTGATTGGCTCAGACACTGACCAGAAGATTCACATTTGAAAAAAAAATAAAAGTTGCAGGTAAGCATGCTGCTGCATTTTGCCCCTCTGGTCCCAACCCGACTTGTTCCCCCTGAATAATCCCTAGTGTCTAGTGGCACCCAACCCCCAATATGACTGCCCCTTCCCAACTCCTAAACAATCCCTGGTGTCTAATGACACCCTCATAAAATGACCAGCTCTCCTTCTTTCCTGTGCCTCAAACCAAATGGTGGCATCCATCCCTTCGTTCTTTCATTCTTCCCTCCCTCCCTCTCCACCCCACCCTGACTCGATTAAATTTAAAAAATGTCCTGATGGGTAACACCCCTGTTGTGCCTTCCAAGCCCTGTACCTTACATGAGGCATCAGCAAAGCCCACTTGATCCTACCTCTGGGCGCCATCATCTGTGAAATGGCAGTGCCCTACCCCACATGGTGCATTCTGGGATGCACCGGGCAGGACAGAATACCATATAAGGGAAAAATTCCCTTATATGGCATCCTGGGCCTGCACGGTGCATCATGCTGCCATTTTGAAGAGGTAGCAGTGAGTGAGCATTGCTCCAGTTTCTTTTGAGGTATAGGGGCCTGGGGGTCTGGGAGGCCTCTGTGAGAGGTTGGTGGTGAAAAGGTACCAGTAAACACCAGGGGTTTAATTTTTGTATTTGAGGAAAGGGAGTTAGGGAGGTAGGGAGGCACTGGGCTACTAGACTACCAGGATATCTTTTGAACTGCAGGAGGAGGGGGTGGTTTGGTTGGGTTGTTGGGGAGGGAGGGAGGATGGTGGGCCAATAGATCGGGCACCAGAGAAGCCGGGTTGGGAGGAAAGAGGAAGGACACCAATAGATACCCTCTCCTTTCAATCAATTCTTCTATGCTATCCTTGACCCTGGCGTAATTTTTCCTGCAGTAGTCATGTGGCCAAAGCTTTTTTTTTTAAATTTCGCATGCTGAGGGATAGCAAATGTGTTACATTTACATTAATTTCAATATAGTGTGTGGTCATTGCTATTCTGCTATAAAACTGTGTAAAACCTGTAGTAACCATGTGGGAAGCTTTCTGCATTGACCCCAGAGCCCCATAATCAGACCTTCCCTCATTCAACACAGATCCCATGCACCCTCTCTCACCCACAACACACTATACTCTCATCCATCACATAAACCACCACTGCTTTTTAACTTCCTAAAGATTCTTCCATAAATCATAGCCTCAGATTGAGTTCTAGTGTCTTCCCATTGGCAAGCCCCTCCACTGAGAGTGGCAACTGGGTATGGGGGGAGGGAGATCAAGAGAGTCCACTGAGGATAAGGAGTGGGGACTGGGGACTGCAAGAGAGAGAGGGAGAGAGAAGTAATTGAGGGAAGGAATACGATTGAGAGACTGCTGCACAAAAGGAAGGAGGATTCAGAGAGAGAGAGAGAGTGAGAGTGATGAGTTAAGTGGGTCTTTGCTAATAATAATAATACACTCAGCTACATCCTGCAGATATTGAACAGTTTGTTCTTGAAGTGGCAGGAACAAAAAGATGCTATTGTGTGCTTTTAGAAAATCTCATTTGGAGTCGGAAGATAATTAGAGCATTGTCTGTACTAAAATAGTTTCCCTTTTCCAAAGAATTCCAACAATACACCATTATGGGATACAATAGGGTCAAATCTCCCACTGATAGATAGTAAACCAAACCAGACCAGTTGGTGGTGATGGGAACTGTAAAGAGAAAGGACATAAGAAAATAACAACTCTACGAGCCCCCCTTTTCTCATCTTTTCAAGAGAAAAGTAGTTCCTACTTGGAAATATACATTTGAGGCATTATGACATAAATAATGTGTGAGCCCCATCAATTATTTACTGTCATTTTTTTGTGAAATGCATTATTCATGGGAGAGAGGGGGGAGTGAAGCATAAATATAATCACTTCCCCAGAAAATAAAATAAAGTGTATGTATTCATCCTAATTATTTGTAACTAGGAAGGGATATATTATGGAAAATATCCAGGGTTTTCTGAACATTCAGGAGGAGATATTCAGCCAGAGGTAATCAGTGGTTTTTTTGTCCGTCGCTGGCTTTATATCTGGATATTCAATGTCAAGCTATGCCCAGGCAGTGGCATTGAATATCCAGGCATACGCGGCTGGATAAAACCTAGCCAGTTCAGTGCGATATTCAGCACATAAAGACAGGACTGTGGTTTATGTAGACCTATTTACAGTATGTAGTTACCTGGCTTAGCCAGTTAAGTGCTGAATATTGGCTAAGTGCTGACTCCATCCTAGAATGCCCGGTTTCATCTTAGGCGCTAACTGGACATTGGCTGTGATAGAACAGTATATTTTAAGCCTGTAAAACTGCCTTATTTCCTGAAGTGTATTTCTCTAGTTTGGCCAGCAGGTGGTGCATGTTTATGCTTTGAAGCTGCTGCAGATCCAAGGCTGTTTTCTTTGTTTAAGCCTTTTCGAAAAGCAGTCTGCAGTATACTTTCAAACTTGTTGTTCTGGGCTCTGATTGGCCCAAGAGCTCCATTTCATTTGGATTGTACTGGCTTTTGCCCCAGTTTCAGCCCGGGAGAAAAGAGAGGGAAGCTCTTTAATGAAGCCCTGTAAAACAGTTATATTTGATAACTGGTGAGCAGCTATATGTCCTGATCTCCCCAGGTACTTTTTAAAAAGTAAACAAATGTTTAGTTAGTGTTATAATTTATCCATATTTCAGTTACCTGTTTGCTGATTGCACTTTTTATTTTCATTGTTCAATATTTTTTAAGACAATAAACACTATTCAGTTTATTGCCTCTGCTATCTGGACTGATAAAGAATCCTGGTGGTTTGTATGTTGGGTCTGTGAGTGCTTTCTGGGAACTGTGAGACCAATATGAATGTGGCCTCCAGTAACCTAGAAATCACTGGGGATAATTTGAGATCAGGAGACTCACCCAGAGGTGGTTGGGACCCAATTGGTGGGTGCTAGTGTAGAGCACAAGCGGCAGGTGCAGGGGGACCTGAGCTGTGCTGGGGATAGACCCTATAAGTGGCCGCTGGGTAACTCCAGGCACATGGCTAGGCATTTTGTGACAGTGGCACTATCTGGTTAAGTACCATTGAATATGCCCAGTTAGTCCCAGACAAATTATTTAAATCATTTTGAATATCAGCTGCTTGCTATCAAAAACAGATATCTACACTGAAAACAAATGTAGCCCCTCTTTGGGCAGGTTGAGGGTACATGAAAATATTGGTAAAATACTGAAATGAACATGACTGTAGGATCACACTGGTAATAAACTTCACAACTTCAAGTCCACCTCAGGTATAAACATACCTTTATTTGGTGGAATTCCCCAAGAATAAAGTATTTACACAATAAAAAACAAAAGGGCAAAATTGGCAAAATCAATTAGATCGTTTTGGTTCTTTTTCTTCCTACTTTATGGGTGCCAGATATGTCCCTTCTCCTGATGTCCTACTAGGGCCCTGAGTGGACACCCTCTTTTCATTTTTCTTCATGCGCCCTGAGTACCCCAGACTCAACATCTCATGTCTTCTGTCACTCTTAACAATATACAGTTCTCAAGAATCACAAAACCTCTCTTGGTACGTTTTTCAAGTAGAAAACTGATGCTGTGCTCTGGATTTTGTATAAAATGTCAACATATCTCCTTTGGAGAAAGTATACAATAGGAAGAGAAATATCCCCCTTTCATAAAATGTAAACAATATCAAACCTCAAAACTCTCTGGGTGCTAGAGATGGACCAGGCTGAGGTCTCTTACACACAGACTGGACCTCCCAGCAGGTCATGTTGGTCCCACTCATCTCCTATTGTACAACAAAAAACAGCTGGGAACTCCAGCACCATCGCTAGTGGAGAGCAAGACCAAATCTGACAAGACCCGACTGATTGTTGCCAAATTTCTAGGGTCTATTACTAGCTCTGTGGGATCGAGGGGTGGAAAGGGTAAGTCTTACTTAACCCCCTTCACCACACCATCATCATCATCTATCAATCCCTACTACTATTTGAGGAGACTAGATGAGAGAGTGGAACAGTGTCCCAAGGAGGCAATGCCACCATGCCTATAGGTCAAAAGTGACCACTGACCCTCTGATCTACTATCTGTTTAGCTGCAGGAAGTAGTAGTGAGAGTATCTACTGAGACACTGAAAGAGCAGCCCTTGCACTTACCTCTACTGAGCTAATCTTAAATAGCCAGATAAACCATCCCATGCCATAGAGGGATCCACTCATGAGCATGCCCAAATAGACAGGGTGCTCTAGAAATATGTAACCGCTTTCTTTGGTACAGCTAGGTGGTTGCCTAGTATATGCTCGGCATCGAAAGAGGCTCTTCAAGTCCACAGTAAACAGCAAAGAACATATACCAGAGCAGAACAGGAATCCAGGAAAATCTTTATTGAAATAGACCCGACGTGGCCAAATTTTGCCAAATAGGCTGCCTCAGGGGTTTATAACCCACTATTAAATTAAACACACATCAATATGAATATAAAAAATAAACCATACAAAATAGAAATATAATTAAAATACATGCACACAGACATACAAAACATGCAAAAATAAAGCGTAATCATATTAAAATAGTAAAAATGTAATACATTAAAAAATCAAAAGCTCTAAGAACACATAGAGGGGCATAATTGAAAGGGGCGCCCAAGTTTTCCTGAGGACGTCCTCGCAGGACATCCCGGTGAAGGGTATTGAAACAAGAAGGGCATCCATCTTTCGTTTCGATAATACGGTCAGGGACGCCCAAATCTTAACATTTAGATTGACCTTAGAGATGGTCGTCCTTAGACATGGTCGTCCCTGATTTTCGGCGATAATGGAAACCGAGGACGACCATCTCAGAAACGACCAAATCCAAGCCATTTGGTCGTGGGAGGAGCCAGCATTTGTAGTGCACTGGTCCCCCTGACATGCCAGGTCACCAACCGGGCACCCTAGGGAGCACTGCAGTGGACTTCAGAAATTGCTCCCAGGTGCATAGCTCCCTTACCTTGTGTGCTGAGCGCCTTAACCCCCCCCCCCCCAAACCCACTCCCCACAACTGTACACCACTACCATAGCCCTTATGGGTGAAGGGGGGCATCTAGATGTGGGTACAGTGGGTTTCTGGTGGGTTTTGGAGGGCTCACATTTATCACCACAAGTGTAACAGGTAGGGGGGATGGGCCTGGGTCCGCCTGTCTGAAGTGCACTGCACCCACTAAAACTGCTCCAGGGACCTGCATACTGCTGTCATGGAGCTGGGTATGATATTTGAGGCTGGCACAGAGGCTGGAAAAAATATTTAAAAAAAAATTTTTTTGAGGGTGGGAGGAGGTTAGTGACCACTGGGGGAGTAAGGGGAGGTCATCCCCAATTCCCTCCGGTGGTCATCTGGTCATTTAGGGCACATTTTTGTGGCTTGGTCATAAAAAAATAATGACCAAATAAAGTCATCCAAGTGTTAGTCAGGGACACCCTTCTTTTTTCCATTATCGGTTGAGGACGTCCATGTGTTAAGCACGCCCCAGTCCCGCCTTCGCTATGCTTCTGACACACCCCCATGAACTTTGGTCATCCCCGCAACGGAAAGCAGTTGAGGACGCCCAAAATCAGTTTTTGATTTGCTGATTTGGGGACCCTGTGAGAAGGACGCCCATCTTGCAATTTGTTGAAAGATGGACGTCCTTCTCTTTCGAAAATAAGTCTGCTAGTGCGCATATGAGTGCCAAATAAACGAGCAGAGAGGATAAAACATATCAAATGTATATGATTTTCCTGGATTCCTGGTCTGCTTTGGTTTCTGTTCTTTAGTGTATGCTCGTACAGTAGGGGTCCCAGAAAACAGCAAGGCAAACGGGCTGCAAAATCCAACGTGGAAAATGAGCAAGCATATATACGGTATCTTCAATAAAATATTTTGGATAATATACTGATCTGCTTGCTCATTTTCCAAGCTCGTACAGTAGGAATGGGGGCACACACTCTTATTTATTTGTTGAGGGACCAGAACCAGGATCAGGATTTCCCTAGGAAGTTGAGCAAGCAGCATCAGACTTGACATCCATACTTCATACTAATAATCTAGACCACACAAAGTCTCGTTGCTGAACCAAAAACACATTTACTATTCCTTTACTTGATAAGGTACAGATGGCATCTGTTGCAAAATGTGGCCAACTATGCACAGTCTTACTTCCTCCCTCCATTAATACGTAAATCAAGGATGTAGCTATGGGTGGGCCCAGGACCACCCAGTGTTTTGTGACCCTCCAGTCGGTGCCGGTCTGGCTGCAGATGCAGCTGTGCCTCTAGTCCAGCAACTGCAAACAACCACCACTCCTGAGAGCTCCCCTAGAACCCGACCCGATGCCTGTTTCTTTCTCCCTCCCTCCCCTTTCATCCACCTGCTGTGCAGCACAATCCCTCCCGTTGCACCTCACCGGGTCCGCGCTAATAAACAACCAAGGCAGAGGCGCAGGACCGCGGCTCTCTGCCTGCTACTACTGCTTCTAGTGCAAGCCCGGACGTTTACCTCAGAAGAGGCAGGTCTGGCACAGGAAGCAGTAGCAGCAAGCAGTGGTCCCACGCCTCTTCCTTGGTTGTTTATTAGTGCGGACCCGGCGAGGTGCAATGGAAGGGATATCGTGCTGCACGTGTAGTAGACTTATGTGTGGTCAATTTTAAGATATGGGATAATGTAATTATATTTAAAAATATCAATTTTTCAATTAAGTATGTATGTGGTTATATTGAAGCAGGGCAGCTGTTGGACAGACTACTTAGAAATCCATCATCAAGTGCATTCTAAGGCATTAATTTGTAGGATCCCAAGAAACACTACTCATACCTATATACACAGTACCCACCCATATTAGCTCTGGGCTCACCCAAAATCTCTGGTCTGGCTACGCCATTGACATAAATGCATACTATTACTCTTTAATGTTTTTGCTGTTTGACTGGCTCACCAGAGAGGCTTACTCTTTCAGTTCTCAACATATGCTGTTCTCTAGAATATCAGTATTTAATCTTGACGGTAGACACTTACAGATGTTGTGGGCAGTTGGATTACAGACACCAAGGCCCATCAGGGATGATATTATCAATTCTTATTAGATGATATTTCTCCTTTGTCCAGATGACTAGAAACCGGATGTCTGGATGACAACAGCAGATACTTAGAATAAGCTCCTTCCTCTTGACTTTGTAGGGGTGCAGAGGTTCCCCATACAAAAGTCAGCAACCGCTTTAGTTCTGGGTCTTTTCCCTAGTCCTCTGATCCTTGCTCTATAGCAAGCACCTTTGTATTGCTAATCCACGAGGATGTAGAGGCTGATCCTTATTATTCAGATAGACTGCTGCAGGCTGGACAAGGAGGGATCTCCCTTAGATGTACAGGTGAAAGGTAGGAGATGGGACCCAATACAAGTTTAGATGGCATGGAATGGGCTTATATACATGGAGGGGGGCTACTGTTCCCATCAGGCCCTACCCCTGATTATCATAAGGCACTCCTATGCTTCTACAAGCTTTCAGAAATCCAACTATTCTATATAGTTCTGCTCCTTTCTGGAAGCTTCTGGTGCCATACTGGTGCCTTACCTGACAAGTGAAGGAAATACAAAAGTTCAATCAGAGTCCACTGCTAGGATGGACCTCAGGACTGCTAATCTGCTGCTGAAAAAAGCAGACAGATTCTTACTATTGGCTGGTTCACACTACACAGAGCCAACAATGGATACACTGGCACGGGAATAAAAATAGGGAAGAGCAATGAAAATTAATGCAGCCTTATATTGCTGGATTTCTCATGATGTTACTCAAGTGTTATGGAATATGAGAGAACAGTCATACCCAAAAGACTCTCCTACGACCCACAAGGCCATGCACTAAGGTTCCAATTGAGGCTGGTGCACTTTTTCTTACCTGTGGGAAGAAGGCTAAGGAGAACCCAAGCCAATCAAATACTCAGCCCAGTTTGAATTTTTTTGTCTTTCGTTCCTGCTTCCCTGGTCATTGCACCACTTATCAAAGGGAAGAATGTTTCTGCTAGCCCAGCTACTGCACTTGGGGAAAGTTGAAAGCAATACTAGAGCTGTTTTTCTTATAATTACTTATTTTCATATTAAATTTTTAGACTTTTCTTTTTACTCATGTGGGTTCTGCTCTTTTTTTTTTCAACCAAAGATAGTCCCTGAAGACCTACAAGGATAGAGACTTGCAGCAGAGTTCCCTCTTGGGGATGAGCTCAACAGATAAGAACACTAACTGAAGGCTCAGAGAACCTCAAAAAAGTTGGTCAGAGACTGTGAGTTTTGGAACTTAATGTTCTTTGCATCTGTTTGTAAATATGTTGTCCCTATTTCTTGAAATTCCAAGTTTAGTAAACCCTTTTGGTTCAGAACTAAAATTCTGGCCTGGACTGAGTTATCGTATGACGGAGGAGCAGTGGCATAGCAAGGGCAGGGCGGGGCGGTGGGGGCAGTCCGCCCCGGGTGTTAACTGGTAGGGAGGTGCTCCGCTGGCGAGTCCCTACCAGCTCTGTCCACCCCCACCTGCCTACCAGCTCTGTCCACCCGGCACTGTGCAACATGGCGCCTCGCATCTGCAGCACTGCTGTAAAAGAAGAAAATTGCCTCGTCGTCGGCCCTTCCAGCACTGTGTCCCGCCCTTGAGGAAATAGGAAGTTACATCAGAAGGCGGGACACAGTGAGGGAAGGGCCGAAGACGAGGTGATTTTCTCCTTTCACAGCAGCGCTGCAGATGCGAGGCGCCACGCTGCACAGTGCCGGGTGGACGGAGCTGGTAGGCAGGTGGGGACTGTGTCGGGGGGGGGGGGCCATGGGGGGGTGCGCCGACCACCGGGGGGGTGCTGTGTTGCCCTGTACCCGGGGGGGGGGGTGCGCAGCAGCGATCTGCCCCGGGTGTCAGCCAACTACGCCACTGCGGAGGAGTGAGTAGATTTTATGTGCCAACGATCGCCCAGTAAAAGCTGGTCCTCCCAACAATTTTCATTTTTTACTAAAGTAATTTGCCCAATGCTCACCTGGGCAAAAATAGGATTACACAGGAAAAAACGATAGCTATCAGAAACCACCACATGGAAAAAATCAGCACCATATAGAAACAGGGAAAAATATATGCAGATAAAGACCATATGGCCTATCCAGTCCATGCTATTTACTCTCCCTGTCACTCCCTTAGAGATCCTATGTACTTGTCCCAAGCTCTCTTGAATTTATATACTGTTTTTCTCTCCATCACTTCCACCGGGAGGCCGTTCCACAAATTTACCAGCTTTTCCGTGACAAAATATTTCTTCAGATTACTTCTGAGTCTGTCCCCTTTCACGTTCATCCTATGCTCCCTCATTCCAGAGCTTCCTTTCAGTTGAAACAGATTTGCCTCGTGTACATTTATGCCATGCATTTAAATGTATCTCTCATATCTCCCCTCTTCCGCCATTCTTCCAAAGTATACATATTGAGATTTTTAAGTCTGTCCCCATACGCTTTATGATGAAGACCACTGACTCCATCCTGTTTCTATCTTTTTGAAGGTGTGTTCTCCAGAATTCCACACAATAGTCTAATTAAGGTCTCACCAGAGTCTTATACAGGGGCATCATCACCTTATTGTTTCTACTGGCCATTCCTCTCCCTTTGCAACCAAGCATCCTTCTAGCTTTTGCTGTCACTTTTTTTTACCTGTTTGGCCACCATGAGATCATCACATACAATCACACTCAAGTCCCACTCTTCCTTCATGCACAAAAGTTCTTCACCCCCTAAACTGTACTGTTCCCTCAGGTTTCCCTCTGCATAGATGTAGAATTGAGTGTCCATTGACCGAATCAGCTCAGCCAGTGGCTTGAGGTAGATATTGAACAGAATAGGTGACAGTATTGATCCTTGTGTACCTCGCAGGTCAGTGTCCATGGAGGTGATGAGTTGATGCCAAACATTATGGATTGTTGCCTGTCTGATAGATAGATAGGATCTGAACCAGGCAAGTATTGTTCCATTGATACCTGTTTCTGTCAGTAGTGTTAGCATATTATCTTGATCCACAGTGTCAAAAGCTGCTGAGAAGTCTAGCAGTACTAACATCGAGACACATCCCTTGTCTTGGTTTCTGTGAAGATCACCTAGTAGGGATACGAGCAGTGGTGTGCTGGAGCCGGCTCGCACCGGCTCTCAAGAGCCGGTTATTAAATTTATTGGCATCTTGCGAGCCAGTTGTTGCGAGCCGGCTTGCCTCTCCTCCCGCCACCCTGCGAGCTGCAGGCTCCTCCGCTCCGCAGGTCGTCCATCATCTCCTGTCTGCCCTCAGCTCCCCGATAGCCCTCGTTTCCTTCCTGCCGCCGCCCTGCCTTTAAATATTGTATTTTCCCTCGAGTCACGGCGCTGGCATTGAAAGCAGCAGGCTCGGCTCGGCTCCAGCCTTCCCTCCCATGGTTCCGCCCTCGCGAAAACAGGAAATAAATCAGAAGAGGGCGGAACCATGGGAGGGAAGGCTGGAGCCGAGCCGAGCCTGCTGCTTTCAATGCCGGCATCGCGACTCAAGGAAAAATACATTATTTAAAGGCAGGGCAATGGCAGAAAGGAAACGAGGGCTATCGTGGAACTGAGGGCAGACAGGAGATGATGGATGACCTGGGGAGCTGGGGGACCGGGAATCGGGAGGGGGGGCTGGAAGAAGGCAGGCAATGTCTGGTATTGAATAAGGGAGGGGCTAGAAGGGAGATGGTTGACATGGGCTGCTAGGGGGGAGGCTGGGAGGAGATGGTTAACATGGGTGGATGGAGGGGAGGGCAGGGGGGAGAAGAGGGTTGCTGGACATGGGTGGATGGAGGGGAGGACAGGGGAGAGGAGAGTTGCTGGACATGGGTGGA
Organism: Microcaecilia unicolor; assembly: GCF_901765095.1. Lineage (NCBI taxonomy): Eukaryota > Metazoa > Chordata > Amphibia > Gymnophiona > Siphonopidae > Microcaecilia > Microcaecilia unicolor. The sequence goes on from NC_044032.1 coordinate 465,046,041, forward strand.
TGGAGGGGAGGGCAGGGGGGAGAAGAGGGTTGCTGGACATGGGTGGATGGAGGGGAGGGCAGGGGGGAGAGGAGGGTTGCTGGACATGGGTGGATGAAGGGGAGAGGAAGATTGTTGGACATGGGTAGATGGAGGGGAGGGTATTGGGAAGAGGAGGGTTGCTGGACATAGGTGGATGGAGGGGAGGGCAGGGGGAAGAGGAGGGTTGCTGGACATGGGTGGATGGAGGGGAGGGCAGGAGGAAGAGGAGGGTTGCTGGACATGGGTGGATGGAGGGGAGGGTAGGGGAGAGGAGGGTTGCTGGACATGGGTGGATGGAGGGGAGAGAAGGGTTTCTGGACATGGGTGGATGGAGGGGAGGGTAGAGGGAGAGGAGGGTTGCTGGACATGGGTGGGTAGAGGGGAGAGGAGGATTGCTGGACATGGGTGGATAGAGGGGAGAGGAGGGTTGCTGGACATGGGTGGATGGAGGATAGGGTAGGGGGAGAGGAGGGTTGCTGGACATGGGTGTGTGGATGGAGGGGATGGCAGGGGGAAGAGGAGGGTTGCTGGACATGGGTGGATGGAGGGGAGGGCAGGGGAGAGGAGGGTTGCTGGACATGGATGGAGGAGAGGGAAGGGAGAGAGAAGAAATGCTGTACATGGATGGAGGGGAGAGAAGAGTGAGGAAGGAGATGAGATGAGGGAAAAGAAAGAGAGGAGAAAAACTGCACATGGATGAAGAAAATGGGCAGAAGCTGGATCCACTGGACAGTCAAGTCTGCGGAGGACCCAGCTTCTACTTACAGATGTAGGGCAAGAAATGAAGAAGAAAGGCATAAAGTAAAGAAATAAATGGAAAGGAAGCCCTGGAAACGGAGTTAAGAGGACAGATAGCAGCAGAATCAGATACTGGGCCAGCATGATTAGAAAAACAAAGTCACCAGACAACAAAGGTAGAAAAAAATCATTTTATTTTCATTATAGTGTTTGAAATATGTCCACTGTGAGAGTCAGGTGCTCAACATTAAAAGTTTATATTTATTTACTTATTTATGGCATTTTATTCCACTTTAAACATGAATTAGATTGGAACCTGGGGTCATTTAAATTTTTTTTTCCTGGAGTAATGCATTGCCCCCCCCCCCCCCCCCAGGCTCACTCCCCGGCTATAGCCAGTTCTGCAATTTGGGGGGGGGACACAGAGGTGGAGGGGGGCACAGAGGTGGATGGGGGGGGCGCGCAGAGGTGTACCGGGGAGAGAGCCTGTTGTTAAACATTTACCAGCACACCACTGGATACGAGGACCGTTTCTGCTCCATAACTGGGTCTGAATCCAGATTGACATGGATCTAGCCAGTTTCTCTTTTCTAGCCAATCATTAAGTTGAACACAGACTGTTTGTTCTATGAGTTTCCCTAGAAATAGGATGTTGGATACTGGCCTGTAGCTTTCAAGTTTGTCCTGGTCAAGCTTGTTTTTCTTCAGCAGGGGGCAAACCACTGCCCTTTTAAATGTTGTTGGTAATTGCCCATTAGAAAGAGAGGTGTTCACAATTTTTGTGGCACCTTCTATAAGGTCTATACTTGTCTAGCGGTAAATAGATAGATTGATGGACAGCCAGATGTTCTTGACCTTTTTTATATAATTCTTTCCAACCTCCATTAGATTGGAAAAAAATATTCTAACTGGAATAATTTAGTATTTTTTTTTATTATCATTATTAGTAGTAGTATTGTTAAAACCTCCCCCCCCCCCCCCCCACACACATACACACATGTGCCAAAAAAAATGGGAAAAAAATGGGTGAAATCTGAAAAAGAACCAAAGATTTTTGGGGCCATACACATCTTTCATACAAAAGTACCTTGTAAGAATGTGGGTCACTTAAAATTACCCTCTTATTGTTTAGCATTACTTCTTTAATAAGTTTCCCAAGCTTCATAATTCCTGTGTATCTATAGCCCCCGTTAAATTCATGTATTAAAAATCTAAATCCCCATTGCACAAGCCTAGTTCTTTTTTAAATGAGCTGGACTGTTAATGAATAAAAATTAATTTTAATACTTGCAAAAGAACTTTTATAATCATGAATGCACAGAAGGATAGCACTTGCAAAGCTTTCACTATCTAAATTTACATTTTATCTTGTTTCAATACATATATTTGTCATGCTCAGGCCAACTGAAAATGAAAACTATTTTAAGAAAATGATGCATGGTAACGTTGGTTTGGTTTCTCAGAAAATTAGTTTTTAATTCAGAAAATCATTTGTAATTCAAATTACTCCCACACAAATATATTGATCTACACACACACTAGCACATCTACTATTTTTTTTCAAGGACAATGGGGTCAGATCATGCTTGGTTTGAGTTTTCATTTGGTGAATCGTGGCTTTTGCTGAATAGGTGCATAGCCTTTTGACCCAGATCAAGTGTAAGGTCTGAGCCATGAGCTGAGACTCTACTCCAATCCTAGCCTTATCCACAGCTATCAATTCATCTTGGCTGCGTGGGCATCTCATATTCACTGCCCGAAAATGTCTATCCTCAATACATTTTAGGGATGTGCATTTAACAGGCTTGTTTCATTTCAAAATGAACACTAGGTTGAAGGACTGAGATGGGACAGAGTTATAAAGGGGTTTTTTTCTCTCTCTCTTTTCTTTCCTTGCAATTTTATTGTAATTTCTATTTCATATAATTTTTTTTGCTATTATTATAACATTATAAACCTCAATATAGAGCTAGTGGACTATCACGCATTCAAACACGATAATCTAGACAGGAAGATATCCACTGAACAATTGTAGCTATGTTGTTATTATAAAGGAGGAAAAGCCTCAGTCGATGATAGGGTCCTCCTTTGTTGAATAAATTCAATGTTAGGGAGTTCTATCCATTCATCATCGGCTAAAAAAACCTCCTCAATAAGTTCCCTCTACCACACTCTAAACTGCTGTGTGTTGATATTGAAAGGGTTCACCTATCTCTCCAGCTCTTCAGTCTATCACTGTCCACGGCCAGTATATCTTCCTGTGTATAATAATATTATAAACCACATAGATGTGAACACTGTGGAGCCCTTTTACCAAACTGTGGTAAAAAGTGGCCTTAGCGCATCCTTACACAGGTCATTCCTGTGTGCTAAAGCCCTTTTACCGCATGGGTAAAAAGGTCACGTTTTCTTGAATTAATGGCCACATGCTAATTTTTCCCATTAGTGTGTAGCCATTAGCTGGTGATCCTCTACCACCACCTATTTTTTAGGTGATAGGGGCTCATATGTTAATCCCGAACAAAACAGTCAGCGGGATGGCAATGTAGCTGCGCTAACCGATTAGTACAGAATACTCCTATTCTCTGCCCCTAACCCACTCCTAGCACTGAAGAAAAAAATCTATTTTTGAGGGCATGGGAAGCGCGCATCAATCAAATAATTATTGCAGGATATCTGAGCATGCCTTGCAGTATGGCCTTTATTGCTGCGGTAAGCTCATATTAGTGCTTACCACTGCTTAATAAAGGGACCTCTATATGCAGTATATCAAGAAACAGAGGGGTCCTTTTATTAAGGTGTGCTAACAAATTGAGAGCACGCAAACAATTAGCATGTGCTAAATGATAAGATGCCCATAGGAATATAATGGGCTTCTTATCACTGAGTGTGTGCTAAATCCATCAGCACACCTTAGTTAAAGGACCCCAAAGATACTTGAATCAAAAATAACTCAATGAAATTTGTTTTTTCCTCCTTTATTTAGGGGTCCTTTTACTAAGCTGTGGTAAAAAATGGCTTGCGGTAGTGTGGGTGTGTATTTTTGGCGCACTCTGGGCCATTTTTCACAGCGGCTAGGAAAAAAGGCATTTTTCAATGGGGGCAGTAAATGGTCATGAGCTAGAATTAAAGGTAGTGCATGGCTATTTACTTCCTGAGCCCTTACCGTCACCCACTGATTTAGCAGTTAGGACTCACATGCTACACCCGGGAAACAGCACGCACCAACCTTGACATTACTGCCAGTAGACGCACTACCTGAGTGGTAGTGTCGATTTGGCACAAGCTACATGCGGGGTAGCCCTACCGCCACATTGTAAAAGGACTCCTTAATTTCACTTTATGCTTAACATGCGTTATTTTCAATAAAACCACAAAAAATAAGTTCATTGCCCTTTAGTTTAAGAGGTATGACTTCACTTCTTCAGTTCCATAAACATTTGAAGGCTTTCCTTCTTGTCCAAGCTTTTACAATGGTTTAAAGCTGGGTGTTTAAGCTCCTTATTGTTTTAGTGATGGGTTTGTTTTAGTCAAGAATCTTTTATTGCATGTGTGTTTGTGTCTTCTTTTAAAATTATATTATGTATGTTAAGCTGTGACCCGCCAAGAGTTGTAGGATCGTGCAGAAGATAAATCTACTATAATAAAATGCTCCCTCAACATTCTGAGGACAATGTTCGGAAGCCAGCAGCTCACTCCCTGTCCCACAAGGGTTCGTAAGTTCATGGTGGTGAAGCCCTACAAATCACCATGTCTGTGCCCCGCCCTCGCGTCAAATGTGATGATGTCGAGGGCGGAGCAAAGACTGTGAAGGGACGCGGATGGCGGAAGAGAGCAAGACGGACGCCAGCCACGGACAGGAAACGAGAAGAGGGAGGGTGCATGACACACGGCACCATCAGGGGAGCAAACGCGGAGGAGGACGCAGCCTTCAGAGCCGGGGGAACGGTGAAGGGACGTGGACAGTGCTCTACAGCAAGACGGACACCACAGACAGGAGAACAGAGGGGGAGGGTGCGCGACACACAGAAGCATCCGGGGAGCTGACACAGAGGAGGACGCAGCCTTCACAGACGGGGAGATGCCGTCCGACAGCGTAAACCCCAAGGAAAACGCACTCTATGACCCAGGCAGGGGGAGGAGTAGGGAAATAGGCGTAGCGTGTTTCCCTACTCCTGCCCACGAATCGCTACAGACTCGCAGCAAACATCTCCAAACACCCGCACAACGCAGCAACACCCCCCCCCCCCTAACAAAACCCCAGTGCTGCCATCAAACCCGATCTTCATACTGCCCTGGGACAAAGCAGAACACAACAGAAAGACGAGAAGTACTTCAAAAAACAGCAACAAAAAAAACCTTTACTTCTCTCTCCACAAAATACAAAGTGTGGGAGAGAATAAAGCAGCAATCGGGAGCCTAAGTACAGCCATCATTATCTCTTGCTAGCTGTACTGAATGGAAAAAAAAAAGCAGGGAATTTGCATGTCTTCTTCCTCACCACCCCTCCTTTCTTTTTAAAAGAAAAAAACAAGGCTTACTATAAAGGAGGACAGGCTGAGTTCCAATACCAGACACCACAGCAAAAGCAGACAAGTTACCCAGCTGCACCACACTCCATCCCTCCCTCACGCCAAAATAAATAAACAACATCTAATATGCAAAATCTGCATCAACCACTCACACCCATACAAAAAAAACAAACTCACAACCCCCCACACCAACATACAAACACTGCCATGCGCGCACAGCATCTCTCTTTCACACTCACAGACACACACTCCCTCCCCCAAACCCCTCAATACAGAAAGTGTAACATCGCTCTCTCACACACACCTACACACTCCATGAGACTCAACCCCCCCCCCCAAAAAGGCGTAACCTTCCTCACAAACGGCATCATACACAAAACTGTCAAATGCAAAATCAACATCTCTCTCTCTCTCTCTCACACACACACACACACACACACACACACACACACACACACTGTGCCATGCACAGACAGCAACCCTCTCACTCGCACACACACCTATGTACCTCAATCACCCCCACACACCCTATGACCCCCCAACTCCTCCACTCACACAGTCACTCTCACACACACTCTCTCAAACATACACACTCCAAGGAAAACCTTGCTAGTGCCCGTTTCATCTCTGTAAGAAACGGGCCTTATTTACTAGTGTTTACATAAATAAATAATAAACAAGTTGCAAAGTGTATGCTCCAAGCACTGCACATAGGTGTGTTTCACAGTGTATATTTGGGCTTGGTGATTTTCAAAGAGTTGAATGAGATAATGAATGGCTGGGGAAGTTACAAGTGGATTGAGTGAGTGAGTGGAATGGGGAGTTGATTTTAATAAGGATGTACATTCGTTGATATGTTAGTGTGCCTTAAAAATTTGGTGCATGCTAAATTGATTTAACAAGCAGTGATCTACAAATAAATATTTGTTAAGTCAATTAGTGCTACAGAACATGTTTAAAACTTTATTAAAACAAAACCCACTCCCCACAACTGTACACCACTACCATAGCCCTTATGGGTGAAGGGGGGCACCTACATGTGGGTACAGTGGGTTTCTGGTGGGTTTTGGAGGGCTCACATTTACCACCACAAGTGGTGGGGAGGGCCTGGGTCCACCTGTCTGAAGTGCACTGCACCCACTAAAACTGCTCCAGGGACCTGCATACTGCTGTGATGGACCTGAGTATGACATTTGAGGCTGGCATAAAAGCTGGCAAAAAATATTTTTAAAGAATTTTATTGAGGGTGGGAGGGAGTTAGTGACCACTGGGGGAGTAAGGGGAGGTCATCCCCGATTCCCTCCGGTGGTCATCTGGTCAGTTTGGGCACCTTTTCGTGGCTTGGTTGTAACAAAAAAATGACCAAGTAAAGTCATCCAAGTGCTTGTCAGGGATGCCCTTCTTTTTTCGATTATGAGTCGAGGACGCCTATGTGTTAGGCACGCTCAAGTCCCGCTTTCGCTACGTCTCCGACACGCCCCCGGGAACTTTGGTCGTCCCCGCGACGGAAAATCGGCTTTTGATTATGCCGATTTGGGCAACCCTGTGAGAAGGACATCCATCTTCCGATTTGTGTCGAAAGATGGACGTCCTTCTCTTTTGAAAATAAGCCTGTAAGTGATCATGGATTTCCTGCACAGACACATAGATTAATTTTAACTTGACACCTATCAGAACATTATAAATTAAGGCCCTCTTTTACCAAGATGCAGCAAAAGGGGCCCGCGCTGACGTCAGCGCATATTTTTCATGTGCGCTGAGGCCCCCTTTTACCACAGTGGTAAAAGGGAAGTCTCTATTTCCTGCAGGAAATGGCTCTGTGGCAAGTAAAGCATTTGCCATGTGGCTATTTCGGAGGGGAGCCCTTACTGCCATCCATTGAGGTGGCGGTAATGGCTCTCTCGCTAACCTGGTGATAACCCGGGTTAGCGATTACCACCAGGAATACCCCGATGCTACAAAAATAAATATATGACGGCGCACTAGGGGTGGGAAGTACCAATGGGCTGCTACAGTAGCCTGGCAGTACTTCCTGTTCAACAAGCAGTAAGCCCACGTTGGGCATTCCGCCACTTAGTAAAACGGGCCCTAAAACCTTTACTTACCTTTAGTCAATTTATTCCAATGCACAAATTCTTTCCAGTGGTTTCAAAATTCAGGTGATTTGGTCAACAGGGTTTTCAAAAGTCCTTGGTTCAGATTTCGAAGCTTTGTGACAACATTCGCATGGGTTTTATGACTGACATGACATTTTAGATAATTCAATTTCCATTCCTTCCATTTTTTGCCTGTACTCCACTCTCCATTAGCCCCTGCTTTCGAGCATATATTCTACAGATAACATCACTAGTTTCAGGAGTTGCACATTGTGAGACCTGTTGTCAGGCCTAGCATATCGGTGTCAACTAAATGATCAATCAACCATTCCTTCCTGAAGGTTAAGCAATTTTTCTTTGTAAGAATGCCAAATGGTTCATCATCAGCTCTGTATCTGAACATTTTTAGTGGTGGTCATGTTTCCAAATCGAATGATGCTCACATAGCAAATAAGAGCAATTACCCTTTGCATAAAATTGAATGGAAATACCTCATGATCTAGAAGTAAAAAAAAGAATTACGCAAATCAAACTCGACTTTTTCTGCTCTCCATTCCCTGGACCTGAAGTGGTGGAATGATGTGACTGGCCTCCTCTGTGATCCACTGCAAAAGGGCTTGTAATGAGACGTGTGACAGCATGTGCAAGCATTCATGTGCACAACGTAAAGGAAATAGCACCTGAGGCAGGAGCAAGTAAGCATCGCTCCTGCCTCATTTAAGGTACAGGGGCCTGGGCAAGGGGTCATGGGGTAGGGGTGGGTGCAACTAGAAGCCAGGGTGTTTTTTTCAAATTAAGTCAAGTCAGGGTGATGGGGGTGGGTGGATGACAGTAGACACCAGGACCTTTTTTTTGAAAGGGGATGAGGACTAGTAGACTACCAGGGCAAGGTTATTTTTAATATTGGGGAATGGTGGGTCACTAGATTACCAGAGCACTTTTTTAATACTGGAGGTAAGGGGGGTTCACTAGACTACTGGACACGTTTTTAATATTACTGGAAAGGGGGGGATGGGTTGGGAGGGGGGCATTCCAGAAAGCAATCTGGGGCTAGGTGATCAAGTTGGAGTGAGAGAGAGGAGGTGCCACTAGACACTCACTCCTCTCAACCAACCCATGTAGCCCTGGACCTGGCATACAAGTTTCTGCACACATATGGTAAAATATATTTTTTGTCTCCCTTTGAGAATTGGTGCAAAGCACGCAGATGCCTAGCTTCAAATCACAATGGGGGGTGGGGGTTCGTAAAGGGCATCTACGAGCCTAGATTATTGGAGTCAACTAATCCTTCTTTCTTCTCAACTGTCAGAGAATCCATGCCAAGTTTCCCTACGGTAGCTTATGGTAGCGGTGAACCCAACAAACGCCCTGCATAATGTACCCAGAAGACGGGCCACATAAGTCATTGCATCATCTGTGAGTGCAAAAAGTAAAATGTAAAGAACTTTTGTGCACAAAAGAGGAACAGAACTTGGGTGTGATCGTATGTGATGATCGAAAGGTAGACAAACAGGTAGAAAAGGCAACGGCAAAAGCTAGAAGGATGCTTGGATGCACAGGGAGAGGAATGGCCAGTAGGAAAAAGGAGGTGGTGATACCCCTGTATAAGACTCTGGTGAGACCTCATTTAGAATATTGTGTACAATTTTGGAGACCTCACCTTCAAAAAGATATAAACAGGATGCAGTCATTCCAGAGAGTGGCTACTAAAATGGTCAGTGGTCTTTGTCATAAAGCGTATGGGAACAGACATAAAGATCTCAATATGTATACTTTGGAAGAAAGGCGGGAGAGAATAGATATGTTAGAAACATTTAAATACCTACATGGCATAAATGCACAAGAGGCAAGCCTCTTTCAATCGAAAGGAAGCTCTGGAACAAAGGGACATAGGATGAAGGTAAAAGGGGACAGGCTCAGAAGTAACCTGAGGAAATAGTTCTTCATGGAAAGGGTGATGAATTTGTGGAACAGCTTCCCAGGGCGGCCGTGTTTCAGCACGAAGGCCTGTCTCAGGGGTCTGTTGTATCTCTGATGTTATAACGGAAGTGTCTAACAACAGGTGTATGAACAAAGTCCTGGCTGTATGATCCTTATGTTATCCACAATAAGATGGAAATTCTGAATTGCAGTGGCCGTACAACTGGCAAAAGTCGGTGATGCGAGTGCAGCTGATTTAATTTTTATTTTTCCTTCATTTCATTTCTTTAATCTTGGTTCCATTACCTAATAATTGTGGACTAAATGATTAATTAGCATTTTCATGATAATTGATGGGTATATAGTTCTTTTTTCCCCCTTATTTCTTTAGTTACATTGTAATAATGTGATTCTACAATTTGAAACTGATAAATATTCCCCAGCTGATGGAAAAGAAATGGCATTGCACTTTATTATCCCAACATAGTGATGATAAAGGGCAATAGGTTAAGGTTAATATGAAAATTAATGATAGCTCTCTTTCCTTAATTAATATATATGCCCCAAATACACACTCTCCTGAATTATTTCAAACTATAGCCGAGACCAAAGCATGGCAAACATTATATTATCATCCAACTAAAACTTAATGATGTGCAAAGACTAACACATCTAAATGACTATGATTATAATTTTTTTTTCTAGTCCTCATGATACTTATTCCCATAACGATTATTTTTTTAGTTTCCTCATCCTTGTTGAGCAAGATCTGTTATTCCAGTGTTGGTGAAATCATTCTATCTGATCATGCACACATTGTACTACAGCTATTGAATAATGTTGGACAACCTCAAACAAGATCCTCATGGCACTTCAATGCCAATTTAATTGACCAACTTAATTTGAAAGATGCTATTAAGGAATATTTTGTCTTCAACATTGTTTATGATTCTTCTAGGATAACACTATGGGATGCCTTTAAGGCTTATGTGAGAGGAGTAATTATAACATATGCTGCTTCCTTAAAGAAGGAGATTAATGTTAAATTGATTTCTCTTGAATCCTCTATAAAACATATGGAGAATTTACATCAGAATAATCCTTCAGATGTTAATACTAATTAATTTTTTAAAAACTTTTCTTATATAATTCTATTCTTGATAAACAAAAAATGTAAAGCTAGTAAAGACATCTTTATGCAATCTGCTAAATACTATGCAGAATAAAATAGATCTGGTAATCTCCTTACAAATTATTTGAAATCTAGATCAGAAAGAAATTATATTGCTGCCATCAAAGACAGTAATGATCAAGTATTAACCAGACATTGCTGACATTTAGATCCTTTTATACTTCATTGTATACATATGAAATGAAGTCTACTCATTTGAATACCACTTTCCTAAATGATCTTCATCATCCTACTCTTGCCATCTGATACAGAAAGTCTAATTCACAGCCATGAAAAAAGTACCAGACCATGACGGTCTTACAGTTATCAAACCTTTTCATCCGAGTTAGCTCCTATTCTTTGCTCTTTTTATAATTATCTCAGTCTGGTGATATATGTGGAACCTTCACTGAAGCCACTATCATTGTACTATTAAAACCAAATTGGGACCCATTATTAGTCCAAAATTATAGATTGATCTCTTTGATAAATTTAGGGGTCCTTTTACAAAGGCGGGCTGAAAACTGACTTGTGGTAGTGTAGGCGTGGGTTTGGGGCGCACGCCGATCCATTTTTTAGCGTGCCTGTAAAAAAGGTCTCTTTTGGGGGGGGGGGGGCAAAAATGGACATGCAGCAAAATCAAAATTGCCGCGTGTCAATTTTGAGTCTGAGACCTTACTGACAGCCATAGACCTAGCGGTAAAGAATCTGCGTGGTAATGACCTACGCGCATCAAATGCCACTTGGCGCGCATCTGTTATGCGCGCCAGAAAATAAAAAATATTTTCCAGACGTGTGTAGCAGACGCGCACCAAAATTGAAATTACCGCAAGGGCCACACGGTAACCGGGCGGTAACTCTAATTTGGCATGTGTTTGGCACGCATAGGCGCCTACACAGCTTAGTAAAAGGGGCCCTGAGATGCTAAAAGTTTTGCAAAACTTGTAGCAGAATTCCTATAAAGAGTGCTGCAATTGATAAACCTTGACCAATAAGGATTTATGCATGGCCATCGCTCATCTGATAATGCACGATTATTTATGAATATGTTGTTAAATGGTCAGACATGCCCTGAACCTATAGTTGCTATAGGGTTAGATGCAGGAAAAGCATTCAACTGTGTAGAATGGTCCTTCTTATTTTTTGTTTTTCAGTAGTTTGGTTTTCCTTTGGATTTTGTTAATTTGATTAAAGTTTTATATACTTCTCCCACTATAAGAAAACAAATAAATAACGTTGTTTCTGTTTCATTTCATCCTTCCAGGGGTACAAGACAAGGTTGCTCCTTGTCCCCTTTATTATTTAATTTGGCCTTGGAACCTTTGCTAATTGCAATATGTCAATCATCTAATATTCAAGGAGTGAGATTTGGATCTTTTAATGATAAAGTATCTGCTAATGCAGTTGATCTTCTCTTATATACCACCCCTAAATCCATTCATGCTGTTTTGGCTGTTAATGGTGATTACTCAGCTATTTCTGGTTATAAATTGAATACAACTTAAACTGAACTAATGCCACTAAATTGCTTATCTAAAAAAACATGAAATAGCACAATATAATTTTCAATGGGTACCTGATTTCATGAAATACTTAGGTATAATATTTGGCACTACTGTTGAAGACACAATTTGATTAAACTCAGAATTCTTACTAAACATCCTGGTAAATAAATGGTCACCTCTTCGATTGTCTTCGTGGGGGCGTTTAGATACAGTGAAAATGATGATGTCATAACCTCACTTTGTATTTGTTCATATCGGTATTGGTGATCACCCTACTGTACTATGTAAGCCACATTGAGCCTGCAAATAGGTGGGAAAATGTGGGATACAAATGTAACAAATAAATAAAATAATGCCAAAGATAAACTAGTATGATTCTTGTTCGTTAGCCTCACAATGTCTACAAATCTACTGAGAAAATTTTAACTAAATTTCTCTGGGCTAACAAACCCCCAAAGATAGCATTAAAAAGATTGAAGAGAGATTAAAGAAAACATGGCGAAGTAAATTTTACAGTTTCTACAAGTACCACCTTGCTTTCATAATGCATCAAGGTGCCTCCTGGATAAATATGAAGGATGTATCATCTGCTCCTCTCTGGTTAAAAATTGAAGCTGATAGATGGTCTATCATTCTACTCTACCTGCTGCCATGGTCAAAAGTGGACTCACTGCACTTCAACCCCATACTGTCATCTACTCAAACAGCTTTTAAGGAGGATGATATGCATGCTACTTTATCATTGTCCTCCTCCACTGGCTTCTGATGGAGTTTTGGGTAAAGTTTAAAGTCTTAACACTAACCTATAAAGTGTTGCATAATAAAGTACTACTTGGCTACCATGATCTGTCCCTGTGCTCCTAGTTTAGTTCTGCATTCCTCTAATTTAAGCCTACTTGAAGTCTCTGCCTCTTCCTGCGCTTGCCTAATTTTTGGAACCAGCTTCCTGCTGATGTAGGAATGGAAGGCTCTTACACGACTATTAAGACTAAATTGAAAGCCTACTTTTTTAAACAAGTTTTTGGGTTATATCTCTGGATTCTGGACTACTGTGTGGGCTCCTGCTAAGATTTCTGTGAGGATGAGTTTTCTATGAGTAATGGAGTTCTTTTCTTGCTTTTGATATACATTGTAAACCACATTTACCTTTTTGATAAGGCAGCATATCAAGTTTATTAAACTGTATTGTTCTCTTGCCCACTCTGAGGAATTTCCTGTCTTGAGACATAAGACTAGGGGAACTTGAACATAGTAATGGTCGGTAGGTTGCTCAGAAGAAAAGGACCTATTGCACATACACCTAATAAATCAGAGGCAGTAAACCCAATTATATTATCTGTATGCTGAACTGTGACAGTTGGATTTCTGACTTTTATTTGTGGACATTTGTGTGAACTAGTGATGTATGTACTCCTTTACAAAGTCACACTTTTGTATCTGTCCTTGAGTGTGTCTCATTGGATTTGATGGTGAGCATGGCCAACTTGCAAGTGTTCATGCACGGTTCACACTAGTGAATTGCAGAGGAATCTGGTACAATATGATGTTAGGACTTACCTTATTTAAGGTAATCAGAAAAGTTTTTTTACTTTACCTAGAAGATCTGATGGAAGACAGAGAAGAAGAATAAGCTTAAGCCTCATCTGACTAATTGCTAACTTTTCATATCAAGGCACTAAAATTTGGAACGCTTTACCTTATTTGTTATTCCGAAGTCTATTGAAAACTCAGTTCTTCAGTCTAGCCTTTAAAGAAATAAGCACTGTTCTTAAATAACTCATGGCATTAATTTTTACCTCATCCCTCCTCCTACTACCCCTGTCTATCCCAGCTAATCCTAGCCCTTACCTTTTTCCTCCATATTTCAATTATCTAGCTTAAATCACTAAGGGCCCTGTTTATTAAGCCGCGTGCTAGCATTTTCCGCGCGTGCTAATGCTAGAGACATCCATAGGAATATATGGGTGTATCTAGCGTTAGCGTGCTCTAAAAATGCTAGCACACCTTAGTAAACAGGGCCCTAAGTATTTGATTGCATCTGCTCCTAACTCAAGTTTTACTGTCTAACATTATATAATGTATTTTACTTTCTGTTAATATATTTTGAACATACTCATGTTTTCTAATCCTATATAATAATTCTCACCTCCAACATTCTGACTTGCTGCCTGGGACCATGGCTCATTCCGAGTTGGTCTGCTAGGCTCTGTAGATCAGGCTGACATCACCATAGCCATTATGATGTCAACTTCAGAACCCGGGGAAAAAAAACATGCCTCACAGCTGATCCATGTCCAGAGGAGGGTCGCTGGACATGGGTGGCTGGAGGGGGGGCAGGGGAGAGAGGAGGGTCATTGGACATGGGTGGCTTCAGGGGGAGAGGAGGGTCGCTGGACATGGGTGGCTGCAGATAAAACCTAGAGACGACTGTATTCATCTTTCAGGAAGGGAAAACATCCTGAACCACTTCAAACTTAGACTCATCCAGAACCCTAATGGATGGATAGATGATATGGAAGATTACAAGACGGACAGTCCAGGGAAGCAGAAATAGTTGGTACTGGTTTTATTCTAGCAGAGAGGATAGGTAGAATGATTACTAACTGAACATTACCCCGTTCCTTCTAAAGAAGTAATTGTTGTATTGAAAATCCTTCAGTCCTTTTTCAAGCTGCATAAATAACCTAATTATTGCATAATATTATTATTTCCATAATTGTGTTCTGGTCTTTTAAATATATTCTATTCATTTCAACACTAAGAAATGTTCTGGGAAGGCCAAGAAAATTACAGAAAGAGTTGAAAGATAATACAGGTTTCACTTCCAGACTGGAAAATAATTTTTTTCTGTACTGAGGTCATCCATTTGCTGTGTTCAGGGTTGAGAGCTTACTTCTATATTCTCTGATGTGAATAGCAGGACAGACATATTTCTTTTACCAACCTATGGTAATACACTGTTCTTTGTGCTGAATATATAGTCAACATTTTCTTGGACATTATAATTGTTTTGTTAAATTATATCTTTTTTATTTTTTGCTTCTGAATTTGCAATTCATTGAGTAGAGAAAAAAATGTTGTCATTGGCAGTAACAGAACTGAGAGCTGTAGCAATGGTTTTTGCTGGCCAGTCTTGTAAAGGGTGCACTGATATTTGATGCTTGCAGAAGTGCGACTGCTTCTAATTTAATTGTTTTAATGTCATCATTTAATCTGTTCAGCAGCCAACTTAAACATACATACTCGCTAAGCATTCCTGTAAGTAAAACATTTGGAGAGTAATTTTAATTGCCTATCCCCCAAATTTTATATATGGCATCTAAAGTTGTGTGCACTAATTTGGACGCAAGACCAAATTGTGTGCATAACTTAATTGAACAACAAGCCAATCAGCGCAGATAATTGGCAATTAACAACCAATTATCAGCACTAATTGGCAAAAATTAGGATTTATGTGCATATCTAATTCTATAACAGAATGCTCTTAAATCCTATCATGCGTAACAATTTAAGGGCATGTTTAGGGGCATTCCCAGATTTTATACACATTGATCCTGAATCATGCCTAAGTGCACCTAACTTAGGCACCAGTATTTAAGCCTGCTTGTAGCAGGTCTAACAGCAGCCCCATACAGTTAGGTGCAGCTTAGTGCTAAGCATCTATATAATAATTTGTACCTCAGGTTCTCTGGCTGGGTTCATAACATGTTGCTGACATCAGCTCGCCTCCAGCGTTCCTTTCCCTCTCACTGTCCTGCCCTTGCGTAGAGACGAAATGACATCACAGGAGGGTGGGACCCTGAGAGGGAAGGCAAGGGAACGCTGGAGGCGACGCAAGCCCAGCCTGCCGCCGCTCCGACCTGATGTAAGATGGATGGCTTACAGGCAGGGCGGCAGGAAGGACAGAGTCACTGGCCATGGAGGAGAGGGGAGGATCTCTGCACATGGATGGGATGGGAGGGCAGGGCACAGAACAATCGCTGCACACGGATGGGATGGGAGGGCAGAGCAGAAGCAAATCGCTGGATTTTGATGGGATGGGAGGCGAGGGGACAATCGCAGGACACGGATGGGAGGGGAGGGCAGGGCAGAGGAGAATCGCTGGATATGGAGGGGAGGCCAAAATCACGGGACACGGAGGGGAGGGGAAAATCACGGGGCACGGATGGGAGGGAGGGCATGGCAGAAGAGAATAGATGGACATGGATGGGATGGGAGGAGAGGAGAGAATTGCGGGACACGAATGGGAGGGCAGAGGAGAATCACTGGACATGGAGGGAATGGGAGGCAAGGGGAGAATCGCGGGACATGGATGGGAGGGCAGGGCAGAGGAGAATCGCTGGACATGGAGGGGATGGGAGGTGAGGGGAGAATCACGGGACATGGATGGGAGGTCAGGGCAGAGAAGAATCACTGGACATGGATGGGAGGGCAGAATCGCAGGGCACGGAGGGGAGGGAAGGGCAGAGGAGAATTGCTGGACATGGAGGGGAGGCCAGACTCCTGGGATATGGAGGGGACAGCAGGGCAGAGGAGAATCTGTGGACATGGAGGGGAGGCTAAAATCACGGGGCACGGAGGGGAGGGCAGGGCAGAGGAGAGTCACTGGACGGAGTGGAGGGCAGAATCGCGGGACAAGGAAGGGGTCCGCAGGGCAGAGGAGAATTGCTGGAAATGGAGGGGAGGCCAGAATCGTGGGACACGGAGGGGACAGCAGGGCAGAGGAGAATAAATGCACATGGAGGGGAGGTCAGAATCATGGAACACGGAGGGGATGGGAGGGGAGGGAAGAATCGCTGGACATAAGGGGACTGCAGGGGAGAGAGGAGAAATCGCTTAGAGAGCCTTCTTAGGGACAGTTTCATTTTTGATGAAATGGACTTTGTTGCACTAGTGATTCTATAAAGGAAGCATACTCTTTACAGAATCATTCCAAAGTACTTTTCATTTTTGGCACTGATTTTTAGGCGCAACTTATAGAATTTACCCCTATATGTCTATAAAATACCAGGATAAAAACTGCCAAAATTGCAGCTACATACATTTACACCACCTCAGGAGCAAGTATAAATGTACCCAGTTGAAGTACTTGAGTAAGTGTGTTCTTTATAATCTACATAGTTCCCTATGAGGTCTAGGTTGATGTGAACAAAAATTTTCTTCACAGGCAAAATTTTTCAGTTACATTACCCTGTGAGAGCTCCTTAGTATTACGCAATATGGTAATTCATATAGGGGTCCTTTTACAAAGGCATGCTGAAAAATGGCCTGCGGTAGTGTAGGTGCGGGTTTTGGGCGCATGCCGAATCATTTTTCAATATACCTGTAAAAAAGGCCTTTTTTTGTTTTTTTTTACTGAAAATGGACGTGCAGCAAAATCAAAATTGCCATGCGTCCATTTTAGGTATGAGACCTTACCGCCAGCCATAGATCTTAAGTTAAAGAATTTGGGCGGTAATGACCTACGCGTGTCAAATGCCACTTGGCGCGCGTCCACTACGTACTCCAGAAAATAAAAAATATTTTTCAGATGTGCGCCAAAATTGAAATTACCACAAGGGCCACATGGTAACCGGGCGGTAACTTCAATTTGGTGTGCGTTGGGAACATGTAGGCGCTCACGCGGCTTAGTAAAAGGAGCCCTCAATGAGCTGAAATTTCATGCATTTCAGAATGCATTTTAAAATGCATTTATTGAAATAGTATGTTTGTTTATACTATTCAGGAACCACAATAAATATATATATAAACTAGTAAAAAAGGCCCGTTTCTGACAGAAATGAAATGGGCGCTAGCAAGGTTTTCCTCGGAGTGTGTATGTTTTTAGGAAGGTTTCCATTAGCCTCCACCACTGCTAATGGAGAGAAATTGGCTTGGGCTACAGCTGGAAAGGAAGACCCGGCCTAGACCCACCTCAAAGGCCATGTGTGTCAGAGAGAGAATGAGAGAGAGACAGAGTGTGTGTGTGCTTGTGAGAGAGAGAGAGAGAGAGAGAGAGAGAGAGAGAGAGTGTGAGAGACAGAGTGTCTGTGTGTGTGAGACTGTGTGTGTGTGCGTGACAGAGAGATAGAGTGTGATAGACAGAGAGTGTGTCAGAGAGAGTGTATGTGAGAGACAGTGAGTGTGTGCCCCCCCTCTCGCAGGTCCCCCCCCTCTCGTAGGGCCCCCTCCCCACCCCCACCTCTCTGGTCTCAGGACCCCCTCCCCACCTCCCTCTCCCCTGCCCCCCTTCCAGCCATCCATGTCCAGCGACCTTCCTCTCCCCCTGCCCCCCCTGCAGACACCCATGTCCAGCGACCCTCCCCTCCCCCTGCCCCTCCTCCAGCCACCCATGTCCAGTGACCCTCCCCTCCTCCTCCCCCCCTCCAGCCACCCATGTCCAGCGACTCTCCCCTCCCCCCCCATCAAACCCCCTCACCACCCACAGCTGCCACTGGTAACGCTGTCCGGCCGCTGCTGCTTCTCCTGTTGAGCAGCAGCGGCCGCTACAAAAAGAAAAAAAGCCATAAATGTTTTTAAACATCAAACATGGCACCGCAGACAGCCATGAGGCATTGGCTGTCGGCTCTGCAGCCGCACCTCCTCTCGCCTCTCATGTCGCTGCGCTCCTTTGGAGTCTTACTCTAGGGGCAGTGACGTGGGGACGAGAGGAGGAGCAGCTGCAGAGCCGACAGCCAATGCCTGATGGCTGTCTGCGGTGGCGCGCTTGATGTTTAAAAACATTTATGGCTTTTTTTTCTTTTTGTAGCAGCCACTGCTGCTCAACAGGAGAAGCAGCAGCGGCCGGACAGCGTTACCAGTGGCAGCTGCGGGTGGCGAGGGGGTTGATGTGCTTCGGGGGGAGGGTGTTGATGTGCTTCAGGGGGGGAGGGGGTGTTTGATGTGCCGGGGGGGGGGGGGGCTTGGGTGATGCACCGAGGGGGTGTTTGAGCGGCGCACTCACAGCTGATTCCCAGGCAGGGGGACGAGTAGGGAAACACGCGAAGCAAGTTGCTCCGCGTGTTTCCCTACTCCTCCCCCTGCCTGGGAATCAGCTGTGAGTGACATCAGCCTGGCTACGGAGCCTAGCTCAGCAACTCCAGGAGCCATAGACACAGGCAGCTACTTTAGAACGTTGGTGGTGAGACTTATTATATAGGATAAAATTATTTCCATTTTCAGATGATATGTAACACTTCAATATACAAGTGGGAATACGTGCAAATTTAGATCTTCAGTGGTGTGACTTATATTTGGCTCTCAGTGGGTGTTCACAGGGCTAATCCACCAGTGTTAGGAGAGACTGGATTTCTGTTTTGAGAGAGAGAGCGAGAGAGATGACCCCCCCCCCCCCCCAACAATATATATCACTTACACATCCATTCCAAACTCATCAGAATCAGGGACAAACAAGTTGACATACACAGAGAAAAAATAGCTACATGTTTTCCTTCTTCCTTTCTTGGTTTTCCACAAATTAACACAGCTTGCTGAGTTTGCATATTTTTTTAACCCTCATTGAATTGACAAGCTATTAAACTTCTAGT
Source organism: Microcaecilia unicolor (assembly GCF_901765095.1). Lineage (NCBI taxonomy): Eukaryota > Metazoa > Chordata > Amphibia > Gymnophiona > Siphonopidae > Microcaecilia > Microcaecilia unicolor. The sequence continues at coordinate 465,065,550 of NC_044032.1, forward strand.
CAGTTTCTCATCTCCGTTTTTCTGTTGCATTCATTAAGCTGAATCCCCTTTCACAATCAGCACAGGAAGCTTGAACAATTCCACAAACATCCAGTAGAAGATGTACTTCAGTAAACTGTTCCTTCGCTGTGTGAAAGTTAGTAGGACCTGAAATATTTTTACCAGTCTGCTATTCATTTTCTTAGTTATAAATTGCTGTTGACAGAATACCATTCCTAAAGAATTTTCATCTTTGTTAAACAAAGCATGGTATCATTTAGCCAATCTAGTAAGCTGTTGATGTCCAAAGGTAAAATTATATATATTGAATGGAGTAATGAAGCAGTCTTTATTAAACACAGGCCATTCTTGCAGTCCATGGTCTGCAAAACTTAGTTGCTGAAGCCATTGCAGCACTGTCACAAGAAACGAAGGGGCCCTTTTATTAAGCTGCATTAAGCAGTTAACATTAGCTTTATTATATAGCAGATGTTACCACAGGCCTGCACTAATCTCTCTGGTCCTAATAAAGCAGCCAGCATGGTAAAAACCCCATGTAGCTGCCTAACGTTGAAGTGGGCAGGAATTGGATATAACATGGGTGGGCAAAGGAGTGGCTGGCTGTGAGAGTTAGCACACATGTCAGTACCATGCACTAAGCGTTATGACTGCTGATAGTGCAGCTGAACTTAACATCACCTCAAGAGAAGGCAATAAGTGCAGCTGCGCTATGGGAATCCAGTACAGCGCATTGGCTATCATGATCACTCCTCCTTCCCTTCCCCCCCCCCAACCTCACTCCTCCTTCTGAACCACCTAACATCTCCCTTCTTCCCCCTCCAATAGCCACAATCCCCTTCTGATCTGCCACAGCATCCCTCCTCCTCCTGATTCCCCCTGACATCATTCCTTCTTCTGATACCCCATCCTGATACCACTTCTCCTTCTGACCCCCTCCCAACATCTTTCTCCTTCTAATCCCCTCCAATAGTCACAATCTCTTCCAATCCCCCTCATTCAAATTCCACCCCCAATTAAAATAAGCCATGCTTCCCCAGAGCATAACCCTACCCCTACCCTTGATTCACCAAGATCTACCTGGGGGTATCTATGATGGTCTAATAGTACCTGGGCAATGGTGGAGCACCTCTACTGCCATCAGTAACTGTACCAGGATCCAAAATGGCCACCATGATCCCTAGCAGTCATCCCATGGTACTATTGTCCCTTATTAACAGAAGTCAGGATTCAAATCCTGCTTCTCCCTCTAATGTTCCTTGTAATTTTTGGCAAATCACTTTACTCTCTGTTGCTTCATCTACAGCTTAGATTATAAACCATTTTAGGTAAGGAAATAACTACAGTACCTGAACCGTAACTCACCTTGAGATCAAATTTGGAAAGATAAGTAAATAAATCTAAAATCTGAATCCCAAACCATCCCTATGAGGTCAGAAAAGAGAGGTGTGTTAGAGTTCAAACACTCTCCCATTGAAAGCTGACTAGGTTCACTGTGGGTTAATATTTTTTCTCCACAGGTAGTCTAAAATCCCAAGAGCTATACTAGAGGGAGTGGTTTGGAGCTCTGGATTGGAATTTTGAATAGATTTCTGTCAGAGTGGAAACAAGTCTCTGCTTTTACTCTCTTTTGAGTAATTAATTTACTTATGAAGTGGTAAAGGGATAGAATCCCATCAAAGTGCAACTCCATAAACTGATGAATCCACCTTTAAAGCACTCTGTCTAGAAAAGAAGAGCAGGAAATTCTTTGAATTCACACATCAAAGAGAGGTCCAGAACAGAGTTTCCAGAGGACCAAGATCTCATCCTACTGCAGGGAGCATCTCTGGAGTGGAGTGCTTTAGAACATGATTTAAAAAAAAAAAAATTACCATATATTCTCATCTATAAGTCAAAAACTTTTGACTTCAAAATCTCATTAATAAACCAGTGCTATCTTTTCTATGGGTTATCAATACCATAATATAATTGATATTACTAGTTTTCTGGAAGCATGATGAACAGACTCTGGCACTGTTGAACTTGCTTTAAAAGTATACAGCCAGTGGTATATATGTCCATGGTGCATGAAGAACTCTTAATTCAGGGTGAATTTGAAAAGTGTTCGAATTAATGTGAAGAGGTTAGATGAGGTATGCAAGTGAGACTGAGGAGTTATGAAAATAAATAGTAGTGGTTATTTAAAATCTGTACATGCTGCATGTATGCTTAGAAGAGGGCATGCTTACAGGAAAATGTGCATGACAAGTATCAGGTAACCTGGAGACATCTACAGTTAAAGCGATTTGATTGGATGATGGCTCAATGAGTAGGTTCCAAGAGAAAATTTAGCTGAGATAGTATTGAAAGAGTTGGATGAGTGAAATTCTGATTGCCTTTTTAAAAAATATTTTTAATAAAAGAAAAAACAGGAGTGTAAGTGGGTGCTGATAAATTCTGATTCCTGAATAAAACATTCTCCTTGGATAGGAAGGGTGAGTGATTTGTGAAAATACATTTTGCTTTAGTGAACTTACCAGAGTTTAGCATGAGAGACTTATTAGTGAGGAATAAATATATAGTCCTCACATATTGAAATCTATGATCTAGTTGTTCCCTTCTGGCTTTAAGTCTGTTCTGACCCTGTTGAAATCTGTGAAGCTGTGGGTTATGGGAAGGGAGGTACTAGATTTGGGACGAGGCAGCGCTGGAGAGAAAGGAGAGAGAGAAAAAGGGAGCAATATTGGACCCAGAGGGGAGGGAGAGAGAGGGAGCAATGTGGGACACAGACTCAACTTATATACAAGTCAGAGCATTTTTGGCCATTTTTAGTCTACCCTCAACATATGCACATGATCAACTTATAGATGAGCATATATGGTACCCATTAGACTCAGATAACAAACTGAAGAGTCCATGAAATAAAGATATCCTAAATAGTATCTGTGACAGTGGGAACTCACAGAAGAAGTAAGTACTTGACAATTAGTGACTCTATGAAATGCTTATTTTGTCATTGTATTGGAATTTGGATATCATGATATGTATCACTTATCATTGGATATTTTCAGCATTTTTAAAATTTCACAAGTGGTTTTGATTTTAGAACACTAAGTGTGGACAGTGCCCACCCAATATTCAGGCCACTGTGGGCTAAATTATGCCCAGATATTCAATGCCTAGCCTAATCTGTGCACTGGCACTGAATATCTAGATTTGCTGGCCAGTGGAAGTTATCCAGATGTTGGCCAGTATTACTTATCATTTGCCATATAACTATTCAGGCAAATTAGTACTGTTATGTTGTGCAGTTCAGTGTGCCCAGAGAGTTAGCCAGGCACTGATACTCAATATTGCCGGTTCCCATATAACTACTGATTCCACACCAGCTCTGCCCCTGGATCTCCCTAACAGTAACCAGATAGTGCCGTGGTTTATCCAGATATTTAGTGGCACTATCCAGGTAAGTGCCACAAAATATCCAGTTTGGCCCAGTCAGCAAGATTTAACTGGGTAGGAACCCTCTCTGTACTTTTCTACTATGTGGTTTAAGTGTCCTAAATCTAAGGGCACTGTTGTTATTGCTTTTCCCCCTGAAGAACTCCAGGTGATGTGAGCAAGCTAGATGATAGTTAGTATGCAGCACCCAAATATGCCCTTTCATAGTATGTATGAAATACAAAGGGATTACACAAATAATATCAGGTCTGTTGGGGTGGGGGATCACTCCATGAAATAAATGTTATGCTTTTTTTTCCCAGTCAGTTCACAATTAAACTGTGGAATTTGTTGCTGGAGAAATTATCAAGGCCAGTAGTATATCTGGTTCTAAATATTGTTTAGACAGGTTTCTGGAGAACAGGTTCATTAAAAACTATTAGCTGGGTAGACTTGGGGAATATCATCTCTTTCTGCTGGGAGATGAAAGTGAATAACAGGAAATGAATCTCTCTATTAGAATCTACTGTGTACATGTTCCAAACAATCTGGATTAGAAAAAGGGTGCAAAGATTGGTAATTTGACCCAGTATGGTATTTATTATGTTCTTATGTTTGCTCCTGCGTCCAGACTCACCTTTTTTCAGTGGTCGGGCTCTGCGGCTTCTCCAGACTGCCTTGTCCTTTCATTGATGCATCAGCTGCCTGTTTCCCTGTTATCCAAGCCTCACACCAGTCTATCCAAGCCTCACTCTGGTGTTCCTGTATCTAAGCCTCAATCCAGTCTATCCAAGCCTTAGTCTGGTGTTCCTGCGTCCAAGCCTCACTCCAATCTATCCAATCCTTACTCTGGTGTTCCTACATCCAAGCTTCACTTCAGAGTCTATCCAAGCCTTGATCTGGTGTTCTTGTGTCCAGAGGTTCTGACCTCATCAGTGAGGACCTTTATAAGTAACTCTGGGACTTTCATGTTTGCCTTTGCAAAAGGTCTCTTAGCCTTGTCTTTGTGTTTCCTGTTTGGATCCAGTTCCTGTATGCCTTGTTTCCTGCCTAGCTTAGTTCCAGTGAGTCTTGTCCCTGAATCTTTGTTCCTGTGTGTCTTGTTTCTGAACCTTGTTTCTGAAAGCCTTGCTCTTGCAAACCTTGTTCATGGAAGCCTTATTCCTGTATGCCTTGTTTCCTGCCTAGCTTTGTTCCTGTGAGTCTTGTCTCTGAACCTTGTTCCTGTGTGTCTTGTTTCTGAACCTTGTTCCTGAAAGCCTAGCTCCCACTATAGCCAAACCCTGCTCCTGGTTTCTGTTACAGTTTGACCCTGCTCCTGGCTCCTGTTACAGTCTAACCCTGCTCTTGACTGTTGCTACAGTCTAACTCTGCTCCTGGCTCCTGCTTTAGCCAAACCCTGTTCCTGGTTTCTGCTACAGCTAAGTTCTGTTCCTAGTTTCTGCTACAGCTAAGCTCTGTTCCTAGTTCCTGCTACAGCCATGCTCTGTTCCTGGTTCCTGCTACAGCCAAGCTCTGTTCCTGGTTCCTGCTACACCCAAGCTGTATTTCTGCTACAGTTAAGCTCCATTCCTTATTCCTGTTACAGCCAAGCTCCATTCCTGTCTTGTCTTTAGCCTTGCTTCTGTTTGTTCCTGTTGCCTAGCTCCAGCCATTCCCTGTTTCTGCCTAGTTGCAATCCTGCTTTTTCTGCTGTGTCATGTGCCTTGTCTTGCTCTGCTCTTTCTTGTGTCTGGATCCAGTTCTTGCCCTGCCTAGCCTTCCTTGTCTGAACTCAGTTCTTGCCTTGTTTCTGTGTCTTGCTTTGTTCCTGTCTGGGTTCACTTCTAGCCCTGTTGTCTTGCTTTCCTTGCTTTGCCTGGATCCAGCTCTTGTCTTGCCTGCCTGCTTTGTCCAGCTGTGCCTAGTCTTGCCTTGTGTTGTCCAGTCCTGTCCATATCCAACTCTTGCCTTGCCCTTGTCTTGCCTTTTCTGTACCCAGTTTTAACCTAGTTCTATATCTTGCCTTGATCTGCCTGGGGTTCAGTTTTGTCTTGCCTATTCTAAATCCAGTTTTAACCTAGTTCCGAGTCTTGCCTTGTTCTGCCTGTGTTCCAGTTCTGCCCCTTTGCTTTGCTTTCCTTGCCTCATCTTGAGTAGAGAGGTGTGGTAGCCATGTTAGTCCCGTTTAAAGGTAATCAATAGAAATAAAACAAAATAAAACATGGAAAAGAAAATAAGATGACACTTTTCTTATTGGACATAACTTAATACATTTCTTGATTAGCGTTCGAAGGTTACCCTTCTTCGTCAGATCGGAAAATCTTTTTCTTGAGTTCTAACCCCCAAGATGGAACCTAGCATCATGTACTGTAACTATAATTTGGACTATTCTTTCCAATGTGCATCACCTTGCATTTGTCCACATTAAATTTCATCTGCCATTTGGATGCCCAGTCTTCCAATTTCCTAAGGTCTTCCTGCAACATTTCACAGTCCGCACATGTTTGAACAACCTTGAATAGTTTTGTGTCATCTGCAAATTTAATCACCTCACTCATAAGTACATAAGTAATGCCATACTGGGAAAAGACCAAGGGTCCATCGAGCCCAGCATCCTGTCCACGACAGCGGCCAATCTAGGCCAAGGGCACCTGGCAAGCTTCCCAAACGTACAAACATTCTATACATGTTATTCCTGGAATTGTGGATTTTTCCCAAGTCCATTTAGTAGCGGTTTATGGACTTGTCCTTTAGGAAACCGTCCAACCCCTTTTTAAACTCTGCTAAGCTAACCGCCTTCACCACTTTCTCCGGCAACGAATTCCAGAGTTTAATTATACGTTGGGTGAAGAAAACTTTTCTCCGATTTGTTTTAAATTTACTACACTGTAGTTTCATCGCATGCCCCCTAGTCCTAGTATTTTTGGAAAGCGTGAACAGAAGCTTCACATCCACCTGTTCCACTCCACTCATTATTTTATATACCTCTATCATGTCTCCCCTCAGCCATCTCTTCTCCAAGCTGAATAGCCCTAGCCTCCTTAATCTTTCTTCATAGGGAAGTCGTCCCATCTCCGCTATCATTTTAGTCGCCCTTCTCTGCACCTTTTCCAATTCTACTATATCTTTCTTGAGATGCGGCGACCAGAATTGAACACAATACTCAAGGTGCGGTCGCACCATGGAGCGATACAAACGGCATTATAACATCCTCACACCTGTTTTCCATACCTTTCCTAATAATACCCAACATTCTATTCGCTTTCCTAGCCGCAGCAGCACACTGAGCAGAAGGTTTCAGTGTATTATCGACGATGACACCCAGATCCCTTTCTTGGTCCGTAACTCCTAACGTGGAACCTTGCATGACGTAGCTATAATTCGGGTTCTTTTTTCCCACATGCATCACCTTGCACTTGCTCACATTAAACGTCATCTGCCATTTAGCCGCCCAGTCTCCCAGTCTCGTAAGGTCCTCTTGTAATTTTTCACAATCCTGTCGTGATTTAACAACTTTGAATAACTTTGTGTCATCAGTAAATTTAATTACCTCACTAGTTACTCCCATCTCTAAATCATTTATAAATATATTAAAAAGCAGTGGTCCTAGCACAGACCCCTGAGGAACCCCACTAACTACCCTTCTCCATTGTGAATACTGCCCATTTAACCCCACTCTCTGTTTCCTATCCTTCAACCAGTTTTTAATCCACAATAGTACATTTCCTCCTATCCCATGACCTTCCAATTTCCTCTGTAGCCTTTCATGAGGTACCTTGTCAAACGCCTTTTGGAAATCCAGACACACAATATCAACCGGTTCCCCTTTGTCCACATGTTTGTTTACTCCTTCAAAGAATTGAAGTAAATTGGTCAGGCAAGATTTCCCCACACAAAAGCCGTACTGACTTGGTCTCAGTAATCCATGTCCTCGGATGTGCTCTGTAATTTTGTTTTTAATAATAGCCTCTACCATTTTCCCCGGCACTGACGTCAGACTCACCGGTCTATAATTTCCCGGATCTCCCCTGGAGCCTTTTTAAAAAATCGGCGTTACATTGGTCACCCTCCAATCTTCCGGTACCACGCTCGATTTTAAGGATAAGTTGCATATCACTAGCAGTAGCTCCGTAAGCTCATTTTTCAGTTCTATCATTACTCTAGGATGAATACCATCCGGTCCAGGAGATTTGCTACTCTTCAGTTTGCTGAACTGCCCCATTACGTCCTCCAGGTTTACCGTGAAGTCATTAAGTTTCTCCAACTCGTCTGCTTGAAATACCATTTCTGACACCGGTATCCCACCCAAATCTTCCTCGGTGAAGACCGAAGCAAAGAATTCATTCAGTCTCTCCGCTACATCTTTGTCTTCCTTGATCGCCCCTTTTACCCCTCGGTCATCCAGCGGCCCAACCGATTCTTTTGCCGGCTTCCTGCTTTTAATATACCGAAAAAAATTTTTACTATGTTTTTTTGCCTCTAATGCTATCTTTTTTTCGTAATCCCTCTTGGCATTCTTTATCTGCGCCTTGCATTTGCATTGACACTCCTTATGCTGCTTCTTGTTATTTTCAGATGGTTCCTTCTTCCATTTTCTGAAGGCGTTTCTTTTAGCCCTAATAGCTTCCTTCACCTCACTTTTCAACCAGGCCGGCTGTCTTTTGGACTTCCGTCTTTCTTTTCTAATTCGCGGAATATGTATGGCCTGGGCCTCCAGGATGGTATTTTTGAACAGCGTTCACGCCTGTTGTACAGTTTTTACTCTCTCAGTTGCCCCCCTAAGTTTTTTTTTTACCGTTCTTCTCATTTTATCATAGTCTCCTTTTTTAAAGTTAAACGCTAACGTATTTGATTTTCTGTGTACAGTTACTTCAAGGTCGATATCAAAACTGATCATATTATGATCACTGTTATCAAGCGGCCCCAGTACCATAACGTCCCTCACCAGATCATGCGCTCCACTAAGGACCAAGTCTAGAATTTTTCCTTCTCTCGTCGGCTCCTGCACCAGCTGCTCCATAAAGCTGTCCTTGATTTCATCAAGGAATTGTACCTCTCTAGCGTGTCCCGATGTTACATTTACCCAGTCTATATTTGGATAATTGCACTCATTGCTCCAATTTTCATATCATTTATAAATATGTTAAATAGTACCAGTCCCATTACTGATCCCTGCGGCACTCCACTGTTCACCCCCCTACATTGAGAGAAATAACCATTTAACCCTATCCTCTGTTTTCTGTCTAATAACCAATAGCAGGTGGTTGGGAAATTTAGAATGTGTGAACACAGATCAGAATCTGGGAAAACAAAAGCTGAAACAGACAGGGGCTAAATTAAGTTTGAAAGTTGGGACACATATGTGGAATCAAGAGGCTATTCCTGTGTTTTTTTAAATACTCTGTGTTTTTTAAACTCTCTGTGAGAGTCTTTTGTAATTTGGATTTTGGTGTCTCGCCAAGCCTCTTAATGTAAGAAACTGTCTCAGACAATTTATGTTGTTTATTTTGCTGCATCCTGTAAAGAAAGATAACTTTTGTGGACAATTTATATTTGTTTGCCTTACTGACAGTGTGAAGAAGGGCTTTCTTTGGAAACTATTGTAAATTTAGGCTGTGAATATTGTTCTGCTGTCTTCCCAGCACTTTTTTTCATCCCTGCCAGCTGCGTGACCAGCCTATCCCAGGGAAATAGCATCTCCAGTTATCCTAAATGTCACTCTTGAATTTTCAGATTATCTATGATTTTTTTTTTCAGACTCCTTAAGTGCACCCGTCAGTGTCCCCACCCCCCCCCCCCCAACTGGTGTGCTTGTCTATTGAAAGAAAAATTTTCACATTCTTTTTCTTAATAGAATTTATTGTCTTAATTGGGCTTTATAGTCTATGAACACGTGTTTCCTTATGTAACATAATAAATAGAAATATAGCAAAGAAAGGAAAATAAGGTGATACCTTTTTTTATTGGACTAGCTTCATATGTTTTTCACAAGCTTTTGAAGACAGAGCTCAATTGTTCAGGTCAGATATGAGCAAGAAATTAAAATGTCAAAACTTAGAAAGAAACATGAAAAAACATCCCAATGACAGTATCAAGGGAAAGGTAAGGGTGGGGGGAGGGGGAGGGAAGGGTGACAGGGAGAAACAGGACCTTACGAGTCTGGGAGACTGGACCTGTAAATGGCAGATTAGATTTAATGTGAGCAAGTGCAAAGTGATGCTTGTGGGGAAGAAGAACCCGAATTATAGTTACGTAATGCAAGGTTCCACAAGGACACTGTTTACTAAGGTGCACTAGCATTTTTAGCTCGTGCACAAAATTAGCGCTCGCTAACTGAAGAATATTGTGGGTGCCTACACAGCGTGCGCTAATGGCTAGCACACACTAAAAGCACTAATGCACCTCTAGCGCAGCTTAGTAAACGGGGCCCTAGGAATCACTGACCAGGAAAGTGATCTAAGCATCATTGTTGATGATATGTTGACGTCCTCTGCTCAGTGTGTGGCGGCGGCGGCTAAGAAAGCAAATAGAATGTTAGATATTATTAGGAAAGGAATGGAAAACAAAAATGAGGATGCTATAATGCCTTTGTATCGCTCCATAGTGTGACCGCACCTCGAATATTGTGTTCAATTCTGGTCACCACATCTCTAAAAAGATGTGGAGGGGCATAATCGAACGTCGCTGGCGAAATAGTTCACCGGTGATCTATTTTGGCGGCGGCGCAACAGCTGGCCAGAACCGTATTATCGAAAAGGATGGCCGGCCATCTTTTTTTCGATAATACGGTTTAGCCCGGCCAAATGCCAGAGTTCGCCGGGTTTGAGATGGCCGGGTTTGTTTTTCAGCGATAATAGAAAAAAAATGCAAGCGATCTCAAACCCCGCGAAATCCAAGGCATTTGGTCGTGAGAGGAGCCAGCATTTGTAGTGCACTGGTCCCCCTGACATGCCAGGACAGCAACCGGGCACCCTAGGGGGCACTTCTAAAAATTTAACAAAAAATATACAAATACCTCCCAGGTGCATAGTTCCCTTACCTTGGGTGCTGAGCACCCCAAATCCCCCCCCCCCCCCAAAGCCCACTCCCCACAACTCTACACCACTACTGAGATGGCGGTAAGGGCTCCTGCGGTAATCCAGCGATAACTGGGCAGCTTGCAGCGATGCCCAATTATCTCTGGGTTACTGCCACGCTAACCATTTCTTGGGTCCCCCCCCCCCCCGGAAACGGCATGCACTCAACTTGGAATTACTGCTGGTGACTGCGTTGGGCCGGTGGTAGTCCCAGAAAACGTTGGACTTACTGCTGCTCTGTAAAAGGGCCCCTCAATGACAAAATTTGCTAAAGATACCATCATTATGGGAAACTATACCGTTCAAGGATCAGAACAATGGAATAAACTGCCATATTCTCTTCATCATCAAACTTCACCTCAAACATTTAAATCAGAACTTCTCTTTTTTCAGATGCATACTCCTAATTTTCATAGAGATTGAACATGATTGACCGCACAATGTTTTAAAGCACTCCCCTCCCCCCCCTCTCCCCTTCCTCCTATCCTGTCTATATTGTAGATCCACCCTTGTAGCTATTTAGTCTGTAAGCTGCCTAGACATACGTTTGATGGGTGGGATAGCTAATATTAAATAAACTTGAAACAAATTAAATCCTAGTTTACATAAAGTACAGAGCTGGCCTATTTAATGCTGTTAAATCTATTTGATTCAGGCTGTGTAATAGCAGCAGCTTCAATCATATATCCCTAATCTGGTTTTCCTGATGAGATGCTGTATAATAAAATTGGATGTGAATTGAAGTACAAAGCCTTAGGGTCCTAAAAGTCTACCTCTGTCCTACTTTCTAACCCCAAAGCCACAGTGATTACAGGCTCACACAGACTTATTTGATCAAGTCTTTTCATGGATTTGTTTTCATTGAGTCATAATGCCATAGAATTGATAAATAAACTTAGAATAGGGGAAGTAGGGATATACTCCAAATATAGAGGAACACTCCAGAGGCCTCAGCAAAGAGGAGGAAGGTTGTATGTTATGTGTTTGCTGGTAATTCCCTTCTGTGTAAGTCAGAGGGACCCAGGGGTGTGCTGGTAAATTGTTAACAGGGGGCTCTCTCTCGCCAGCAAAGTAAAAGAGAATTCAGGAGGGGCCCAAGCCCACATTTTGGGATCCATTTGTTAAAGTAGCCATGGAGAACCGGTTCCCAAAATTCTTAAAAACTTAACAAACGGCTCTTGAGAGCCTGTGAGAGCCTGCTCCAGCACACCACTGGAGGGACCTATCTACTGACCAGATCTGCAGTCCAAGGAGGTGTGCTGCATGTGAAGTGCAAATATGATATACTGTACCTTATAATTAAAACACTGGAAATTACATGAAAAAAATAAGCATGAAGTGAGATGTTTTATCATAACTAAAGCTTACTATTTGACCTTGCTGCAACACCTGTGGATTTGAAATATCATGCAAAGCATGGCTGTTCTTAAATCGACTACAACTGATGCAAGCTTCTTATGCATAAATGGCACTTTACAAAGTCTCTAAGCTGTGCATGTAGAGACCCTATGCAATCAACAGAACAAATTAAAATTTATTGTCTTTGATACAAGTCTGATGGTAGCATAATTGACATGTCTTATACAATAAAGCACTGGATTGGTTAATGAAACTATCAGTAAGTTTATGATTCTTAATCCACATTGGCCATATGCATGAAGATTACACCTTTCAAGGAATGATAAGAGTATTTTTGACAATAAACTCACCAACCTGGGACAGCAGAACATTTTCAGCTGGAGGGGCCAATGGTCCTACCCCCATTGGTCAGGCCATGGCCCGAGTCACAGTGGCCCACTCTGTTCTGCTGCCTGTGGAGATAAAACAAGAAAAGCCTCAAAGCTAATATATGAAACGCATTTCAGTGAATTCAAAGAAAATTTTTTTATTATTATTTTTATTCTTCTTAATTTGTGGTAGTGCTCATAGACAGTTGAGAGACTGCCATGATCAAAAAGATGAAAGGCAACAGGGTCAACAAGATATAATCACTGCACATAGGGGTCCTTTAACTAAGTATTCCAGAGAAGAATTGTGCAGCAAAGAAAAACTACTCAATTTTTCACTCTATCCAAAGTTTCCATTCTATTAGCTATCTTCATGTTATCGGCAAAAAGGCAAACTTTTCCTTCTAACCCTTCATCAATATCTCTCACAAATATATTAAACAGAATCGACCCCAACACTGACCCCAGAGGCACTCCACTGTTCATTTTACTTTCCTCTGAGCAGGTTGCATTTACCACCACCTTCTATCGCCTGTCGGTCAACCAGTTTCCAATACATTATACCACATTACATCCTAAGTTCAGCCCTCTCAGCTTATTCACAAGTCTGTGAGGGACCGTATCAAAGGCTTTGCTGAAATCTAAGTAGATTACATTTAGCACATGTCCTTCATCCAGTTCTTTGGCCACACAGTCAAAGAAGTCAATCAGATTCGTTTGGCAGGATTTTCCTTTGATGAGTCCATGTTGCCTCAGATCCTGTAACCCATTGGCTTCCAGAAAGTTAATTATCCTTTCCTTCAACAGCAACTCCGTTATTTTTCCTACCACCGACATGAGGCTTACCGGTCTGTAGTTTCCCACTTCTTCTCTGTCCTCGCTTTTGTGAAGAGGGACCACATCAGCTCATGTCCAGTCCTGAGGAACTTCTCCCGTCTCTAAAGATCTATTAAATAAATTCTTAAGAGGATCTGCCAGAACTTCTCTGAGCTCCCTCAGTATCCTGGGATGTATCCCATCCTGCCCCATAGTTTTGTCCACTACCAGATTTTCAAGCTGCTTTTAAACACTTTCTTCTGTGAACAGTGTAATATCCACTCCATTCCCAGATATACCCTCGGCAGACAACCACGGTCCTTCTCCAGGATTTTCTTCCGTTATCACAGAAGAGAAGTATTTGTTTGGCATATTCACTTTATCCTCATCACTCTCCACATAGCTATTCTCAGCATCCTTCAGTCTTACAATTCCATTTCTATCATTTCTCCTTTCCCCAATATCTGAAAAATGTCTTGTCACCTCTCTTTATATCTTTAGCCATTTTTTCTTCCACCTGTGCTTTTGCTTGCCATATTTCCCCCTTGGCTTTTTTGAGTTAAAGCCAGTAATCTCTTCCATGATCCTCCTGTTGTGTTCTTCTATATTTCTTGAATGAAGCCTCTTTTGCCCTTATTTTTTCAGCCACCTGCTTTGAGAACCATATAGGCTTCCTATTTCTCTTGTTTTTGTTTACTTTCCTTATGTAAAGATCAATTGCCATTCTTATAGCAGCTTTTAGTTTGGACAACTACGCTTCCACTTCACCTGTGTCTGCTCATGCCATCAGCTCCTTCTTCAGGTAGTCACCTATTTTACTAAAATCAGCACGTCTGAAATCCAGTACTTTGAGTTTTGTGTGGCTGCACTCTGCTTTCGCTGTTGTATCAAACCATATCGTGTTATGATCACTATTGCCTAGGTGGTCACCCTCCTGGACATTGGAATAACTACCTCCATTTGTGAGTACTAGATCCAGCGTTGACCCTTCCCTCGTAGGTTCCATCACCCTTTGTCTGAGCAAAGCACTTTGACATGCATCCATGATCTCCCTACTTCTTTCCGATTCTGCCATTGAGACATCAGGCAAGTTGAAAATCTCCCAGCAACAACGTCTCCCCTTTCTTACCAAGCCTAAGGATATCTTCAATCAGATCTTTGTCTAGCTTCTCCATTTGTACTGGAGATCTGTAGATAACACCTGTGTAGATATAGAGTCCATCTTCTCTTTCCAGAACAATCTTTATAGATTCCTTTTCCCAGGTCCCCTGCATTTCAGATGCTCTGATATTATTTTTCACATATAGTGCCACTCCTCCACCTCTTCGGCCCTTCCTGTGCTTCTTAAAAAGATTATAACCCAGTATGTTGATATCTAATATTACTGATTATCATCTTGTTGCCCCCCAGGAGAGATTATTTGGAACCTGGAGTTCTTTCAAGACCTTTAACTTCTATAACTAAAATTATCTGTTATCTATCTAAAATATTTTCTGGCTTGGATTCTATTCCTTATAAATGGATTTCTATCCCTTTTCATGGACTAGTTCCTCTATTGCTTGCTATGATGAATCAAAATTTAGAGTCTGCAGTGGTACCCTCCTGCCGGAAACATGCAGTATTAACACCAATTTTTAAAACTCCTTCTCTTGACCTTGATGACCTAGCTAATTTTAGGCCTATCTCAAATCTTTGCTTTGTTTCTAAAATTCTGGAAAAGGTAATATTAAAGTAATTGAATATTTTTCTTCTTATAATGAATGTATTGCATTCTAGGTAATCAGGGTTCCACCCTGGATACAACACAGAGACTGTATTGATAGCTTTCTTAAGTGAGGCTCATTCGGTGCTGGATAGTGGCAGCTTATACTCACTGGGTCTTTAGATTTGACCCTGGCCTTTGATCTTGTTGATCATGAAATACTTCTATCACGTTTCCAATGTAAAGGTATTGCAGGAAAGGTTTTGATGTGGTTTAGATCCTTTCTACAAGATCGTTCCTTTGCTGTTTGAAAGGAATGTGTGATATTGAAAATGTTTTATTTGGACTGTAGTGTCCCTCAAGGGTGTGCTCTTTAATATCTATTTGAACTCTTTGGCAACTTTGATACAGGAAGCGGGATTCAATGCTTACATTTATACCGATGACATCATACTTGTTGCCAAAATTCATCCCATTTTCTTCAATGTTGTCTAGATTTAGTTTCATCTTGGTTACAGAAGAACCATTTAGTATTAAATGTGGCCAAAACATCTACATCAAATACGTCATTAACCTCCTTCTTTAGAGATTCTCCACTCCATATTTCACATATTGCTCACTTGTCCCTTGTAGAACTCCTTTGAAGTCTCCTCTCTTATTCATATTTCTCCTTTTTTTTTTTTTTGCCCTAAGAACTGCTTATTACTGCTGGCAAAAAAGATACCCGGAAAAGACACTTTCCCTCCAAAACTGGAGCCTTAAATAAACTAAGGAAACCCACTTTGTTCTTCTTCTGAGCACATTTCGCTTGGGTCCATAGCTAGAGAACTATGGGTGATTATCCCTTCAGGCTGCCTAAAGGGCAGTTGCATTCCTGAAAGGTATAAATAACTAGTCTGCACCAATATCTACAGGGCTCTTAGTGACACCAGGGTCACACAAGAATTCATTTTTGTCCTTGCTTCAGAATGGACAGATGATTATCATTTTGTGCTGAGCTCCATATCAGTCAATCAATTTCTGACTTATGAAGAAGCTGTTAACTTTGGCATCACACAGTAACTAGGACTAGATGAATAAAAATTTGGGGATTGGAAGTGAGCTGCAGGGGTTGTGACTTCACCAGTTTTTAAAGTGTTGGCATATTTAGTGGGCAGATATCTGTGGTGAAGAGATGTTTGGCCGTTTTTTTTGCTATCACTTTCAGAGTACAGGACCGAGGTCTGTGCAATATAAAGAAGAAGTGATCCTTATATCGGCTATTTTGGTGGGATTTTGCTAGATTTTGAGTGCTAAGAGAAGCATCTGGGATTAAAATTGAAGTACCATCAGAGGTGCTGTTGCATCATTATCATCATAAGATTTTTTCACAACCCCTGATGCAAGGTATTTGGACGCCAAAACACGGCCCGTGTCAGGTCTTTACAATAAAGACTACCTTTGTCCTCTTCCTGGAGGCCCATTTGTGCTTTTTTTCTTGGTTTGGTTTTGTGATGTACTAGGAATCCTCACTTTTTTACTTTTGTGAAGAGATGTATGCCTTGGATATTATCTATGCTCATCAGGTATGTTGCAACAGAGGGACAAGGGAAAAAACTTGGATAACTGATGCCTAACTTTAGGCACCTATAAGAAGGAAATAGATTCTTGGCAGGAGGAAGGCACCTGAAATATTTACTTCACGTGGAGGGGCATTTTCAATATGATGTCTAAATCTGAATTTGGACGTTTTACACAAAACGTCCAAATTCTGAACAGGAAAGAAGGTCATTTTCAAAAAAAGAAAAACATCTCTCTTTTTTTTTTTCGAAAATACTATGGACGTTTTGTATTTTGGACGCTTTGTGATTTGGACTTTTTTTTTTGGTCCATTTTCGGAAAAAAAACGTCCCAAGTGTGAGACGTACAAAATCAAGCCATTGGGATGTAGAAGGAGCCAATATTTTAGTAGACTGGTCCCCCTGACTTCCCAGGACAGCAATAGGGCACCCTAGGGGGCACTGCAGTGGACTTCATAAAATGCTCCCAGATAGCATCTGACCATTGCTCCTTTACTTTGTTTGCTGAGCCCCCCAAAACCCATTACCCCCAACTGTACACCACTACCATAGCCCTTACTGGTGAAGGGGCACCTATATGTGAGTACAGTGGGTTTCTGGTGAGTTTTGGAGGGCTGCAGTTTCCTCTACAATTGTAACAGGTAGGGAGAGGTAGGAGGCTGGGTCCACCTGTCTGCAGTGCACTGCACCCACTACTAGACTACTCCAGGGACCTGCATGCTATTCTGATGGGCCTGAGTATAACATCTGAAGGTGGCACAGATGCTGGCAAGTAATGTTTTTCATCACATTTTGGGGGTGGGGGGGTGGGAGGGGGTTAGTGACCACTGAGGGAATAAGGGGAGGTCATTCCTGATTCCCTCCAGTGGTCATCTGGTCATTTAGGGTACCTTTTTGTGCCTTATTCATAATAAAAACAGGTCTAGCTCAAAACCTCTAAGCTTTAGTCCTGGAAGTTTTCGTTTTGTTCCATTATGGCTGAAAAACATCTATCTTAGGAATGCCCCTGAAAAGACCCCTTGAGATTTGGACGGACTTCTGATGGACTTCATAGAAAAACTTCTAACAATAGGTTTCGAAAATACTGATTTGGACGTTTTTGTGAGAAAAACATCCAAATGCAGACTTATGTCACTTTTTAGTCGTTTTTCTCTTTTGAAAATGATCCTGATAGTAAGTGATTTGTGTGTGTGGTGGTGGTGGTGGTGGTGTTGGTGGGGGAGGGGGGGTGAGGGTCATTGATGTTTATCTGTCCTGCCCTTATCTTAGAACTATATCCCTTAAGCAAGGAGAGTGGAAAATGCTTTTGGTTGGTGGGACCAAACAAACCAATCCCCAGCCTTGTCCCTAAGCTCTCTAACTGCTGATGCTTTGCTGGGCTAAATATTGGTTAGGCCATGGCCTCAATGACAGTGACCTACCCGAGTCCATTGCTTATGTCCTGCGCCCGAAGGCTTGGGATGGCTAGACTTAACTGTACAAAATTTTCTAGAGGTACAGTGGTGGAAATAAGTATTTGATCCCTTGCTGATTTTGTAAGTTTGCCCACTGACAAAGACATGAGCAGCCCATAATTGAAGGGTAGGTTATTGGTAACAGTGAGAGATAGCACATCACAAATTAAATCCGGAAAATCACATTGTGGAAAGTATATGAATTTATTTGCATTCTGCAGAGGGAAATAAGTATTTAATCCCTCTGGCAAACAAGACCTAATACTTGGTGGCAAAACCCTTGTTGGCAAGCACAGCGGTCAGACGTCTTCTGTAGTTGATGATGAGGTTTGCACACATGTCAGGAGGAATTTTGGTCCACTCCTCTTTGCAGATCATCTCTAAATCATTAAGAGTTCTGGGCTGTCGCTTGGCAACTCGCAGCTTCAGCTCCCTCCATAAGTTTTCAATGGGATTAAGGTCTGGTGACTGGCTAGGCCACTCCATGACCCTAATATGCTTCTTCCTGAGCCACTCCTTTGTTGCCTTGGCTGTATGTTTTGGGTCATTGTCGTGCTGGAAGACCCAGCCACGACCCATTTTTAAGGCCCTGGCGGAGGGAAGGAGGTTGTCACTCAGAATTGTACGGTACATGGCCCCATCCATTCTCCCATTGATGCGGTGAAGTAGTCCTGTGCCCTTAGCAGAGAAACACCCCCAAAACATAACATTTCCACCTCCATGCTTGACAGTGGGGACGGTGTTCTTTGGGTCATAGGCAGCATTTCTCTTCCTCCAAACACGGTGAGTTGAGTTCATGCCAAAGAGCTCAATTTTTGTCTCATCTGACCACAGCACCTTCTCCCAATCACTCTCGGCATCATCCAGGTGTTCACTGGCAAACTTCAGACGGGCCGTCACATGTGCCTTCCGGAGCAGGGGGACCTTGCGGGCACTGTAGGATTGCAATCCGTTATGTCGTAATGTGTTACCAATGGTTTTCGTGGTGACAGTGGTCCCAGCTGCCTTGAGATCATTGACAAGTTCCCCCCTTGTAGTTGTAGGCTGATTTCTAACCTTCCTCATGATCAAGGATACCCCACGAGGTGAGATTTTGCGTGGAGCCCCAGATCTTTGTCGATTGACAGTCATTTTGTACTTCTTCCATTTTCTTACTATGGCACCAACAGTTGTCTCCTTCTCGCCCAGCGTCTTACTGATGGTTTTGTAGCCCATTCCAGCCTTGTGCAGGTGTATGATCTTGTCCCTGACATCCTTAGACAGCTCCTTGCTCTTGGCCATTTTGTAGAGGTTAGAGTCTGACTGATTCACTGAGTCTGTGGACAGGTGTCTTTCATACAGGTGACCATTGCCGACAGCTGTCTGTCATGCAGGTAACGAGTTGATTTGGAGCATCTACCTGGTCTGTAGGGGCCAGATCTCTTACTGGTTGGTGGGGGATCAAATACTTATTTCCCTCTGCAGAATGCAAATAAATTCATATACTTTCCACAATGTGATTTTCCGGATTTAATTTGTGATGTGCTATCTCTCACTGTTACCAATAACCTACCCTTCAATTATGGGCTGCTCATGTCTTTGTCAGTGGGCAAACTTACAAAATCAGCAAGGGATCAAATACTTATTTCCCCCACTGTAGATCCTGCAGGGGAAATTCAATTTTCTTAGTCTAGGAGCACTTTGTTGGGGAAGGTGCAAAGTTGCCAGTTTTCTCATTAAAAATGCATGTGGTTGATGTGTGTATCCCACTCTTATATTTGAACTGTATCCCTGAAGATGAAGGAATGGACTGACTGCATTTGGCTGTATCAAATTTTCTGGAGGTAGGTTATGGAAACTGGATGCCCCCTGCACAATTTGAGAGTGATATGGAGAGGAAGGGTGTACTAGGACACAAAAGTTGACAGTTTTCACATGCTTAAGAGGGGTAGAGATATGATGTTATCAAGATCAGAATGTTAAAAATTTCTATTAGTATGATTAGTGTTTCAAAATCTTTGGAAAAAAATAGATCTACAATTCTGCATTGCAGTATGCTTATTTGTATGTGTCTGTGTGCTTTCATGTCTATGTCTGAGCACATTACTGCATTTGTCTATGTCCTTATGTCCTTGGCATAATCATTTATCAGTCTTTTAGAAGGAAAGAAAAGCCTTTGGG
The DNA here is from genome assembly GCF_901765095.1 of Microcaecilia unicolor. Classification (NCBI taxonomy): domain Eukaryota; kingdom Metazoa; phylum Chordata; class Amphibia; order Gymnophiona; family Siphonopidae; genus Microcaecilia; species Microcaecilia unicolor. Next base: position 465,085,443 of record NC_044032.1, read on the forward strand.
AACTGCCACTACAGTAGTCCTGTATACATAGCCTTTTTAGAGAACGAGCAGCCACAATCATATCACCTCTGCCCTAGGTCATCCTCACAATTAGGGTTGCCATCTTTCCTCTTTGTCACCCTCCTTCCTTGTCTCTTTCTCTCACTTTCCTATCTCTCTTGCCTTATTTCCTCTCTTATTTTCTATTATCCCTTCCTCTCTTATAACTATAATTTTTTTTTTAAAAATGGGTATGTTGTGTGTTCCACAGCACTGGATTTGTTTCTCTTGCTAGAGGTACTTCAGTGAATTTTCAGATGAGGTACTGCAAAGTTTGAGAAGTACTACAATAGACCTCTGCTTGTTACTTCAGTGTTTATTGGCTATATTTTATGTTTGCCATATAACAAGGTGATGTAAATGCTGTGCTAGAGTTCCATGGATTATAGTTTGACTTTGCGCTCCTGGGGGAAGGGGAAGGGTGTAGATCTTTCAGTTATTTGTGTTTTGTGGGTTTGTTGAACTCTGTTATTATATTTGCTTAAACCAGTTGTTCCCAAAACTGATCCTGGAGGCACCCCAGCCAGTCACGTTTTCAGGATATCCACAGTGAATATTCATGAGAGAGATTTGCATGCAGTAGAGGCAGTGTATACAAATCTCTCTCATGAATATTCATTGTGGGTATCCTGAAAACCTGACTAGCTGGGGTGCCTCCAGGACCAGGTTTGGGAACCACAGACTTAAACAATAAAAAATTTTCAATAAACATTATGGTAAAAAAAAATAAAAGAGATTCATGACTTCTCTGCTGTTGTTGCTTTTATCATGTTATTGTATTCATTGAACAATTTGGTTTATGCCGTAGGAGCCGGCTCTATGGGTGCTGTGGATGCGTGAGCAACCCCAATATTGAAATAATTCCTTGTATGTGTCCAGGGAGGGGTTATTTCCATTGGGCTTAGCACCCCCAATAATTCTGAAACGTTGGCTCCGATGGTTTATGCACCATCTGTTTATCAATGACATTCAATACTTTGGCCCAAAGTGTGCCTATTCAACTCCAATGTGTCGTTATCCCGTGCGTAATGAAATTTTGAAACAAAGAAAAATTCATTTTGCAAGGGATAACGACACATTGGAGTTGAGTAGGCACACTTTGGGTGAAAGGAGATAGTTGAAATATTGCTTACTACATAATAACTTGATATCCATCAGCACTGTGAGATTCAACACTTTGGTGTATGCCAACTTGGATCCAAAGGCATGCTTAGCTAAATTGAATGATTGTCTGTTTTCAATGGCAGGATGATTTGATTGCCATAGATTGAAGCTGAACCTGAGCAAGTCTGAATGCCTATGGATCTGTTGGCAGAACAGGGAATTGCCAGCAAAACCCTCTATTAGAGGGGCTTAGCTCAAAGGAGTCTTGTGGTTAGAAGTCTAGTTAGGCAATTTTATAAAGTGGCATCTAAATATTGGCACAACAAAAAAAAAGTATATTTCTGTTGATGCACTAATGCAATTGCACTATGCTGAGACAAGAGCATCAGCTTTTGTGTCAGCTGGACTCTCCTTGTGGAATGAACTGTCTGGCCAGCTTCGTCAATGCTCTGACCTCAAGCAGTTTAAAAAATCTTTTGAAAACAAAACTGTTTGTTTCTGCATTTTGATACTTATGCATGAGTATGCTATTTGATATTGAGTAATATATTTGTATTGTGATTGATTATGAATGTTTTTATGGAAACTACCTAGCTATAAGTGGTATATGTTTTTAAAATAAATAAATTCAATAATGGCGTTAAGGCATGCCTAACCCATTATACAAGACATGGCCAAAGATTTGCAATCACCACCATTTTCATTATTTATGACTGATATTTGACAATATACATATGAAACAAATCAGATTTTAGAGCTACAAATTGTCTATGCTGTAATTTAGCATCTAAAGTCTAATCTAATACGGAATATTCACCACACAAATCCCAATGGTGGTTCGATGCAGCTCACAACATAAGAGGCCCAAGACAGTCTATGAGGAATTATATCACTTACAGTACATTGACTAAAAACAAATTAATAAAATGACTTCAAATTAACAAAATAAAACACTCTGACCTTATCAAGACTGAAGATAATTAGATTCAGTTCAGATACATTGTGGTAGATCATTCCATATAGAGATAGCATGGAAGGAAAACATTAAATCCAACCTTTAACAATATGATACCTTAATAAAACTGTATTAAATACCTGAGGTGAAGAAAAAAACAAATAAGAAAAAAGTTAAATTAAAAGATATGGTGAATTACTATATAAAACCAAAAAAATGGTACATGCAAGTTTAAAAACAATTCAAGATTTTAAGGGAAGTCTGGGAAGATACCCAGAAATGCTATCATATTTCTTAATCCAGAAAATCAAATGAACAGCTGTATTTTGTATCAACTGGAGTTTTCTTAGAAGCGTACTAATAGAAATAGAATAAAATAAAACATAGAAAAGAAAATAAGATGATACCTTATTTTTTGGACTAACAATACATTTTTGATTAGCTTTCAAAGGTAGCCCTTCTTCGTCAGATCAAATTATTTCTGATCTAACAAAGAAGGGCTACCTTCAAAAGCTAATCAAAAAATGAATTGTTAGTCCAATAAAAAAGGTATCATTTATTTTTTTTTCTATGTTTTATTTTATTCTATTTCTATTGATTATCTTTAAAAGTGGACTAATACAGCTACCACATCTCTCTACTTAAAAGCATAGAATTTAATCCCATATACAATGAGTTACAATAACCTAAGTGGGATAAAACCAACATTTGGACCAATAGGGCAACATGATGCTCATAAAAATAAGATCTTATTAAGCATAATTGTCTTAATTGAAAAATAGTCTTCTTCCATAAGTTAGGAATTTGTAGCTCAAAAATGAGAAAAGAATCCAGAATAGCACCAAAAACTTTTGAGCTATCATCAACATGTAATATTGTACCTTGAGACACTGTAAGTTCAGAAGGAATTGAGATGGAAGGATTTTGAAACCAGAGAACGTTGGTCTTTCTAACATTCAATTTGAGTAAATTAGTATTTGCCCAATCCTGAATCTTATCCATGCAGCAAGAAACTTTATCAAAAGTATCCTCTAATATAGCACATACTGCAACCAACATTAATATGTCATCCGCATAAGAAAATAGTCTTTCATCATCACCTAGTGGAATCATTCCCAGGGAACTCATAAACAAATTACACAGTATTGGTGACAAAGAAGAGCCCTGGGGAACCCTGCAGGATGGGTGCCAACTTTGAGAAAATGTACCATTTTTCCAGATACAATAACAGTGGTTGAGTAACAAAATCCTTTAACCCTCCCAAAACAGGACCCACCATTCCAATCTCACTCAGTCTCTGCAGCAAAAGACCATGATCCACCTAATCAAACACAGCAGATATATCACACTATAATAGAATGATCTGTTTACCCTGACAAAAGGATTTCCTTATCTCTGTAATCATTATCAATAGCAAGGTTTCAGTGCTATGTCCAGCTCTAAAAACAAATTGTGAATTGTGTAAACATGAGAATCTATCAATATATTCAGACAGTTGCCTACTTATGAATGTTTCCATTTTCTGCTAGATATCAGTATTTACAGTGATGTCCTTTGTTCTTAATTACTGTTTGTATACATTCTGGCAATAATCTGGCCAGTTTTCTGAAGAATTCTGGAGTTATCTCCTGAGTCCACACGGCTTTGAGCCAGTGTATAAGGTCTGCATCAGATGTTGGATTGTGTATGTCCATCTTATGCTTCATCGTAGTCCATACATTTTCAATAATGTTCAAATCTGGGCTGTTTCCTGGCTAAGGTTCTATCAGTTGTATCTGTTCACAGGCCAGCTATGCCTTAACAGCTTTTGTTCCATGTTACGGTGCACCATCCTGTTGGAAATGAGTTACGTTGTGAATTAATATAAAGTTTGGCAGTTTCTCCTTCAAAACATTCAAATAAACTGTTCCATTGATTGTGGCATTCTTCAGCATAATCCACAGCCCAGCTCGACCAGATCCTGATACACAGAGCCTTTTGTATATTTCACTAAAACTATTTTTCCTTATTATTTGCATACCTTTTAATACATGTAACATTAAAATCACTTAACTTAAAAGGACCAGTTGCCGACATGGGCCATGTTTCACTCCAATGTATGCTGCATCAGGGCTTGGTCCTAAAACACAAACATCAAACTATGCTTACATCACCCCTATAAATACAATATGAACTATGTTTATTCTGATTACCTTAACTGTATATGTTCACGCTCATCCTTCTGCTCATGCAAATTCAAGATGGTGCCCTCCTAAGTTTCCAGACACCAGCTTGAAACCACCACATGACTTCCTCAGCCAATCCCAGATTCATATGTCACAAACTTTAAATTAATGAGTTCCAATCTATTTCTAAATTAAGGGCCTCAGGAGAAACCATATTTAATTCAAAAATCCATCTCTAGTCCTTATAATTATGTAACCAATCTCAGCCACCACCTTCCAAACCCATCACCCGCCATCTTATATTGTTCTTCGGTTTCCAATGGTCGACTGGGGGGGGGGGGGGGGCTGCCAGTATTTCTCCCACAATATGCAATTCACTCTCCTGACATGTGTGCTGATGTGCATATCTGCACCATGCTGGGAACAGAACAGAAGATGATGGAGGAGGAAACTGTGCAGATCAGTGCCATGAGGCTGGAAGGAGATGCAGGCATTAACCTCCTACCTGCATGGTTAGAATGTGACAGTGGGGAGGAAGGATTCAAGAGTGGAAAGAACAGAGGACAGTGTGCTGGGGGAGGGGAGAATGACCTGTTCCATATTCAAAATGATTAACCAGCCAGAAATGGCCATTGATTGGTTAAATCGCTTGTTTGGGGCTATCCACTAATTTTCAGTGGCACTTAACCAGTTATCGCCATTGAAATTTAGCAGTTAGCTCCTAAGTGAAACTATTTTGGAGATATTCTAGGGGCAGAGTCAGCACTTGGCCGGTTAAGTGTCAATATTCTGGCCAGGGTAACTGTATAAATGGGACCGCATAAAACAGTCCTATCTTTATGCAGCAACCCATGGCTGGTTAAGTCCTGAATATCAACTTAAGCAGCTATGTGTTAGCAAGCACCCCATAAACCGGATATTCAATGCCGAAGCCTGGACATGGCCTGGTATTGAATATCTGGAAATAATGCCACTGGCGCCCAGCAAAACGCTCATTGCCACCAGCTGAATATTGACCCCATTGAGTTTATGTTGGATAAAGGGGAAAGATAGTGTTGGGTCAAGCAGGGCAGGGGGAGTACCAAATATCATCTGACCTTGCAATAGATGATATCTAGTTCTAGATAAAATCCTGATACAGTATTGAAAGAATGGGGAAAAAGTTGGATGACTGATGTCAAATCATGAAAGAAGAAACCCATAAATCCTGAAACAAGGTCTATATGAAAGATTCAGGTACATGTTCCTTATTTGGCAATTTGACCTCCTAGCGATAGTACCACAAGACTACCACAATGTGTCTGACCGTTCCATTTTGCACCTGACAGTCTATGGGGCAGTGGCGAATAAGGAAGGCTTCTGTTCCCCAGGCCCCTAGTGGTAAATTGAGATGTAGGGAAGGGGGGACAGGAGGTGGGTCAGGACTTTCACTTTGTGAAAGGACAGGCTTTGGGGGTGTGGGGTGAGGTTTGAAAAGGCTTTAGCTGAGCTGGTGAGGAGTGTGATGGGTCCACTAGGCCACCAGGGAGTTGGGAGTCCCCAGAGGAGAGGGGGTTTGGGAGACCTCCAATTTGAGCTGGAGGGACCTTCTATTTTCATATACTGCCGTGTGAACGTCACAAAGACTTTCTAAATTCTTCACGTCTTGCCCACAGCTTGGAATGCGTGAAGGTCCTGGCTGTGGCAATGCTTGAAATATTTCCTGCAAACAAAGTATAGGTAAGGATGTAAATGAGCCTGTGAGCATTTTCACAGGTTAGTACATAGGACCCTTAAGTAATAAAAGAAAAATTTGCTATTTCATCTTTTGAATTATTGGATTGAGTCTGAAAAAAATAATACAAATTTAACGAATAAATCTGTTCTGCAGAAGCTACTTAACACTGAAAAATAATGAATTTATTAGAAGAATGAAGTGGGCTCAGACAAAACTTGAAAACCTGTGATAATTTAAAATAAAATCTACCTCATAAAATAAAGATACCAAATGCTGGTGGGACAGCTGAGAAACAGCTTTTAGCCTTGTCCAAAATAATAATGAAAATAAAGAATTGAATTCAGAAATAGAATGAATCACAGAGAAAATATGTGCTGGCCTTGGTGAGAGTACATATTTTATGTGATGGTAACAAGCAAATATGCTGAAGAAAGTAAGTTAGGCCTGCCAAGTTTGAGGATTCTGATGGAGTGACTAGCTATTATTTTTTTGTCTATGGTTTGACCATAAAATATCACCATCCATTATCTGACTTGTTGTCCTCAAGGTGGTTTATCTGCTCTTGATTTTGATTTAAGCTTAGCTTTAAATGTCATTTTAAATTATATGCAATGACTATACAATAATACCTATGTAGCAAATTGTGCCTGTGGATTTGCTGAGAGGCCTCCTCAGCCAAACAGTTACAGAAATAAACCTAGAGAAGAGAAAATAAGATTGGAAAGATGTATGTCTTGACGTACAAATTTCTAAAGGGATCCTTTATCCCTGGAGCTTACCAGGGACAGAATGTACTATGTAATCCAACCTGTGCAATGTGAGCAGTGTGAAAATTGCCCCCTCAGTTCAAATCACTTGGTACACCAGTCCAATGTGTGAAGTGCCTTTCTAGAACTCACTGTTTTACTGCTCCAGAGCAGTGCTCCTCAGTCCTCTCCTGGAAGCACACCCAGCCAGCTGGGTTTTCAGGGTTACTAAAATGAATAAACATGCATATTCAGAATAGTAATCCTGAAAAGCTGACCAGCTAGTTGTGCTTCCAGGAAAGGGGTGGGTGTGAGTTTGAAAAACACTGCTATAGAAAGGGTCTGTTTCAACATATGTACTGTAAGGTCTCTTAAATGGGACTCATAAATTCTCTAGCATTGTAATCGGGACAAATAGTAAAGGCTTAAGACCTGTATATGCCATTCTTGGCTAATATAATTGCCGTTTTCAAGAAATGGTTGTAATTAGCCTATGCGGGATTACATTCTTTGCCAGTGCTAGGCAATAGGGCAGCATATAAGAAATGATGTTGGGTCACATATACATGGCAGTTATTGTTATTGTTAATTTGGATTTAGCTCACATGTTTTTTGGTAGTAGTGGAAAGTGAGTTACATTCAGATGCACTACATATTTCCCTGTCACTGCAGGGTTTACAAACCAAGCTTGTACCTGAGGCAATGGGGAGTTAAGGAGCCCTTTTACTAAGCTGCGTTAGGTGCTAATGTGTGCCTAATGCAGCAGAAATGATCTACTACTACTACTACTTATCGTTTCTATAGCGCTACTAGACATACGCAGTGCTGTACACTTGAACACGAAGAGACAGTCCCTGCTCGACAGAGCTTACAATCTAATTAGGACAGACAAACAGGACAAACAAGAGATAAGGGAATATTAAAGTGAGGATGATAAAATAAGGGTTCTGAACAAGTGAATAAGGGTTAGGAGTTAAAAGCAGCATCAAAAAGGTGGGTTTTTAGCTTAGATTTGAAGACGGCCAGAGAAGGGTGCAGATAAGAGAGATTTATCCAGTGAATGGAATTCCCGGGGAGGAATGTAGGGAGAGATGAGAGTGGAGAGGTACTGAGAAGCTGCAGAGTGAATGCACTTATAAGTCAATAAGAGGAGTTTGAACCATATGGGGAAACGGATAGGGAGCCAGTGAAGTGACTTGAGGAGAGGGCTAATATGAGCATAACGACACTGGTAGAATATTAGTCATTCAATCTGTTCAAAATTCTGCTGCACGACTAATATTATCTGCACCCTTCTCCTCCACTGCTAACACCAGACTCCGTTCCTTTTATCTTGCTGCACCATATGCCTGGAATAGACTTCCTGAGCCGGTACGTCAAGCTCCATCTCTGGCCATCTTCAAATCTAAGCTAAAAACCTACCTTTTGATGCTGCGTTTAACTCCTAACCCTAATGCAGGATGCGCTAAAACATTAGTTTTGCCATCTGTGTGCACTAAGTGCCAGATTCTATATATGGCACCTAGAAAATTCACGAGGTAAAGATTTCCACCTAAGCATATTCTATAAGCGGCACCTAGATTTAGGCACAATATATAGAATTCACATATGCAGAAATCCTAGCGCCTAAAGCAACACACATCCATTTAGGCCAACGAAAATGTGGCCTAAATCCCTGTGCGTAGATTTACTCACACTGGGCCATATTCTATAACTGCGCATGTAAATTTTGGAAAGCCCATGAAATGCTCATTTCCCCTGCCCATAGCCACGCCCCTCTTGAACTGCATACATTAGAATTTAGGCGCAGTTCATTACAGAATACGTTCAGCAAGTTGTACATGTAAATTCTAATTATTGCCAATTAGTGCTCATGATTGCTTGTTACGAGCCATTATCAACACTGATTAGCTTAAGCCAATTAAGTTATTCGTGTTGTTATAGAATATGCCTAGATTTCAGCATGGAGCGTTAGGTGTGCTATATAGAATCCGGGGGTAAGTGTATGGAATTATTTTTGGTGTTTTGGGAGGGGGCGTGTCAGGGGCAGAGAATGGGTGTGGATGTGCTAATCAGCTAGCATGCTGACATTAGCACTGCACTAACTGTTTAGCATGCCCATAACACAGGAGTCCTTAGCATCTCCTAAATAGTGTTAATAATGAGCTCCCCTTATCACTCTAGGATTATCACTGTCTTTTCACTCCCACTCCAGTGTCCCAAATATCCACTACTTAGTATTGTGGAGTGCTGAAGGACCAGTGGTGTTTAGTATTTTTACTACCTCTCTAAACTATCATATATAATATAATGGCTTTAGAGAGATAAAATACAAGGCCACACATATGAGAAAGTGAAGTTAGAGATTTTATTACTCACCAAGAGAAAGTTACAATTACAAATTGTAACCTCTCATGAGGGGGGGGGGGGGGGGTCACAGAACCACAACATAACTGTGATGCTTGCATCTGAGACTCTGAAGAATATATAAGCAATCAAATAATTTTATTATTCTCCGAGTATATGTGCAATTAATTGCTTATGAGAGTACAGTACCACAGCTACACATAGGTGTTCTTCTGGTCTGAGTCTCTAAAGAAGTAGGAAGTACATACATTTTTATAGGTCTTTTCAGGCTACAGGTAGCACAACAACAATCATGCCCCATTGGACACCCGACAACACCGTGGCCAACACTGATTGGCTATGGTAATGAGTTGGTTAGTTCTTCTTGGAAATGATAATAATATAATATAGCTATTATTTACTTAGAAATGCTAATAATATAATGGACTAGCTCTTCTTAGAAAGCTAGGTCATTTTCCTGAGGAGTTATCTTGTTCTGCCAGCTGCAGAACATCTATGTTGCTAAACCATGTTGCTGTTTTTCCACCTACGCCCATTCCTCATTCTGCTGCATGAGAGTGTCACAACAGATCATGAGTTCTGCAGTCACACTGGAGTGGAGGAGTGGCCTAGTGGTTAGGGTGGTGGACTTTGGTCCTGGGGAACTGAGTTTAATTCCCACTTCAGGCACAGACAGCTCCTTGTGACTCTGGGCAAGTCACTTAACCCTCCATTGCCCCATGTAAGCCGCATTGAGCCTGCCATGAGTGGGAAAGCGCAGGGTACAAATGTAACAAACAAACACTGGAGTTCAGGTTAGAGTCATGGGCCTGTAAGGTTTTCTCTCATTTTAGATCCTGAACCAAAGTCAGGTCTTGAATTAAAGCTCTTAGCTATGATGATAATATACAATAGGTTGCAGTAATTGTTTTAAATAGCCACGCGCATAATCAAAAAGACAACAAATAGAAAAAGCCCTTTTTGATGGCCATGCTAGAAATGGGCTTAACGCACAGGAAAGCCCATTTACTAGTTGGTCTTAGTAAGAGGGTCCCAAAGTGACTTGCCCAAGGTCACAGGGAGCTGCTGTGGGATTTGACCTGGACTTTCCTTCTTGTTAGCCCAGGAGCCCTTCTACAAAGCGGCGGTAGGGCTAACACCCGTGTAGCACACACCAAATCAACATGACTGCCCACTTAGCGCGCCCACCTGGTGGTAATGTCGAAGTTGGCATGCGCTGTTTCCCGTGGTAGAAAATATTTTTTCTATTTTCTACCGCGGGGGGGGGGGGGGCATTTCCGACAGTAATCAGCAGCACAGTCACATTGGTTCACGCTGCATGAGTACCGCGTTCGTAGCGCTTGAGCCCTTACCACTAGTTCAATGCGTGGCGGTAAGGGCTCAGGCAGTAAATAGCCATGCGCTACTTTGAATTCTAGCACACGGCCATTTACTGCCCCATCGAAAAAAGCCTTTTTTCCCAGCTGCAGTAAAAAAAATGGCCCAAACCGCACGCATCCACACTACTGCAAGCCACTTTTTACCGCAGCTTAGTAAAAAGACCCCCCCCCCCCCAGTGCGTTAACCACTAAGCTACTCCTTCACTGTGTCTGTATAGAGAGAGAGTTGAACAAGATATCCAAAGACGGAGAGAAAGCTCCTGGATATTGGCCTACTATATTTACACCTTCAAATGCAGAATGACAAGCTTGATAACATCAAAGAACACAGTGTGATGGTGCACACGGTACATAATTATTGTTACTGTGAATATTTTATCAACATTAGCACATTCATTTCTTCCAAGAACATTTCATTTCTTAAAACCAGGCTGTTTCTGCAGCCTCTTAATGCAGCCATTGTTCGACCAATTGTTATTTCTAACTCATTAGTTATATATTCATATGCAAACTATGTGCACCACAGTTTTCATTTGAAACTTTCCATTTGGACAATCCCAGCTGATTATGTAAAAATAAAAACTGGCTTATTGTTTCTGCCTGAAATCGCGACTGCAATGAGTCGGTAGTTCTTTCAGAGCATCCCCACTTCTGTACAGCAGCCAGAAACACCAAGGCACAGATGGATTGGAAAACTGTACTGCATTTTATCATCCCTGTTGTTCCATTTTATTTCCTTACACTATGAACTTTGCAATTTATTTCCAATTACAGTATAAATGAAAGAGCAGGTTACATCGATGTAAGGCTGTATCAAAAGAAGTGATCCTAGCTATCTTGTATAGCACTTTTAATTAAAAAAAGGAATTTAAAACAAGCTGACTAGTGGCAATCTGTAGCATCACAGTATGAGATAATGAACCCTTAATTTTGCTTTTTTTTTTTTTTTAAATGCCTAAGATCAGGTGTAATGTCTTAGCCATAAACTGAAATCGGTTCCTACTTGACCTTTTGGTTGAGATTGCCAGTGCAGCACCAGGGGAGTTAATGCCCTGCCATCTCAGCCCACTAATCAAAGGAAGATAATTAAACATTTTCATTTAAAAAATCACTGATTTTCTAACTGATCTTATCCATCATTTCCTGGAAGCTCATTTTATCATTAGTTGAGTTTATTGATGCTCTACTGTAGACCTCCATGTTACCATGGTACTTTTAATGATTAGATTTTCTTTGTTTCTTGTTGTATAGTTGGATCAGAGACCATAGTTTCTCCTGCAGCAAGAGTATTTCTAATTGTTTTTGCACTGGAGACACCAACATACCAAACAATGTGATTTGCACATTAACCTGCAGATCCATAATCTGATCTGTTTAGAAGGAATCTTGTTTAGAAGAAATTTAGACTGCCCCAACTTGTCATTTCGCCCTTTAGATTGTAAGCTCCTTTGAGCAGGGACTGTCCTTTTTGTTAAACTGTACAGCGCTGCGTAAACCTAGTAGCGCTATAGAAATGTCAAGTAGTAGTAGTAGTAGTAGAAGGAATAGATCCAAAGAAGCTTAGTTGAGATTAGGTGGCAACACCAGTGGCGTAGGAAGGGGGGGGGCGGTGGGGCGGTCCGCCCCGGGTGCACGCCGCTGGGGGGTGTCGGCGCCTCGCTGGTTCCTTGCTCTCTCTGCCCCAGAACAGGTTACTTCCTGTTCCGGGGCAGAGAGAGCAAGGAACCAGCGAGGCGCCGACACCCCCCCAGCAGCGTGCTCTCGGCGGATTGGCCCTCCCACCCGCCCCTCACCGCCTTCCAGGTATGTTCTCGCGGGGCGGGGCGGGTGTTGCGCTACGGAGGGGGGAGGGTGCGTCGCGCTGCACCTGGGGGGGGGTGCGCAGCGGCGACCTGCCCCGGGTGTCAGCTGCCCTCGCGACGCCACTGGGCAACACCAGTAATTGAGAAGCAAAGCCAGTGCTGGGCAGACCTCTATAATCTGTACCCTGATCGTGGCTGAACAGATTGGGATGGGTTGGAGTGGAGCTTTTCAGGGGCTTCAATGACAACTTCTGAAGTTATAGAACAAGGACCATGTTGGGCAGACTTCTACAGTCTATGCCCTGAAAATGGCAAGGACAAATCAAGATCAGGTATGCATATGAAGTATCACATCATACCTTATGTAATGAGTTTATCTTGTTGAGCAGACTGGATGCAGCATACAGGTCGTTATCTGCCGTCATCTACTATATTACAATATGTTTCTGTGTAAAAGGAACCCTGCGCTAGTGGCGGCAGCCTTCTTTGCTGCGTTCCAGGGCCCCTTTTACCGCAGCAGGTAAAAAGGCCAAAAAATGAAATGGTCGTGCAGTAAGTTCACACTTGCCACATGACCATTTCTGGGGGGACACTTACCGCCACCCATTGAGGTGGTGGTAAGGGCTCCCATGCTAGCCCGATGGTAACTGAGCAGTGCACAACGTTGCCTGATTACCGCCGGGTAACCCCCAGTGGAAATATTTTTTAAATATTTCTTCCAGCACCGCAAATGGAGCACACTACCGCTGGCACCCTCATTGGGCCAGCGGTAGTTCCGGGCTGCAAACCTTTAGTAAAAGGGCCCCTTTGGCAATTATTAGAAAACTGCTAACAATAACATTTCAACAAGATAAAAGATAAAACAAATAAACAGAAACAGATATGTTAGACAACAAAGAAAGCAATTTAATTGGACCTGAAATAAGGGAGCAATTGAATAAAGGACTCTACACCAAGGCCTGAGGCTCATTTAGGGCCCTGTTTACTAAGCAGCATTATAGGCGCGTTAGCATTTTTAATGTGCATTAACCACGTACACGCATTAACCATGTACGTGCCTACAATATCCCTATAGGCACCTACAAGTTAGCATGCGCGCTAATTGTAGGTGCGTTAAAAATGCTAACGCGCCTTAGTAAACAGAGCCCTTAATATTTGATGCTGTATAACCATTTTATATTCTTCTTTCTTTCCGCTTAAATTTTGATGAGATTGTAACAAAGTACATTTTGTCCATGTACTGATTTTCTCAAGCTTATTTTCTTTCATCATTGAGAAGCAGATATCAGTTTGGTAAAACTATTCAAGGACATTCGCCATCCTATACAGAAATATAGTACGTCTATTCTTTTGAGAGCCCTCTCCTCCTGATTCTCTTTTAATACTCCTGTTTATTCTTTTGCTTTACTTGTCTGAGAACTGTGACTGTTTCTGCTTTCTTCTGCTTTAACCATTCCACTTTTCTCACCACCATTGCATCTGGCATTTTTTTCTTCCAAGCTCAGGCACACTAGAACTTATTCACTTGCTTCATTAATAACATTTTCTAACATCACACTATATTCTTCCTTTCTTTTCATCATACTGTCCCTACCTGCCCTACTTTATTGCAATGAGGAAGGCAATTTTCTAAAACATTTTCATATGTAAAACCATAGATGTAGTTTGAGATAGGCACGGGAGCAACACCCACCCCCCCCTAATTTTTCCAGGTGCTAATGCTGAATTGGTCCCCTTCCCCTTACTGCTATACCTTCTCATCCTTTGCTGCTCCCCCCAGCGTAAGCAGGCAAACTGTGATTCGCTTAGTTGTAGGTGGAATAGAAATTTTTAAATCAATAAATAAATGTTTGTGTAAAGTACTGATGCATATAAATGGGCTCTTATAAAATTAATTCCTCAGAACAAAACTTCAAAAGAGGGAGCAAAGTCCATTCATACAAAAATTGTACCACACAAAACTCTCAAATAGTGAACAACCTACCAAAAATACAAATATAAGATATTTTTCATTATTATTATTATTAGTTTAAAATTCAAACAAGGAGGAAAAAGATATCATATGGGTCAGAAGCATATGGAAACATAAGCCATTTATATTCACTTGCAGACCCCTGTTTGCAATCATTGGTCAAAAAACTTCCTGCAAATAAAAATGTGTACCAAAATAATTCCCAAATATTTTCTATTAAAGCGCAATGAATCTCCACATATAGTTTTGCACAAGTCAAGTCCAAAAAATCATGCTTCTGGTGTAGTTCAATTTTGTAAATCTTCTTATTCATCAGGCCACTACAATCATTGCCAAAGTTCATAATGCAGCCCAACAAGGATACAAAATACAGCACTTACCTTGTGAACAATCCCCTAATAAAATTAAGTCACACTTAATGGTGCAAGCTGGCAGAGTTTGGGTGGAGTTGCAATTTATTCATGTATCTGTGCACTATTGCATATATCGTATGCATGAACATTCATATCTATTCGAGCAGGCATAGGGCTAGATTCTATATATGGCACTAAAAAATTGGTGCCAAAAAATACCTGCTTAAACGACATTCTATAATCCGCTGACCCAAAATGGACGCGTAGCAATTTTGATTTTGCCACACGTCTATTTTAGGCAAAAATTTTTAAAAAGACATTTTTTTACAGACACGCTGAAAAATGGATTGGCGCACACCTAAAACCTGCGCCTACACTACAGCAAGCCATTTTTCAGCGCACCTTAGCAAAAGGACCCCTAAGTTAGGTGTGTATATTCGCACCACATTGCAGTTGGTTCAAATGGTAGCGCCTAAAGTTGCCGCAATTTCTGACCATAGAAGGACATTCTATATATATATAGCACCTAAAAAAATCGATGTTAAAATCAGTGCCTACTAAGCATCTAATATAATAATTCGCACCTCCAACTTTCTGAACCTGACTCCGTGGCAGGGTGGCAGTGAAGCCGTGTAGTGTTCCTGGGGTTCGTAATCGCCCCGCCCTCGAGGGAACTTTGTACAGTTGCCAGGGAAACAAACGCGATGTCAGACGGAGAAGGGACTAACCGCAGGCAATTGCATTCGCTCTCCCTGCCCCGCCCTCGGAGGGAAGGGAAGGCTGCATAGCAACCTGCAAACAAACGTTGCTCTGTCCCGAACAGCCCTGATACCCTGCCCCCCCTCCAGCCACCCAGCGATTCTCCTCTCTCCCCTGCCCCCCTCCAGCCACCCAGCGATTCTCCTCGCTCCCCTGATTACCTCCGTCAAAGTGGCCACGTCATTGAAAGCCCTGCCCGTCTCCAGCCTTCCCTTTGAGTTCATTCCCTCAGAGTTCCGCCTTCTGACATCATTTCCTCTTTCTGCGAGGGTGGGACTCTGAGGGAACGAACTCAAAGGTAAGGCTACAGACGGGCAGGGCTTTCAATGACGCGGCCGCTTCGACGGAGGTAATCAGGGGAGTGAGGAGAATCGCTGGGTGGCTGGAGGGGTGGGGCAGGGGAGAGAGGAGAATCGCTGGGTGGCTGGAGGGGGAGCAGGGGACAGAGGAGAATCGCTGGGTGGCTGGAGGGGGCAGGGGAGAGAGGAGAATCGCTGGGTGGCTGGAGGGGGGGCAGGGGAGAGAGGAGAATCGCTGGGTGGCTGGAGGGGGAGCAGGGGACAGAGGAGAATCGCTGGGTGGCTGGAGGGGGCAGGGGAGAGAGGAGAATCGCTGGGTGGCTGGAGGGGGAGCAGGGGACAGGAGAATCGCTGGATGGCTGGAGGGGGCAGGGGAGAGAGGAGAATCACACTCACTCGCACACAGACACACTCACAGCCAGTCTCACTCTCTGTCACACACACACACACTCACCCATTCACTCTCTCTCTCTCTCTCTCACACACACACACACTCTCTCTCAAACATACACACTCCGAGGAAAACCTTGCTAGTGCCCATTTCATTTGTGTCAGAAACTGGCCTTTTTTACTAGTATTCTATAATCGGTGCCTAGATTTAGGCGCCGATTATAGAATACACTTAAGTTTTTTTTTGTTTTGTTTTTTTTTGTTACATTTGTACCCCGCGCTTTCCCACTCATGGCAGGCTCAATGCGGCTTACATATTGTATACAGGTACTTATTTGTACCTGGGGCAATGGAGGCTTAAGTGACTTGCCCAGAGTCACAAGGAGCTGCCTGTGCCTGAAGTGGGAATCAAACTCAGTTCCTCAGTTCCCCAGGACCAAAGTCCACCACTCTAACCACTAGGCCACTCCTCCACTCAGTGCCTAAATCGGCATGCATCCATTACACCAATGAAAACGTGGCATAAATCCCAGCACTTAGATTTATGCGCACTGGGCCATATTCTACAACTACGTGTGTAAATTTTGGAACACCCATAAAATGCCCATTTCCCTGACTATAACCATACCCCTTTTTACCTGCGCTCATTAGAAGTTGGGTGCACTTCACTACAGAATACGCCTGTGTGCCTAAAATTTAATTAGTTCCAATTAGTGCTCATTATTGCTTGTTAAGTGCTGTTATCAGCGCTCATTATCTTGTTAAGCCAATTAAGTTGTGCACATTGTTATAGAATCTGTGCCCATTTTGGTGCAGATCTCTAGGCACACCATATAGAAATTGGGGGATAAGGGTATTCTATAAACTGTACTTAACTTACAGTGCAACTTATAGAATAGCGCTTTTTTCAGTGCCAATTTCTTTTCAGTGCCATATATAGAATTCACCCCTACATGCGCAGTTTGCCACATGCTAACCATAGAAATACTACAAAGTTCCTTAACATGGCTCTACACTAGTGGTTACTGTGTGGTAAAACATGTGTTAAGTGCTTAGTGCAGTTAAGTTAAACAGCCCCACAGGCGCCTATGTGTCTTTATAAAAGAGGCAAAAATAGGCACCTTCAAGGAAGAAGGGAGCAGTGCCTTGCTTGGAACAGGGGATGGAGGAAGGCCTGGTGCCTTGGAGATGTCATTGAGCTGTGCCAGGCGTATTGGTGACATCATTCTGGTGCTGGGTTGGCACTTTAGAAATGTGCTTTGCTGTGGTGCATGCCACAGGCACATGGCCGAAGGGAAATACCCAAAAGAGAATGCCTCTCTGGAGCCTGAAGCATTTAAGGCGTTGATGATGATTTACTCAGCAGAACTTTGGAGAGGATTTGTTGCTCTAATTCTTCCTTGGGTTAATGGTGGATAAAAGGAAGATTAAAAGTAAAGTTCAGTGTCCTCCACACCTATAGTTTCTGAGCCAATAGACAAACATGTTTCCATTGTGAAGATGGATAGGGGTGCTACCAGTTCTAAAACTCCATCTATTTCTCAGGGTATTTCTCTCAATTCAGGTGACAGAACCCCCTCCCCCCCCCCCTCGGCAAATCAGTTTCTACAAATTCCGGTAATTTGGCTGTGGGAATGCGTTTCTCTGCTTTGGAGGTTAGGAGATAGCTCTTTATCTAGGTCTTCCTCTTGTTTAGTTATATTTGGAATACCTAAAGTTGTAGTTATGCCATAATCAGCCCCTTTTCCCCCCGGATTCTACATATGGTGCTTAAAAATCCGCACAGAAATCAAAGCATATTCTATAACAATATGCATAATTTGATTAACCAGCTAATCAGTGCTGTTAATTGGATGTTAAAAAGCAATTATCAGCACTAATTAGTATTAATTAAAATTTACGCATACAACTCGCTAAGTGTATTCTATAACGTGGTGTGCCTAAATTCTAAGTTGCATAGTTGACAAGGTGGCATGGGCATGAGCGGGGCATGGCCGTTTCTAAAATCTATGCACATTATTATAGAATACACTCTATCCGCACCTAATTTAGGCATTGGGATTTACAACAAGTAAAACATGGTGTAAATGGCCACGACTAAATTTGGTCACGTGGAGAGGCACTCGGCATATTCTATATACCGCATGGAAATTTAAGCCTATTCTATAAAATACAGATGTGCTTTAGAGAATACGCCTAGGCAGAAATGTTTCCGCGTGAATTTTTCAGGCGCCATATATAGAATCTAGCCCCTTTATGTTCTGAAATTTCATTGTGGGACATTTGTAAGATAGTGACAAGAATAGAAGCCTCCTACAAGAAACATATAACATGATGGCAGATAAAGGCCAAATGGCCCATCCAGTCTGTCCATCCACAGCATCCACTATCTCCTCCTCTCCCTAAACGATCCCAAGTGCCTGTCCCACAATTCAGATAAGGGCACTGTTTCTCAATTATATGGGTTTACTCTGCAGGTTGTGATTAAACTTCAAGATCTAGACCAGAAGATTCACTTCTTGAACTAGAAATATTTATTGATGGAGCCTCTAGTTCAATCCCTGCAAGTGGATGGAACATCTTACATTAAACACAGTTTTAATATTATTTATAAGTTAGCATAAGGGTTAAGAACTTGTAGTTCCTTAATTTTCCAATGTCATCTATATTGGCTGCTCAAGAATTCTGGTAAAACGTTTGCAGCTTGTGCAAAATACAGACTTTAGACTGAACTTTTTTGCTAGAAGATCTGATTCCCCATCTTTGTTACTTAAGAAATTGCACTGGTTGCTTCTCTACTCTAGTTTTTAAGATTAGGTATGGAAATGCTCCGCTATATTTGATCGATTGGGTGGTGTTTCCTTCTAATGTAGTTAATAGAAGAACTCATAACCAAATGCTACTCTGTTTTCCCTCAGTCAAACAGATTAAAAATGCTGAATGTTTGATTCTTCTATATATTATCAGGCAGCTGTTGCAGATCTGTGTTTAATTTTTTGTAAGGAAATTAAAACATCTATTTAACGAACATTTTTCTTAATGTAGTTAAATAATAGTTGATAAGGTTTTATTTGTAAATTCCAGGATTATTTATTTGGTTGTCTTAAATTTGTAATCTGCATTCAACTGTTTTTGGTATTGCAGAATAGAAGAACTGTATAGCATAGCATAGGATAGCATGACACATTTACTTTCTACTGAAATTTGTCTGAAGTAATTTATTTCTTTAATTGATACTTGTATCCCATATTATCTGAATACAAATTATTCAGCTCTAAGTGGCTTACATAAGTAATAAACAGTATAAGTTAATGTATGCTACACGTTATAGAAACTGTACGAGTTAAAAGAATATTCTTGAAAAAGTAGTGGCGAGGAGAAAGATCTTGGCTATAACCGATATATAAGAACACAAGTGTTGCCATACCTGGACAGATCGAAGGTCCATCAAGCCTAGCATCCTGTTTCCAACAGTGGCCAATCCAGGTTACAAGTACCTTGCATGATCCCAAAACAATACAATACATTTTACGCTGCTTATCCTAGAAATAAGCAGTGGATTTTCCCCCAGTCCATTTTAATTATGGCTTATAGACTTTTCTTTTAGGAAGCCATCCAAACCTTTTTTAAACCTAGCTAATCTAACTGCTTTTATTACATTCTCTGGCAACAAATTCCAGAGTTTAATTACACTTTGAGTGAAGAAATATTTTCTCCGATTCGTTTTAAATTTACTACTTTGTAGCTTCATTGCGTGCCCCCTAGTCCTAGCAGTTTTAGAAAGAGTAAACAAGCGATTCATGTCTACCTGTTCCACTCCACTCATTATTTTATAGACTTCTATCATATCTCCCCTCAGCCGTCTTTCTTCAAGCTTAAGAGCTCGAGCCACTTTAGCCTTTCCTCATAGGGAAGTCATCCCATCCCCTTTATCTGTACCTTTTTTAATTCCACTATATCATTTTTGAAATGTAGTGACCAAAATTGAACACAATATTCGAGGTGCGGCATTATAACATCCTCATTTTTGTTTTCCATTCCTAATAATTTGAACATTCTATTTGCTTTCTTAGCTGCCACCACACACTGAGCAAAGGTTTTCAACATATCAACGATGACACCTAGATCCCATTCCTGGTCAGTGACTCCTAATGTGGAACCTTGCATTACTTAGCTATAGTTCGGGTTTCTCTTTCCCATATGCCTCACTTTGCACTTGCTTACATTAAATGTCATCTGCCATTGTTTGCCCAGTCTCCCAGTCTCGTAAGGTCCTCTTGTAATTTTACACAATCCTCTTGCGATTTAACAACTTTAAATAACTTTGCATTGTCAGCAACTTTAACTACCTCGTTAGTTACTCCCATCTCTAGATCATTTATAAATATTTTAAAAAGAAGTGGTCCCAGCACAGACCCCTGGGGAACCCCACTATCTATCCTTCTCCATTGAGAATACTAATCATTTAACCTTACTCTCTGTTTTCTATCTTTTAATCAGTTTTTAATCCACAATCGAACACTGCCTCCTATCCCATGACCCATGATTCTCCAATTTCCAGTTTCAGTATCTAGTGAAGGAATGTACTGAAAAGAAAATCCTTCAAGAATTTGCAAAAGGTCAGATAGTCATTGAGATGTCTTATTTCCCTTGGGATATAATTTATTACTGAAGTGTTGTGTATTCCTAATTCTGATGTATTTCCTGTAGTTAATGGTTATTATATGCTGAGGCTGACTTCAGTGGAGTCACAGAATAATGGAGGTTGGGATTCTTTGGAGCCCTGGATAGTCTTGATGTAACTGGCTTCCTTGAGAACTCACCAGATTTCAAGGTAGATCTTCACTATTTGTCTCTTCTCTACCAAGAAAGATTAGCTTTTAGTGTTGGAATTGTATTTCAAGAAGAAAAATGTTTTATTTTGGGGACTGAGAGTGTTAGTATTCCCAGATGTATCATGTGCTACCCAGAGGCACAAGTTTTGGCCTTACAGACTCATCTCATAAACCTGATACTGCTTTGGTCTGCAGTTGAAAGAGTGGATGAATCCTAGAAGGGACCTCACTCTTGCCAAATATGCTGCAAAAATGTATATATTCTTCCTTATAAAGCCAAGGAAACAGTTCATACATTTTTTCAGGGTTACCATATTTCTTACAATTACTTGTTAAAATGCAAAATGCAACTCAAAATGTCAGAACAGAAGTGTTCCTACGTAACTAATTTAAGGTGGATTTTTAAATTTTTTTTGTTATTTACTTTTTCATTTCATGTACTATTGCAAAGTGCCTGAAGGCTGTCAGCACCGCTTAATGGGAAAAGAGAAAGAAATAAATACAGATGCTATCAGTCATAAATGAATTAAATCTACATTTAGTTGAAATGATTTTTTTGTTGTTGTTGTTTTCTGGCACACTTGATGCATGACTGATGTACCTTTCATTCTTTATTCCTGATTTACCCTTTGTGTTGCTCTCTTGCCTAAAGAATTATGAATCTGTCAGGCAGGTAGTGGGCACAATACACTACAGCTTTATTTTAAAATATTTACAGTTTAACACATCCAATACATAAATAGTTCTTACATGATCCAATATACAACATCATGTCCAATGGATGTTGTCACATTTGTACCCCGCGCTTTCCCACTCATGGCAGGCTCAATGTGGCTTACATGGGGCAATGGAGGGTTAAGTGACTTGCCCAGAGTCACAAGGAGCTACCTGTGCCGGGAATCAAACTCAGTGCCTCAGTTCCCCAGGACCAAAGTCCACCACCCTAACCACTAGGCCACTCCTCCATGGAATGTTGCTATTCCACTAGCAACATTCCATGTAGAGGTCAGCCCTTGCAGATCACCAATGTGGCCGCGCAGGCTTCTGCGAGTCTGACGTCCTGCACAGAATCTCCAATAGTAGCAACATTCCACGTAGAATCTCCAATAGTATCTATTTTATTTTTGTTACATTTGTACCCTGCGCTTTCCCACTCATGGCAGGCTCAATGCGGCTTACATGGGGCAATGGAGGGTTAAGTGACTTGCCCAAAGTCACAAGGAGCTGCCTGTGCCTGAAGTGGGAATCGAACTCAGTTCCTCAGTTCCCCAGGACCAAAGTCCACCACCCTAACCACTAGGCCACTCCTCCACATAAATGCATAAATTGTCAGACAGATCATATATGATACACTGAGAGCAGCAGGATGTGCTCCAGCTTTGCTCTGGGGCCCTCGCTCTATCCCAGGGCCGTGCCAAGGGTCAGTTGGCGCCCCCCCCCCCCCCCCCCCCCCCACCAGTTTAGCACAAGATGCAAAGGAAATAGGAGCTGAAAGATGGAGTGCAGATCTTTTCAAGAAGGCATACCGTAATCATCCATCTTAAACACTAAATAATAACACTACACAGGATCTATCCCTCCCCATCTTCAAATTCTTGCTTAAAGCCCACCTCTTCAATGTTGCTTTCGGCACCTAACCATTGGACTAACCAGGAAACTCAGATTGCCCCAATTTGATTGACTGCATTCTTGTCCCTTAAGATTGTAAGCTCCTTTGAGCAGGGACTGTCCTTCTTTGTTAACTTGTACAGCGCTGCATAACCATAGTAGCGCTTTAGAAATGTTAAATAGTAGTAGTACTATACAAAACCGAAAGCCTATCACATGATTGATTACCCTCCTTGCTACCTATATTTAAGCACTACCACTTCAAACCTCATGTCGAATAGAATCTCTCTATAGCAGATGACTACTGCTTATCATTTAAAATCCATTTTATTACTCATCAGCTTATCTTCCTTGTTCCTTTCCTCCTGCCTTGGTCTCCCCTCCTCCTCCTCCCCCCCCCCCCCCAACAGAAATTTCCTCCTTGTTTTTCCAATCTTTCTCTTTGCCTTTCTGTTCCATCAGTTCTTATTTTCCTTTCCTGCCCTTACTCTCCCCTCCTTCATTCCTCCCTGATTCTAGCTTGTTCTCCACCCCCCCCCCCCCCCCACAGAAATTTCCTTGCCTGCCTTGTCTTTCTTTTCTTCTTCCCCAGCTGGCCTGGTGGTTCCAGTTCCCCCACCCAACCTGCAGCCTCAAATGTACTTAAAGTAGGCCCACCACGCCACGCCAGCCAGCAGCCATTATAATGAAAAGTACAACAACAAGGGCAGGCAAAACCTTACCAATGATGTCCAGTCCACGCCACTGCCACAGAACAGCAGCGGATCCAAGGAGCGCGGTGCCGGCTCGCCTATCCTCTCTCCTGTAGGGCAGCACTAACGTGGCGTCGGCACTCGGCTCGGCAACATCCCTCCCCCCATAGGCGGTCGGTGGCCCAACTGTTTGGGGAGGCTAAAGGGGCGGGGTTAGGGGTGGGGCTGGGGTGGAGCTTAAATCCATAATTGTCTGATCACACACAGAAAAAAATAAATAAATGTCACAATTAATACCTTTTATTAAATTTAGATATTAGTTATGTATCATATGTCAAAGAATAAAGTGGTTGCTCAAAGCATATACTAACCACAATCGCTCAACTGCAAAACACTATGCACAACTTTGTGCAAAAACACACTCTGAACCTTACTGTACCATAAATATTACACTGGGCAGAAACTAATACACCAATATACCACCCATACGGAAAATGCAGACCGTCAACAATATTGAAACAAGGGATCATAATATCACAATTCTCATGTAGAGCCACAAAACATCCTAATTCATGTTTAATGTGGGATAAAATGTCATAAATAAGTAAATAAACTTTTAATGTTGAACACCTAATTCTCAAAGTGGACATATTCCAAACACTATAATGAAAATAAAATGATCTTTTCTACCTTTGTTGTCTGGTGACTTTGTTTTTCTGATTGTGCTGGCCCAGTATCCGATTCTGCTGCTATCTGTCCTCTTAACTCCGTTTCCAGGGCTTCCTTATTTGTTTACTTTCCGCCTTTCTTCTTCATTTCTTGTCCTCTGCAAACTTGACTGTCCAGTGGATCCAGCTTTTGCCTATTTTCTTCATCCATGTGCAGTTTTTCTACTCTCTTCCTTTTCCATCATCTCATCTCCTTCCTCACTCCACCCTCCCCTCCATCCACCCATGTCCAGCAACTCTCTTCTCCCCTGCCCTCTCCTCTCCCCTTCATCCACCATGTGCAGCAACCCTCCTCTCCCCTCCATCCACCCATGTCCAGCAACCCTCCTCTCCCCTGCCCTCTCCTCTCCCCTTCATCCACCATGTGCAGCAACCCTCCTCTCCCCATGTCCAGCAACCCTCCTCTCCCATGTCCAGCAACCCTCCTCTCCCCTGCCCTCTCCCCTTCTTCCACCATGTGCAGCAACCCTCCTCTCCCCTTACCTCCATCTACCCATGTCCAGCAACCCTCCTCTCCCCTGCCCTCTCCTTTCCCCTTCATCCACCATGTGCAGCAACCCTCCTCTCCCCTTCCCTCCATCCACCCATGTCCAGCAACCCTCCTCTCCCCTGCCCTCTCCTTTCCCCTTCATCCACCATGTGCAGCAACCCTCCTCTCCCCTTCCCTCCATCTACCCATGTCTAGCAACCCTCCTTTCCCCTGCCCTCTCCTCTTCTTCCACCATGTGCAGCAACCCTCCTCTCCCCTTCTCTCCATCTACCCATGTCCAGCAACCCTCCTCTCCCCTGCCCTCTCCTTTCCCCTTCATCCACCATGTGCAGCAACCCTCCTCTCCCCATGTCCAGCAACCCTCCTCTCCCATGTCCAGCAACCCTCCTCTCCCCTGCCCTCTCCTTTCCCCTTCATCCACCATGTGCAGCAACCCTCCTCTCCCCATGTCCAGCAACCCTCCTCTCCCATGCCCAGCAACCCTCCTCTCCCCTGCCCTCTCCTTTCCCCTTCATCCACCATGTGCAGCAACCCTCCTCTCCCCTTCCCTCCATCTACCCATGTCCAGCAACCCTCCTTTCCCCTGCCCTCTCCTCTCCCCTTCTTCCACCATGTGCAGCAACCCTCCTCTCCTCTCCCGTCTGCCCTTGTTTCCTTCCTGCACCCCCCCCCCCACGCCGCCGTACCTTTAAATATTATATTTTTGCTGAAGTCGCGGGCAGCACCAGCATTGAAGGCATCAGCAGGCTCATCGCGCTTCCAGCAGCCTTCCCTAAGTCGGATGATGGCTCCGCCCCCTTCTGACGTATTTCCTGTTTCTATGAGGGCGGAGCCATCATCCGACTTGCGAGGGAAGGCTGCTGGAAGCGCGATGAGCCTGCTGATGCCTTCAATGCCGGTGCTGCCCGCGACTTCAGCAAAAATATAATATTTAAAGGTACGGAGGGCGGCGGGGGGGGGGGGGCGGGGCAGTGGCGGGCTAGCCTCCCCAAGCCTCTTATACGGGGCGCCTATGCCCCCCCCCAAAGTCCTCCAGAGTTGGACTGCCTGCGAGGCTCCAAGCGCAAGCGTTGAAGAGCTGGGGGGCGGTGCTAACAGTCACCAATGGAACGAGGCAGCGCTGCGCACGGGAAGGCATCAACCAGAGCCAGCAGCGGCGCATGCGCATATAGGCGCCAACGCGACTACGCGAGAGAGGTGAGGTTTACATTTATATTTTTTAATTGACTCGGCCGGCGGCGGCGCCCCCCTGCCATGCTTACCCTGCTGAGTGGGTTAGCACGGCCCTGCTCTATCCTGCAGTTCTTCTAATGGCATCGACTTTCTGAGAAGCAATGCTGCTTTATGCTCCTATACCCTGTTATTCTAAAAGTTTATGCCAATGGAGTATGGAAAAATGTTGATACTGTTTTAGCACAGGATTTTGTTAATACACTACAAGCTCCAGCAGCTGCAGAAGGATGAACTACTCAATGCTATAGTTTCCACTGGTTTATAATCTCAAATGACTCTTTTGGACTGGTTCATGTCTTATCAACCTCACCAGAGGTTGAGTACAATGTAATTGTGTTTATTCAACATGCTATTTTAACACTTTAAGTTTTTATATTGCTAGTTGATACTTGTGTGTTTATTGTATTTTCATTGGTCTTGGTGGGGAATGGGAGCCCTCAAACATGATCTAACAAGCTCTCTAGCCATTGTGCATGGAGAGCTTGCTCATAACTTATGGATAGTGAGGGGGGGAGGGATAGGGATGGGGTTGGGGGAGGGGGCTGGTAGAATGGCTTTCTTTCTGGTGTTAATATGGGGTATGTGACAGAGTTCACTTTTCCTTGGTGTGCAGTTCCTTTACTTGGTCATTTCACCTTAGCTAGTTTGTGTGTATATACCACTTTGACTGTGTTAATTCTTAGGCTTGAGGAAATTTTCCTGAAATTAGGTGTGCCTCACAGACAAAATACTTAGGTTGATCTCCTTGAATGTAGTAGAAATTACTTCCCTGTTGAAATGTAGGAAGATTCTTAGTGCCCTTCATCGCCATCAGTCAGATATAGTGTGTCTTCAAGAGACCTGCTTGTCCGATAAGGAACACCTGAAATTGAAAACTGCATGGGTGGGAGAGATTACTTGCTCTTTCTCGGGACATAGACGGGGCGGAGAGGCGATTTTAATCAAAAAGACTCTGTCATGCCGAATGGAGTTGATGTTTAAGGGTAGGGAGGGTAGATTTCTATTAGTTATATTATACCTGCATGGCCAGATGTGGTATCTTTTGAATGTCTATGGTCTTAATAATTATGATTTATCCTTCTACAGAACATTAATGGATCTGTGTTTACATCATGTGAATGGTCCCTTGCTGGTTGCAGGAGACTTTATAGTATTGGATTCCAAATTGGACAGATCTGTCATGGGCCCCACACAGAGACTACTTCTTATTTACTGTATTTCTGTAAATACTTGGCCTTAGTAGATCCTTGGTGCCTCCTCCACCTGGAGGAACGCAATTATACTCATGTGTCTGTGGCTCACCAGACTTGCTGTAGACTAGGCTACATATTTTTATGTTGTAATAATCCAGAGGCTCTGCTCAGGCAGGATAAGCATTTTGATAGTTAATGACTCCTTCTCTCACCAGCCCAGAAACAGAGTCCTAAGGTGGGTTGGAAAACCCAGTATGGCCCTGAAAGGGAAGGGAACCCAGCCATATAGCCCCAGAAGTCCAGGAGTCAGTCCATGAGGGTGGGTCAGGATGCAGAGTTAGCCCAATATCCCTGGCTCACTAAACAATACAACACGGATTTACCTTGAAGCTGTGAGCTGACAAGAATGCTGAGATGGGAGGTGAAGAGGCAGTGATAGACTGGGTAGACCAGGGAGAATTTCAGATGGCCTCAGAGCTACCTGTTCCTGGAGAAGAGCAAGAAATGGCAGTTGCTACAGACTGAATTAAACCAGCAGGTCAATGCTTAACTGCCTAGAGAACTTCTTTATTCACTGTCCCAGCAGGTGGTGAGGGTGGAGGGGCAAGGCTCAGCTACAGAGAAACTGATGGGCCAGTGATCAGAAGCAAACACAGGTGCTAGAGGCTGTTAGCACCATACTAGTGCCTGTGTTTGCTACTGCCCCATGATCAGAGCCCCCAAGCGTCTGATACAACTTGCTCAGGGGTTCTGAACACAACTAGCATGCAAATGCATGTAAAACAGGGCTCTTAGCACAAGTAGCATGCAAATGCATGCTAAATGTATTCCTCCCCAATGATCAGCGAGCAGCATGCCAAAAACTTTGCACACTGTCCGCAGCAAACCCTACGCCAGCTTGGACCTGTTGTTAGAGTTTGCAGACCATTGGGGAGGAATGGTGAGCCCTATCAAGCATGCATTTGCATGCTAGCAGGCCCCCCATTCCCCCCAATGCAGCCCCCCCCACAGGAGCAGGAACCCTGACCCAATCTACCCCCCCCCCCCCAGCAACACAGAGATGGACCTCCAGTCCCCCCAACACAAGTTCATGGGGGCTGGAGATTCAGTGGGTCTCCAGCCCCCCTAGCATCCCCTTAAATAGAGCCCTGGGGGCCCAGTGGGCCATGAATCACTACTAATATTACTACTACTACTTAACATTTCTAAAGCGCTACTAGGGTTACGCAGCGCTGTACAATTTAACATAGAAGGACATTCCCTGCTCAAAGAGCTTACAATCTACCCCCCTGACCTGGTGGTCTAGTGGCCTTCTTACTCACACCCTACCTTTGTTGGAGGAGGGAGGTGGCCTCCCACCTCTTCCATCAGTGCCGCCTCAAAAATGGCAGTACTCAGCCCGGCCCAGTACATCCTGGGATGCACTGGGTGGGGCTTCACACCATAGAAGGGAGTCATTAACAGCCTACCGGGCTTTAACCCCTACCCAAGCAACTGACTACTACAGGATTAAGGCTGCTATTAAAGACAGATTAGGTATTACCAAGGATGCTTATAGAAGAGCTTTTTGGGAGGCCACTTTAGGAAAACAAGAGAGACCCCGGGTTCTTGCACAGATACTGATGGACTTGGCCACCAAGTGACTAGAGCCTGAGGGGAAAATGGTTTCCCAAATTATAGAAGAATTGGTTTTAGAACAATTTCTTTCTGCTATTCCTAGGGAAGTTAGAGGAGGATTGATTCGGCAGGAGTGTAAGACAGTGGAGGAGGCTGTTCTAGGGACCAAGTGGTATTTTGTGGCCCAAATAGACCAGTCATGCCCCCTCTTCCATAAAGTCCCAAGTTTTCTTTCTTCACTGGAGGTCCTTAGAGTAAGCAGAGCCAGCGCCACCGCTCACCATGCCTGACCCAGAACTGAATCGAGCTCTTGATCCCTGATGGGTCTTGGACACTCCAGCCACAGTCGGTTGCCCTGACCGAGGGCAACCGATGGATAGTGAACCAGCAGGAGACTGGACCAAGTGGGGAAATGTCCAACCGGTAGTCCAGAGAGGAGATAACAGACCAAACTGCTCCACTAAGTTGTAAGGGGAGAGCACGGGGCTGCCAACGCATGCAGCCACCAGCAACAGCACATCTTCACTGGAGGTCCTTAGGAGTGAGCAGAGCCAGTGGCACCGCTCGCCGTATCTGACCCAGATTCCTCTGATCCATGGGTGGTGGTGCAGCATCACCTCCCTGCACACACAATGGACCAACGAACGATGAGCAGCTTTCGCAGCTACTGGTAGCAGCAGCTCCACACACATGGTCCCCAGAAGTGACTGGAGCTGGCAGTGCCACTTGCTGCTGCTGACTCAAATCCCCCCATCAATCTGCTGGTAACGTTGCGGAGTTTTCACCTAATACCGACAACAGGAACAGAGGGGACAGGTATTGCAGCCACATGGTTCAGCCCCCAGACACAGACCACCGGCTCTGAATCGGTGGAATTGGCTGAGGGGTGTCCAATGACACAGTGAGCCAGACTGGTTCAGCATCATCTCCTGGTGCTGACAACACCAACAGCAACGAAGGGGGAGACGAGGTTCACTGCCACATGGCACTAACATCAGATGCAAGCCCTGGAATCGAAGAAGGACATGGTTGGATGCAGGACTTTTGATGGCACGCTGCAATTCCACAGACCTCCATTGGTGTGGCCAACTGGACCTTGGCAGGCCCAGTGTAGGTCGCCTCGGATGCAGATTGCTGAAGCCGCCCGGTGTGATATTACCACTCCAACAGCTCCATATAACACATCAGCCACAGACACGGGCTGCTGTCCATCCCCTTCAGGAGCCCTACCACAAGAAGACTATAACATTATACTCATACTTTGCAACTTAAACCACCCAACCAGACACACCACCTTCCATCAAATTAAAAAACGATCAAACAAAACAAGAGTTTCACCCACAAATCAAACACAGCAGATGACAAAAAAGGGACCAAACCAACCCAACAAGGGTGTAATTAAACTCTGGAATTCGTTGCCAGAGAATGTTGTAAAAGCAGTTAGCTTAGCGGTGTTTAAAAAAGATTTGGCTAACTTCCTAAAAGAAAAGTCCATACGCCATTATTAACATGGCCTCAGGGAAAATCCACTGCTTATTTCTAGGATAAGCACCATAAAATGTATTCTACTGTTTTGGGATCTTGCCAGGTACTTGTGACCTGGGTTGGCCACTGTTGGAAACAGGATACTGGACTTGATGGACCTTCAGTCTGAACCAGTGTGGCAAATGCTTATGTTCTTAACTAGTGAAAATTCCCAAAAGCTCAACAACAGAAGAAAACTACTACCAATTCTAGTGGGATGCATAAACACTAGATCAGCGATGTACTAGTTTTCCTCAACAAAACATGGATCCATAACAAAGAAGATCTTATAATCTCGAAACTCTGTTCTCCAGGCTGTAAAATTCTGCACTGGACCAGAAAGGGGAAAAAGGGACGAGGCATGATGAATACTATTACTACTAATCATTTCTATAGTGCTACTAGATGTACACATTATATACAGGTATTTTCTCTGTCCCTAGGGAGCTCACAATCTAAGTTTTTTGTACCTGGAGTAATGGAGGGTTAAGTGACTTGCCCAAGGTCACAAGGAGCTGCATTGGGAATCAAACCCTGGTTGCCAAAAAAACTGTGGAGAAAAAAAGACCTAAGTGAAAATAGAGTTTTTCCTTCATAGCAAAACTGACTTCAACAGCAATTTCATATTTAATTTTAAAAAACACTTAAAATTTAATGGTCTCAAATTGTCTTCAATATGTATGTGTTTCCAAGAACTGTATCAATTTAATCATAAAACTTTCTTCACAAGTATATCTAGTCACAAGCATCAAAACATTGATGCACTAGAAAATAGCCAAAAAACATGCAAGCCCATGATATAGAGGTGAGATGTTTTTGTGATTTCTGGTAATTTAAATCACCCATTATTATTGTGTAATCCAGTTTGCTAGCCTCCCTAATTTCTTTTTTCAAATTTATTTATAAGTTTTTGAATTACATCATTTCAAGCTTAACGATCTAGAAAGACAATTTTGAATACAAAATAATCTCAAAAGGAAAAAGAAAAAAAAATAATCTGTCAAAGGCTATTAATGCAATTATAATATTGACCTATGATAAGAAAAAGAGAGAGGAGAGGAGAAAGAAAACCACCCCCTTTTTGGAGAGCATGAGGGGGGAATAAACCAAATCAATAAAAAATAGGAAACTGATCATACAAAACAGGAGGTGTAATTACCATTACAGCACATCACAGATGAGGGGCAATACGACTCATAAAGCATGTAGGAGACTTCTTCAATTGCTTAGGGTCGAAGAAAACATAATTATTACCCTCAAACTTAACATAATATTTACAGGGAAATTGTAGGGAAAAAAGTATCCCCCATAGCCAACACTCAGGCCCTCAAGGCTAAAAAAGCCTTGTGCTTAATTTGTGTTGGCCTGGAGAAATCAGAAATATAAAAATTTGACGACCCAAAAACACAGTATCTTTATATTGGAAATACAGTCTCAAAACCCAGTTATGATCAGGTTCAAGGGCAACCTATTAAAGTTGCTCGGGAGAGAACATTCTGTTGGGAACTTTCCAGAAAATCGGTCTACTCCAAACTGTCCACAGAAACCTCCTTGGGCTGGTTCCCAGATCTAATATAATATGTTGATGAAATAGGAGGAATAGTTTCCATGGTAAGCTGTAAAACCTCCCAAACGTATTTCTTGACCGTCTCTAAAGATGACAACAATAGAGATTTGGGAACATTCACAAATCTTAGATTCAAACGCCTCAACTGATTCTCAATTATTTCTAGCTTATTGTGTATCACAAGTTTATCTCTAATAAGTACTTGCTGGACAGATTGTACCTTATCAACCTGATGTTCCAAGTTTATTTATTTATTTATGACATTTATATCCCCCATTAGCCCGAATTAGAAAAGCTTGAACATGTTCAAAATATGTTAATGGAAAGTAAAATACACCATATAATATTAGACCAGTAAAACTTGAGTTAGAAACAGATGTAATTAAATACTTAGGGGTCCTTTTACCAAACTGCGTGAAAAAGGGCCCTGCTTTAGCAGCGGGGGCCGTTTTTGCCATGTGCCAGGGCCTTTTTTATCGCAGCCAGTAAAAGCTGAAAAAATGGCCACATGGTGAGATAACTCTTAATGTGTGTGGCCATGCAGTGGTGAGCCCTTACTGCCACCCATTGAGGTGGCGATAAGGACTCCCACACTAACCCTGTGGTAACTGGACAGTGATGTCCGATTACCGCCGGGTTATCGCCGCACAAGCCAATTTCCCCCAGAAATGGCACACTCAGAGCAGGACTACCGCCGGCAGCCACATTGGGCTGGCGGTAATCCCAGAAGAGCGAGTGATAAGCCTACATTGGGCTTACCGCCACTCTGTAAAAGGGTCCCATGGTGATTTAAACTAGATAATTGAAATATGGAGGAAAAATGCAAACGGTTAGGAATAACTTGGATAGACAGGAATAGTGAGAGGTGGGATGAGGTAAAAATTAGTGCTATGAGTTTATTTGAGAAGAGTGCTTATTTCTTTAAAGGCTAAACTGAAGAAGTGAGTTTTCAATAGATTTCGGAATAACAAATAATCATCAGTGCATTTGATGGTTTTAGGTAAGGAATTCCAAATTTGAATGCCTTGATGTGAAAAGTTAGCAGTATGAATTGTTTTGTAGGTTACTTTCTCTAGATGATTTAGAGGCATTACCTGAGGGTAATTCAATAAGGTTGTTCATGTATATTGGGGCTGACCTATAAAGAATTTTGTGAATGAAGATACATAGCTTGAATGATATTCTATCTTTTATTGGTAGCCAATGCAAATCATAGAGAAGGGGGTTTGCTTTGGCGAAGCACGTTAGTCTGAATATGAGACAAGCGGCAGTGTTATGAGCAGTTTGTAGTTTTTTGAGGAGAACCCCTTTAAATCCTGCATTTATAGAGTTGCAGTAATCAAAGTTTGTTAGGACTACAGATTGAACTAGGATACGGAAGACTGATCTTGTGAAGAATGGTCCTTCTTTGAAGGAGTAAACAAACGTGAACAAAGGTGAGCCGGTTGATATTGTGTATCTAGATTTTCAGAAGGCGTTTCATAAAGTCCCTCATGAAAGACTACAGAGGAAATTAGAGGGACATGGGATCGGAGGTAGTGTCTTACTGTGGATTAAAAACTGATTGAAAGATAGGAAACAGAGAATAGGATTAAAAGGTCAATATTCACAATGGAGAAGGGTAGTTAGTGGGGTCCCTCAGGGATCGGTGCTGGGACCTCTGCTTTTTAACATATTCATAAATGACCTAGAGATGGGGGTTACTAGTGAGGTAATCAAATTTGCCGCTAATCAAAAAAAGAAAGGCGTTTTTAGCACAAATTTGGGTCACTTGTTTTGGACCCTTTTTTTCCACGAACAAGTCCCAAAAAAGTGCCCTAAATGACCAGATGACCACCGGAGGGAATCGGGGATGACCACCCCTTACTCCCCCAGTGGTCACTAACCCCCTCCCACCATAAAAAAAACAACTTTAACAACTTTTTTTTCCAGCCTCTATGCCAGTCTCAAATGCCATACCCAGCTCCATCACAGCAATATGCAGGTCCCTGGAGCCGTTGTTAGTGGGTGCAGTGGACTTCACCCAGGTGGACCCAGGCCCATCCCCCCTACCTGTTACGCTTGTGGTGGTAAATGGGAGCCCTGCAAACCGCCCCCAAAACCCACTGTACCCACATGTAGGTGCCCCCCTTCAGCCATAAGGGCTATGGTAATGGTGTAGAGTTGTGGACAGTGGGTTTTGGGGGGATTTGAGGGGCTCAGCACCCAAGGGATGGGAGGTATGGACTTGGGAGGTATTTCATTTTTTTCAATTGTTACAAGTGCCCCCTAGGGTGCCCGGTTGGTGTCCTGGCATATGAGGGGGACCAGTGCACTACAATCCTGGCCCTTCCCACGACCCAATGCCTAGGATTTGTTCATTTTTGAGCTGGGTGCCTTCGGTTTCCATTATCGCTGAAAAACGAAACCGCCCAGCTCAAATCCGCACAAATCCGATGCATTTGCCGGGCACAAACCGTATTATCGAAAAAAAAGATGGGCACCCATTTTTTTCGAAAATACGATCTGTCCCGCCCCTTCACATACCCGTTCTCCGACATAGACGCCCATGGAGATGGGCGTTCGCGTTCGATTATGCCCCTCCACATCTACTATGGTCTTTATGGCAACTCACTATCTTCCCTGTTTTGGTGATATCTTTTAAAGATATCTCTTTCTGAACCATTCGCTTTTGAATGACTTCCAGCCTTCTCCCAGTTTCTAGTTTAAAAGCTGCTCTATCTCCTTTTTATATGTTAATGCCAGCAGCATGGTTCCACCCTGATTATGGTGCAGTCCATCTTTCCGGAATAGGCTCCATCTTCCACAGAATGTTGCCCAGTTCTTAACAAATCTAAAACTCTCCTCCCTGCACCATCTTCTTATCCACACATTGAGATTCCAGAGCTCTGCCTATCTCTTGGGTCCTGCGTGTAGAACAGGGAGTACTTCTGAAAATGCTACCCTGGAGGTTCTGGATTTCAGTTTTCTACCTAAGAGCCTAAATTTGGCTTCCAGAACCTCTCTCCCACATTTTCCTATCTCATTGGTACCCACATGCACTAAGATAGCAGGCTCCTCCTTAGCACTGTCTTAAATCTTATAGATGTCCCTACCTTTTGATTATGCTCCTCCAGGGTCTCTCTCAGCCACTCACAGACAGCTAAACACACTGTGATTGGCTGAGAGAGACCTGCAGGGTTATAATGAAAAGGGAGGGACATCCAGCTAAGAGGAGCTGTGGCCAAGTGGTTACATCACTGGTCTTGTAATGCAGAGGTGGCTGGTTCAAATCCCACTGTTACCATTAAACAAGCTATGAGCAAAAACAGTTTTTATATATGTTACATTTGTACCCTACACTTTCCCACTCATAGCAGGTTCAATGTGGCTTAAATATTATATACAGGTATTTATTTGTACCTGGGGTAACGGAGGGTTAAGTGACTTGCCCAGAGTCACAAGGAGCTGCCTGTGGCTGCACTGGGAATTGAACCCAGCTCCCCTGGCCCAAAGTCCACCACACTAACTACTAGGCCACTCCTCTCTCTTTGTGGAGAATGACGGCCATTAAGGGAAGTGCACATCAGGGACGGCCATCAAGGGAAAATGCACGGCAGGGACTTTTTAAATTTGTATGGTCTTTATTGAACATTTCTCAAAACAGTATCACAAAATACAGCACTCTAGAACAAGTAAGTCATAACATAACTGATCAGCAAGATCCTTTTTTTTTTTACGAGCTGGCCGACTGGCTTCCCCTCCTAGGGAAGGAAATTTGCGTGCAAATGAGCAGTTCATTTGTATATGATTTCCTTCATGCATGCCCTTCCCTTACCGATTCGCTAAGGGATTGGTAAGGGAAGGACTCTTCTGTGCAGTTTAGTGCACCTGGCTTTAAATCTGCTCCAGGGACCTGCATACTGCTGTCATGGAGCTGGCTGGCAAAAAAATGTTTTAAAGGGTTTTTTTGTGGTGGGAGGGGGTTGGTGACCACTGGGGGAGTATGGGGAGGTCATCCCCGATTCCTTCCGGTGGTCATCTGGTCAGTTTGGGCACCTTTTTGAGACTTGGTCGTGAAAATAAATAGACCAAGTAAAACCGGCCAAATGCGCGTCATCGCCAGTTTTCTTTTTTCCATTATCAGCTGAAGCCAGCCATCTCGTAAGCATGCCCACACCCTGCCTTCGCTACCCTGCTGACACGCCCCCTTGAAGTTTGGCCGCCTCCATGACGGAATGCCGGCGAATGTGTACAAAAATCGGCTTTTGATTATACTGATTTGGCCGGTCTCCCGATTTGTGTCGGAAGATCACCGGCGATCGCTTTCGAAAATAAGCCTGTATGTTACTATGTTAGAAGGATGCCAATATGTCAATAGCAATATTTGGGTAACAATGACAGCAACTGAAATATACCAGTATGATGTTGTAAAAACAAATCAGCAAAATCAAACCCCCAGATGGAAAATCTAACAGAAAACAAATGTAAAGAATCTACGAGCTGACTTCAGCAACTTGAAAAGCATGAAAGAAAGAAACCTTAAGAACAAAAAGATTAAGGAGAGTTTGAGGAAACGCTACTCTTTACACCTAAAAGTAAAGAGTGAATAACAGTGAATAACAGCTACTGGGAAGAAAATTGAAAGGTATGGTAATTGAATTAAATCAACATGTATTCTACAAGACACTGCTGGGAAAGTCAAAAAATATCAATGCATGTCCTGGCAAGGATGAAACCTTGAAGTTCTGAAGAGATATCTAGGATAATCCACAAGGACACATTGCCCGCCCACCATCTTGATTGCAAAAAGCACTGATATTGTGTCATTCTTCCTGACTTGAGTTTTTGCTTTTCAGTTTCTACTGTCCCTGAGGAAGGTGTGCTGAAATGGGGTGCTCTGTTCGACAGAACTTAAAAAAGGTAAATTTAAATTTGATGACTTATTCGTATATCTATATTGGTGGTACTGACAATTATAATAAGTACACACTGATTGAGAACATTTTATAATGAGAAGAGGGAAAACACTATGTGCATAGTCTACCTTGGGAGTCATTGACTGAAGATGTACAAGAAGAGCTGTCATCAGCATTTGCCTTCCAGGCTCAAAATAAAGTTCCACTGAGGATGCATCATAGACACATTAGAGACTCTGTACAAGAACCTAATTTCACTGCTTTAGCCAGAGCTTGGAGTACAGATTTGGCAGTTACAGTATCTAGACCCATGCTACAAAGCTTTGTCCTCAACATTAAGAACTCTTCAAAGATGGTGTCACACCAGGAATTGGAATATAAGTTTGCACTCCGAGTCCACATGCCACCGCAACGAGCATTTTATGTAGGTGTCTCTCCGGACGGAGCGTGTCCTAAGTGCCTGGCTCTAGGCGCGGATTTGGGCCATATGTATTGGTCTTGCCCGAAAATAGTGTTATTTTGGACTCGCCTTTTAAATTATATCTCGAAAATGTGGCATTCTAAATGGAGACGTGACCCACTGTTATTATTTGGGCAGCCCTCATTGGTTATCCCTTCTCCGGCAGGCCTTAAGGGGTTTGTACACAGATCGACCATCATAGCGAAGTCATTAATCCTGAGTGAGTGGATCTCCCCTTATAGTCCCACAATTCAACAATGGCGTAGCTTAATGATTGTACATATGAGGTTTGAGAGACAAGTGGCAAAGTCTGATTCAAAATCTACAGAAACAGTATTTTTCCGTATATGGACCACATTTTGGCAAATGCTGACTCCAGCAGCGAAAGGACTTCTTGTGAATACATGAACCAATTTGTGTGTACCAAGATCTTTATCAATGCAATGTGCAGGACAATGATTAGGGGTGGGAGGTGGGTGGGAATTGGGAAGGGTGGAAAAGTTGTGAGTAATTTTGTTTTTGCACTTATGTGAGAATTTGGTGGAATGAGAGTTACAAATGTCTATATGTTTATAGAAGGTTAAGTTGTAATTTGTTACTATGGACAGTTTGTACTTGATTTGCAAGAGTGTATATTCCATTATTTTTGACTCACGAATAAACAGAAATTAAAATAAAAAAAATAATGAGAAGAGGGATGGGCATTTAAGTTCGTAATTGCTCCATGACAATTTTGCATGAGTGTTGTTATTTTGGTACGTTTTTATAGGTAGAGAAACACTTGAGCACCAGGGAGAAGATCTTTGATGTTGAGAGAGCTGTTATGAGTGCCACAAATAAACAAACATTGGTTTATTTATAGAATTGGCTCCATTGACTGAATGTCTTCTCCCAATCACAAAATATTACATTACATTTATTTAGTTCATGTGAGCTTATAGCTTAGGCATAGTTTTTGGTTTGGAGACTGTTTTTGTACTACCCTGAAATTTTTTGAAAAACCATGGACAACAACTCCATAAACGGACAAGAACTCAGAAATGTGACCATCAGAAGAGGAATATTCCAAGGGGATTCACTATCACTCTTGCTATTCAGCATTGCTTTAATCTCCTTAACTTATATCCTGAATGAAACAAAATTAGGCTATGAAGTATCGAGTCAGAGTGTATATGGATGATCTAAACTTTATAGAAAGTTGAGAGTTGAAATTGAATCACTGCTAAACGCATCTAAGAATTTACAGTGAAAACATAAAGATGGACTTTGGATTTGACAAGTCTTTGATGATCAGTACAAAGAAAGACAAAATTGAGGAAACAGAAGGGGTATAATTTGAAAATGGACAACTGATAAAACATTTGCCCCAGACAGCAATTACAAATACATAGGAATTTTAAAATCAGATAAAAATCATATACAGAGCATTACAGAGAAAACAACATTGGAATATGTAAAAAGGGTCCAGAAAGTTCTAAACTCAAAATTAAATGGTAGAGACACTGTCAAGACCATAAATACCTGGACCATTCCAGTAGTCAGATACACAACTGGAATTGTAGACGTGGACCCAACTTAAACTGGATAATCTGGACCAGAAAACTTAAAACTGATGACAATGCACTGTGCTTTGCACCACTGAAGTGATATTGACTAGCTATATTCATCATGAAGAATGGTGGTTGGGGTCTGCTTAAAGTTACATTGACTTTTGAGAAGGAGAAATGAGGACTGAATGATTACATCATGACCAGCAATGAGAAAATGTTCATCAAAGTTTATAGGGAGAACATCATCAAGGTGACAGAGAAGAAAAATGAGTACAGAACTGAACAACTGGAAATCTGTTTCACTAACTGAAAATACAAGACTCCATGGATCATACTTTAGAGCAGGGATCCTCAACTCAGTTTTGGGACACATCTAGCCAGTCAGGTTTTCACAATATCTAAAATGAATATGCATGAGATAAATTTGCATACACTACCTCCATTCTACATAAATCTATGTTCTGCATATTCATTGTAGATATCCTGAAAATCTGACTGACTAGATGTGTCCCAAGGAGTGGGTTGAGAAACCCTGCCTTAGAGAAATTGAGACTAATATGGATAGCACCAGAAATTGGCAAAAGCTGTGGCTGGATACTCTGAAGAAGTAGATAGAAACATTCATTTTTGTGTCTCAGGAACAAGCTTTACAAACTAACTGCATAAAAGTGAATATTGAACATGTGAAATGAAAAAGATGAAACCATTGGCCTCTTGCTTAGTGGATGTCATGATGGGGCAGCAACAATGATCCACTGGAGCTTGTGCAAGAAGTACAACTTTAGAGTCAATGAATACTTGTATAACCACCATGTAGAAGTCATAGAAAATGGGACTTTTGAATTCAAACAAACTGACATTTGAAACATAACATACCTGATATCATAGTAATTAAAAAAAAAATTACTGTGATTTTCCTTGACATTGCAGTACCAGGAGATAAATACCAGAGTACACAAATACAAAATATTAAAAACACAAAGACAAATACATAACAACCCACCTATAAGAGTATTTAATCATTTTCTGCAAAAGCCAGAAAAAACAACCAGACTTTTAGATGCTTCTGAAAATGAACATAACTAAGCTCATCATGTACTCATGGGAAGTTACTCATAGATCCAAAGGGTAGGCATATTGTAGCAAAATACATCATTATGTGTATTTGTTAGATGGAGGAATGTAGCTACATCAATCCTTTTATGATGATTAAAGGGGCCTTGTAGGGGAATACCACTCCATCCTGTCCTCCATGTGTTGTGGCTGGCTCTATACATTATATCAGCTGAGCATTTTGAATTGTATCCAAGCCCATATCATCCTCCCAAACTATGGACCCTTACATCCTCTCCACTACTACCTCATCTTTTTCTCTTCTTCACAACCTTGACAAAGTCTAACATTATATTCTCCTCTGCTCTGCTCAACCCATTCCCAATCCTTACAGTTTATGAAACCCCAACTTTGGTTCACCTCCAAAATTTAGGTATAGTACTTTCTTTGTTCCTGCATCGACTCTGCAGAGCAGCTCTTACTAAAATCCAGTTTCTATGCTGACTTCTTACATTTCAAAATCATGCTCATCTCTTTCCAGTCTTCTGTTGCTTGAACTGAGACACTCTGTCCATCTGATAAATATCGTATCCAACCATGTTGTCTTTTCTTCAGTTGATTTCCTCCTCCTCCTCCTCCCACCCCTCCTCATGTTATGACAAGGTTCTTAGATTGTAAGCCATTTGGAGACAGAAAAATATCTACTGTACCTGAATATAGATCAGCTTGAGCTACAACTGAAAAAGTTGTGAGCTAAATCCAAAATCCCATGCCATCCTATCCCATCATAAGATTGTTGTTGACTCCTCTATCTTGCACTTAATTCATCTCCCCTTCCTTTAGCCCTGACACACTTTTTTCCTCTCTGAAATCAGAGAGGAGAAAACTGTCCATCTACTTTCTTCCTCTAATCTAAACTCACTTGTTAATTCTTTGACCCCCATGCCCACCTAGCTGTACAGTTCTATCTTCCCTGAAATCATCACTTCCACCTTCCATGCCCTCAATCTATCATTTTCCATTCCATTTATAAAAAATATCCTGAAGATTCTTGTCAATGAGTCTTGACTATTCTAAACTCCACAGGTTCATCTTCAGTAATCAAGGCCACATAATTAGGACTCAATATGTGAAGTATTCATAAATGTAGTAATATCAGCTGAATCTTTCAAATGAATTGGCCACTTTGATTAGTAGCAATTGTAAGATCCAATTTGATTTGATTTGAATTAATGTTTGAATTATGAAGGCATTTATGTACATTTAAATGAACCAAATTGATGAAGGCCTAGTTTGTTGACAGCAAACCATGCTCGTGCAGAGAGGGGAGTCAGGCACATGAGAGACAATTTGTGACAAGGAAAAGGTAGAAGCATGGGATGCTTTACTAATCAAGCTTGGTTTTTCACATGCAGCTAAAGAAGCCAAATCTTGCTGCCCTTCTCCAAAAACCCATAGCTGATAATATCATCAGTATCTGACCAGAGAATTGAAAGAAAGCAGACCAGAGCACCATTTTCTGTCCTGCAATCTGCCAGAGAGGTTAGAGAGAAATGCTAGCTTGAAAATTATTTTACTAAAGCTAAAATTTGCATATAGAAGAAACATCATAGCACAACTTTGAAATGTTTGACAGAAAAAGGAAGCTTTTATCATGAGATCAGATGGAAATCAGTGATTGATCCTCAGAACAACTTTCCTGTTGCAGTAGCCTAAAGTACCATGTTCACACTTTGTAATGCAGAAATTCAATTGATTGCTTTATTAAGCTCAGTTCCAAAACAACAATGGATGACACTGTGCTTATGACTAAAGCACAGTAAACACAGTTCCAGATTGTGTTTGCAAATTAAATGGTGCTCCAGAGCTTCAGTTGATTGAAACAGCATGTTAATGTTTCAAGTGCCTACATAGTGATTCATCATAATACAGTAAATGATTTTGTTTTACATGTAAATTACCGCTGTAGATTTTCACTTTGCTGGAACTGCATGCCAGCATAGCAGCACAAGTTGTTATATATTCATTATGCAGAATTGGCTAAAGGATTATGTTTAAATGATTGACATCGGACAATAAGAACTGCTGTTTTATTGTCTGTTCTTATTGTTTGATTGTTATTGCTTCAGTAACTTGCAGTTACTGAGGCAATAACAATTGAACCTTTGAAGATCTGACTTGCCAAAAGTTACCAATGTCATATTATACATTCCCTTGTAATAAATATGTTCAAGAAAGGAGTTTGATGAATGCCAGTCTATCCTGGTTTTAAAGGAGCTATTTTGTTGAAGTATACTGACTTCTGTTATTATGCAGGCACTGCTGTATGTAATAGCTGTGTACCTTGAGAAAGCTTGAATAGGTGAAACAGTGGCCATTGTCAGTACTAGAAACACTTAACACAAAAAATGGCCAAAAAATCCTTCCACAGACTTTGACTCAAAAACTGAAACTCCAACAGTGGAAAAAGGTCCACTGAAAAAAAACTGTACCTTAGCAATCATAAGGATTCACAGGCTATAGGGCAGGAGGAAAAGACCTCAGAAATTGCAAAGAGGGTTTTTTTTTTACCACAAACTCAAACATGGTCCATAAATAACTACTTTAGCGATAAATCAATCACTGGGTCTGAAAAAACCTCCTTCCTGCCAGCCTTTTAAACTTTAATCACACTGGGTAACTTAAAATCTTAATAAATTTATATTATTTCATTTATATTTTTCATTTTAACTTTTTTAAGTCTCTATACGCAATCAATTTCAATTGAAAGCAGCCAAATCTCAGTGACAGTTTATTGGCAAGTATGCTGGATCCCAACAGTCACCTGTTTCACTGAGGCTTCATCAAGGGAATACATCCAGTTGTCACCTGAAAAGTAAAACACTAATAAAAATGTGGAACTCAAATTCATCATAAATAATTCTAGAAGTACCGTAGCTCACAACAGGGGCTGTCATAGCAAGTTTGTTTTACACTGAACTTCAAGTCTCCAGGTTCAAAAAACTGTAAGTTTGCATCAACCTAAGCCTTTCTTTTAAATTTTAGCTGGTTTTTCATAGCCTCTGGTTTGTTTTTAGATACTTAGTTTGATCCACTTTGCTTTTTACAGTGGTTATTTTACCTTTGTGCTAGACCAGACTAGGTGAAGTGTGTAGTTCACACCAACTGGGTAAGCCTTTCAGTTACTTTCCCCGAACCTCATTTTTAAGAGATAGTTTTAAGTTTACTTTTTAAGATGATCTGTTGTTTTAATATGTTTCAGCTTAAAAGTAGTTTTAGA
Organism: Microcaecilia unicolor; assembly: GCF_901765095.1. Lineage (NCBI taxonomy): Eukaryota > Metazoa > Chordata > Amphibia > Gymnophiona > Siphonopidae > Microcaecilia > Microcaecilia unicolor. The sequence continues at coordinate 465,128,218 of NC_044032.1, forward strand.
TGGATATCAGTATTTTTACGTCTCATGTTGTTTTTTATTCATGTGTTAGAGAAACCAACTTTTTTTATATACTTTTATTTTGAAAAAATTTTGTTTGTACACAGCAAGTATAATAAAATAGATTGATAAACATTGCAAAAAATTCCGTTTCCAACTGTATGATGAATTACATAACACAACACCAAGTAAAAGTAGCACCCCCTCCCCCATACCAATTTTTAATGATTTTTATATATATGTTTGTATTTATGTTTTTATGTTCTTAGTTCATACTGCCCCTGACGCAGCCAGTATTTGTTGGTGAAACATGGCCATGTCGAGCACATATGTTTATTGACCTGGGAACATTTTCACTTCATTAAAGACTACCTTTTTATATGATCTGCCTCCTGGTTTTATACCACTCACTAACAGCGCATGAATTAGTGCACAGTGACTAACTGCTTAGCACACTTTAGTTAAAGGGTCTCTTGGTCTTTTATTTCCTTTCCATAAGTGGTTTGAAAGGAGGAGCTTATTAGCAAAAGAACTATCTAGAAGGGCCACTCTCAGCACCAAGGTCAGTCTAATTGTAAAAATGAATATTTATGTGTTGAGAACATGAAAGGTTGAATATTGTAAGAATCACTAAATGTGATCTGTCACATTCTTTCCCTTTTGTGACACCTTCTACCAGGAGATTAGCTTGACAAAGGTCATTTGAGGCAAAATGTATTGCAAGTAAACCCCGTAGTGTAATAAGTTTGTGTAGAACTTTCAAAAACTGTTATCACTTTCCTCTTGGCACATTCCTTATCAACAACTTTTATAATCCACCTTCATCTTTGACATAATCATTCATCATCCTTCATTATTCCTATTGCTTTGAAAATAAGCAATATATTCCCATTTACAGTATAATGCATTATAGTAGAATTGGGCATAATGTCAGAAGAACAAAAAATTATGGTAGGAAAACTCATACCTACCAATTTAATATGTAAGATATTAAAGACAGGATCAGTAAGCATCAATGTGAATTGGGCACATTTTTGAAATCTGCATGTCAAAATGTGCATTTTCATGCAGTTTGATCTTTGTCCACTTCATGAAGAAGTAAATTCAAGGGTAAATTAGTACTTACCTGCTAATTTTCTTTCCTTAAGACCCTCCAGACCAGTCCAGATGTTTACGTTTGAACTGTTCTGCCACAGTAGGTGGAGACTGAAACCTACTGAGCTGTGATGTCATCACTTGTGAATTAATAACTTTTCTTTTATTTTTATGGTGTTACTTTCCTTTGTCTTGTTAATATATTTTGTAATTTTTATGTAAACTGCTCTGCCTTGGCAGATAGAGCAGTATAACAAGTTTTAATAAATATAAATGTAAACATAAATACTTAAGAATCCTGTGCAACTCTCTGGCCAGTACAACAAAGGCAATTAAATAAAGTGACTAGTGAACTGCTTAACAGAGAACAACTAATGAAAAATATAGCACTTCAGACTGAATATCAAACAGGAGTAAAAAAAAACAATCTAAATTCAAATCTACACTTCAGGAGATAGAGAACAAACATGATAAGAAATACAGGTTGGCTCTGGACTGGTCTGGAGGGACTCAAGGAAAGAAAATTAGCAGGCAAGAACTAATTTACCTTTCCTTATCAATCCCTGAGACCGAACCAGATGCTTGGGATGTACCAAGTGGGAAACTACAATACCTGCCACTAACACTTTGTCTCCAAGGGCCATATCACCTCGAGCTTGAACATTGGCCCATGGATTCTATAAAGGGGGCCTATATATGAGTACCCAGATTTGCTCGTAATTGGGAGTTGCATGTGCAATTAAATTAGTTAATGAGCTATTAACAACCAATAATTAAGTGCTAACAATGAATTATTGGTGTTATTTGGCACTAATTTGAAGTTGCACGTACAACTGCCTTTGCATGATTCTATAATTGTGTATACAACTGCCTATATCTTCTCACGTCCAACTGAAATGGGGGCATAGCCATGGGAGGGGCATAGGTGTGTTGGGGCATTCCCAACAGTTGGGCGAACTGTTAAAGTTGAGCACCAGAATAGGTTTCAGCTGGTGTAAATCTGACACCCAAAGTTAGGCACCACAAAATATCGGTGATAAGCAATTGTCACTTTTGATGCTGCTTCCCCTTTATGGGCTCCTCCAAAAAGATTAAAGAGCTTATCTGATCTCCTTGTTGTTTCCAACCTCTTCAGGTACTTCAACATGTGTCCTACATCCAATTTGTGCAAGGCAACTACACGTGCCTCGTTTTTAAGATCCTGAGAAACAGGTAAAGAGAGAGGATAACACCATTTTAGGAAGGAAGGATGGATGGAAGTGGTCTAAGTACAACCTTTTCTTTGCTAAAAAAAACAAAAAAGGTTTCCTACAGGACAAGGCCAGCAGTTCTGAAATCATCTAGCCAAACAAATGGCTACACGAAAAACTGTCTTAAGGGTGATATTTTTTAAGGTTGTGGAGTCAAGAGGATCAAAAGGAGGCTGAACTAAAGCAGACAAGACCAAGTTTAAATCCCAGGGGAGAATAAACAGACATTCAGAACAGCAGCTATACCTCAATAATTTCCATTATTCTAATCCACAACAGCAATGTATGCATATCGAATGCATGTATTCTCCATGTATTCATACAATACTTGGATTGCTCCTTTTTCAAACAGTCTTTTTAAAGACTATTTTATTTATTAGATGTTCAAGTTTAAATCCCAGGGGAGAATAAACAGACTATGCAGGGGAGAATAAACAGACAATGCAGTAAGTTATTAAGTTTAACCCTGCAAAAAAACATAGCATGTCCAGATGCAATGCCAACCTCTTCTCTCTCATTGGACTTCTGAAATAGACACAGAATCTGTTGTACCTTCAGTGAGATGAACGCCAGCCCCTTGTCCAACCCATCATACAAAAAATCCAAAATATCTGAAATGAAAGAATGCAGAGAAGCAACACTTATCTTGAAACCAATTCTCAAAAATTGAGACTGTAATATGATAGCTATCATCTTACTTGAATAGCCTTTGTTTGCTAACTTTGCCCTCTGAAGAGCCAAGCCATAAAACAAAACAGAGCCAGTCTGACATACTGATCAGGTCTTGAACCAACAGATACTCCCTGCCCACCAATTGCTCTTTCCACCTAAAACACACCCTAGCCACATAGCTTCCACATACAAACACCTGCAAAGCTAATGCAGAGCCTTCAAACACTTGCTTCAAAAGAGACCACATCCTGTGGTCCTGGGGATCTTTCAGTGCTGCACCTCTCTAAATAGGAATATTAGTCTTCTTTGTCACAGCTAAAACCACCACATCTGCTTTAGGCAGCTTGAATCTTTCAGACTGCTGAGACTCTACTGGTTAAAGCCTAGCTATAGACTAACATGAAAAATGGCAATTGGAACCTCCCATTCCACAGAAATAATATTGTCTGTCAACTGAAGGATAGGGAACACCTTGTAAGACATTCTGATACCAACCAAAAGGGGGTTCAAGGGACCAGAACTAGAACTCAGCTTATCCACCCAAATCTTAAAAGTAGACAAAACCTGGGAAATTTAAGTACCCAAGTCCTCCTTACCAAAAATACAGACTTCAGATGGATCCTCTCCTGGTGGATCTTCGTCCTCCTCAGAGAGGATGTCTTCCACCAGTCCAAACTGTTGCTCTGCTGAATCCAGAGACGGCAGAAAGCCTTTCGTACTGATCCTCTACTCTTTCCAACCTGGGCCGCTTAACAGCTACATTAGGAGAAGCAGTAGGGACATTAGGTAAAGCAAAAGAAATAGAGGGTTGTGATGAGTTGTGGGGTTGAAATCTTTCGTGTGAAACAAGTCCGCAGATGAGGTTTCTGAAGATTGATAGAGATACTGAATATTGAACTGTGAACTGTCCATGTATTAAGCATGTTAGAAGACTTCCTACTTTTTATATAAGCCTTGGGATTTAGTGAGTTTGGTGATTGGACCCCCGCTTATTGTTTTTGACTGACAATAAGATTGATTTCCCATGCAAATAGGAGGCAGAACAGTGCATATCCCATATTTTCATGAACATTCTTTCTTTTACCAATCGGCAATGATCTGAAACTTTCTTCCATCTGAAATATAATGCTGTGATTCTTCTCTTTGATTTTGTAAATATTTGAAGACATACAGTATTTGTTTTGTAAATATCTTTTATAGCAGGTGCAGCGCTGCATACGTCTAGTAGCGCTTTAGAAATGTTAAGTAGTAGTAGTAGTAGGTGTTAGTTTTATATTATTCTGTTTTAATGTATTATCCTGACTCGGGAATATTGACAATTTTCTCTTCTCTTACTGCTATCTCACTCTGAACCCTCTGTGGCAATAAAGCAGGTTATAAAAGCAAAACATACATAACATAACATCACAACACATGTGTATGATGAAAAACAAAATCCACTTCAGGTTTTACCAGATCAAAGGTACATATAGGTTTTATGTAAGTCCTCGTTTTGGCCAGGGCTTTACATGAGGGTTTAAAGAAGTCATTCTCCTTAAGCCCATGCAGGTTATTTTCACCTCCAAAATGATATCAAGTTAAGGGGTCTTTTTACTAATCCAAGGAAAGCACTAATGCATGTTTACCACAGCATAAAATGGTGTGCCACAGTGTGCACTGAGGTTAATTTGTGAATATATTTGTGCAAACTGTGCACTAGTTATTTAAAAATATTTTCACGGAGGGGGCTTTTGGGGTCGGAGAGTGAGTGTGTCTGCACCAATTATTATTATTATTATTATTATTGCATTTGTACCCCACATTATCCCACCTTTTTGCAGGCTCAATGTGGCTTACAGAGTGTTGTTATGATGCAGTCATTACATGATCTTAGATAAAGTCGATAATAAGTTAAGGTAGGTAAATTTAGAAGTAAGAGCTAGGTAGGTATTGTGAGAGGTATTTTGGATGCACCTGGGTAGTTTGGGAATAGTTAGTTAGTGAGGATGTCCTTAATAGGCTTTGTTGAAGAGGTATGTCTTCAGAGATTTGCGAAAGCTGGTTAGGTTGTCCATTTTTTTCAGGGCCATTGGTAGTGTGTTCCAGATCTGTGTACTTTTGTACTAAAAAAAAATCAGTTTGGGCCCTTTTACTAAAGGGTTGGTGCGTGGCTATGGGCTTGCTGCACGCCAAACCGGAACTATTGCAGGAGCCTGGCAGTAGTTCCCCCCCCCCCCCCCCCCCCAGCGCATGCCATTTCCAGCACTACAAAAATATTTTCTATTTTTGTAGTGCTGGTGCTTACCTGGCAGTACTCGAGAAGCTCTTACCGCCAAGGTAGTGTGGGAACCCTTACCGCCACCTCACTGGGTTGTGGTAATTGCTCCCCCTAGAAATGGCCATGCGGTAAGTGGTTCACTTACCGCATGGCCATTTCTTTTCAGAAAAAAAGTGACGCTGTGGTAAAAGGGGGCCTCAGCAAAAATCAAAACACATGCTGACGCTAGTGTAGGCCCCCTTTTACCATAGCTTAGTAAAAGCACCCCTTAGTGCAGCTACATTCTTGCATGATAACTGATTAACACATGATTAGCATGTGAGCTCTTACCACCTACAAAATAAATGGCTCACGTGCCAATGTTTTTTAATGGCCAAACGCTAATGGGGAAAATTAGTGGCCATTAGTACAAAACATAGGAAATGTGACCATTTTACTGCTGTGGTAAAAATGGTCGTACATGGGGAAAGACCCCTGTAAGAGCACACTAAGGCCACGTCTTACCACAGTTTGGTAAAAGGGCCCCTAAAATTGTGGTCTCACTATTTAATTGGTGGCACTTTCAAGTGCAGGTTTATTAAATGGCATCCACTTTATCAGTCCCAGATTTTCTCCACCACTTCAATCATCAAAATTTTCCAAAAACTTCACAATTGTCAAAAATAATTATTAAACTCTTGCCTCAGTAGTGCATAATTGTCCCACAATAATTTTTGGGCAATACTAACAGCACTAACTTCTTCATCGGCATAAATACTTTTATATTAATATGTTCAAAGTACTTATCTTCAATATTTTCGGACTGGGGGCATTACATTGTCCAACACCCAATTTTCGCCATTAGGCTTTATCAAGGACTTCCCCCATATGCCGTTCCAGCTCCAGCTCGACCGATTTATCAAAGGAATTCCAGTCGCACCATGCATGCTCTCGTTTTAATGAAACTGAGCATGCTCGCACATGCTCAGTTTCATTAAAACGAGCATGCAGTGCACAGCGTGCTGAAAACAGGAGAGGAAGCAAGTGGGAGACCAGCGCAGGACAGATAAACGCTTCAGCTGGTGGGGGTTGGGGTCGGGGATCCCTGCCAGCCAAACCGGGGGCCCCAGAGCTAATTTGGGGGGCCCAGGCCCCCGTGGACCCCCACCAGCAAAGGTACCTTGTGGCGGCAGTGGGGGGGGGGGGTCAGAAGCGGTGGGGGAGGCAGACTAAAATATGCCTCCCCTTTGGGCTCTGGACCCCCCCCCCCTGCTGAGGTCTGGCTACACCCCTGAGTGGAACAAGCTTGTGCTGTTACTGAGTTGGTTGTCATAATTTGAAAATTTTTTCATGTGGCCAGTTGTAAGGGGGTAACTTCAATGTTGGGTGATATAAGTTTGTGATACAGAACTGGAGCTTCATGTTTTATATTGAGATTCTGAGATTCTGACCAATCTTTTAGAGAATCCAAACTTCACATCCACATAGAAGAATTTGTTGAATGATGCTATCAATTATATAATGATGATTTTACTGGGTAGATTAAACAGGCTGGAGGGGAGAGGGTTTCTTTTATGTATAGAAGTGGAGGGGGAAGGGAGTTATGTATGGAAATGTTGCTTTGACTTGCACCCCCCCCCCCCCACACACACACACATACCTAGCTTGCCATCTTGTTGCCAACCCCAAATATTTTTGTCCACAGACGTCACTACCTTTATTTGATTGCACAGCACTCTGTGTGATTTGGGGGCTCATTTTCAAAGCACTTAGACTTACAAAGTTCTATAGGTTAAGTCTAAGTGCTTTGAAAATACACCTCTTTGTGGTCCTCCTCTCCACTGTCTGACCTAGTTTTTCTGATGCCCAGGCCTCTAGGGGTTTAGAGCCAGGTTATTATAGGTTTTCTATAATAAAGTGTTCCAAATTCAGCAGACGTTTATGTGCTAAAATAACTACCGAAAGACTATAGCACACAAAAAATGTGACTTGACAGTGACAAAGAACAGCACTAATTTTAGCACCCTTTTCAAACAAATAGCATATTTGTGCCTGCTTTATATATTACTACTGTGTAGAGACGTGAGCTAGAAATGAGCTTACTTTTTAACTACATACCACTTTAATGGTGAAACTTTATATCAACCCCTGATGTGAAGTACAGTTTTAACTTCGATTTACTTTTGCTAAAAGTAAATAAAATTTTAAAACGTCAGCAACCACAGACCTTGGATCCAAATTTACCTACAGGTCAACTTTGTATTTTTTGCCAGGCTGCCTGCATGAGTAATAAATGAGGTAGAGAGGTAAAAATGAGGCGGGGTGGGGGAGGGGTAACTATCTTTCAGGATAATATTAAGTTCAAATGGTCTCTTCAATCTCATTTAGTACATTTCAAATATTTAGTTTAGTCTTTCCCATCCAAGGGATCTCAGCCCAGTCCGTGGAATACACCAGGGCAGTCTAGTTTTCATCACTAACCACATCCTCTCCAAAAGACATTACACGATTTGATACCGCAAGCGAGCCTTCTCCGGAGTAGCCCCCACACTCTGGAATGCACGCCTAAAAGGCTCCACTTAACACAAGACTACCTCTACTTCAGGAAGCAGGTGAAAGATTGGCTCTTCGACCAGACCTTTAATGGAAAAAGTAACTAACATGTTAGTCTCACTCACACACACAAAGAGTGACTCGGGCTGCACATACTGCAGCAAGACATGTTTACCCACTCTTACCCTAACTGAGATAATATTTAACCATCTCCATAGCCACCGAGAGTGGGGGCAGGGGGCAAAATTCCCCAGGCCCGGGCCTCCAACTGGGGCCCGGCGCCAGGGTCTCTCTCTCTCTCTCCTGCTCCTGACGTGTTGGGACCCTAGTGATCACGTCCTGACAGGAGCAGAAGAGAGAAAACCGGCGCCACAGCTGGGCCCCCCTTGGAGGCTGGGGAGGGCCTGGAGGAGTACCTCCAGTGCTGCTCTTCTGCCCAGCTGAGCGGCTGCTTTTCCTTTCAGGCGCAAAAGCAGCCACAGGGGCAGGCAATTGGTGGAAGAGCAGCACTGGAGGAACACATTTTCTGCTGACGGGGCCTCGGGATCTCCGCCAATGAAGGTAATTGGATTGTGTGGGGGGGGGGGGCGACAGTGATCTGGGGGGCGGGCGGCAGTGATCCGGAGGGGTGAAGCAGCGACGGGGGGGGGGGGGGGGGGGGGGGCGGCGGCTCTGACCTGGGCCTGAGTCAGTCTCTCTGCGGCCCTGACCATCTCTCTGACCTCATGTGCAACTTTCTTTAAATCAGTCACCTTACTTTCTAACTCTTCTTACTCTCTTACCTATCTATATCTTCAATCTTTGCTTTACCCTTCACTATCCATTATAATGTTCTATTAGATATTGTGTTGACGTTGTAAGTAGTATACTATACCATACTTTATATTGTTATTTGAATATTTTTATTGCTGTAATTGCCTATTGCTCATATTTGATCTATTCTTACTGTACACCGCCTTGAGTGCATTCCTTCAAAAAAGCGGTAAATAAATCCTAATAAATAAATAAAATAAATGTGTCAGTGTATGCAGGAGCATCTCATGCCTATTCATCATGGATATCTTGGCTGGCATATGTCATTTGAGGACTGGAGTTGACAACCCCAGATTTAGGTTGATCCACCCTCCACAAATTTGTCTCCAGAAAGTTTTTGTAAGTTTTCTGAGAAATAATGATGTAGCTTTAAATAAGGCTTCTGGCTCCGCTTTGCTGGGGTGTTCACATAGCAATTTAACACAGGTAGTGGATCTTATAACACCACAGGAAGTATGTTTGTAGAATATCACTGACCTCCCTGGTTTACTCCAGAGTTTCAGCAATTGAAAAAGATTATCACACTCCAGCCTGAATTGCCCAGTGCACTGTACAACATGGCAAAATCACTCACTAGAAATCCACTCAATGAAAAATAACCGATGTGCATAACAAAGGAAGGAAAAACCTCAAAAGAGCTCAAAATCTGAAAAGATTCAAAGAGCTGAACAGTTAGCTTAGCAGAGTTTAAAAAGGGGTTGGACGGTTTCCTAAAGGACAAGTCCATAAACCGTTACTAAATGGACTTGGGGAAAAATCCACAATTCCAGGAATAACATGTATAGAATGTTTGTATGTTTGGGAAGCTCGCCAGGTGCCCTTGGCCTGGATTGGCCGCTGTCGTGGACAGGATGCTGGGCTCGATGGACCCTTGGTCTTTTCCCAGTATGGCATTACTTATGTACTTATGTACTTATCCCTTCCTCTTTCATTATTGGCAAAAAAGCCTTCCAAAGGAGGATCCAAGATGGCCGAATAGACAGGAAGCAGAGATTTTTTGCTCCCTAGAACTATTTTTAAATTTCAGCGTTACCTTTTTCTTTTTTACCTATAATTCTGAGAGAGCATGCCTAAGCGAAAGGGGAAACCGAGGGGACCTCCTCTCCCTCGGATAGAGACCCCAGGACTGAGGCAAACATCTATCTCAGCTTTCTTGGCGTCTACACCTGCGGGCGTATCCGCTGCCAGTACGAGGGACAATACTGGCTTGGAGAGCGATTTTTCGCTCAGTCCGCTGGGTCCTGCTACCCCACCAATCCCACAAGCTACCGGAGCATTGTTTCCAGAGGCGGGAAATATAGCGCCCCTGAAGGGGAGGCAGGCTCCGATGGAAACAGCAGCTATAGGAGAGAATTGGGAGGAGAGCCAGCTAATTCGAGCCCCAGAGACCGACGCCGGCCAGCAAGCGGAATTTCTGCTTTGCGCGGAAGCGCTTCAGCCTCTGAAACGACCGGCCGAAATATCGCTGGAGGCGATATGGACTGCTCTAGAAAACCTTCATAAGGTTTGTACATCCTTTATCACAGTATCATTGAATAATTCTTCTCAGATTAAAGACATGAAAAGCAAAATGGAACTTATTTCCGCTAAACAACTGAATAATGAACAGAACATTTCCAAAATACAAGCTACTCAATTGCAATTGGTGGCTGAAAAATTGTTGATCTCTAGAAAAATTGAGAATTTAGAGAATAATATGAGAAATTTGAACTTACGGATACTCAATTTCCCGGTGTGCGCCATAATTTCGCCGAAAGAGATGTTCTTTAGATTTTTGAAGGAACAATTAAAATATCCTGAAAAGATGTTACCTCCATTGCAAAAAGTATTGTATTTATCGGTGAAAAATGCTACAGAAACTATACAAGAGCCTCAATCGAAAGGAGAAACGCCCACGCTAGATCTAACGGCTCTCCTGGAGCAATCCAGGGAAGAGATAAAATCAAGATCAACATTACTTGTGACATTTGTCTTCTTGCAAGACAAAGAAACGCTGTTAAAGAATTACTTTCAGAAAGCAAATGTAGATTTTCTTGGTGGTAAAATTTCTATATTTCCTGACATATCAAAATGGACTCAACAACGCAGAAAGAAATTTCTTGAAATGAAAACGGAAGTGCTTTCTTTGCAGGCACGTTTTCAGCTTTGTTTTCCATGTAAATGCTTGGTAATGTTTAAAGATCGGAAATATATTTTCTATGATGATAAACAATTGAATGATTTTCTTAAAGCCCAGAAGGCAGCTAGATAAGTCCATATGTCTTAGCAGAAAATAGAAATGTAGAGCCTGAGATGTTATCAGAAATTGTTTCCTATTATGCCAAGTCCCTTTGGTTTAACTTTAATTTTGGATCCTCATAATGTGGGCTAAAATCACCAATTGTAATTTAGAGTTTTCATTGTTATAATTTCTTCTTTATTATATCACATTCATTGGTGTGTTTTGAAAAGATTGTATGTCTTGAATATAATTGTAAAATACAAATAAATAATTAAAAAAAAAAAAAAAGCCATCCAAAAAGACTTAATTAGGTGCTTCACAGTATTCTTATGAGGGTATTTCCCAATATTCTTTACATCTTATTTCTCAGTCTTATTGCAGAAGACTGTGATGAAGCCTAAGACTTTTCGCCATTCGGGGCCCTGAAGCAGCTAAGTGAAACGCTGGCCATCACTGGTCCGAGGGCGTGTGTATTGCCTGAGAAGCGACGGCTGAGCTCCGTTCCTGCTTATCAGTCTGCTCTTTAAAGATAAGTGCTGTGCTTTGGTGCTTTATTGTGATACGGACTCATATTGTAACAAGGAAAATGAGAAATAAGATGTAAAGAATATTGGGAAGCACCTAATTAAGTCTTTCTGGAAGGTTTTTTGCCAATGATGAAAGAGTAAAAGATCATTTAGATCCGTTCAGCTCTTTGAATCTTTTCAGATTTTGAGCTCTTTTTAGGCTTTTCCTTCCTTTGTTATGCACATCGGTTATTTTTCATTGAGTGGATTTCTAGTGAGGGATTTTGCTTTGTTAATCCACACACGCTTGAATATTGCTCCACTGTACAACATATACATGCCAAATTATAAAACCAACCAGCCACATGGCATAAATTGTTCACACCCACAGAGGATAGCTGTAAAATTATAATATCCCAGGAAAAGTGTCCTGAATATACAGGTCTTCATAGCTCATCTGAAGGCCATTGCAAAGGTGGACTTCTCAAGCAAGCAGGATGCAGTCAAGAAAAATATATTATCCCTTGTTCCTATCCTTCTAGCCACCAAGAGGGCCAAAATATCCAGTAGTATTTCCTGGGAAGATTATAGGCAACAGGTGTACTTTCTCTGCCAAATACAATGGCCCATTATACCACCTATCCTGTTTTAATCTGTAATTAAGGAGGAGGTTGTCAAAGTGGGCTGATGGACAGAAATACAGAAGAAACAGTCCTCACACACCAGCTCGAATAGCAAGCAAACACAGCAAATATGACAATGAAACCATACACTCAGTAAATGGTGCCTTGCTTTGATTAAAGTTTTATAGCTCTATTTACTGACTGTATAGTTTCATTGCTGTTTGCTTGCTATCAATGTGGGCTACCATTAAGACGGGATATTTTACCACAAGTCATGCTGTTTTAGCACAGGGATCCATTTTATGCAATGAACCCCTGCAATAAAATGGCACAATGTGTGGTAAAATAATCCATCTTAATGGTAGCCCACATTGATAACTTCCCCCCTAAACAGTAAGTCTGGGCCTACATCTGAATTCAATATACTTGAAAGAGTATCTACATGATGAAGACTTCTCTCATCCGGTGCCAGCACACTATGACAGTGGGAGTGCATTAGGGCTACCAAACCATGGAATGATGGTTCCAATAATTTCAATTTTATTTAATTAAACTTAGGAATGCTTTTAGCAATGCCAAATGCTACAGGCTTCCATGCCAAAAGTTTAGATGGATAGCAGCATGAATAGCACCAAAGACAACTCTCCTTATAGACAAAATTTATTCTCTGGCATCTACAACAAAGTTCATTAATGTGCATTGAAATTACAATTAAATTATCATTAAAAGAGAGAAATGTATTTTATTGTATTTATTTATTTTACTACATTTATATCCCGCCTTTATCCAATGCTGGTAATAATAGTCACATACATATATAGTCTTAAATACATAACAATCACTGAGCATTTGATGATAGAACATGATCATTGAAGTGGATGTAGCCAAAAATACAAAAAAAAAAAAAACCCAAGACCACAGAAAAGAAACAGTGAGTCAGTTAAGTCTTCATTTATCCAAATAGGCTTTTATGAACAGGTATGGTTTTTAGCAACCATTTCAATTGTTGAATATCTGCACATGCTCTCAGGTATCCAGGTAAGGCGTACCACAGGGATGGGACAGCAATAGAGAAGGCCCGTAGTTTTGTCTGTCTGTAACTTTATTTCAAACATGTGATATACCTGTTCATTGCACTAAAGTACTATGCAGTGTAGAATCAACATATACAGAAAACAGTTTACAATATCATGTCAGAAGAGAAAGAGAGACAAAGTGGGAAAAATTACAGAAAAGAGATGAGACATGAGGACAAACCCCTGATCAAAAGCCTTTTAAAAACTGCCCTCAAAGAAGAACGTTTGGGACCCAATGTTCAAAAGAACTAAGAAGCTATTTTACAAAGCTACAGCAAAATGAGGCCTTAGTCTGTCCCACACGCTAAGGCCACTTTTTGCTACAGCTGGACAATGGCTGATTTTCTGTTTAATGGTCACTCGCTAATGTTGCCACTAGCGTATCGGCCCTTAAAACCACCACCCATTTTGTATGCAGTAAAGACTCACATGCTAATCAGTTAGCAGATGGCAATGTGGCTATATTACCTAAGTAGCATAGACATGCCCCCTCTCCACCCCCAGATACATGCCCCTCAGCCAAAAAAATAAAAATTTTTCTTTTAGTGTCTAGGTAGCATACGCACATCAGCATTTTACCACAGGATGCCTCAGCGTGCCCCATGGTAAGCCCTTTTGAGCTGTGGCAAGCATTAGTTAGTGCTTACTGCAGATTAGTAAAAGAACCCCTAAGAATCTGAGTCACAGAACTTGGTACTCAGAGAAATGCCACTGACCAGGGCCAACCAGTGATTTTGGTATGCCAGTGGTATGATCTGAATAAGTACCAAGGAGAAAGAAAGAGCTGACTGTATTAATTCCAGCAGAATGATAAATAGGATATGTCTTTATTACACAAGTATCTTACAGGGGACCCGACACAGGACCGTGTTTCGATGGATGGCCTGCCTGCCTCAAGGGGTCACAGCCTGTCACAGTTCAAGGAGAAGTGAGCCCTTGGGCCACAGCCGGGAACCGACTATGACAGGCGAGTCACTCGGGCTAGGCACAGCACTAGGCAAAGTACAAGGCAAGGCTTGGCAGAAACCAGGCAGGCAGGACTTGGACCAGACAAGGAAAACAAGGTTAAAACTGGATCCAGACAAGGCAAGGGACAAGGCAGGAGCTAGAGTCAGATAAGACAAGGCTGGACAAGACAAGCAGGACAAGGACTAGAGCTAGAGACAAGACAAGGCAAGAACTCGGAGACAAGACAGGACTGGAGCTTGGCAGGAACTCAGAGACAGGGTGAGGCAAGGCTGGAGCTTGGCAAGGCAGGAACTCAAAGAAGCAGGAACACACATAAGGAGACCAGAAGTCCTCTTGCAAAGCCAATAGATGAGGGCAGGAACCGCTCTCTAATACTACCAAGGCAGGAAGTGAGGCTCTGCAAATGTCCCAAACTCCAGTGCACTGCCCCTTTAAAAGCAGATGTTCAGCATGCATGCATGCCATACAGCCCAGGACCTGGGAGCCTCACCAGGCCCAACGCACAGCACCAGAGGACCACGCCAGCAGCCCAACAGGCTTGACCGCCCACCACGGACCCTGAACGCTACAGAACCTGGGACAGCAGTCATGACACAACCACTATTTGAAGAACAAAAAATAAACATATAAATAATCAATTCATGAATATATAAATATGTAAAATATATAAAAAACATATATATGAATATGTAAATACATTAGTGCTTAATACAGACATATCCTATGTATTGTTCTGCTGGAATTCATTTGGTCGGTCCCTACTTTCTCCTTGGTCCTTGGATTTACCGTAGGGGTTTCTCTTCCTGTGCCATGTTTCTATGATCTGGAGAATGCCATTGAAAATTATTTCATACTGGATAACACCAGGGCGGTCTATGGGTAGAGCAAAACCAGTCCCAGAATTGTTTGGTTAGGGCAATATGAAGTCCACTTACCAGTTAACTATCTGATGGATGCCCTAACTTTGCAGACTGAATGTCGCCTTTATCCAATTAGCGCTGGCACAGACCACCCTATCAGGATATTCAGCTCTGGCCACTACCCAGATTCCGGCATTGAATATCCAGATTTATTTCAGCCATGGTGACTGCCCTGGCTGAATATGGAGCTGTAGATTGAGTTCTAGAATTCTTTATCACATATTTTAAGTTTTAACTACACACAATGTGCAGAAAATAAATAGGAGGTCATATTCCCTGTGGAATCAGGCTTTTTACACAATCTGATGTGCTGCAGTACTTTCTATCTCCATAAAAAATGTTTTTAATTAAAGTCATCCCAGAACTATTTTTAAGTTTTTTTCGGTTCATGCTATCTTTATATTAGTCCTGATATCTTCATTATCTTTGTACACCTCTGATAAACCTGTATCCTGTACTTTCCTTCAAAGACACTGTCCAGATGAAATAAACACGCACTTAAAGAACAGGCTGGAAAGACTTTTGACATTGCATTCTGACTTGCTTTCTCAAAATCAGATAGCACACTTAGGGGGTTCAAATTGGTCTTTAAACACACACATGTAAGTTTCTTCATTTTTGTCCCTCAGCAGAACATAAATTAATGGTTTTGCAGTCCTATCAATCAAAGCATGAACCAAAAAATCTTGGGGAAAACTGTTATAGGATGACTTTAAATGCACCATCAATGAACCAGTGAGGGTTTTCCTTGAGAAGATTAAGATTTTCATTCATTCCAAACATCAGTATCCGATTCTCATCATCAACAAATGAATCCCATAGCAGGAAGTTAGAATTTCTGGATGTCAATCAAAGTCCACCGGGGATATCAATCTCTGCAACAGTCCGAGGGTTGGAATAAGGATGATGAGCATGCTTTAATCTGTGCTCTATGTCCATTGTGAAACTGTATATGCTGGAAGATGAACAGCCAACTCCAGAGAAGTCCCATTGGTACACTATTATATAATCTGCCTTGGCTTTTCCATTCATAAGAACATAAGAGTAGCCATACTTGGTCAGACCAATGGTCCATCTAGCCCAATATCCTGTTTCCAACAGTAGCCAAGCCAGGTCACAAGCACCTGGCAGGAACCCAAATCATGGCAACATTTCATGCTACAAATCCCAGGGCAAGCAGTTGCTTCCCCATGTCTGGATCAATAGCAGACTATGGACTTTTCCTCAGGAACTTGTCCAAACCTTTTTTTTTTTAAACTCAGATACACTAACTGCTGTTACTACAGCCTCTGGCAAAGAGTTCAGAGCTTAACTATTCATTGAGTCAAAAAATATTTCCTCCTATTTGTTTTCTTGTTCAGCATGTTTTCTTATCTCGGCAACACTACGGACTGCTTCATTTTTTGATACATCAGGCGCATGATTGTGTTCAGAAATAGTGGTTACTCTTTGGTCTCATACTTTGAAACATCCTTTACAAAATTCTGTTAGACAACGCCATGACATGCTCCCCTCCACATTAGTCCATGCCTTCCAACAATGATATCTGTCTTTCAGCAGCAACTGTTTCCCTTTTTGCAACTCGGCAAACTCTGCTGTAATCAACCTACAGAAAATTGGCGAAACACTAAGAACATGCAAAAATGAAGACTCAAACAGAAACAACCAAATCTGTGAAAAGAGAGCAGTATCCACAGAGAAATCACCAATTTGAAAAGTGTAATCAACTTGAAAGAAAAGTCATGCAAAATGTGTTATGACTTCACAAATGATAAGAAAACATAAACATGGCAGAATAATTCATGCAAATGAAAAGATGTTTAGCAAGGGGAAAGATGTATGTGAAGTATACTAGTACTAAAATGTGAGTGTGGCTAATCAGATATCTGTGTGTACATATCCCATCAGAGTGATACAGTGGATCACATCAAACTAAGAGCTCAACAAAAACCAACCTATGTCAGGAGGCTAGAAACAATGTACAAAAAAAGACATGCATAATCAAATTGATAACTAGAAATGAATTCATTGCAGCAAATGGAGCGTATTAAAATGAAAAGACATACCCAAAACACTCTGAATGATGTGTGGACAAAACCAACTTCAGACTACACAGATAAAACACTCAAAACCTGTATATAATAGTATAAAATAGTAATAATTAAGATGGGAGCAAATGCAAGACTGCTACAAGAACCCCCATTAGGTAAACACATAATGTGAAACTTAGTGTCAAAGACAAGGATAAAAGTGCTCCTTATTTGATTAAATCAGCCTTGTCTTGTTTATATATCAATGCTTCTTACTTTCCTTTAAAAGCACTCGCACTTACAAGATTCCAAATAAATAGCAGAAATACTACAAAGAATAAAAATATGTGATATGATGCAAGACAAGAATCAGTAAGAAAGCAGCTGAATGTACACTTACCAAAGGATGCCTAAGAGATGGGCGTCCTCGGCCAATAATGGAAAAAAGAAGGGTGTCCCTGATGAGCATTTGGTCGACTTTACTTGGTCCATTTTTTTTCACGACCAAGCCTCAAAAAGGTGCCCAAACTGACCAGATGACCACCGGAGAGAATCGGGGATGACCTCCCCTTACTCCCCCAGTGGTCACCAACCCCCTCCCACCCTATAAGAAAATTTAAAAACAAATTTTGCCAGCCTCTATGCCAGCCTCAAATGTGATACCCAGCTCCATGACAGCAGTATGCAGGTCCCTGGAGCAGTTTTAGTGGGTGCAGTGCACTTCAGGCAGGCGGACCCAGGCCCATCCCCCCCCCCACCTGTTACACTTGTGGTGGTAAATGTAAGCCCTCCAAAACCCACCCGAAACCCACTGTACCCACATGTAGGTGCCCCCTTTCACCCCTTATGGCTATGGTAGTGGTGTACAGTTATGGGGAGTGGGGGGGATTTGGGGGGCTCAGCACCCAAGGTAAGGGAGCTATGCACCTGGGAGCAATTTGTGAAGTCCACTGCAGTGCCCCCTAGGGTGCCCGGTTGGTGTTCTGGCATGTGAGGGGGACCAGTGCACTACAAATGCTGGCTCCTCCCACGACCAAATGCCTTGGATTTGGTCGTTTTTGAGATGGGCATCCTCGGTTTCCATTATCGCCGAAAACCAGGGACAACCATCTCTAAGGTCGACCATCTCAACATTTATGTCGACCATTTCTAAGGTCGACCTAAATGTTGAGATTTGGGTATCCCCGACCGTATTATCAAAACAAAAGATGGACGCCATCTTGTTTCAATAATAGCTGTTTCCCCGCCCCTTCACGGGGCTGTCCTGTGGGGATGCCCTCAAGGAAACTTGGGCAGGGGGTTCGATTATGCCCCTGTTTGTGGCCCAATGCTCCTGGAACTGTAAAATAACCCCAGCTTTTTGCTGGCATTACTTTTCCAGTAATAATATGATTTGTGATGTTTACCGCAAGCCACATTAATACATTTACATATCATGGAGCTGTTTTACATGCATTTGCATATTTTACATTATATTAGTATATAAACCCCTAATGCTACTAGCAAACATAAAAAATGCTTCTCACAGTCTCTCTCTGTGGGGAAAATGACTTCAGATACCCAGTGTTATTTCATTCAATTGCTGAAAAGCACCGCTCCGCTCTGCCGCTGGTTACTTACAATCCAGTGTGGCTGTTGGCGGGCATCCTCATGAGTCAAAAAACCCCTCTTTAGTGCTGATTCAAAGTTACTTTTTTTATAAATATACTTTGTTCTTAGATATGCATTAGCACTTAGCTGGGCATGTTCGTGTGGGTTTGCTCTACAGCGAGCTCCTGTTTCGCATTGGCTTCATTAGGAGCTGAACCCCCGGTGTATATGCCCTGTGAAAATAAAGAATTCTTAATGCTGTGGGAAGCACCCGTTCTCATCCTCATGTACTTACTCATTTTATTGTTCTACAGCCTTTACCTCCTGCAGTACCTAATTCTTTTCTTATCTTCACTGCTTTTCTGTGCACAAAATGGCGCTCGTCAGCTGATTTAAAAAGCGGAATGCCACTGGCTTCATCCAATCAACTGATTGTAGCTGATTTAAAGGGCAACTCCACTCATATTACAATGTCTGTACTTATTTTCAAAGTGTTGCCATTTCCTACTTGCTCCATGTTTATAGAAAAGCCTTCCACTCTACCCTACTGTTGATGCCAACCGGGACTAAAGACCCTAATCTGTATATCCAGCGTTGTTCTTTTTGTATTAGTTTCCTATCCCTGTCACCTCCCCGTATTGATTCTGGTATATGATCAACAATGGTACACCTATAATCAGCAAAATCATGAGATTTCTGTATACTGTGAGCTACAATTGGGGCTTCTAGATGTTTATACTTCAAGTTGTGCTTGTGGTCACTTAATCTTTGTTTTAGTGATTTTGTTGTTTTCCCAACATAAATTTTTGGGCATGTGCATATTAAAATGTAAACTACATTAGTGGTCTCACAGTCTGTATTGAAACTTAGTTGATATTTTTCATGTCAGGTGAGTTGATGAAAACATTCCCGGGGGTCATTATTGTACAAAATGTACATTTCCCGCAGGCTTTATGTCCCATCAACTGATCCTTATTTTCTACCTGCATTTTCTCTTACAGTATCTCTCTATAATTTTAACTTCGAGTGTAAGCAATCCTTAACGGTTGATTATGGAAAACTGGATGCATTTGCATTATTTTTAATTATTTGTACCACCCGACTGTTCCCTTGCATATATCCTAACACACAAGTCTGCACGTTATCATCTCTTCTATCCTTTTTATTTACTGTTTGCAGTAACTGGTCCCGATGATTATATTTCATGCGAGTATACACTGGTTTTACCACATAATCTGGGTATCCTCTGTTTTTTAATTTATCAATAAGCTGTTTAGCTTGTTCTTTAAATTTTGTAGTGTTATTACAAATTCTTCTATACCTCAATAGTTGTGAAAATGGTAAACTTTCTTTAGTTTTTCTAGGGTGATTGCTATCAAAATGTAACAACGTGTTCCTATCTGTTGATTTTACATATACCGAAGTTGTTAACTTATTTTGTTCTTGCGTTATTGAGATGTCCAAAAAATCAATGCGAGTCTTTGATGATTGCATAGTAAATTTTATATTTTTGTCCCTCCTATTCAACCAATCACAAAATGTGTTGAGCTCTTCTTGCTGCCCTTCCCATAGCATGAAAAATTTAGGTAGACTAAATTTAAATTAGTATATAAACCACAGCAAAGTTACAATACCATGCAGTATGTAATACCGGTTAGTGTCCTTCAACTCATGTTAAGAGGCAAATCATGCGTTTTATAGCCATAATGCAGGTGCAGGTCCGTCAGGCTCGAGGAGATTGACTTGTCTGTGGATTGTATTTTGGGGAGAAGGGGATGGCGACTTCCAAGGTGTAGCAATGTGTTTCACTCTATTGGTTTGCAGTATAAAGTTGTAATCAATTTTCCATTGTCTTTTATAATCCACCAAGATTAGGTTTTGAAGGATTTGATCAGCATGCAGAAATGTCTTCATTCTAGGAGCTTCAGTCTTAGACTAAATATACAGCTTTGCGAGAATTGAGCTCGTCACCAGACTTTATAGTGATGAAAGCAGATAAGGGAGGTGCCTGGAATAGACTTCCTGAGCCAGTACATCAAGCTCCATCTCTGGCCGTCTTCAAATCTAAGCTAAAAGACCACCTTTTTGATGCTGCTTTTAACTCCTAACCCTTATTCACTTGTTCAGAACCCTTATTTTATCATCCTTACTTTAACATTCCCTTATCTCTTTTTTGTCCTGTTTGTCCTAATTAGATTGTAAGCTCTGTCGATCAGGGACTGTCTCTTCATGTTCAAGTGTACAGCTTTGCATACGTCTAGTAGCGCTTTAGAAATGATAAGTAGTAGTAGCAGTAATGCAGCTTGATAACTGCTCTTTAAATGTCATATTTCAACATATCAGAAATATAGAACTTTTAAAAACTTTTTTCCCTACAGGAGATGCAAATTCTTTCTATTTTGATGTATCTAGTTATTAACTTAAAGAATGACTGCTGTTCAAAAATTCTTCAATATACTGATGCATTTATTCTGCATGACATTTTTAAGAATAAACAGATTTAACTAATGTTTTCTCTGTGTTATGTATCACATAATGATTAATCTACATTGAAATATTGGCATGGCTCACATAAAGAAAGCTAACAGACTGATGAAGAATGTAACCTATATTTTAGTACTACTACTACTACTACTACTACTTGACATTTCTAAAGCGCTACTAGGGTTACGCAGCGCTGTACAATTTAACATAGAAGGACAGTCCCTGCTCAAAGGAGCTTACAACCTAAAGGACAAATGTATAGTCAGTCAAGTAGGGGCAGTCTAGATTTCCTGAAAGATATAAAGGTCAGGTGCCGAAAGCAAAACATTGAAGAGGTGGGCTTTGAGCAAGGATTTGAAGATGGGTAGGGAGGGGGCTTGGCGTAAGGGCTCAGGAAGTACAGAGAATATAAGCATAGTAAAAATAATTATTGAGATTTGTTGGCAGCATAAACAAGCTAATAAAGCCAACTTAACATCAGAGCTACACTGTTCTGCTGCTTTGTGCATAAAGCATCCAGGATGGGTTTATTTAACATAGATGAGCCCAGGACACTTCTAAAACCTTAACCGGTCAGTGCAACTGAAAATGACCGGTTAGCACCCAACACAAAACTGGCTATTTTTAGTTCAGTACTTAGGGGCCCTTTAACTAAGCCGAGGTAAGCTCTACGTGCATGCAGTGTGCACCCAAATGAGACTACCGCCAGGCCAGCGCACCCTCCTGCTGGTAATTTCAGATTTGCCGTGTGCCCATAACACGTGGATGAATTATTTATTTATTTCCTCCTACACGCGCCAGTTCCAGCAGTAATCGGCACTTGATACTTCATTTTCTAATTTCACCTACTGCTATCACTTTAAAAAAAGACTCAAATCACTCTTCCTACCCTTAATTCCATGAGTCTTGGCAACAGAACTGCATGACTGGCTCTATCAAAAGCGGCAGAAACATCCACAAATAACAAAAAGTATGTCCCGATATTGATCCCACACTGGTCAGTGTTTTGATTTGTTTTTTATGCCGGCTGTTACAGGCAAAAAATCCAGCTATTCAGTGGCAATGTGCAGAGAGTGGCTGACACTGAATATTTGGATATAGCGATGTGGTGTCAACAATATCCAGATAGCAGTGATATTCAGTCACGATCTGGAAAACCCTTAGCGATGCTTTTTTATTATCATAAACTATATGAATAGTTAGCCAGATAGCGATACTGAAAATCATCACCATTCAGATAAAGTGTCTACAGACAGACTGTGACTCTGGCAAGGGTGGACGGACAGTGGTTGGAGCCCCCAGACTGTAAGGGTCATTGGTCCCCCCAACCACTGCCTACCGCCCCACCGCTGCACTGCCAACCCCTCCCACACACTACAGACCCCTGCAAGTAGGTCATACCTTGAAGGGTCTTGGTGGTCTAGTGGTTTCTTTGAGGGTAGGAAAGAATCCCACTCTTTCCTACCCACTGTCGCTAATGTACCCGTGGCCGGCACCACCGTGATTTCAAAATGGCTGCTAAGACTTCCCACGGTAGTCTCACAAGTCTCAGCAGCTATTTTTAAAACATGATGGTGCTAGGCATAGGCAGAACAGCAGCAGCGGGCAAGAAAGCCAGTAGACTACCAGGGCCTTTTAAGGTAGGATTGCCAGGGAGGGCTGTAGTGTGCAGCGATGGCAGAAAGCAACCAGACAGACCCTCTAGGCTCCCCTAGAGCCTCTGGGCCCTCAGGCACTGCCCAGTTGCCTGAATGGTCAGTCCACCCCTGGACCCTGGACACCTTTGCACTACCCAGACAGCTCTGTAAATCTATTCAGTGGCACTATTCCCCCTAATTCTAGAGACTTGCACACATAATTTATACGGCTGCTGTGCTTATTCGAGTTTACTCTATACTTTGATAGCAAGCTAATTTGATTTTACTCCATATGCCACATGTGCTAACTATATTTATTTAGTTATAGTGGAGGAGGAAAAGACCTCAGAAGCTCAGCCTGTGGAGTTTATAGTATACCACAGTAGCTGGGCGAACCTCCTCATAGGTCTGAAAAACCTCCTACTAATTTGAGAAATTTATTTAAATCCTTTTTTTGTATTCTTCTTAAAGACATTTTTTATATAACTTATCTCCTATAGTATTGTCTTAGAATGGAGAAAGTCACTTATCTGAAAATGTCTCTGCTTGTACGGTGAGCTCAACAGAGCGCCTCCGTTTCACACTTTGCTTCTTGGGGAGCTGCACCATTAATTGTTTTATCAGAAAGTCCTACTGACTGTGCCTCCGTAGTGCTGTTGTCATTGGTGAAGCAGCACTACGAAGCCACAGCAAGAGTGCCACAATTTTAGGTAGGCCACAATCCACCCAGGCTCACCTGTAGCTACGCCACCATTTCAGAGTCTATGAGCGCGGATGCACCTAACCTCACCTATTGAGGCGCATTTAGGTTAAAGCTGCCATAATTGCACATTTGCCAGTTTGCGCCCTACCTACCGTACATCAGCAGCGATGTGACCTTTAGTGGTTATGCTTCTATTCAGCGTACATACTAAAATGGGCTTTAGCCCACCTTTTTGATGCTGCTTTTAACTCCTAACCCTTATTCACTTGTTCAGAACCCTTATTTTATCATCCTCACTTTAATATTCCCTTATCTCTTGTTTGTCCTGTTTGTCTGTCCTAATTAGATTGTAAGCTCTGTCGAGCAGGGACTGTCTCTTCATGTTCAAGTGTACAGCGCTGCGTACGTCTAGTAGCGCTTTACAAATGATAAGTAGTAGTAGTGGTAGTGCATTAGCTTCTACTTTTCTGTATCTCTAGATGGACTAATTCATACCTAATCTTAAGGATCAGTCCATTCCTTGTTCTAGGACAACAGTCTACTTCTTATTAGAGCAAAGGGACCTTACATATACGGTGTGAAAAGCTCATTTTCAGCAATATATTGATAAGCTATAGGGAGGTTAATATTAAAAAAATTTGTCTAGAATTAACTCCCCCCCCCCCCCCCCCCCCCCCCCCGCCTCCACACACACATACACACAGCATTTAAATTTTGTTCAACTAACTCTTTGGTACTCTGAAGGAGGTGGTGCTGGAGGAATTCGAGAAGCCTGGTTAGAGTCTGGTCACACCCAACATCCATCCTACAAGGCTACAAATAGGACAAAGCATTGTGAGGTAAAGTGCAAAAATCGGGACTGGCTAAACTCTCTCTCTAGATCTTTGTTTACTTGAAAGAGCTGTTATCCATGGTGTACTGCAGGGTTCGGTCCTCAGGCCAGCTCTTTTTAACATCTTCGGAAGGACTATCTGGTAAGGTTTGTCTCTTTGCGGATGATACCAAACTCTGTAATAGGGTGGACACCCCGGAGGGCATGGATGGTATGAAGAAGGATCTAACAAATGGTATGAAGAATGGTCCAATAATTGGCAACTAAGATTTAATGCTAAGAAATGCAGGGTCATGCACTTGGGGTACAAGAATCCAAGAGAACGATTCAGTATAGGGGCTGAAGTGCTTTTGTGTACGAAAGAAGAGTGGGACTTCAGGGTGATTGTGTCTGCTGATCTTAAGGTGGCCAAACAGGCAGAAAAGGTGGCGCTCAAAGCCAGAAAGATGCTTGGGTGCATAAGGAGAGGGATGACCAGCATTATAAGTCTCTAGTGAAGCCCCGTTTATAGAGTACTGCGTGACATTCTGGAGACCGCACAGAAAAATGGAGTCAGTCCAGAGGACAGCTGCAAAAGTAGTAAGTGGTCTCTGTCATAAAACATACAAGGACAGGCTTAGGAACCGAGGATATGATAGAGATGTTTAAATCCTCAGTGGCGTCAATATACAGAAGGCGGGTCTTTTTCAAATGAAGGAAAACTCTGGAATGAGGGGGCATACGATGAAGTTAAGAGGAAATAGACTTAGGAGGAATCTAAGAAAATACTCTTTTACCAAAAAGGTGGTGGATGCGTGGAATGGCCTTCCGGTGGAGGTCGTGGAGACAAGGACTGTGTCAGAATTTAAGCAACATGGGACAGGCATGTGGGTTCCCTTAGGAAAGGAAGAGTTAGTGGTTATTGAGGATGGGCAGACTGGATGGGTCATTTGGCCCTTATCTGCCATCAAGTTCTATGTTTCTATGTTTAAAGCAGCAGTGAAATGTTATTTTTATGTTTTGGTCATATTTCGGCAAGATGTGTATTGGTTTTCTGTTGTTCCAGTATTATTAGTGACATATTTTAAGATTCAAACTCCATTTATTATGGCAACATGTAGACATCTCAGACTTTATCATTTTGAAACCAGATCTTTTCTTCTACTGAGTGACAGTTCCTGTTGACTAATCGGAAGGAAATGTAGTGAAGCTGAGGGATGTTGCTTTCAGAAGAGGAGAGAATGAGTCATAGCAACTTCCAACCCAACCAATAAAAAATATACTCTATGAAACAAAAAATAAAAAGACTAAGTACAAAGAAAGATAGAAAAATTTCTCTTCAGAGTAAGGAAAGACCTATTTTTAAGCTTTCTTGGATATGTATTTAAGAGGTTCTATTGCTTTAAATAATCAGATATTGTCAGATGCATACAGCTTTATTCTTTCAGGCAGAAAGACACAGATAACATCTTTCACAGACTTTTGGCTTAAGGAAGTGCTTTCAAATGAATAAATGCCTATGTGTTTCTTCCTTTAGTTAATTTCAATTTGTCATTTCCAGGAAAAGCTAGAGAAAAATCAATATTAATCCTGTGAAGCAATGGCTCGGCCAGACCTGACATTTTGGGTAGGCCCAGAGAATCACACCTCCCCCATTGTAGATATATAAAATGCAGAGGAGGGCGGGGGGGGGGGGGGGTTACCTGGCCAAGGGAGGTCTACTCTGGGTCTGACTTGGGCTGCTGCATAGATCTTTGCCGCAGTCAGTGTGAAGGAAAGCCCCGTTGAGGGCCTGGATTTATTACAGGATGAGGCATAGGACCAAGCCACATTGCAGGCTCCTGAATCAGGTCCTGGCTCTGGGCTGGTCATAGCAAATGGTGGAGTGTGGAGAAGGCTAGAGCTGAGACCTTTCTAGTGCGCCTGTGCAGGCTGCAGGGGCAGGCCTCAGAGCCACAATGCCATTGCAACTGATTTGTCTAGGGCTGGGCATATCAAACAATAGTAGTGCAAGCAAGTCCTATATAACCCAAACTGTGATGGACTGGAGGCTCAGCCAGTGCCTCAGTGGCAGCAGCCAGGTATGGCAACATCCAGTGGCAACTCAAGGCAATCTGCTGCCTGAGATGAAAGATGAGATGATGCCCCAGTGCCCCACCCCAATGCCCTCCCCCTTGTGCTCCATTTCCTGCACCCCCCCCCCCCCCCCAAAGCACCAGGAATGGGGGGTGGCTCCTCCTAACTACAATCAGGGAGTGAGGTGAGGCAGTTCACATGAGTTCAATGTAAACATTTTTTACATCCACAAAAATTCAACTTCTACCCAACAATAGGGGTAAGCGAGAACTAATACATTTCTCTATAGAATGTCATCTGAGCAATAGCAAAATTAATTTCTCCACTACCAGGCACAACCTGAAAAGAATCCTATCTGAACATACCTGTTGCACAATGTTATCATTCAAACAAGTACCTTACCTATGCATAGGCAAGACTACAAATATTAGAGCAGAGGAATGGGTGGGCCTGTGCCCACCCAGGCCCACCTGTAGTTATGCCACTGTCACTTCCTGTTTCCAGACTGGCAGGACACATCACAAAGGTAACTCTGTGGGGCCAGCATAAGTAGTGTGTGTGAATTGTTGCTGCCGCAAGCCAGCATCATTTTTCTAAGACAGACCATAGAGCGAAGGGAGGGAGGGATGTTCTCAGAGAGAGTAGGGCAGATGTCAAATCTGGGGGGCAGAGGAGAGGGAAAGAGATGCAGGACAAAGGGAGAGAAGAAGGGGAGAAAGAGGAAGAGATATTGGACCAGGGGGCAGAGGGGAGGGAATGAAGAGGCCATCAATGAGGTGTTTTGGGGAACTTATTGGCCACCAGACCGGGTGGGCCTGGGCCAAGAATGGGTGGTCCTGTGTCCACCCAGGCCCACTCATAGCTATGTTACTGCTGTGAAGAGCAATCCTATAACTGGGCATCCACAATTACATGCCACTTATATGTGTAAATGTACAGACAAAATAACCACTCAGAGAAAGGATAAATACTAGCCTTCCAATCAAATCCAGGACAGGGTTCCAGAGGTAAAATGTGAAATGTTTATTATGTCCACAACTGTAAAACAATGCAACATAAAATGAGACATCAACTGACAGAACACTAGACAGATCCGTGTTTCAGCGTATAAAACACCTGCCTCAGGAGTCATGCAATCTTGTTGGTACCTTATATACTAGTAGAAAATCCATATAAGGTGATGTGCATGCCACTATGGTTAAGTGGCACATCAACAAATATCCAACGGTTTAAGCGATTATAGTGTACTGAGCAGAAGCACCTCCAAGGATTTTCCTCTCTGTTTGTGCTGTTTGCAGGATTTACAAATGAATCTGGGATCTTTCTCTGGCTACCGGAGAGAAGCTGAGGGATTCTTCTTGCAGGAGAGAAGGGCAGAAGCTGAAATTTGGGACTGGAGGTTTTTATTTATTTATTTATTTTATTTATTTGTATCCCACATTTCCCCACCTATTTGCAGGCTCAACGTGGCTTACATTGTTCCGTCATGGCGATCGCCATTTCTGGAGTGAGAGATACAAGTGGTATTGCATTAGAGATCATGATTGGCGTGAGTAGATTAAACAGTCAAGTATAAAGAGATCATATTCGGAGTTAGAGATAGAGTGGTATTGCGTTAGAGTTTTAGATTATGGAAGGCCATTGTTTATCCCAACTTTGTGTGGTTGTCTGGACTTTATATGTAAGGTTTTTTTGCTTCTTATTTCTGCTGGTTAAATATAAAGACTACCAGCACTTTCATAAATATACACTTGTGCGTCTCCGTGGCACCAATGCAACTAAGCCGTATTCTGTAAGGGCATGTGTAAATGGCATGGTGCGTAAATGCAAGGAGGCATTCACTTGGGTGGAGAGATGGGAGGGGCACAGGCAGGGCTGCCACTTATGCATGCAATTTACAGAAGTCATGCAGACCCTTGTCACATATAGGCCCCCGCAGTTGTGCTGCACACATTATGTACAGGTATTTTCTCTGTCCCTAGTGGGCTCACAATCTAGGGTTTGTACCTGGGGCAATGGGGAGTTAAGTGACTTACCCAAGGAGATGCAGTGGAATTTGAACCCATTTTGCCAGGATCAAAGCCTGCTGCACTAAACGTTAGGCTACTCCTGCACTCTGTATAATGCATTTAGGGCTTCCATTACAAAGCCGCCCTAGCGTTTCCCACGTGGCAAATAAGAGGAAGCTCACAGGAAGCCCTCAGGAATTGAATGGGCTTCCTCTCATTTGGCGCACCGGGAATCGGTAGCGCGGCTTCATAAAAGAAGCCCTTAATATGTATAGCACTGTGTACATCTAGTAGCGCTATAGAAACGATAAGTAGTAGTAGTAGTATTTTATGGCTGGTGTAACTGCAGGAGCCTAAATTTTAGGTTTGTTGATGCTGGGGTTCACTAGTATTAGATAATCTAAGTGACTAGATGCCATCCTTTTGGATGTTTGGAGGGTTCTTAAGAACTATTTGGTTGAGTTGGCTAGTTTTACCATTTGATTTCACACTGATGTAATGACGTGTTTTTAGATGGTGGAAGTTAGGTTCTTTTTCTCTTTTCCATTCTTTCCATATCCTTGTGATGCTGTATGTCATGGTTTAGATGTATTTGTATTTTTATTCATACAGAGTTTATTCGTTTTGATGTATTATTTCACTACATTTTTTATATTATTTTATTATGTATTGATAGATGTGTTGTTGGTATGATTGTATTTGTTTATTTTTAGCCCCTGAGGCAGCCCATGTATGGGTGAAACACGTCCTGTGTCGGGCATTGTTGGCTGAATAAATTCATCTTCATTTAGATTTCTTCGTCTGTTCTGCTTTTTGTGTCGCCATGCTAAATTTCATAGTGTGCAACTCCAAAGGGGGCATGGCCATAGGAGGGGCATGGGCGGATCAGGGACATTCCCAGAATATAGGTACAGTGTTATAGAATACCTGCATTTGAGCACCTAACTGCCTTCCTGATATGCCTGTTCACCCAGAGAGGGTAAAACTGGGCCTCCCTCATATAAACATTTACCTGGAAAAGGTAAAACTGTGCCTTCCTGATATACACAAATGACCCTATTCTATAACTTGCACTTGCTAATTTGTATGCTAATCATAAATTTGGGCATCTAACTTTATAGAATTTGAGGGTATATATGTAACATAAAATAAATGAACAATTACCAAAAAAGAAAATAAAAAAAATGAATACTTTCCTCATTATGTACCTAGTAAAGAAAAACCAGGAAGAAAATAGAAAAAGATACAAACAAATAAATATATATTCTTTGTTGCCTAATATTTTATAGCAATGCAAACAGTTCATAATAACCAAAACATCAAGGGTGTCTAACCAAATCACAATAAGATGGTCAATCCTTGTTACTCAGAGGCTCTTTTACTAAAGTGTGGTAAGCTTTTGCATTTACTGTACGTTAGTTGCAAAAACCAGCACATGGTAAGGCCAATGCCTGTGTAGTAAATGTAAGTAATATGGTGTGGGCCCATAAAGAGCTGCTACAGCGGCGCATCCCCTACTTCCTAACAGTTCCCCTTGTCCATTTAACCCCAGACACTCCCCCCATTATCCAATCCACCCTCCTGACACTCCCCTCCAATATCTAATCCCTCGGCACCCCCAGTGAGGACCTACTCTGAGAGAGTAGGTCCTCCATTAGTGTTTAGTGGTCCTGAGCAAGAGTGATCCATATCTACTCCTCCCTGGGTCTGCACCAGGATCCAAAATGACTACCACCTAGTGGTAGTTTCATGGTACTGCTGCTAAGGGGAATCCTTTCATAGAAGGAGAAAATCGGGGGGTGGGGGGTTGTGGGGTTTGGACTACAGGGGGAGAGCCTTCCTAAGACAGCAGCAGCTCCTACTGTCTCATATTCAGATGACAGTAAATGCAGCCACGCTATTGGCACTCCTGACTGTGCATGGTAATATAGTAACATAGTAGATGACGGCAGAAAAAGACCTGCACGGTCCATCTAGTCTGCCCACGATAAACTCATATGTGTATACCTTACCTTGA
Organism: Microcaecilia unicolor; assembly: GCF_901765095.1. Lineage (NCBI taxonomy): Eukaryota > Metazoa > Chordata > Amphibia > Gymnophiona > Siphonopidae > Microcaecilia > Microcaecilia unicolor. The sequence goes on from NC_044032.1 coordinate 465,158,506, forward strand.
TTTGTACCTGTCTTTTTCAGGGCACAGACCGTATAAGTCTGTCCAGCAGTATTTCCCACCTCCCAACCACCAGTCCCGCCTCCCATCACTGGCTCCGGCACAGACCCCGTATAAGTCTGCCCTCCCCTATCCTAGCCTCTCAACCACCAACCCCTCTTCACCCCGCCACCCAATTTCAGCTAAGCTTCTGTGGCTCCATTCCTTCTGCACAGGATTCCTTTATGCCTATCCCACACATGTTTGAATTCCGTTACCGTTTTCATGTCCACCTTTGATCAATGATCACGCTCTAGCTGCCACAGCAGTCCAGTTGTCCACACTACCCCAGTTGTGCCTATGCACCACACATTTCCACATTAAGCAACTAGCATGGGTTTTATAAAGCATTGAATAAGCTGTTTTAACAAACATTAATCTGCTCTAACCTTTAACAAAGGGTACAATCCGTGCTATCTGCTTTATATAGCTTAGTAAAAGTGCCTCTCAGTTTAATAAATGTATTTTTTATCAAGATTCCTCTTTTTAGGGAAGACTTTTCTGCCCGATGCAGGTTTGACATGTGTCCTTTTAAATAACACTTGAAACGTATTCTAAAGTTCACAGCTTTTCTCCTGTTATGAAGGGGATTGTATTTCAGCATATTATTTCTCCTCTTGTTTTCTGTTGCATTAAGCAATGATGTACTCTGCTGCCCTCAGCAGATCATACCTGTAATTTCAAGGACCTGATACAGCACCTGCTTCATTCACTGCTAGAAAACCTGAAATTCACAATACAACAGGAAACATTTTTGAAAGGTTCACATTTTACCTGAAAGTCACTGTTTCATGGTAGATGATGGCAGGTGAAGACCACAGTGGCTCATCCAGTCCAGCTTAGATTCATCCTGGTTTGCTTTGGTAGATGTGTATAGAAATTTTTCAAAAACAAACTGACACCATGACTTCCACCTGACCTCTCAACACAGTTCTCATATCTGTCTCAAACATGACCAAAATCCATCACAATGTTGGCTTTTGCCATGCTTTTTTGGAACCCTGTTTGCAATCATACCACTGCTGTTTAGGGTTACATCTTCCACTCCCCTTTATTTCTATTCTCTTGACCCTATGGATTGATCTTTATGTTTACTGCATGGTCTTATGAATTCTATTACTCTGTTTTATCTGCATCAGATCCTCTAGAAGGGAATTCCATGTGTTTATCATACTTTCTGTGATGAAATATTTTTTGTTGTACGTAGGAACAAATCCTTAGGGGCCCTTTTACTAAGCCGCGTAGGCGCCTACACAGGCCCAATGCACGCCATTTTGGAACTACCACCCAGCTACCACGTGGCCCAAATGGTAATTTCATTTTTTTTGTGCATCCAGTACGTGCACCAGAAAATATATTTTATTTTCTGGCACATAGCACTAACCGTGCGGTAATCGGCATTGTATGCATGCTGATGATTACCTCCTGGTTAACATATCAGACCTTACCACTAAGTAAATGGGTGGTGGTAAGGTCTCAGGCCCAATGGATGTGTGCCAATTTTTATTTTGCCGCACGTCCATTTTTGGACAGAAAAAAGGCCTATTTTGCAGGTGCGCTGAAAAATGGACCTGCACACGTCCAATACACATGGCTACAACAGCGCAGGCCATTTTTCGGCACACCTTAATAAAAGGACCCCTCATCCTCTTAAGAGTGCATTTGATTCAGCATAAAAATTGTGTTACATGAATGGGCGATTGGTATGAATGAGGTTAGAGTGATTATTATCTATATGTTTTATATTTAATTAGTGATTGAAATAAACATTTTTCATATTGTAAGAATAGTGTTCTGGAGCACATTTGTGTAATAGAATTTGTAAAATATAGAGATTCAAGTATCCTTATGGTATCAGACTTTTTAAATTCTTTGTGGTTGTGGGTCAGCCAACAGCATCCACATAGAAAAAGCTCATTAAATAAACAGGGCATTTTTTTTTCTTTAGCAGCCTTTCAGACAGTTCTGATTTAATAGATTTTATCTTGACATCTTTTCTTGACAAAACTCTGAAATGCTGGCATGTCGGTACTCTCCTTTCCATTTAGTACCAAAGGACTTGTTTGCACTCATTTGTCACACTTGAAATGCATCATCTTTCAAAATGATTATAAATCAACAAAATTAATAATAGACATTTCAAAATATTAGTTTGACTGAGCAAACAGGAATTTTTACACACAAAGAAAATAATTACTACTTTTGCCTGCTACAGCATGAGCAATTGATATGAATGAAAGTAAGATGGAAAAAGCTGAGGAAAAACTTGGTACATTAGAACACCATTATTTCAGTGAGTCATCATTTCTAATACTTTTAATCACTGTACTAAAAGAACTTATCTGCATCCACCTGCGAGGCTCAACTGATAAATACCCAAAGATGAAATGTGCATGGAAAAACTTTTCAGTTCAGTTCATTTTCAAATAAATCACTCTAGTGATTCACTTTTGGATTCCAAAATAATGTATTTATTTCTGTATTTTTTTACATTTTACATTTCAATATGTAAAAAGAAATACTTTGTGGAAATAGATCACAGAATTCAGAACTTTCAAGGAAAACAAATCAATAAACAAAATTATTTCTGCTCATTAATTAGCCCACATACCCCTGGATTCTATATAGCGTGACCAAAATTGCATGCACACATCCGGTTGTATTCTAGATTTGCACACACAATTTACCCCCTGTTTAATAAGCCACCCCAGAGGCTGCGGTACCCTAATGCCAACATAACCCATTCACTTTGAATGGGTTGTGTCAGCATTGCTGCGCGGCAGCCGCTAGCATGGTTTACTTAACAAGCCAATCAGTGCTGATAAATGCCACTTAACAATCAATTATTGATACTAATTGGCATTAATAAGAATTTATACGCACAACTTGCTAGGCATATTCTGTAAACTGGTGCACGTAAATTCTAATGTGTGCTGCCAAAAAGGGAGCTTGGCCAAGGGCATGGAATGGGTGGACCATGGGCATTCCGAAAATCTACATGCACAGTTATAGAATACACCTGCTCCATGCCTAACTTAAGCGCCGGTATTTACACCAAGTTTTATTTGCTGTAAATGGATGCACCTAGACTTAGGCGCAGGCATGATCACTAGGTATATTCTATAAACTGGCTAGACGTATTATATAAAACGCAACTAAATCTAGGTACAGTTTACAGAATATGCCTAAGCGGAAATATTTTTGGAGCCAATTTTTCAGGCGACATATATAGAATCTAGTCCATAACGAGGAGCCCAAGTGAAAAAATTCTAGAAGAAGACAAATTTAAACATTAAATAAAAAGAAGGAAAAAGTGTGAGACGTGTGTTATATAAATCTTATAGTCCTATTTTGATACATAACACTGAAAATCATATAGACACAGCCCTTTTTCCCTCAAGAAAAAAAACTGCAATTGTGAAGGCTCAAAGAAAACATATTTTACATTATTTAAAGAAACCATACATTTACAAGGATAACATAATTGAAATGTTGCACCAAGTGCCAAAAACTTAGAATGGTAAGATAGGAAATTTCTCCGTCAAGCAGGGGCGTAGCTACAGGTGGGCCTGGGTGGGCCCAGGTCCACCCAATTTCAGCTCAGGCCCACCCACAACGAAGCGTGCGCACACACTGTGCAGCGGCGTAGCGACCACGGCAGAAACGGCACCCGCTCGCTCTAGCTCAGCTGAGCTGATCTCTCCAGGGCAGGCTCCAGCCCGATTTCGGCTCAGGCTCGCCTGCCCGCCCACCGACCCACCCACGTGGCAAGCGCACACATCTGCTCAGAGCCGGCTCAGCTGATCTCTCCAGCAGACTCATCCCGCCTACCGTCGGCTCGGGGGGGGGGCAGGAAAATGCACTCATTGCAGCAGCAGCAGGTCCCGTCGTGGCCACGCAGCGCGTCGTAGTTTCCTCCATCCATATGATCCTACGTGGTAGTACTTTATGACGTGGCTGCTGTGCGCGGCGGTGTGCTCCGCTCGCATCTGAGGGCAGGCTAAAAAAAAATAGTGATTATTATCTATATGTTTTATATTTAATAGCTGCAGGTGCACGCAGGCCGGGTTGAGTATTGAAGTAGAGCCTCAGCCTGGCCCTGCCCTGTGGAAAATGGAAAGGTTCGAGTCCGAGTGAGATCATTTGAGAATCAAGTTCCTGCCAGTGCCAGCCCAGCAGGTAATACAATTGTATATGCTTTTTTTTAAATCATAATTTTATATATATATATACGTAAATATATATATATATATATATATACTGTATATATTGCCCACCCATATTATCTCTGGGCCCAGCCAAAATGTCAGGTCTGGCTACGCCACTGCTGTCAAGTGTGAGTCCATCGGGAAACATCAGGAAAGATAGATATCTACCCCCACCCCCATAGTTACTGTCCTTTAAGCTAAAAAAAAGATTCAAAAGTGGCTGCCATCTTGTGAGAACGTGAAATACCTCTCCCTGCAGTTTTCCTTCTTCCTATGCCTAAGCATCATGGAAGACCATCCATGCTGCTTGGCGGGTAGTGTTTCCCCAACTACGGCAGGCCAAGATTACGGTGCATACCTGTGCTGTTTCAGGCGAACCGGCTGCTCAAGCTATGGTAAAGAGCTCTAGCTTCGGGAGCGAAGTATCACTCAACCCAGCAGGTCCTATTACTCACCTAGGTCCCAGACTGCAATTGGAGCTGGGTCCTTCCAGGCCAGTGCTGGTGATGCCGCCTGCGGAGGGAGAGAGTGAGTCAAAGGCTGGAGTTCCCTCTCATGAAAAGTCATTGTAGGCTAAGCCTTTGGGTGAGAAGCCGGTGGGAAAGCATCTGGAGAGACCGGCAGTAGAAACATTGCTGGTTTTGCCACCTTTGGTAAAACCAGCTTAAATCGCCCTGGATGCAATTTGGCATGCCCTGGAGGCCCTCTATACTCTGTCTTCCAAGGTCCTACCTGCACTGAGCCAAAGTGTTTATCGTCTTCAGAGTCTGGAAGGGAATAACACTGAACTGAAAGGGAAGGTGGAGACTCTGGAACATCAAGTTTAACAGGTGAAATCTACTCAATCAATAGTCCTATAAGATAAATGGTTTTAACTGAGAACTTTGAGAATTATACAAAGGGGCTGAACTTGAGATTATTAAATTTCCCACAGGTATTACATCTACATCAAAGGAGATGTTTTATAGATTTTTGAAGGATATTTTCAAGTATGAAGGGACGAGTCTACCTCCCTTGAATAAAACTTACTTTATCCCACTTCCAGTTAAGAAGCATACTAGGTCTCTGAAGAAACCTGATCAAGATATTTCCTCAAACAACTGTACTTAACTAACATTCTGGAAACCTTTGCAAAGGAGGTAACTTCTCGAGCTACTCTTTTGGTTTCATTTGTATTTCAACAGGTTATGTATGTATTTGTTAATTAATATATTGATATACCATTCTTCATCACACACAGAGGGGATGTATAATTAATGGTGCTAAGAAATTGGGACACCCAGGAAATGGGGTATTTCCAGGTATTTCTTCTTCAGATCATGAGCTAATGTTCACATTAGTGTGCGTAACCTGAAACAAATTGACACAGGAGCATTTTTACCACCTCCTATTTAGGAGGCAGTAAGTTGCGCCCGTGTTATAAACACGCTAACTAGTTAGCAAATGCAAATGTTGATGCGCTAACTAAATAGCATGCCCATGCCCATTCTCCACCCCTGACACACCCCCTACAAAACTAAATACAAAAATATACATAGCACATGCAAAAGGTTACCACAAAACACTTTAACATTCTTTGTGTTAAGTATTTTCACTCATGCTAAGTGTTCATTACCCCACAAAGCAGTTAAAAAGACAGAACTATTTCAAACTGGTCAATGTGACAAAAGATAGGGGACACAACAGCCACACAGTGTTACCATGTAAGGACCATCCAGGATAAAGAATATAGAGAAGTACAGTGAATTACAGCTTCAGCATAATTATAATCCTGGAAACAACAGAGGGGTACACAAGGAAGGGTAGTTGATGTTGCATCCTCCATTGGTCTCTCCTTATTAGCCTGTTAGCCTGTTAAAGTAAGGAAGAAAGTAACTTTTGAATCATAAGAACATAAGAAAAGCCATGCTGAGTCAGACCAAAGTCCTACAAGCCCAGCATCCTGTCTCCAACAGCAACCAATCACAAGTACCCTGCAGATCCCAAAAAAGTAGATCTATTTCTCATTAATTTCCAGGCATGAGCAATACCTTTCCCACGTCTGTCTGGTTAGTAATTTCTTTTTAGAGTTTTCCTCCAGGAATTTGTACAAACCTGTTTTAAATTCCTCTATGTTAGTCACTTGATCACATCCTCTTGAAACACATATGAACATAAGCAATGCCATACTGGGACAGACTGAAGGACCATCAAGTCCAGTATCCTATTTCCAACAATGGCCAATCCAGATCACAAGTACCTGGCAAGATCCCAAAAGAGTAAAACAGATTTTATGTTGCTTATCCTAGAAATGAGCAGTGAATTTTCCCAAGCCCACCTTAATAATAGCGTATGGACTTTTCTTTTATGAAAGTTACCCAAACCTTTTTTCAAACCCTGCTAAGCTAACTGCTTTTACAACATTCTCTGGCAATGAATTCCAGAGTTTAATTACATATTGAGTAAGAAATATTTTCTCTAGTTTTAAACATACTACTTAGTAGCTTCATTACATGCCCCCTAGTCCTAGTATTTTTGGAAAGAGTAAACAAGCTATTCACATCTACCCATTCCACTCCAGAATTTTATAGACCTCTATCATATCTTCCCTCAACCATCTCTTCTCCAAGCTGAAGAGTTCTAGTACTTTAGCCTTTCTTCATAGGGAAGTCATCCCATCCCATCCCTTTTATCATTTTTGTCACCCTTTTCTGTACCTTTTCTAATTCCTTTTTTTGAGATGCAGTAACAAAATTGCACATAATATTTGAAGTGCAGTTGCACCGTGGAGTGATGGAAAGGCATTATAACATTCTCATTTTTGTTTTCCATTCCTTTCTTAATAATACCTAACATTCTATTTGCTTTCTTAGTTGCCACTGCTGTACACTGAGAAGAGGGTATCAACGTATCATCAACGATGACACCTAGATCCTTTTCCTGGGTGGTGATTCCACAGCTTAATTATTTTCTACTGGAAAATACTTGGTGTGCTTCAGTGGTGACAGACAGCCAGGGCCATAGCTAGGCCTGAACTCACGAAGCTCTTCTGCCATCTCTGTTTGATAATTCCTCAGTGAACAGCCCTCTGCTTCTTACTGCAGCCCTTTCCAGATAGTATATAAGGGACAGAATGGCAGAGTATAAGCCCAGAGTAGATGTAGTAAAGAAGAGTCACTCTGCCCGTCCCTTCTCTTATTTATTGATAGGAAAGAAGGTGGGTGACTATAGCAGAAACTTTGGAACAAACAGCCCTAGAGTCAAAATGAAGCAATTGGGAGTGAGGCCAAGAGGACAAGAGGGAGGGTTACCATATGGCTCCAGAAAAAGGAGGACGGATTGAGCCAGCCGGGTTTTACTTCCATTGCTTTCAATGGAAGTAATTGAGGCAGCCGGGTTTTACTTCCATTGCTTTCAATGGAAAGCAATGGAAGTAAAACCCGGCTGGCTCAATCCGTCCTCCTTTTTCTGGAGCCATATGGTAACCCTAGAGGAGGGGCTAGGGCAGAAGGCAACTTCTCTTCTCCTTTCCCCCATGAGCTATCTGCTGCCATCAAGGACAAGATGGTTGAGGGGTGAGCAGAACAGCTCCAAACCACAACTGTGACTGCTGTGATGGCTTCATGAAGAGGAAGAAGATGCAAATGCTGAGAGAGGAATGAGAGAGGGGTTAATTCCAGGTGAATACTGTGTCCTTCCTTTCTCCGTAAAGTTAGCAGTGGAAACACTTTCTGGAGCAACATTTTGCAACCCAGGGTCCATGTTGCAGTGTGTTGTGCAGCAAGTGTGAAAAGATCAGGACTCTAGTTGTAGAAATAGAGAGCTGAGAAACAGTCAGGTGTAGAAAAGGCCAGACGAATTTCCTATTTAATATAAAAAGTTTATTCTTGGTTCAGAATTGACTGAATAGCTCAATGGGCTATTTCAGGAAGCATTTCTTGATAAGCAATATACAAGTCAGAATGAATGATTAAAAAAAGCAATGTACAGCAAAGAAATCAGAATGCTATATACAGGCAACGAAATGAGAATGCTTAAGGCAAAGGAGTCAGAATGCTTACTACATATTTCTTCTATCCTGCTTATATACTGTTTGTCCCTGCTATTTCTTCTAACATCACGTGCAGGCTGTATCATACCATAAATCCTTTAACTTAAAGCAGAACATATGCCGCATCTGTTTCCCCTTATTGCTCCCCCTTCACAGACTTTCTGGAGCCGTGCCTTTGGCTGATGTGTTACTGCCACATTCTTTTCTCATGTCCCAGGAGGTTTAGTGTTGAAACAGCTTATTCTGCATGTTCTTTGAAGCTTTCCACTTCTATTTTTTATGCTTTTATTCAACAAATCCTCCCTTGAGGACTGATTGTTTCAGGCCTCACACATCTGTTTCAGCTCCAGTCTGTTTCTTTTTACCTCCCTTCTAAATCTCCTCCCCCTTGTTATTTATAATATGCTGTGCCTGCAAGCTCTGTCTTTTCATCATCATACATCTTTCAATATTTTTGCTGACATATTAAAGTTCTATTCATTCTTGATTTCAGTTACCATTGTCATTTTAAAAGCATCCTGGCACATCTTTGCAAACATGCTAATACACATGTTACACAGCATTAAACAGATTCAATTGTACTAGGGTACAAAATTTATATCTCTTGAGGTATATAATTTATAGGACAGTGAGCTTCATCAAAGGGGAATACACTGTCATTCATTCTTACTTTTCATTAGCTGATGTGGCATTAAAAATTACACAAATTAAAAGCATATTCCAAGGTTATTAACATTCATTGAATCAGTTGTTACATACCATTGAGTTAAAGTCTTATTACAGCTTGTTTTATGGCCACACTTTTCTTTGGCTGTGACATTTACAATCACTGTATTTCCTCCTATAGACCAATTACCTGTTACAACATTGTGCGTGTAATTGCACTTTATCGGGGGGATGTTTTCAGTTGTCATACTATTGATTAGACACCAAAATGATGTCTGTGGATACTTGTCCGTAAGCAAGGCTTGCTTATAAATAGTCTCATTTGTCCAATGAAGGTTTCCATCATCCCTTACACAGGTATTATTGGGATAACAGACATGATTTTATCATTGTAGTCCCATATATCATGGCTGGCAAGGACAAGGATGATGTCAGTCGGTGGGCACATATGATACAATCAGTCAAATTCAACATCTTGGCTGCTGTAACAAGTCTATTCTCATATGTGTTCATTGTCCATTAACAAACAACAACAAAATAACAATATGTTCAGGGACATGTTGTCTATCTATTCCTTGTCCACTTCAGTATTATTGATTCGTCGAATATCTGATAAATGTATCCAAGAAGTATGACCTTCCAGACGGGCAGCGGTCTGAGTAAGGGCCATGATAGCAAAAGGCCCTACATACACAGGATCCTTCCACGTTTTATGTGTAAAGTTCTTTCGTAGTACTAGATCACCTACTTTAAAAGCACAAACATCATTAGTCCCTACCTGATGTGACACATTGGTACGAATCATGTCACTGGTTAAATTTAGCATTGGTTGTAATTTTTGCCAGTACTGAGTTGTATTATCAGTACTTGCTGTCTGCATTGGGAAGAAATGACGTCCTGTCTGAATTTGGAATGGGGACAATTTAGTACGCCCATTAGGTTGGGCCCTTATTGTCATTAATGCTAATGGCAATACATCAAGCCATGTATATAATTTTCCCACCATTTCTTTATTGAGAGATTTTAATAAGACTCTCAATTTTGTTTTTAAAATGCCATTATAGCGCTCCACCAAACCATTGGAGGTGGGGCGATACACTGATACTTTTCTGTGTGTTAAACCCATAATCGTTTCCATTTCTTTCAAAACACTGTTATTGAAATGTGTCCCGTTATCAGAAATTATTCTAGACGGACACCCATGTCTTGGCATAATATGAGTTACCAGGCATTGTACCACCTCATGTGCTGTCTCCCTTTTACATGGAAATGCTTCTATCCACCTTGAAAAAGCATCCACCCAAACTAACAAATATCTTTTTCCCTGCACTGGAACAATCATATCAGTGAAATCAATATACCATTCTTTTGCTGGGCCTTCTGGTATTGGAAGTGTCCCAGGCGATATTTTAGGACCTCTTTTAGGTATGTTAATATTACATACCATGCAATTCTGCACAACCTGTTGAATCAGGTTATCAATTTTTAAAGTCCAAAATCTTTGCTCAAATTGTTGTTTCATTGTTTCCTTATTCCAATGCATGGTTGCATGCCACTCAGTTAATACCTTAATCACCTGACTCATTGGCATACAAGGTAATCCTTCTTCTGCATTAAACCATTCACTTCCCAATTTCATACATCCTCTCTTCAACCATTTTTCACTTTCCTGTCCCTCTGGCTGCCACATTTCAATCTTATCTACATTCGTAAGTGGCCCTTCCTGTGTCTGTCTAGTATTATACAAAATCTTTTCACTTTGCTTAACCACCTCCGTTGCTGCTGCATCAGCCATTGCATTACCTAGTGCCTCAAAGGTTGGCCTTTCAGTGTGGGCCGGGGTCCACACAACTGCAGTTTTTCTACCTTCACGTTCCCTTCTTGCCAAAATTTCAAACAGCAATTTCCAATATGTGTAATGTTGTAGATTTTTACCTGCACTGGTTATCATCCCCCTACGCTGCCATTTTAATATATGATACTGTAGTGAACTTGCAACGTAACCACTATCAGTATATATGGTGACATTTTGAGTCATATCAGTGTGTTGTAAGGCCGTAATAACGGCCAAAAGTTCAGCATGCTGTGCAGTATGGTCAGGAGGGGTTTTATATTGTACTTGCATTATCTTTCTTAGATTCTCATCCACTTGCACGCAGGCAAAGCCTGCAACAGTCCTTTCACAAGCTCCATCTGTAAACCATATTAACCCATCAGATAAGGGTTCAAAAGTAAGACAGTGAAATGTAGGGATTTCTATAGTATCGATCTCACCCTCTTGATCGACAGGAAAAAGCAGATCTATCTTATTTCTCTGTTCTTTAGTTAATGGTATTATTCTTATATCTTGTCCTAAAAGTACTGCTTGATATTTTCCAAATCTAGTGGCTGTCAATGCCGTCTGGCTAGGGCTCAACAGCGTTTTAATCGTGTGGTTGGTATGTATTACAATAGGCACAAAAGGCATTTGTGCTCTCCATTTGCCTACTGCTGCCACAATAGCTGTCAATAACTTTGGTATTTCTTTCATTCCCTTTTCCACATGATTAAAAGAGCCTGACAAAAAAGCTACTGGTGTATTTACTTCATTATTTTGATTAATCATAGCTGCCCAACTTTGAGAAATACTGATACCTGATGCTGCACATAAAGCTTTAAAATCCCCAATAGTCAATTGAGTTCCTGCTTTTGTCAAATTCTGTACATCCTCAAGTGATGTAGGTCCTCCCTTGTCACGGGGGAAGGGGAGATGTTTAACTTCCAACAGGTTTTTAGTAACTCCCCACATTTGATTTTATCCATTCTCACAAGCTCTGCAGCTACATGGGTTTCCCTAAAAATTGCCTTTGACGGTCTGGGTGTCAATTTGAACAGGATTACCTTTGGTTTTTGTTGAGGTCTCGGGACTAACCCGTAACCGTCCCTCAGCCTCAAATTATGTTGACAAATCATATTGTTCAGAGGTTATTAGAGATTTTAAATCACCTCTTTCACCTATTAGCCCTACACACAAAACTAGCTAGGACTGTGACTAATTCAAACCAGATGATCTCTTAAAACTGCAGAAATCTCACTTAAAAAGAGTCAGACAAAGTTTCCACATAGAGAAATAGAACTTATTAATTAAACAGAATAACACATATTTTAAAATAAACAGAGATCACCTTATAAGACAAAATCAAACTTATTTAAATCTAATCTAAAACAATCTTTTAAAAGGAACAAAACAAATTTCAGTTCTTCCTGACCTTTCTAACCTGTACACCCGAGAAATCAAAACCAGATGACATTCCTCAACCTTCAGGCTGAACCAAAGGCTGCTTTTCCTGTTCTTGCTGTATTTTTTCAAACGATCCATACTGAGACCAGCTCAAAAAAGAATCCTTTGCATCATATTTGACCCATTTCTCATGTGTTTTTTCAATCTGTTTTTTTTCTAACGGGAATAATTCTATGACATGCTGCAAAGGGGTTTCATTTTTTTGAACTATCTAAATCTAAATACAAAGCATATACAGGAGGCTTTTCTTTCTTATCTGCCCCTTTCCCTTCCATTTTATTCTGACTATTACAATTTCTCCTATAGAGCCACAACCTACAAAAATATACTAATGCACTTAAACAAAGAAAATATACAAAAAAGAAAACTACAAAGCTAAACAAATATACCACTAATAAGTCCACAATGTAAGCTTACTCACGCGTCTTCTTATTTCTCTTTAGCAAGCCCAGGAGTCGTCACCTGTATGTCCACGTCAGTAGGTTGATCACTCCCAAATCAGTGGTACACAGAAATCAGGCTTAAAACAACGCTTGCTCACAAAATCCTGTAAAAACTTTCATTAACAACAAACACTTAATTTGTCATTCGTCTCGCCTTCTCTTTTCCGTGTGCGGCATAAATCTTCTGTCCTGCCGCGGTCGCCACTTTTGTAGAAAAGGCCAGACGAATTTCCTATTTAATATAAAAAGTTTATTCTTGGTTCAGAATTGACTGAATAGCTCAATGGGCTATTTCAGGAAGCATTTCTTGATAAGCAATATACAAGTCAGAATGAATGATTAAAAAAAGCAATGTACAGCAAAGAAATCAGAATGCTATATACAGGCAACGAAATGAGAATGCTTAAGGCAAAGGAGTCAGAATGCTTACTACATATTTCTTCTATCCTGCTTATATACTGTTTGTCCCTGCTATTTCTTCTAACATCACGTGCAGGCTGTATCATACCATAAATCCTTTAACTTAAAGCAGAACATATGCCGCATCTGTTTCCCCTTATTGCTCCCCCTTCACAGACTTTCTGGAGCCGTGCCTTTGGCTGATGTGTTACTGCCACATTCTTTTCTCATGTCCCAGGAGGTTTAGTGTTGAAACAGCTTATTCTGCATGTTCTTTGAAGCTTTCCACTTCTATTTTTTATGCTTTTATTCAACACAGGGTAAGTGATGCCTGAGAACCATGTGTGGGAAAGATCTAAGAGTGACAAAGTGTGGTGGTCAAGCACAGGAGCTGGGCAGGGGATGCAAGACAGTTGTTGGATAGGGGGAATGAGAGCTAAAGAGGTATGAGAGCTGAATGAGGAGAGTGTGTGCAAAAGAAAACAAAGATTTTGCTGAGGAGGGGCACAGATTCAATTCAATTCTTGCATACCGCTAATATCCCCTTCCAGGGTTCAGTGTGGTTTAAATTCTAGGTGAGACAAAAGCAAATGGTGTTAGTGTGAATTATGAAAAACATTAGAGACCAGTGTCGCTATGCTCATATTAGCCCTCTCCTCAAGTCACTTCACTGGCTCCCTATCTGTTTCCGCATACAGTTCAAACTCCTCTTATTGACTTAGAAGTGCATTCACTCTACAGCTCCTCAGTACCTCTCCACTCTCATCTCTCCCAGTGTCGCTATGCTCATATTAGCCCTCTCCTCAAGTCACTTCACTGGCTCCCTATCTGTTTCCGCATACAGTTCAAACTCCTCTTATTGACTTAGAAGTGCATTCACTCTACAGCTCCTCAGTACCTCTCCACTCTCATCTCTCCCTACATTCCACCCCGGGAACTCTGTTCACTGGGTAATTCTCTTATCTGCACCCTTCTCCTCCACCACTAACTCCAGACTCCGTTCCTTTTATCTTGTTGCACCATATGCCTGGAATATACTTCCTGAGCCGGTACATCAAGCTCCATCTCTGGACAAATCTAGGCTAAAAGCCCACATTTTTGATGCTGCTTTTAACTCCTAGCCCTTACTCACTAGTTCAGTACCCTTATTTTATCATCTTAGTAATTCCCTTATCTCTTATTTGTCCTGTTTGTCTGTCCTGATTAGATTTTAAGCTCTGTCAAGCAGGGATTGTCTCTTCATGTTCGAATGTACAGCGCTGCGTATGTCTAGTAGCGCTATAGAAATTATAAGCAATAGTAGTAGTAGTAGTGTAATGCACGAGACTAAAAACATTAAAGGAAAGGAAAAGATAATGGTGATGGTGATGGAGAATGTGTCAGAGAGCTCTAGAGTTGATAAAGGTAAGGAAGGTGACAGAATCAAATTTGATAAGGGGAGGAGTTGGGGGCTCAGATGTGGTGATTGGGAGATCTGAGAGAGAATGAGAGAGAGGGAGGGAGGGAGGGAGGGAGAGAGGGCTAATGAGGAAAGAGTGGCTGTGTAAGAGCCTTGACGGGAGATGGAGAAAAGCGTATGAGAGAAAGAACCACAAGAGTTTATTGGGGAGAAGAAGAGACTATGCAAGAGGATGACTCAGGATCAAAATTAATCCAAAAGGGGTGACATGGGGAAAATAAGATAGGATAGAAAACATGGGAAGAGGTGAGTGAAATGGTTAAGAGAGAGTGAGGACAGGGGATGAGATTAGGGTGGCTGTGAGGTGATAAAGCCAGTGTAGGGATGATGGAAGGTGAATAGAGAGCCAGGAAAGGGGTGGCTGTTGGGGAAGAAAGGACCCAAAAAGCAGGAGATTGATGGAGGAGCAGCCCAGTCAGAGGAAGATGGAGAGTAGAGAAGGGCAAGTCTTTGGAGAGAACTAGGAATGAGATCCAGGTGTGAGAGGATAGAGTTAAAAGATAATTGGTGCTATAAGAAAGAGATTTAGAGGCAGAGAAGAGAGTAATGGAAAAAAAATGAGACAAAAGACATATGTCAGTTAGAGGACATGGAGAAGGAACTAAGAGGAAACAGAGCAAAAAAGCGACTGGGACCAACTTGATTATGAAACTCACCCAAGCAACAAAGGTAGAAAAAAAAGCATTTTATTTTCATGTTATTGATTAGATCTAGTAGCTGTATGGCTCTAAGAGTAACCTCAATGCTCTCAAACCCAGTTCAAAAGTGCTAAAAGAACCAGCCTGAGAGAGCAAGGGGGTTAGAGGAGTAAGTCCATGAAGACCTACAAGAAAAGAATATCCCAATACTGAACTCCCATTAGATGCCCCTAAGGGAATTCTATATAGAATTTATGAAAATTCTACGCTGTTTATTTGTAGCATTTTTGCACAGAATTTCCCCATCCTAAGGCACAAAATTTCTTCCTATTTTCCTCTTCAAGCTCTAGTCTTCCCCACACTCCCCAATGGCACACTTACCTTTGTCTGCTCCCCTTCTCACCCTCCCCAACAGCACATTCACATTTCTCTGCCTCCTGCCATCTTTTTAATGGCACGTTCACATTTGTCTGCCCTCCCCACCCTCCTCAATGGCATATTCACATTTCTCTGCCCCCCCCCCCCCCCATTGTACTTTTAGAGCTGGATCTTCCACTACTCCACAGAGATCGCACAGCAAAAGGAGGAAGAAGTGAACCGCTGCACGTTGGGTCACTTCCTCTTCCTCTGCCGGCTTTGACTTGACTGCTAATGTGAACCGTGGTGGGACCCCTGCTGTTCACATAAACAGGCTGGTCTAAGCCGGCAGAGGAGGAGTAAGTGACACAATGTGCAGTGGTTCACTTCCTCCTTCTCCTGCTGCACAGAGAGGTGGGGAGAGGCAGGGAGGTAGGGAGAGAGACCGGATGCTGGCACTGAGTTCTGCACAATTATTGCAGAATTCTGCGCATTCTGCAGAGCGGGGGAATTCCCCCAGGAGTAACTGGAGAAGGGACAAGCTACTAAGGACTTTTGCAGTGAAAAACTCAGAGAGCCTTAGGAGCTCAGAAAGAGTAAAGCTGTAAAAGGACTAACACCAGGAGTCTCCTGCAGCCCGAGTATTCCTAAGAAAACCTAATAGAGACTATAAATGATTGAACTATTTTTACTTCTGCCTTTATATAGTTGATACTGAGCATCGTCCCATTGTTTTGCCTGAAGAATCCAAGTTAAAGTAAACCCATTAGCTCAGAACTAAAATTATGGTCTAGACTGGCTTGTTGAATGAAAGGAGAGTGCTGAGTAAGTGGATTTCTGTGCCAATTGGCCTCCCACCTCAGTGCTAATCCTAGCCTTGAACGCCTTACAAACTGTAAGAGTTACTGAAAATAACCAACCTGATACTCAGCCAGGGAAATGTAGGTTTCACTTGAAAAGATACACCTCTCCAAGACAAAACTGGAGAAGAAGCAGGTGGTTCCATATTTCCACACTTGAGAAAACAACAGGAACAAGCTAACTTTCATGCCATAGTCCAAGTAATCTGCAAAAGTGCAGAATAAATGAGATAGTCAATGGCATGCAAATGGAAGTTATGCTTCCCCACATAAAAATATAATAGCCATACCTCTTTGCAGTACAGATCTCTTCCCTTTTTTCAGTTGAATACAATATCAAACATAACTGCCTTTGCAAGTGCAAATACAGCAACACAGATAAACAGAAGATACATTACATTAGTCTCACATGTTTTTATGGGTTCAGCGAGATTTTGCACAATCACAAATGGCCTGGAGACAGCAGTTTCCAAAGCAATCTATCTGCATTAATTTCTAGAGTCCCTCTTTGAAAACTGCCTTCAACAGGGCTGCTCTTCCACAATGTACATATGTGAAGCAGAATCCTGAGAAAGTATTCCTGGGAATGTTTAGATTGTGGGGAATAGCATGCACACATGATATTTTCAAAAGTACAGGTGCTATATTAGTCCTCTTGTTTGCCCATACAAAACAGCAGGTGCAAAGCTGTGTCCACTTTTACCACATGTACTATGCACTCATTTTCAAACCTGGGGCTAGATTCTGTATATGGCACCTGAAAAATTCGCGCGGAATGAATTTCCACCTAAGTGTGTTCTATAAGTGTAGTATATAGAATACACTTAGTTGATATCCTAGAGCCTAGAACTGCATGCATCCATTTGCACCAAGGGAAATGTGGCATAAATACCAGCTCACACATTTAGGCACAGAGGGCCATATTCTATAACAGTGAATGTAAATTTTGGAATACCCATGAAATGCCCATTTCCCCGCTCGTAACCACACTCCTTTTGGCTCTGTGCATTAGAATTTAGGTGCTATGTGTTACAGAATACATGTGGAGGGGCATAATCAAAAGGGGTGCCCAAGTTTTCCTGAGGACGTCCTCGCAGGACGTCCCGGAGAAGGGGCGGGGAAACCTGTATTATCGAAACAAGATAGGCATCCATCTTTCATTTTGATAATACGGTCGGGGACGCCTAAATCACGAAATTTAGGTCGACCTTGGAGATGGTCATCCCCGATTTTCAGCAATAATGGAAACCGAGGACGCCCATCTCAGAAATGCCCAAATGCAAGCCCTTTGGTCGTGGGAGGAGCCAGCATTCTTTGTGCACTGGTCCCCCTCACATGCCAAGACACAAACCAGGCACCCTAGGGGGCACTGCAGTGGACTTCACAAATTGCTCCCAGGTGCATAGCTCCCTTACCTTGGGTGCTGAGCCCCCCCCCCCCAAAAAAAAACCCCAAAACCCACTCCCCACAACTGTACACCACTACCATAACCCTTATGGGTGAAGGGGGGCACCTACATGTGGGTACAGTGGGTTTCTGGTGAGTTTTGAAGGGCTCACATTTACCACCACAAGTGTAACAGGTGGGGGGATGGGCCTGGGTCCACCTGCCTGAAGTGCACTGCACCCACTAAAACTGCTCCAGGGATCTGCATACTGCTGTCATGGAGCTGGGTATGATATTTGAGGCTGGCAAAGAGGCTGGAAAAAATATTTTTTTTAATTATTTTTGAGGGTGGGAGGGGGTTAGTGATCACTGGGGGAGTAAGGGGAGGTCATCCCCGATTCCCTCCAGTGGTCATCTGGTCATTTAGGGCACATTTTTGTGGCTTGGTCGTAAGAAAAAAAGGACAAGGTAAAGTCATCCAAGTGTTCATCAGGGACGCCCTTCTTTTTTCCATTATCGGTCGAGGACGCCCATATGTTAGGCACGACCAAGTCCCACCTTTGCTACGCCTCTGACACGCCCCTGTACACTTTGGTCATCCCCGCGACGGAAAGCAGTTGAGAATGCCCAAAATCGGCTTTCGATTATACCTATTTGGGTGACCCTGTGTGAAGGACGCCCATCTTGTGATTTGTGTCAAAAGATGGGCGCCCTTCTCTTTCGAAAATAAGCCTGTTAGCAAGTTATGAGTTAACATTCTATTTATTGCCAATTACTGATCATTATTGCTTGTTAAGTGCTATTAAAAACACTGATTGGCTAGTTAAGCCAATTAAGTTACACGCATTGTTATAGAATATGCTTGGATTTTGGCACAGAACGCTAGGCGCACTATATAAATCCAGCAGTTAGTGGGCAATTTTCAAATGCATTTATTCAGGTAAATTGGCCTGGTTAAAAATTGCCCTTCACATCCTAGAGTACATGCAGTCATGTGTACTTTTAGCGGGAATTAGCCAGTTGTATTTCCCTTTGTCGGTATGATTAATATGCTGTATCTGCATACGGGGATGTATGAGTGTGACAGTGTGTCTATATATGAGTGGTCGAAGTGTGTGTGTACAAAAGTGTGAGTGGTCGGGTGGAGTGTGTCGGTGAGTGAAGAGATGGGAAGAGAGCAAATAGGGTATCTAAGGACAGAAGTAGGTGGAATATCTGTGTGTTTATTCTGTAGGTTATGCATGCACAGGCCACACCACCAAACCCAAGATTTCCAAACAGGTGCATTTGGACAGATAGCCAGACAGACAAACTGACACAGCTTTGACATCAGGCTCTCTCACTTTCTGCAAAACATGCCTAAAAGGCATTTCTAGCTGATCATTAACTCAGAGGAGGAAAACATCATACTTAACATCGCATTTTCAAAAGCACGTATGCTGTTTCACCCCATCTCATCCCTCTATACAACAAGTAGGTGCATATTACGTGGACACCTTAACATGTGCTCTTTCTAATAGCTATTTTTCAAAAAGAAACTAACCATGAAAATTAGGTGCAAGTTACACATGATAAAAATTACCCATGTACTTTGCATCTACAGAAGCCATTTAAAAATGTCCTTTCCCAGGTGTCATTTTACAGGTTTCCCACTACAAACGTGTGGTACATCCAGCCCAATTTGTGATTCTCTAGAGACCACACGCTGAAGCCGATAACCCCACACGCTGCAACCGATGACCCCCCCCTTCATCCCTTCGTTTCTGTAGCAGGTTGGTACATTTGCAGAGTAATGGTTGCTATCAAAGGACACTGGTTACCAGGTAACAAGCCTCTCACTCATGAAGTGGATAAATAGAGGAAAGATAAGAGCAAACAATAGTGAAAGCAGTTATACATGTGTTCTTCCACACCTCTGCACTGCTTAGGAAGCAGCAGGCAAGCTAAGTACTGAACAGTGTTAAAGGATAAACTTCAGCAAGCAACACGCATTGATAAACCCAACATCTTGCTTAGTGATGTCTTGCAACAGTTCACCCTCTGTTGACTCTGTTGCCCTGTGAAGGGTTCCTCTGCTCCTCTTAGAGAATGACACGGGGATGGGGACCCGCGGAAACCACAGGGATGGGGCAGGGACAGATCCCACGGGATCGGGGTGGGGATGGGGACAGAGCCTGTGAGGGTGCCACTTTCTACTTCGAAGCCTGTTAATGAACTGGACTGTTATTTGTGTTTGATTAATGCAGACGACAATATTTTTATTTTTTGGAAAAACAAGCAAACATGCTTGCCACAGCTAGCAAACTTTGCATGGGAGATCCTGTACATCCTGCTACCAGGATCTTTTAAGAAGACATCTATTGCATGAGGGACTGTGGAAGACAGGAGAGCTAGACTGAATCCTGAGATTGTTGATGACTTCTTATTCATCCACAGATTAAAAAATCATAACAGTGCTTCATAGGGCATATTTCTCCCCTCTAGGGCATACAAAACGGGTTGTATTTTTTACCCCTGGATAATTTAACAGGGTGGATTAGGATTTCTTGGGGTAGAAGAAATCAGCTATTGTTGGGGTTGAAAGGGTAGAGGGTGGTGGTGGTGGGAGGGTTATTATAGCTGCTAGTTGTTATTATTGTTTATTGTTTGTAATTTATATACAATGTTGCACAGCATATTGTTCCTTTTTATACTTTAATAAAAAGATTTAAATATAAAATCATAAGTGTTCGAGGCTTCTGCAGATGAGAACAAAGCCCACAGGGATGGGGCGGGGATGGGGACAGAATCTGCGGGGATGAGGCAGGAACGGAGGCAGGGCCTGCGGGGATGGGGTGCAGATGGGGTCAAATTTTGTCCCCATGTCATTCTCTAGTTCCACTTCACAGGCAGATTAGGTGACAAAGAAATGAGAAATCACACAACAGCTTCCATTTTGTTCTCACAAAATCCATGGTATGTTTAGTTTATGCCTGGCATAGAACTAAAATTAGACTAACTCTACCTTGTACAAGCAATGCCCAAAAATAACACCACCTGGTAAAGCAGACACGAAGATAAGAGGGCAGGGGAAATGTTGCAAGAGAAACAAAATAAGACAAGAAGAGCAGTTAGACTGGCAAAGTTTCAAGCATAAGAAAATAAAAACATAAGAATGGCCTTTCTGGGTCAGATGATCCATCTAGCCCTGTATCCTGCTTCCAACAGTGGCCAAGCCAGGTCACAAGCACCTGGCAGAATGTCACAAATTAGCATTTATGTGCATATGTGCTAGGTGCTATTCTATACAATTGACATGCTAGTCTCATGGCGTGTGAAAGCAAATGGGCTGTACTAGTAGGTGGAGTATGGATGTGTCATGGGTGTTCTACCTAGCAATGAATGCACCTTATAGAACAGCATCAGATGTGTGCATTGCAAGGCACACTTGGGCTCACCAGTTTATGCCTACCGTTGACCTGCCATAACCTGTTGCCCTAGAAAAACAGCACAAAGGGCCTTCAAGAATGAGATAAAAGACCCTTTATTATGAGACCCAACACAGGCTGTGTTTCAGCATCAGAACACCGCATTAGGGGTCCGTACAAAATAATAGCCCATATATAATTACACACAAATAGTATAAATGTTTTATATTTTATTGTGCATCTATATGGACTCTTTGCCAGAGGATGTAGTAACAGCAGTTAGTGTAGCTGGGTTTTAAAAAGGTTTGGACAAGTTCCTGGTGGAAAAGTCCATAGTCTACTATTGAGACAGACATGGGGAAGCTACTGCTTGTCGTGGGATTGGTAGCATGGATTGTTGCTACTATTTGGATTCTGTTAAGTACTTGTGACCTGGATTGACTACTGTTGGAAACAGGATACTGGGCTAGATGGACCATTGGTCTGACCCAGTGTGGCTATTCTTATGTTCTTAAATATTTATACTATTTGTGTGTAATTATATATGGGATATTACTTTGTACAGACCCCTGATGCAGGCGTTCTGATGCCAAAACACGGCCCATGTTGGATCTCATAATAAAGGATCTTTTATTCCACTCTTGACGGCCCATTGTGCTGTTTTTCTGCAGTTTGTGCTGTGTACTCTTACCGTCTTTCTGCTGTACAACCTGTTGCCCTGGCATAAGCTGTCCCACCTAAGTTTCAGAATGCCAAAGCAGCTTTTCGCTACTATTCTATAATGGGTTAGAAGTGCCTTAATGCCATGATAGAATTGGTGCTAAGCACGCTTGTTTCTCACACCTACATTTTAGGCACCACTTCATAGAATTCCCCAAAGAGTACAGTTTTCAGACATATTTAAATAGGTTAAAAATGCATGTGTATCTTTTTGCCCCATCTAGTCCTGCCCAAAACACACCTAGACCATGTTCCCTTGCCATAGGCATATATTTGAGTTTTAGACATGTATATACTGGCTTTCTAAAATTGGGATTTAGATGTTTATGCAATATGCACATCTAAATGCTGGGTTATGCACATCTAAAATAGGTACATAAGTATTGCCACACTAGGACAGACTGAAGGTCCATCAGGCCCAGCATCCTGTTTCCAGCAGTGACTAATCCAGGTCACAAGTACCTGGCAATATCCCACAACAGTGCAATACATTTTATGATGTTTATCCTAGAAATAAGCAGTGGATTTTTCCCTAAGTCCATTTTAATAATGGCTTATGGACTTTTCTTTTAGGAAGGTATCGAAACCTTTTGGGCAGGACTAGGACCAGGCAAAAAGATACACATATATTCTCCACTTAAGAAGGGGAATGCGTGTTTTTGTTTGACAACATGAATGTTGAGATTTACACCTGCTCCTGGGGATGTCTAGGTTTTAGAAAGTTGCTCATTTTGTGCAGTGCTCCACTGGAGGGAATAAGGGTGGTCACCCTTCAATCCCCTGGTCCCTCCCCCCTCCTCCCCTCAAGCAATACTGGCAAGGGATTTTTGGCTGTGACAGCTTCTGAATGTATACACATGTATCTTTCTAAAATGGCTGACAAATGTATATATTGTGGCACATATACAGTACATATGTATGTTGGTATTTCAAAAAAATACATCTTTATGTTGCTGTATTGACCCTATTGATATTTTAGTCATTTATGGCTATGAAATGGATGCTTTTGACACACATAACAGGTTGTGGTAATGTGGTCAAGGGTGTGGCTTGGATTGGGCACAAACTCAATCAGACACAAAGGATTTGTAAAAAAAAAAAAAAAAAGAAGAATATTTTATTATTTGACACACCAAGTGCCCGTTACTTCTCAGGCTTTCATCCAGCACAAGTCCAGTCTCTAATTAGGGCTAGCTCAGCACATTGTCTATTCACACATTGTCTATTCAATGTCTCCTACCTTGCCAGTCTTCCCACACAACTCTGATACCAATGAAACCTGAGCCACACCACTTCCCTGGTTGTCTCCTCAGCTTGCAGTGGAGTCCTCTCCTCTCTGGACCTCCCTCCTGAAAACCTCTGTATCCAGGTCTCCCTGAACTGTTCTGGTTCAGTGAATTTAACGCCATCCTAGCCTGAACCCCACCCCTCTGGCTCAGGCTCAGCCTCAGCACAGTAGCGCCACCTATTGCAAGGTGGCTGAACTGCATCAACAGTGAAAGAGTGCTGTGCCCTATACCATCCACTCCCTCGCACAGGTCCATTCCTTGATGTATTTTAGAACAGACTCTACATCAGCAGATCCTGTTCTAAGATACTAGCAGAGCTTGAGATAATCCAACCTAGACATCTCAATTCCAATTTGTACATCTTTTCTAAAATGCTGATCTGCATGCATATTCATGAATGGGGAAGGGGGAGTGGAAGAGTGGGAAGTAAATTGTGGGAGCTGTGGTTAACATGAAAGCTGATGATTCATTTTATTATATTTATGCTTTGGCATTTGTATTGTAATGCATCTTGTACATTTCTTGGAGTGAAAAGGTGGAATAAGTCTTTAAAATAGATGCATGTAGGAATCACCTGAGGCATAGTTTAGAAAGAACTGGGGTGCAGGTGTGATGTATGCAGACATTTTATTAAGAAAAACACTGTCTTGTCAGGCTTAATTAAATCAGTCCAATGGAATATCAACACCTCCGCATACTGTAGCCCACTAAATTATATCATTTATTAAGTATTATATATTGATTGCCTCAGCGATTAAACTCACTGAACTTTACTGTAATCAGTGAGATTTCCAGCACCCACTCCCTCATCAGCAACTCAATATCATATTATTAATAAAATTATTTTCATAGTAATTTTTTACTAATATCTTCAAAAAGAATTCAATAGCTTTCATTCCCTTATTATTTTAAACAAACTATCATCTGATGATGAAAAGTTGCTGGTCGGGGGACTCAATATCTGACATGCATGTTTTGCTATACCAAGCTGCTATACTAAGCAGAGGAAGAAAATTACATCAAACTCTGTCCAATCATGGAGTGGAGGAGTGGCTTAGTGGTTAGGGTGGTGGACTTTGGTCCTGAGGAACTGAGTTTGATTCCTGGCACAGGCAGCTCCTTGTGACTCTGGGCAAGTCACTTAACCCTCCATTGCCCCATGTAAGCTGCATTGAGCCTGCCATGAGTAGGAAAGCATGGGGTACAAATGTAACAAAAAAAAAATCTACTACCCCAAACTAATAATAATGAAGACATACCCTTGCATTATGATGCCAGTTTTAAATGAAGGGTGGGAGGGAGGCTTTCTGGAAAATTGAAATATTAAATTTTAGAGAACTACATTGGATTTTCCAACTTAATACAGTAGTTTTAGAGTTTTAGAAATTGATGGTTGACTTTACTTTGATTGAAGGCCAAAGGGTTGGTCAGAACAAGAGACTGTATAAAACCAATGTTATACAGCAGGGTCACACATGGTTAAAACTGACAGAAGAACTCTAGAAGGATCAGAAGACATCTATAACTTATACCTGTCCTGTACCATGTATTGAGATACGTCAGAGATCAAATCTAGAGGTGGACCCTGAACTATCAGGTGAAGAAATCACGAGTACAGCACAGAACCTGAAATGGAGCACACTGAACTAGTGCTATCAACCAGTACTCAAGAGTCTACACAGCCAGTAGGAGATCATCTTCCTCTTTCAAGTCCAGAATGAATGACCTCTAGAGAAAAGTGATCAAGAAACTTGAATGTTATAGTGACTATTACCAAATAGATATAGCAACCAGCATAATCAGCAGGTGATATTAGAGGTGACTCTTCACCTCAGGTTAATAAAACTGACGGTGTTCCTCAATAGTTCTTCGTGTTACAGTATGTTTGCCAAACTTTTTTTGTAATTCAATAGCAGGGTTGGTACAAGAATATTAGGCACTCTAGGCAAACCTTTAGATTTTTGCCCCCCCAATTAACTTTTAGGCCATTTTTCCCCTACCCTTAACCATCTTGATCATCTCTACACCATCATTCCCAGAATAATGGTAAATGGGTTATTTAAAAACTGACTATCCTCCGTGCTGGTATAAGCACCTTCAGTTCTTTCTTTGAGTTTGTGTGGTTGTCAGGCCATATTGTTTTACTTTGACTGCAGCAGCTCTTTGATGACCCCTAGAAGCTGCTGCCTTAGGAACTGTCCAGTCCTGTCCTGCTCAAAAGAAAGGAAATGTAGTGAAATTGGCCTAAATAAGTCAAATGCAATACGAGGTATATCCACTAGGTGGAGCGAGCATGCTTCCACTTGGTGTCTTTGCATAGAGACTGCAAGAGAAAGGGAACCAAAGGTTCAGCAATAGTGTTATATAGAGGGATGCAGCTAAGCAACAGGCAGTAAAGTCAGCCATTTTCCCCAAGCACAAGCTGTAAGCCAACTATGTTCTGTTAAAAACAATAAAGATCACTGTGGGGGGCTCCAAAAGCTAAAACTGAGAAGAACCAGAAAGGAAAAAAGAGGAGTGAGGTCAAAGAATTAAAATTACTAGTGAGTCTGAAAGAAGCCACAAGACTCTGAGAAGACACAGTTTCTGAATTTGTCTCATAAGAGTGATGATTGGAGTTTCTGTGTTTATCTGATTGTGTGTTGGATTTAGTTTTTTTTTTTTTAACTTTTATTTTAATTGTTCTGAACAATTATAACAGTAAATCCCCCTTTTTATTTGACCAGCCATTTGGACTGGACCTCTGCACTTTTGGAAGTGACTGGCTGACTATGAGAGGGTTTGAGAGATTGTGATAGGAGTGTTCATGTAGGGCAGTTGCTTGAAAGAGTTTCTTTCCACCTGTCCTAAGGTCTGGGGTAGAGAATACACACCATTCCCCTCTAAAAACCTCACCACAGAAAGAAGGTATCCCAGGGCTACACACATAGCAACAAATATTAGCAGCCTGACCCCTGGTTGGACATTCTGATTAACTGTTAGGGATCAGGCACTGACACAGGCTAGGAATCAAAAGGTAAGGTGCTGGAGAGGCTTAGGTGAGTCTCCATGGAGAAAGATGGGGGTTCCAAAAAGGAGACAAGAGCTTTTAACATCTTTGGCTACTAGGTGGAGGGACACAGTGCCCTTACCATTAGCTCACCCGAGAATTTAGACACATTGGAGGGATGTTTTTTATTTAATAAATTCCAGATCCTTAAAAAAAAAAATAAAACAGGTGCATGGGTCTGTTCTTTAGCAAACTAATGCTCCCCTGGGCAAAATTAACTACACTTGATTAATTAACTGCCTCTCACCAAAGGTATATCAGTGGTGTATAATTCAATAACAAGTGCAAGCTTGCTTACAGTGTGACAGAATTGCACATTTCCCCTTCCTCTATTTGCAAACTCATCTATCCTGATGTGGAAACGATATATTGATGACATTTTTTTGCTCTGGTTGGGAGACACACAACAGCTGAGTGAATTTGTCAACTGGATCAATTCTTGTGATTTGGCCATTCAATTTACTTATGAAGCATATAGTTATAACATATTTTGGATGTGTCAATTACATTATTGGATAGCGTGTTTCATACTAAGGTTTATCATAAACCCACTGACAGAAACAATTTTTTACAATATCAAAGCAGTCACCCCCGGATGTTGAATAATAGTTTACCTTATTCACAATTCTTAAGACAAAGAAGAATTTGTAGTCATATGGTGGACTATAAAGATCAGGCCAAAGATCTAGCCATTAACTTGACCAAATGGGTTATCCTAAACATGTGTTTAAAAATTCATATACATGAGCAAAATACAATTATCATGATTTACTTTTGACAACTCAGCCATCTACATGTCAAGAAGATACTTCTGAAACATTTGTATTAACACTATAAGACAGGAGAGGAAATTACAAAGAAATTGGGACATCATGCAAACACAACCAGTATTTCCACACAATCTTTGAGATTAGCCTATTCTAGAGACTCCAATTTAAAATAAATTTTGAGTCCAGCAATGTTGCCGACCAGAAGACCACTTCTACAACAGGCGTCTTCATTGGGACATAAGAAATGTTCCATATGTAAATTTTGTGCTATAACCATTGAGTGCACTGTATTTGTGAACCCAAACTACACTTTGCAAATACCTGCAATGCTGAATATGTCATATATGCCATGAAGTGCCTCTGTAATAAACTATATATAGGAAATACTACTCGCCGGTTTTCTACCAGGTTAAGTGAGCACAAATCTTGCATCACAAGCAGTAAATTTCGAGCTCTCCTAGTGGCACATTGTAAACAATTTCATCATGATTTTGATTATTTTAAATGCTGAATTATTGCTCAGATTCAGCAAAGCATCCATGGGGGGAGAAAGAAATAGATTTCTACCCCAGCAAGGACAACACTGGATTTATTATCGCCATACTCTCAAACCTTGTGGTTTGAACACATACTTCAATGGTCTGTGTTTTTATGAACTATTAACCACTGTCAAATTATTTTGCATTACATCATTAAAGGAGTTTTCCCCGATGACATCACTGTTTGTTTGTTTGTTTGTTTGATTAGTTAGCTGCATGACGGTGTTCAAGCTTAAACAGTGAGTGCCATTTTGTCTCTTTTTATATCAAGAATAGAATCATTGAGCAGCACAAGTATGTCTTTATATATTTTAAATAAGATTGTTTTTTTTTTTCTCCAGTAGGATACTTTGCTGATTTACAGTTTATTTACAGGTAATTCCATGGCTAGGCCTCCAGAAGAAGCCATTTGCGAAACGGGTCCCCGTCGAGACATTAGCTGACCTAGGGTTGTGACTTTGAGGATTATCTCACAGCTTGAAGATTGGAACTCCCCCCCCCCCCCCATCCCGCTGTTGAATGAGTCAGGATGTTCAAGTGCTGTGACACCATGCAGTGGAAAGCAACACTATAGTGCAACTAAAGTTAAGTGTGTCTTTTGATTCATTTGGATACACAGCATCTATTTTGTGAATATTATTAGAAAGACGTTATTAGAGAGACTTCTGATTTTTTGACATTATTAAAGTGCTGGTCGATGAACATAACTACCCACTTGTCCTGGAATAGTGGGAATGAACATAATGGAAATGGTGGTTCCCCTTTTTTAACAAGTATTAAGATTTTTTTAAATGAGTTGGCCACCTGTGTGTTCTCATAGTTATCAACTGGCTGAATACAGACGACAGGCATGAAACTAGTAAACACAGTATTTTACTCTATGGAAACATTTTCCATTTGCTTACAAGCAGTCTGATTAGAGCCGATCGCAACTAGGAGAAAAACAAGATGAAATAATAGGGAGCTCTCCACTCTGAATGACAGAAATACCTACCACACGTGCCTGGAAATTGTACACTTCATTCATATTACTGATCCTCAAACAACACACACACATCAAGCTGATCAAAACTGCATACGCTTTTTAAAGGATGAGGAAGGGGAATCTTTTACCTTTATTTTTTGTATCTCAGGTGATGTGGTTGAGTAATCTGATATTCATAGGTAATCATGGTGTTGAATTATTTTGAAGGGAAGCTTACAGTGCCAATGTCACCTTAATTTTATGTGTAATTCTCATCTGGCCAAGCAGCCATTTCAGAAATAGCTTGCAGAGTTCAGCTAAGGTTGCTTCTCTTTAACTCTGAGATTTATACTAGATAGAAGTTTAAAACTGAGGCTATGGAGAGGAGTGTGAATTTTTGATTTGTTAGTTTCATATCATTGGTGGGGAATTTAATTTTGCTTTGTTTCCTTTTAGTGTGTGTGATTTAAAATGTTTTTAAAAGCCCCATTCATTGCAGCCACCAACATTTTTTTAAAAATCACCAATCTTTTCCTTTTCCTCCTATCTTCTGGCTTCTCACAGACACTCACTCCAGCTTACTTAAAAAGGAAAGTGAATCTTCAGGGGGGAGGGGTTTGGAACAAAAACAATATTCATAAGAACATAAGTGTTGCCATACTGGGACAGACCGAAGGTCCATCAAGCCCAGTATCCTGTTTCCAACAGATCCCAAAAGAGTAAAATGGATTTTATGCTGCTTATCCTAGAAATGAGCAGTCAATTTTCCCAAGACCATCTTAGTGATTGCTTATGGACTCTTTTTTTTTAGGAAATTATCCAAACCTTTTTAATTACACGTTGAATGAAGAAATATTTTCTCTGGTTTGCTTTAAATTTACTGCTTAGTAGCTTGGCGGGGGGGGGGGGGGGGGGGGTTGGCTACTTTGGCAGGTAAGTTGGGGTGGAGAGTCCAAGGATGAGAGATGGAGAGAAGGTTGAAGGGACTTTTAAAATATTTGATCTGCAGTGATGGAAGCAGGCGAAATTGGCACTTCAAAAAGAAAGCAAAAAAAAAAAAATGAGCAGAATTTCTTTGTTGCCCAATGCCATCCTTATTTTAATTCTATTTATTTTTTAAAAACATTTTACATACTGCCTCTGTTGCAGGAATTGATGCATGAATTACCCCTATTGTTAGCAGAATCTGTGGTACTTCAGGAGTCAGACAGCACACATCAAAATGAGAGAGAAATCTTCTTTATTTGCCAGCAAACAAAGTAGAACATCAGCATTAAGTCTCTTCTTCTCTTTCTCAGCTCTCTGTGTCTTTGTGGCTTCTGTCTCAGCTGCTTCTCTTCTTCTCTTCTTCTGTCTTCTTCTTCTGTCTGTTCCTTCTGACGTAAGCTGCTTCTGCTCCCTCTTATATACAGTTCTATCCCCCTCTCTAGCCCCCCTTACTTTCCAGATGGTAAAGAATAGATTGGTTACCTTGCCTCAGCCAATCAGCTCTATAAAAATATCAGTTACATAGGTTCGATATTTCCTAAACTGACCTATGACCTGGGCCCCTCACACCAGACATTTGGGCTCCAGAACTCCTGCATGTTATTATGATTAATTTCTCAAATTCCTAGTACTAACTGCTAACTGAACTCTGGCATTCATTAAAGGGTCAAGGGCCAATCTTACTTAATAGCATACAGCTATAGTTTGTTATTATTTTCAGGACCATTCCTATACTTAGCTAATCAATCAAGGAGAAGAGAGCTGACTTCTCTGACCTCTTTCACTTATTAGCTTCATACATTGAACCAGCCAGAACTATGGCTAAGTCAAACCATATGCTGATCTCTTCACTGCAGCCCTACTCAGAACGTAAGGCAAAGAGTTGAAAAAACATTAGATTTAAAAGGTATTCTACATATTAACTACACAAACTAAACATATTCTAAAATAAGCATCCTTATAAGACATGTCTAAACATCAGGAATATCTAGAATTATTTAGAATCTAACTATTTTCTTCTAAACATTTTAAACTAATCTTAAAACAAACTGCCTGCTTTTAAACTATTGTATGTCTGGCTCATTCCTTTGTTCATTCATAATAGTTTACAGATGTGCCAGCATTTAGCAATCCATCAATCACAAGGGACAGAGTTTCATTTCTCACTGACCTTTCTAACCTTTAGCTTGGCAAACGTAATCTAAACCAGATGACATTCCTCCATCACTTGCAGAACTGAAAAAGTTGAATTCAAGCACCAAGCTTTTAAACCCCAATTAATATGGCTTCTTATATATAATTATGCCCATGGCTGCCTCACCTCCCTAAATCAGTATCATTTGAGGCAATTTACAAACTTACTTGATTAAAACAAAAACAATATAGTGAATCAAAACTAAGGGATTCCAGTGAAAGGTTGGCTTAAGACCTATTTTGATCTTTAGTGAAATGCCAAAACAGCTGTCTGCATACATGGCACTAGGACACACAGTCCAGAACCGGTGGTGGGAGGCGGGGCTGGTGGTTGGGGGGCAGGGATAGTGCTGGGCAGACTTATAGGGTCTGTGCCCTGAAAAAGACAGGTACAAATCAAGGTAAGATATACACAAAAAGTGGCACATATGAGTTTATCTTGTTGGGCAGACTGGATGGACCGTGCAGGTCTTTTTCTGCCGTCATCTACTATGTTACCATGTATCATGTTGACAGCTATTAACCTGAGAGAGAAAACCTTATTTGCAA
This sequence comes from Microcaecilia unicolor, assembly GCF_901765095.1. Classification (NCBI taxonomy): domain Eukaryota; kingdom Metazoa; phylum Chordata; class Amphibia; order Gymnophiona; family Siphonopidae; genus Microcaecilia; species Microcaecilia unicolor. The sequence goes on from NC_044032.1 coordinate 465,189,736, forward strand.
GGAAGTACAACATAATCAAGGTTTTGCTGGTTTTTCAGTTGCACCACCTCAAATCAGGAAATTTGTATAGGTACAATAGGAATGAGTAAAACTTCTTGATTGCTTGTGGGGGGGGGGGGGGGGTTATCAGCCTTGATATATAAGTTCTAGGTTCAATGAGCCTGACATACATGTTCTTATGTTCAATCCTCCCCCATATTCAGCTGGCAGCAGGCAGTGCGGTTAGCTGTTGCTGCTGGCACTGACCCCGGATATTCAAAGCAGAGCCGTTTCCAGTAACTGCCATTGAATATTCGGGGGGGGGGGGGGGGGGGAGAGTTGGCGGGGAGGGAGTTTGGTGAGCTTTACCTTAACCAGCTATGCAAATATTCAGTGCTGGCTAGTTAATAGTGGACTGCTATTTAGGAAGTCCGATTTGCCTGCTAAACTTAGCCAGCCAGCACTTCAATATTTCCAGATGCTACTACTAATCATTTCTATAGACATACACAGCACTGTACACATTACATGCAGGTACTTTTTCTGTCCCTAGAGGGCTCACAATCTAACTTGTACCTGGGGCAAAGGAGAGTTAAGTGACTTGCCCAAGGTGACAAGGAACTGCAGTGGGAATCAAACCCAGGTTGCCAGGATCAAAGCACGCTGCACTAACCATTAGGCCACTCCTCACTATAATGTGTGGTATTGCCGGTTAGCTGATGGGAACTACAGGCGCGATATTCAATAAGGTTTAACTGGGCAGCAGAGATAAATCATTCTGAGTGAGCTTGGAGGAGATATTCGGCGGCACTTTTTTGGGTAGTGCCAGTGACTATCTCCTGTGACCAGTTAGTCCTGTGGCAGTCTGTGGGTGGAGCTTCAGCGGATCTAGCACTTAAGTGGTTAGTGGCAATATTCAGTTCACTATCCAGTTAAGTAAGCGGATAAAATAAGGTAGCGAAAAGGCTGTCCTATCTTTATCTGCTGAGCTATCTGGTACCCAGATAATTTCTGGGTTTCGACACTTAGATATTCAATGCCAGTACCCGGACATGGTGTGGCACTAATATCAGGGCTTAACACAGCCCACAGCTGTTAGCAGTTTAAACACTGCTGACTGCCATGGGTTTGTTTTTTTAGGACCATTAGCCATGATAGATCAGCTCTAGGCTTAATGGGCCAGACAGGCAACTTGCTCAGATGATATATAATATTAAGCGCCAGCACCAGTACCAGCATTTGCATTTAACTTTATGCTTATATAACTAAGCACTGATATATGTCTGATGGGCAATCGTTCTGGGACCTATATATTTAAAGTTAGATCTGCTATCACTAACTGTGCCTTTGTCTCTCCCCAATTCCGGCTCCTCCTTCTGCAGATGAAATTTGGCCATTTAGCAAATTAAATGGTCCAATTCCATTTAAACACTGAAAAGACATGCATAAGCAGGTTATGCTTTTTCAACCTACTGGCAAATCCCTAACACACTTTGAATATCAGCCCAATGTTTTTAAAAGTCATTGTATGAGAGGCAATGTCTTATTGTGGACTAAATGTTTGGTTTTCCCGGTGGGAATGGGAAGAGGTAAGCAGCAAAGCGCCCCAGGGGACTTTACAGAGATCGGTGTTGTTTCTTTCCATGAACAGTCTGGAAAAGGGAGCAATGAGAGAGGTGACCAAATTTCCAGATAACAAAATCATTCAAAATAATTAAAACAAGAACAGACTGGGCTCAAGCAGGGCTTTCTTGCTGGGAGCAGTTTTTTTTTATGAAGATCAATTAGTGCCTTTAGAAACCCTTGCACATTCATATAATTTTCGCCTCTCAGACCGGTATACTTATCTTAAATTGGTTCATTTTCTCTCTACAAAGCTTATCAAATCTAGGACAACCAGCTAGGATGTGAGGACTTTGCCTTGTCAAGTTAATTTTCATTTCGATATACATGAAAATCTTTTTAAAAAGTGTGTAGTGATTAGATTGAGATAAAGGCGATATGACCTTTGTGGTCTGTGATGATCTTTTTTTAAAGCAGATGAGCACACAGAAAAAATGTATTTAAGAGTATTTCACTGCTTCTTTGCTCTTCACTATGAAACAGGTATATGCTCAGTGGGATTTTTTGATATCTTTAAAGGGCTCTTCTTTCCAGAGCTAATTGAGTACTTTTCCTCGATTGAATCTTTGGGTCTACCTATATAGGTAGGCCTATATTTATGAATCTAGTGCTGAAAATCAGTGCTACGCTCCTAAGTTTTTTTCCCCCCATCCTATATCTGCCCCTGTTATCACCCACATTTTATGTTCCTAAGGGGCCCTTTTACTACGCCGCAGTAAAAAGTGGCCTGCTCTGGTTTGGACACATGAAATTAGCACATGCTGGGCCACGTTTTTACCACAGCGGGTAAAAAGGCCTTTTTTAATGGGGCGGTAAATAGCTGTGCGCTAATATTAAAAGTAGTACATGGTTATTTACTGCCTGAACCCTTAACACCACCTATTTAATTGGCGGTAAGGGCTCACATGCTACTCCTGCGGAAATCAGACAGTGTGCGGCAGTGTGGCCATGCTGCCAGTTACCACCAGGAACACCTCCCACTACAGAAAATTATTTTCTACCATGGGAAATAGTGTATGCTAACTTCAAAACTACCACAGGGCACCCATGCTACCCTAGCAGTAGTGTTGATTTAGCGTGCACTACCTGCGTGTTAGCCCTACTCCCCTGGATTCTATTTAGCATGCCTAGAGATCCGTGTCAAAATCTAGGCATCTTCTATAACAACGTTTGTAACGTAATTGGCTTAAGCTAATCAGCGTTGATAACAGCACTTAACAAGCAATAATGAGCGCTAATTGGCAATAATTAGAATTTACCCGCACAACTCACTAAGCGTGTTCTGTAATAAACTGCGCCTACATTCTAATGCGTGCAGTTTAAATGGAGCGTGGCTATGGGTGGGGAAATGGGCATTTCGTGGGCATTCCACAGCTATAGAATATGGCCCAGTGTGCATAAGTCTATGCGCAGGAATTTAGGTCACATTTCATTGATCTTAATGGACACGTGTTGTTTTAGGTGATAGGATTTCTAAGTGTATTCTATATACCATGCCTAAATCTAGGCGTCACTTATAGAATAAGTTTAGGCATAAATCCTTACCACACGGATTATTTTGGCGCCATATATATGAATCTGGTCCACTGTGGCTTAGTAAAAGGGCCCCTTAATTTAGGAATTTAGTGACATTTTGAGTATAAGTTTAGATGCTCAGGCCTAGTAAATTTTCAGAGGCCAATTTATGAGCATAACTCTCAAAGGGGTCCTTTTACTAAAGCTTAGTGTTTGCTAAATGCTAAGAAGCCCATTTTATACCTATGGGCTTCTTAGCACTGAACATGCACTATTTCTGTTAGCAAACATTAAGCTTTAGTGAAAGGTCCCAAAGTTAGGAGAAAAAAATCTTTTGAATATCAGGCCCTTTCTTTTTACGTCTAGTAGCGCTATAGAAATGATAAGTAGTAGTAGTAGTAGTAGTTTTAATATTTTAAATATACATTCAAAGAAAATGTTAACTAAATTAAAATACAATCACAAAAAAATCATAACATTAACACTTGTCTTGGCCCATATATCGGAGGAAAAAAAAGGAACCAAAAACCATAAAAGGAAAGACAAATAAAGAAAATAAGGGTAATAGAACCCCAAAGAAAACCTGCATATATTGACTCCTTCCCTATACCTCCCCCACCACAACATCTAAGAAAAATTTGCCACTCAATAACTATGCATTCCTATGTTTATTCTGAAGAAACTTCTCTAGTTGTGAAGGATCAGGAAAGGTATATTGATTTCCTTTTGTAGAGACCCTTAGGGTGCTGCTTTGTTAAGGATCACAGAGATCTGTAATGGCTCTACTAAGACACTGGGGGACTTCAACTTATTAATAGCGCCACAGATTCTGGAGCAAGGGGAAAGGCTGTCCTGACCTGTGACTGACATTGTTGGAGGAGACCCTTTTGGAGGGAAACTTATATAACCCTAGTCCTGTTTGAAATTATTTGTCTTTGTCTCCTGCTGCCTTGGCCATTGCACCACACTGTAAAGGAAAGTGGGTCTGTTAGCCCAGCTAGGATACATGGAGGGGCATTTTCAATATGACATCTAAGTCTGATTTTTGGACGTTTTGCAAAAAAAAGTTTTAGAAAAATCTGAATAGGAAAGAAGGCCATTTTCAAAAAAACGTCTATCTTTTTTTTTTTAATACCGTTTTCACCAAGGTTTTGTGAGTTGCACATTTTGTTTTTCGGTCCATTTTTGAAAAAAAAAAATTTCAAGTGAAAAACGCACAAAATCAAGCCATTGGGATGTAGGAGGCGCCAGCATTTTTAGTACACTGATCCCCCTGACATCCCAGGAAAGCAATAAGGTACCCTAGGGGGCACTGCAGTGGACTTCATAAAATGCTCCCAGGTACACATCTCACCACTGCTCCCTTACCTTGTCAGCTACACCTCCCAAAACCCACCCAGAGCCCACTACCCCCAACTGTACAACATTACCATAGCCCTTATGGGTGAAGGGGGCACCTATATGTGGGTAAAGTGGGTTTCTGGTGAGATTTTGGAGGGCTTACAGTTTCATCCACGAGTGTAACAGGTAGGAGGAAGTAGGGGCCTGGGTCCACCTGTCTGCAGTGCACTGACACCCACCACTAGACTTCTCCAGAGACCTGCATGTGTTCTAATGGACCTGAGTATAACATCTGAGGCTGGCATACAGACTGGCAAGTAATGTTTTTCATCACATGTTTGGGGGGTGGGAGGGGGGTTAGTGACCACTGTGGGAATAAGGGGAGGTCATCCCTGAATTCCTCCAGTGGTCATCTGGTCATTTAGGGCACCTTTTTGTGCCTTATTCGTTATAAAAACAGGTGCAGCTCAAAACGTCTAAGTTTTAGTCCTGGATGATTTTGTTTTGTTCCATTATGGCTGAAAAACATCCTAAGTCTTAGGAACGCCCAAGTCCCGGCCTGAACACGCCCCTGACACACACCCTTGAGATTTGGACACACTTCTGATGGACTTCATAGAAAAACATCTAAAAATAGGTTTCGAAAATACTGATTTGGATGTTTTTGTGAGAAAAACATCCAAATGCTGCTTTATGTCACTTTTTAGACGTTTTTTCTGTTTTGAACATGAGCCCACTAGAGACCTAAGGGGTGGAAAGCAGTGCCAGAACAGTGTAGGCTGCTGCAGGATGCAAATTTTGAATGCAATTCATTCTTTTAGTGGGAGCCAGTGTAGTTTTTCTCTTAGGGGTTTGGCGCTTTCGTATTTCGTTTTTCCAAATATGAGTCTGGCTGCTGTGTTTTGGGCAGTTTGGAGTTTCTTAATGATTTGTTCTTTGCATCCGGCATAGATGGCATTGCAGTAATCTAGGTGGCTTAACACCATTGATTGTACCAGGCTGCGGAATACTTCCCTTGGGAAGAAAGGTTTTACTCTTTTGAGTTTCCACATTGAGTGGGACATTTTCTTTGTTGTGTTTTTCACATGGCTTTCTAGTGTGAGATTTCAGTCTATTGTAACTCTGAGAATTTTCAGGCTGTCCGCGATCGGAAGGGTGAAGTCTGGGGTGTTTATGGTGGTGGGTTTGTTCGTGTTATATTGTGAGGAGAGGATGAGACATTGTTTTTTCTGTTTTTACTACCGCTGAATATTCCTCTGGTCAGTGATTATCTGGTTAGCAGCAGCAGCTAATTCATAAATGCCTTTGAATATCCGCTGGCAAAGATTTGTCTTGCTCTCTAAGAAACAAGTAAGGTGGGTTTCATCCTGGGAAGATTCCAACATGCCTCTAAGATCAAACCTCTCAGGATGGCTCACTCTATCACCTTCTGTCCCTATTACTCAAAAGCTCAATAGCTGAAAATGCAAAGAATTGATAGCAGTCAATCATATACTTTGAAAATATTATAAAAAGAGGAAAAAAGACCTCAAAAGTCCAGATAACGGCTTTATTGTATCTCATATAACCAACATCAACGAGACTCCGTTCTTATCACTGGTCTTTAAAAAGAACCCCTCTCTAATCAAACCTACACAAAATCATTTAAAGGCAAAGTTTCAAAACTCATCAAAAATAATAAAGCAAGGAAGCACTTAGCTTAAAACATGGTCCCGAAGGGGATCTCTGTTTCACTTAACTAAGCTTCATCAGGGGAATTAAGTGCAAAATGCCTGCGATTTCTATTACATCAATCAGCAGGTAGACTAATTTTTTCCAAGTTTAAAGTCTTTTACCGTCATTTAATATCTTCTGAGTCACCATCTAGCCTGTATTCTACATGACTAACCTTTCTGGCAGTAGTAAGGTAACCATGGTTATGCAAATAAAGGAATTTACACCTATCAGTGATCTCCGCAGCAGGCTATAAAAGAGATATCCATCCTTTTAAAACAAAAACCAAAGGAAAATGCAAAAAAAACTCCAAGTCAGAAAAACGTCTCCTCATGCACACAAGCTAAATGCTGGGATACAGGATTAAAAGAATTACTGAAATGTTAAAGCCATTGAGGCAAAACAAAGAGGGCATTAAGGAAGAAATGTCGAGACAAGCTGAAAAGATAAAAGAATAGCACACTTCAACATGATATTTAACAGCCCAGATGCTGCTTCCATCATCATCTATTTCTCAGCTCTGTTCGGCACTACAGGTAACCTCATTATTCTCTTCGCCTTCATCAGTAACGCAATCAGATACAAAGCACTACAGCCCCTGAACAGAATTATAGTCAACATGGCTCTGGTGAACCTGTTGCTCTGCTGTTACAAGGAGATTCCTGGGATGCTCCTTGTTTTCCAAACAAAAGTATTCGGAGTGGCAGGTTGCAGGTTTCTGCTCTACACCTACCATACTCTAAGGCTGGTCAGCATTTGGTCGGTAGAGAACTTAAGCTTCATTCACTTGATCAAAATTAGGCGACCTACTTGCCAGTGGTCGCAGTTCATTCACAGCCACCAGGGACAATATATCAACTGGACTATTGCTGGCTGCTGGATCTTTAGTATCGTTTTTCATATCCCGTATCTCCTCTACGACAGCGTGTTGAACGAGAACAACCAGACCATAACTTATTTCACCAGTACCAACTGCCTAACCACATCGAGAAATTTCCTCATTATGTTTACAACCTATGCATCGGTCAGCCTAGATTTAATAGTCATCGTCCTAGTGATCATTTTAAATGTCTTTACAATTGACCTTATCTGCAAGCACAGGAGACAAGTCAGGGGTGTGCTAACGACTCTCAGCGGACACAACAAGCCCACAGCCCAGGCAACCAAAATTTTGCTTTCATTGCTTTCTCTTTATGTAGTTTGCTGGATTTCCAGTGATGTAATATGGGTCGCTATTGTAGGAGGATTCATACCGAATAAGCCTGAGAGCAACCTACTTAATGCTATCTATGGCATATTTTCTTCCATCTACTATTCGGTCAGCTCCTATATTATCATCTTTGGCTACAGAAATGTCAGAGATTATCTCTCTGAATCATGCTGGTGTTCCAAGAGCAAAAGAACCACAGTGGTACAAATTATGGAGTAATGCTAGTGTGAAAAAAATTGGGTTGTTTTTTTTTTTCATTAGTTCCATTATGCTGTCTTATGGCTAACGCTGACTTATTCTACCTTGCGCTACCAAAATGTCATTAAATGTAACTATTAAATCAGTGACAAACATAAAAAACAAAACACTGTGCTGGAGATTTAATGATGTTTCAATTTCAGGAAATGTTTGCTCTCTCTCTTGGAAGGCATGTTGTTCAAAATGGATCTTTGATAGCGCAAGAACCGTGCAAATGGCAAATATAACAAACCTTTTGTCCCACGATGGATTTTCATGATGACAGAGCTATCAAAAAAAGATTCCCTTCACAGAAGCTGGTCCTTAACGTATGAGCACTAAGCAAACATTTGTTGTTAGGGAAAAATGAACTGGGACTCAGAATTGTACAGAAGTATCTGTAATAGATCTTCTTCCCTTATATTAGAAAAGGGATAGAACTGTCTTTCACCAACCGACCATCCACCACTTATAAGGAACAAGCTGGACATTAGATAAATATCTTACATCATTCAGAAACATTTAATAGTCCAGCACTGCGATTTATTTAACAGATGATATCAGAAAGAACAATTTATTTGTATGCTGTTTGAGTTTGATAGTTGCAATATTTAACAAATTATGGGCTAAATTTGCTATCATTCATTAACGTGTTAGCACATTTTAATGTAATTTAACAGGTTATTTAAGCTGTTTTTATTGCTAATTCAATGGAACCTATTTATTAAGTACATAGCACTGCATTATAATGCATTACTGGACATTCGTAAATTATATATATATAATGTTTGCCTTTGCTGTCTTGATTTTTATTTCCATTGAAAAGCTTTTGACTTTCTGCCCCATCATCGTTACTGGACAGGATTTTATTTGTGCTTGGACTGTATTTGGAACATGCTAAAGACGAGAAAAAGCACACATTTATAAAGCCAGCCCTTGCCACTCTGAGACGTCACATTCTGGGTGCTAATTATCACAGTGTAACTGAGCACCTAAAATAAGAAGCTCTGCTTCAAAAGTTACAGTCTGTAACCTTGAGAATAGGCCCTAATGTGCACACTCAGATTATTGCTATTTATGATTTGTAGTTTGTTTAGGCTTTGTTGTTTGGGGGTTTGTGGTGAGTTTGGCTCTAATCACCAGGACACCATGCCAATCATCCCTGGAAAATTAAATTCTTCTACAAAACTGTTTGCTAATTGATATTTACATTTGCCAAAGAAACTCTTTAAGAGTTTGCATATCAGCATACTGCTCGGCCATTTTGGATCCAAACATGAGGTAAGCAATGTAAAATTTACTCTCTACTGTGGACTGATTTAAAAAAAAAAAAATGCTTGAATTATATATGTATTTGAAAGATGTGCAAATGGACAGTAGCCTGGGTTGAAGCCTTGATGCTGCTGCTCACACATTTCAAACTTCTGCTAATTCAATCCTTTTTTGTCTATTACCATAAGTGTCTAAGTTGTGCAGGGTTTCTCCATTTAAAGAAACAGTACAAATGGTGCTTTGCCGTTTGCAGTGTAATGTTTTCACTGTGACTTCCTATTACCTCAGGAAAAGAGAGGCACTGATGCAGTGCAAGCCAAGCAGAAAGAGGACCAAGCACCATAAAAATTAAATATTAAAATTTACAAGCAGACTAAAAAAATAAGACACACAAACCCCATAATTCTATAACATTGAATGTTCAACTGTGTGCATTATTTAGCATTAAGAGGCATTAATTTGCCCCTTTTAACTAATTACTTTTATTTAGTTACTATACAACAATGCCTGGTTTTTAGCCCACTACATCTTTATTCCTTTGATTTGTCTCTACTGAATCAATGTCCTTCTGTACTAGAGATCTGTAGAGAGGTAATGTTAGCTGAGAATGCTAATAGAATACTGGGTGCATCAAAATAAAAAGGTATCACTAGTAGGGAAATAACATTATCTCTCTACAGATCTCAAGTACAGAAGGACATTGATTCAGTAGAGACAATTCAAAGATATAAAGGTTTAGCGAGCTTAAACCAGGCAGTGTTGAATAGTAACTAAATAAAAGTAACTAGTTAAAAGGAGCATTTTCATCTAAATCCGATTTTGGATGGTTTGCTGAAAACATCCAAAAATCAAGTGGCAAACATAGCAATTTTCAAACCAGAACATTTTTTATCTTTTTGTTTTGAAAATGGCCATTTGCTAGATGTTTTTGTGCTCAGTGCATCTATCTCTTTGGACCATTTTGGTAAAAAAAAAAATGTCCAAGCGGAAAATGCACAAAAACAAGCCATTGGGATGGATTGGGGGGGGGGGGGGGGGGGAGAGCATTCTTAGTAGACTGGCCTCCAGTGCTTTTTTTCCCCCAGGGCCGGCTCACCTGCCTGCCCTCATCTTCCCAACAGCCCTGCTTTCTGTTCCTGTTGCCCCGCGTTTAAATCTTGTATTTTTTTACCTGAAGTTGCATGCCGGCAGTGGCGTTAGTGAAAGCAGCAGGCTCGCCTCCTCCAGCCTTCACTTCCCTCTCAGTGTCCCGCCCTCATGGAAACAGGAAACTACATCAGAGGAAGGCAGGACACTGAGAGGGAAGGGAAGGCTGGAAGAGGTGAGCCTGCTGCTTTCACTAATGCCGCCGGCGGCGCTGCGACTTCAAGTCAAAAAATAAAAGATTTAAACGCAGGGTGGCAGGAACAGAAAGCAGGGCTGTCGGGGAGCTAAGGGCGGGCAGGTAGGGCTGGGTTTGGAACTGGAACTCAATGGGGGCTGAAAAAGGGGGCAGGTGGAGGTTGGAGTGAGTCACTGGACATGGATGAGAGGGGAGGATGGGGGGCAAAGGAGAATCGCTGGACATGGATGGGAGGGGAGGGCAGGGGAGAGAGGAGAAATCACTGGACATGGATGGTTAGAGGAGGGCAGAGGAGAATCACTGGACATGGAGGGGAGGGGTGGGCAGGGGGAGAGAACAGAGTTGCTGGACATGGATGGATGGGGGGAGGGCAGGAGAAATGCTGGGCATGGATGGAGTGGAGGGTAGGGAAGAGAGGAGAAATGTTGGCGGGAAGGGAAGACAGAGGAAGTAGATGCACATGGATGGAGTGGAGGGGGAAAGGAGAAATGCTGGACATTGATGGAGGGTGTATTTCGGCCGGTATAATTAATAAGGGGAGGGAAGACAGAGGAGGAGATGCACATGGATTTAGGGGAGAGAGGAGAAATTCTGGACATGTATGGAGAGGAAGGGAGAGAGTTAAAATGCTGGACATGGATGGAGGGGAGGAGAGAGGAGAAATGCTGAACATGAATGGAGGGGGAGAGGAAAAATGCTGGACGTGGATGGAGGGAAGGGAAGAGAGAGAGAAAGTGAGATGAACATGGATGGAAAGAGGAAGGAGATGCATACTGACGAGATGAGGGAAAGGGAAAAGAGGAGAAAAACTGCACATGGATGGATAAAATAGGCAAAAGCTGGATCCTCTCTATACCTCCTCCAGTCAAGTCCGCGGAGGACTCAGCTTTTACCTATGGATGTAGAGCAAGAAATGAAGAAGAAAGGAGGAAAGTAAAGTAAAGAAATAAATGGACAGGAAGCCCTGGAAACAGAGTTAAGGGAACAGACAGAGAGCAGCAGAATCAGAGACTGGGACCAACATGATCAGAAAATAAAGTCACCAGACAACAAAGGTAGAAAAAAAATCATTTTATTTTCATTTTAGTGTTTGGAAGATGTCCAATTTGAGAATTTATATCTGCTGTCTTATTTTGCACTGGGTATACAAGAGCTGTAACAGCTTACAGAAATTATTTATAATGAAAAAAAAATCACATTATTTTTTTTCTCCTATACTGGTATAGTATTTTCAATGATACTGCTTATATGCGCCACTGCTGGTATAAGGGGTGTGGCTACCGTGGGAGCAGAGCTATAGATGGTGACCCCAACCACAATGAGTACCAGTACCTTTTTTTCTACAAAAAAAAGCACTGCTGGCCACACAGATATCCCAGCAGAATAGTGGGGCACCCTATGTCTCAGGTGTCACCTATATGTAGGTACAATAGATTTTGGCAGAGATGGGTGGTAACGAAGTACAATTGCCAGTTCTTTTACTTGTAACAAGTTATATTTTTCACAATTTTTGTAGCTCATTACAAATAGCCTGTACTTTTGTACTTAATATGCTTAGATTTCGGCACAGATCTTTAGGCGTGCTATATAGAATCTGGGGGATAATGTGGACTTTACACTAGTATTTGTGTTTAGCACGCATCATCCCGATGCCTAACTTTAGGCAAACTATAGAGCATTATTCCTCCTATAAGTGAATCTTTTGAACCCTGTGCATATGCTCATATTCTTTTGTAGCATATCTTAAAACGCATCACAGCTTAAATCCATTGCATGTCTTCCATACAATGTTACTTAAAGTGCATAGAAATGGCAGGCACCGATGCAATGTGGAAAAATCTTACATTTCAGTTGATCGGACCACACCCTGAGGCAGCAATTTGCGAAACATGCCGCATGTAGGTGGAGGCGTCCATGCACTGCACTTTAAGTAACATTGTATGGAAGATACGCAATGGATTTAAGCTGTGAAGCGTTTTAAGATATGCTAGAAAAGAGTATGAGCATGGTGATAAATATTTTCTAAGAATAAAGTTTCAAGTTGGTTGGAATATAAAAGAAGTTGGAATCAAGTGATGTCATAAATTCATTGAAGTGACTAACAGCTGGGTGGATGATTTGTTTATACAAGTACATAGTAACAGAAAACACAGGGCAGGTCTCAGATTATACCCAAAGAAACCTTCTCCCCCTCTCCGCATCATCTAGAAAAGCTGTGCAGCTGAAATACAAATATTAGTAGCTTCTAATGTCCTGTTTGCTTACTTGCTGTTGAGCACAGGCTTATCAGCTTCCACCTTTTCATTTGCCAGCCATCCTATCTGATCCTGAGGACTGCCTGAAGCTCTCTGCTATTACTGCTGTCTAGTTAATTGGTTTAATTCAGGGGCCCTTTTACTGAGCCGTGTTGGTGCGTATGCGTGTCCTATGTGTGTCAATTTTGAACTACTGCCCAGCTACCAAGTGGCCGGGGCAGTAATTTCATTTTCTATGCGTGCTACGTGCCCCAGAAAATTTCTGCCACGGGCGATACTCAGCATTGTACGTGGCCTGACGATTACCACCTAGTTAATGCGTGAGACTTTACCACTAGGTCAATGGGTGGTGGTAAGGTCTCAGGCCCAAAATGGACGCACGCCAATTTTTATTTTGCCGCATGTCCATTTTCGGCTTTTAAAAAAAAGGCCTTTTTGCAGATGCTCTGAAAAATGGACATGCGTCTACACCAGTGCAGGCCACTTTTCAGCGCACCGTAGTAAAAGGACCCCTCAGTGCAGAAATTTTGCCTGGTTCTTAAACCGAGCACTTAATGGAAAAAGTCTCACTGCATTTTCCTTGCTAAAGTTATGAGTTGCATACATTTTTCAGAAGATTCTTTTCTTCCTTCTTGAGGTTGCAGTGCAAAATAAAATGACTGAAATTTTTTTGTCCAACTTTTGTTGGAAATTTAACTATGGCTTTACATGTCAATTTTTAAAACCATTCACCTAGGTAAATTGCATTGCTCACATATTTTTAGCAAAGCTGAGAAGAGGAGGTCCACAGGGCATGTTTAGACCAGAAAAGGAAAACTGCATGCACATATATTTTCAAATCTCTGCACATACAACAGGATAAAACCTGCAGGTGATACTGCGTACTTTGTCTCTCCGTCTTAATTTTCAAAGGGAAAATACATTAATGCATTCTCTTTGAAAACAGGAGGAAAACCCACCTATAAAAATATACAGACTTTGTCCCATTGCGGACAGTTTGAAAGTTGTCCCCTAGATTAGAAAAAAAGGGCAGTGGCTTAGCAGTGATGTATAAAGGATGTTTTATTTAGTTGATTCTTTGTACTAGGACTTGAAATGCTTTCCTGCAAATTGCTTGATTCTTCTTTTTCAGGATCAGTTGGATCTATTTTAGTTTATCTACCTCCAGGTCTGTGGAAAGGTGTAAAACAGTTATTTACTGAGTTTTATTACAACACTCAATAGGTTTTGATTCCTTACTGTGTTAGGGGATATAAATCTTCATTTAGAAAATGGCAGTGACCAAGATGGTAAGCACATAAGCACCGCCACGCTGGGAAAAGACCAAAGGTCCATCAAGCCCAGCACTCTGTCTCCAACAGTGGCCAATCCAGGCCCCAAGAACTTGGCAAAAAAACCCAAATTTAATAACGATGAATGGACTTTTCCTTCAGGAATCTGTCCAGACCCCCTTTGAACTCAACAAGGCCAGCTGCCGTCACTACCTTCTCCGGTGTTGATTTTCTGTCAGTATTGGAGGCTTTCTCCCTAACTATGGGCCCCTTTTGCATAGTGGCAGTACCTGTACAGCCGCTTTGTCGTGAGTCATTTTGGCACTACCGCTGGCCTACCACAGGAGCTGGTGGTAGTACTGCCCCCACCGTGTGCCATTTCTGGTGGAACGGAAAAATTTGGAGGGGCACAGAGGACTTACCCAAAGGTAATCTGCACTGCCCAGTTACCGTCAGGTTAGCGTGAGAGCCCTTACCACCTCCTAAATAGGTGGTAATAAGGGCTCCCCTCCCCCCCCCCGGAAATAGTAACATGGCAAGTGTGCACTTACTGCACAGCTATTTCCTGTTTTTTTTTTGTTTTTTACCCACTGCAGTAACAGGGGACCTCAGCGCATGGCAAATCCACGCGCCAATCCTACCACAGGGCCCCTTTTACCGCAGCTTGGTAAAAGGGGCCCTATATATGATTTACAAGCTACCCATGAAAAAGGCCACACCCTCGATTGCTTAACAATTTTCACTGGATCTGTTTCACATTTTAAAATTAGAGATATATGTTGGAAACAAATTCCATCAATGACCATTGTTTGACAGAATTTATATTTTCACTCTCGATGCCTCTCAGTCTAGCTCAACTATTATATCTACCAGATAGAGAATAGAGCCAACTAGTTTTTTAAATAATGTTCTCTCAAATAGATCTTAAACATGTATCGGATCATTTAGGGGCCCCTATTACCATGCTGAGGCAAAAGGGGGCCTGTGCTGGTGTCGGCACATGTTTTTCACATTCGCCGAGGCCCCCTTTTACCACAGCAGGTAAAAGGGAAGTCTTTCCTGCAGGAAATGGCCTTGCGGCAAGTAAAGCACATGACATGTGGCCATTTTGGGGGGAGCCCTTACCACCACCCATTGAGGTCGCAGTAAGGGCTCCTGTGCTAACCCAGCGGTAACTGTGCAGCAAGCGGCATTTCCTGATTACCACTGGGTACACCCCGCACTATAAAAATAAATATATTTTTGTAGAACCAGATATGACGGCGTACTAGGGGTGGGAAGTACCATTGGGCTGCTGCGGTAGCCCAGCAGTACTTCCTGTTTAGCGAGCGGTAAGCCCGCATTGGGCTTACCACCACTTAGTAAAAGGGGACCTTAACATTTCATGTTTAATAGAGGTTTGATATACTGCCTTTCTTAGTGAAAACCAAAGGGGAACAATTCTAATATAAAGAAGCAGGAAAGCAACTACAATGTCATCAAGAAAGAACAGAGGAGATAGGGCACAGGGAAACGCACACATAAGGTACCCATCTGCCAGTCTGAACCCCGGGCCAGCTATCTAACTACCGGGGGATAAAGCAAGGGAAAACAAATATGTTTTCAAAGCAGAATGAAACTTTAAGTACAATTGCTCAACTCTAAGATCAGGAGGTAATGCATTCCACAGGGATGGTGCCCAACAGAAAAAAGTGGAGTGACTGGTACACTCAAGATGGGGGGGCGGGGAGAGATGATTTAAAACCTTGACATAATGTTCTTTCTTCAACTGTTGATTCCTTAGCTCCTTTGGGGGTCCTTTTACTAAGGTGCACTGAAAAATGGCCTGCAGTAGTGTAGGCGCGTGTTTTGGGGTGCGCAGATCCATTTTTTCAGCATGCCTGCAAAAAATGCCTTTTTTTAATTTTTGCCCAAAATAGATGTGCAGCAAAATAGAAATTGGCACGTGTCCATTTTGGGTCTGAGACCTTACCGCCAGCCATTGACTTAGCGGTAACATCTCACATGTTAACTGGGCTGTAATGACCTACGCGCGCCAAATACCACTCCAGAAAATAAAAAGTATTTTTCAGATGCACGTATCAGATGCACGCCAAAAATGAAATTACTGCAAGAGCCACGTGGTAGCTGGGCGGTAACTCCAAATTGGTGCACGTTGGACACACGTAGATGCTAATTCTAAATATTAAAGCTTCCACCTGATACAAAATTACAATGGTGAATGGGGAAAAGCCTCAAAAAGCTCCCAGATCCAATATCAATCCGTCGGAGCTAAAATAGACCGTCAGGTCTTCTCTTCATCATAGGCAAAAAAAAACCCTTTTAGATGGCCCTCGATGAATTTCTATAGGCAAAAACCCCTTTGGCAATTTCTATAGGCAAAAAGTTAGAAAAAGCTAGACATAGAAATAATAAAAACCTAACAAGAGACGAATTTAAGGCTATTGAATCATTACAGGCTAACAATAATAATATAATAAGAAGAGCCGATAAAGGGGGTGCCATTGTGATCCAAGATAAAACACAATATGTATCAGAAATAAATAGACAACTGCATAAAGTTACTGACTACAAACTATTAACCACGGATCCAACACCAGGGTTAAAAGAATGTATTTTTGGATTAACCAGTGGAGCTTATGCCAATGGTATGATTACTCAGAAAGAGTTTCATTTTCTGAATTCACAGACACCTATGATACCTGTTCTATACACATTGCCTAAAATTCACAAATCAACCATAGACCCCCCAGGAAGACCAATTATTTCCAGTAGAGGGTCCATTTTAGAACCACTATCCATTTTTGTTGATTGCTTTTTGCAACCTTTAGTGGTTCAGGGTAGATCTTATCTTAAAGACACTACACATTTCTTACGTCTATTAACAGCTAAAGATAATTTAGCCAGTACTTCAATAATGGTCACACTAGATGTGGTATCTTTATATACTGTAATACCACAAGAGGAAGCTTTAGAAGTGATGCAACATTATCTACAATCAAGGTTAGACGTTCGAGTATCCACTACTTTTTTAGTGTCTTTAGCGAAAATAGCAATGAAAAAAAACTTTTTCCTTTTTGAAGATAAGATTTACCAACAAATCTCAGGAGTAGCGATGGGTGCAACGATGGCCCCCTCCATTGCAAATCTTTTTATGCGAGCTTTTGAGGAGAGATTTGTGTATCCATCAAGATATTACAAGGACATAGGCGTATGGACCAGGTTCATAGATGACGTTTTTATGCTATGGACTGGAAATGTTCAAGAATTGGATTCATTTATAATCGATTTGAACATGTATCATCCGCATATAAAATTCACTTCACATATACATACAACAGAAATTACGTTTCTAGATGTATTAATTAGAAATGAAGGCAACAGTTTTGCTACGACCGTGTTCCACAAAATTACAGATAAAAACACGTTCTTGGATTACGAAAGCAGTCATCCGATTGCTTTAAAAAATAGTCTACCTTTATCACAATTTTTGAGATATCGTCGGATATGCTCGGAAGAATCAGACTTTAAAAATCAATCCAGAACGTTGTTCAATAAACTGAAAATTCGAGGTTATCCCAATTCGGTGATTAAACATGCATATAGAAGAGCACGCTATAAAGCGAATGCTACATACCTGTAGAAGGTATTCTCCGAGGACAGCAGGCTGATTGTTCTCACTGATGGGTGACGTCCACGGCAGCCCCTCCAATCGGAAACTTCACTAGCAAAGTCCTTTGCTAGCCCTCGCGCGCCCGCGCGCACCGCGCATGCACGGCCGTCTTCCCGCCCGAAACCGGCTCGAGCCGGCCAGTCCAGTATGTAGCAAGACAATACACTTCAAGGGAAGACACAACTCCAAAGGGGAGGCGGGCGGGTTTGTGAGAACAATCAGCCTGCTGTCCTCGGAGAATACCTTCTACAGGTATGTAGCATTCGCTTTCTCCGAGGACAAGCAGGCTGCTTGTTCTCACTGATGGGGTATCCCTAGCCCCCAGGCTCACTCAAAACAACAACATTGGTCAATTGGGCCTCGCAACGGCGAGGACATAACTGAGATTGACCTAAAAATTTACCAACTAACTGAGAGTGTAGCCTGGAACAGAACAAACAGGGCCCTCGGGGGGTGGAGTTGGATCCTAAAGCCCAAACAGGTTCTGAAGAACTGACTGCCCGAACCGACTGTCACGTCGGGTATCCTGCTGCAGGCAGTAATGAGATGTGAATGTGTGGACAGATGACCACGTCGCAGCTTTGCAAATTTCCTCCATGGTGGCTGACTTCAAGTGGGCTACCGACGCTGCCATGGCTCTAACATTATGAGCCGTGACATGACCCTCAAGAGCCAGCCCAGCCTGGGCGTAAGTGAAGGAAATGCAATCTGCTAGCCAATTGGATATGGTGCGTTTCCCTACAGCCACTCCCCTCTTGTTGGGATCAAAAGAAACAAACAATTGGGCGGACTGTCTG
Source organism: Microcaecilia unicolor (assembly GCF_901765095.1). Taxonomy (NCBI): domain Eukaryota; kingdom Metazoa; phylum Chordata; class Amphibia; order Gymnophiona; family Siphonopidae; genus Microcaecilia; species Microcaecilia unicolor. The sequence continues at coordinate 465,207,964 of NC_044032.1, forward strand.
TGGGGCTGTGTCCGCTCCAGATAGAAGGCCAATGCTCTCTTGCAGTCCAATGTGTGCAGCTGACGTTCAGCAGGGCAGGAATGAGGACGGGGAAAGAATGTTGGCAAGACAATTGACTGGTTCAGATGGAACTCCGACACAACCTTTGGCAGAAACTTAGGGTGAGTGCGGAGGACTACTCTGTTGTGATGAAATTTGGTGTAAGGGGCCTGGGCTACCAGGGCCTGAAGCTCACTGACTCTACGAGCCGAGGTAACTGCCACCAAGAAAATGACCTTCCAGGTCAAGTACTTCGGATGGCAGGAATTCAGTGGCTCGAAAGGAGGTTTCATCAGCTGGGTGAGAACGACATTGAGATCCCATGACACTGTAGGAGGCTTGACAGGGGGCTTTGACAAAAGCAAACCTCTCATGAAGCGAACAACTAAAGGCTGTCCTGAGATCGGCTTACCTTCCACTTGGTAATGGTATGCACTGATTGCACTAAGGTGAACCCTTACGGAGTTGGTCTTCAGACCAGACTCAGACAAGTGGAGAAGGTATTCAAGCAGGGTCTGTGTAGGACAAGAGCGAGGATCTAGGGCCTTGCTGTCACACCAGACGGCAAACCTCCTCCAATGAAAGAAGTAACTTCTCTTAGTGGAGTCTTTCCTGGAAGCAAGCAAGATGCGGGAGACACCCTCTGGCAGACCCAAAGAGGCAAAGTCTACGCCCTCAACATCCAGGCCGTGAGAGCCAGGGACTGGAGGTTGGGATGCAGAAGAGCCCCTTCGTCCTGCGTGATGAGGGTCGGAAAACACTCCAATCTCCACGGTTCTTCGGAGGATAACTCCAGAAGAAGAGGGAACCAGATCTGACGCGGCCAAAAGGGAGCAATCAGAATCATGGTGCCTCGGTCTTGCTTGAGTTTCAACAAAGTCTTCCCCACCAGAGGAATGGGAGGATAAGCATACAGCAGACCTTCCCCCCAATCCAGGAGGAAGGCATCCGACGCCAGTCTGCCGTGGGCCTGAAGCCTGGAACAGAACTGAGGGACCTTGTGGTTCACTTGAGATGCGAAGAGATCCACCAGGGGGGTGCCCCACGCCTGGAAGATCTGTCGCACCACACGGGAATTGAGCGACCACTCGTGAGGTTGCATAATCCTGCTCAACCTGTCGGCCAGACTGTTGTTTACGCCTGCCAGATATGTGGCTTGGAGCACCATGCCTTGACGGCGAGCCCAGAGCCACATGCTGACGGCTTCCTGACACAGGGGGCGAGATCCGGTGCCCCCCTGCTTGTTGACATAGTACATGGCAACCTGATTGTCTGTCTGAATTTGGATAATTTGGTGGGACAGCCGATCTCTGAAAGCCTTCAGAGCGTTCCAGATCGCTCGCAACTCCAGAAGATTGATCTGTAGATCGCTTTCTTGGAGGGACCACCTTCCTTGGGTGTGAAGCCCATCGACATGAGCTCCCCATCCCAGGAGAGACGCATCCGTGGTCAGCACTTTTTGAGGCTGAGGAATTTGGAAGGGACGTCCCAGAGTCAAATTGGAGCAAATCGTCCACCAATACAGGGATTCGAGAAAACTCGTGGACAGGTGGATCACGTCCTCTAGACCCCCGGCGGCCTGATACCACTGGGAGGCTAGGGTCCATTGAGCAGATCTCATGTGAAGGCGGGCCATGGGAGTCACATGAACTGTGGAAGCCATGTGGCCCAGCAATCTCAACATCTGCCGAGCTGTGATCTGCTGGGACGCTCGCACCCGCGAGACGAGGGACAACAAGTTGTTGGCCCTCGCCTCTGGGAGATAGGCGCGAGCCGTCCGAGAATCCAGCAGGGCTCCGATGAATTCGAGTTTCTGCACTGGGAGAAGATGGGACTTTGGGTAATTTATCACAAACCCCAGTAGCTCCAGGAGGCGAATAGTCATCTGCATGGACTGCAGGGCTCCTGCCTCGGATGTGTTCTTCACCAGCCAATCGTCGAGATATGGGAACACGTGCACCCCCAGCCTGCGAAGCGCCGCTGCTACCACAGCTAGGCACTTTGTGAACACCCTGGGCGCAGAGGCGAGCCCAAAGGGTAGCACACAGTACTGGAAGTGGCGTGCGCCCAGCTGAAATCGCAGATACTGTCTGTGAGCTGGCAGTATCGGGATGTGTGTGTAGGCATCCTTCAAGTCCAGAGAGCATAGCCAATCGTTTTGCTGAATCATGGGGAGAAGGGTGCCCAGGGAAAGCATCCTGAACTTTTCTTTTACGAGATATTTGTTCAGGGCCCTTAGGTCTAGGATGGGACGCATCCCCCCTGTTTTCTTTTCCACAAGGAAGTACCTGGAATAGAACCCCAGCCCTTCTTGCCCGGATGGCACGGGCTCGACCGCATTGGCGCTGAGAAGGGCGGAGAGTTCCTCTGCAAGTACCTGCTTGTGCTGGAAGCTGTAGGACTGAGCTCCCGGTGGACAATTTGGAGGTTGTGAGGCCAAATTGAGGGTGTATCCTTGCCGGACTATTTGGAGAACCCACTGATCGGAGGTTATGAGAGGCCACCTTTGGTGAAAAGCTTTCAACCTCCCTCCGACAGGCAGGTCGCCCGGCACTGACACTTGGATGTCGGCTATGCTCTGCTGGAGCCAGTCAAAAGCTCGCCCCTTGCTTTTGCTGGGGAGCCGCGGGGCCTTGCTGATTCGCACGCTGCTGACGAGAGCGAGCGCGCTGGGGCTTAGCCTGGGCCGCAGGCTGTCGGGAAGGAGGATTGTACCTACGCTTGCCAGAAGTATAGGGAACAGTCTTCCTTCCCCCGAAAAATCGTCTACCTGTAGAGGTAGAAGCTGAAGGCTGCCGGCGGGCGAACTTGTCGAATGCGGTGTCCCGCTGGTGGAGAGACTCTACCACCTGCTCGACTTTTTCGCCAAAAATGTTATCCGCACGGCAAGGCGAGTCCGCAATCCGCTGCTGGATTCTATTCTCCAGGTCGGCGGCACGCAGCCATGAGAGCCTGCGCATCACCACACCTTGAGCAGCGGCCCTGGACGCAACATCAAAAGTGTCATAAACTCCTCTGGCCAGGAATTTTCTGCACGCCTTCAGCTGCCTGACCACCTCCTGAAAAGGCTTGGCTTGCTCAGGGGGAAGAGCATCAACCAAGCCCGCCAACTGCCGCACATTATTCCGCATGTGTATGCTCGTGTAGAGCTGGTAAGACTGGATCTTGGACACGAGCATAGAGGAATGGTAGGCCTTCCTCCCAAAGGAGTCTAAGGTTCTAGCGTCCTTGCCCGGGGGCGCCGAAGCATGTTCCCTAGAACTCTTAGCCTTCTTTAGGGCCAAATCCACAACTCCAGAGTCATGAGGCAACTGAGTGCGCATCAGCTCTGGGTCCCCATGGATCCGGTACTGGGACTCGATCTTCTTGGGAATGTGGGGATTAGTTAATGGCTTGGTCCAGTTCGCAAGCAATGTCTTCTTCAGGACATGGTGCAAGGGAACAGTGGACGCTTCCTTAGGTGGAGAAGGATAGTCCAGGAGCTCAAACATTTCAGCCCTGGGCTCGTCCTCCACAACCACCGGGAAGGGGATGGCCGTAGACATCTCCCGGACAAAGGAGGCAAAAGACAGACTCTCGGGAGGAGAAAGCTGTCTCTCAGGAGAGGGAGTGGGATCAGACGGAAGACCCTCAGACTCCTCGTCAGAGAAATATCTGGGATCTTCCTCTTCCTCCCACGAGGCCTCACCCTCGGTGTCAGACACAAGTTCACGGACCTGTGTCTGCAACCTCGCCCTGCTCGACTCCGTGGAACCCGTCCACGATGGGGGCGTCGAGAGGTAGACTCCCTCGCCCGCATCGGCGAAGCTCCCTCCGCCGACGTAGTCGGGGAGCCTTCCTGGGAGGTGGCCGCGGTCGGTACCGCACGCGGTACCGACGTCGGGGACCTCAACCTGGGCGATGGGCCAGCCGGCGCCACGCTCGACGGTACCGGTGGCGCAAGCACCGCCGGTACCGGAGGGGTAGGGCGCAACAGCTCTCCCAGAATCTCTGGGAGAACGGCCCGGAGGCTCTCGTTTAGAGCGGCTGCAGAGAAAGGCTGAGAGGTCGATGCAGGCGTCGACGTCAGTACCTGTTCCGGGCGTGGAGGCTGTTCCGGGCTGTCCAGAGCGGAGCGCATCGACACCTCCTGAACAGAGGGTGAGCGGTCCTCTCGGTGCCGATGCCTGCTGGGTGCCGAATCCCTCGGCGACCCAGAGCTCTCGGTGCCGACACGGGGAGGAGACCGGTGTCGATGCTTCTTCGATTTCTTCCGAAGCATGTCACCGGAGCTCCCCGGCACCGACGAGGAGGACGTCGAATCCATCCGTCGCTTCCTCGGGGCCGAGACTGAAGAAGGTCGATCTCGGGGGGGCTGTACCGCAGGAGCCCTCAGGGTAGGCGGAGACCCACCCGAGGGCTCACCGCCACCAGCAGGGGAATGGACAGCCCTCACCTGCACTCCACCCGATGCACCACCGTCCGACGACATCAGCAGACGAGGTCCTGGTACCACCGACGTCGATGCAGCTATCCGATGTCTCGGCGCCGATGCAGAGGCCCGATGCCTCGATGCACGGGCGGCCGAGGAAGGAGGTCTGGACGCTGACGACGTCGATGCACTCGAAGATCCCGGTGCCGATGCCGACGAAGAGCCCGAGAACAACACGTTCCACTGGGCTAGTCTCGCTACCTGAGTCCGCCTTTGAAGCAGGGAACACAGACTGCAGTTCTGAGGGCGGTGCTCGGCCCCCAGACACTGAAGACACGACGAGTGTCGATCAGTGAGCGAGATAACCCGGGCGCACTGGGTGCACTTCTTGAAGCCGCTGGAAGGCTTCGATGTCATGGGCGGAAAAATCACGCCGGCGAAATCAAAAGCCGAAATGGCGAAATTTGAAGCACCAAATTTAGAGGGAGAAAAAATCTCGACCGAGGCCGAAAAGAGGCCTACCCCGACGACGAAAGAAAACTTACCGGGGCAAAAAAGCTGGAAGTACGGGGAGGATTTACACGAAACCCGGCGGGGGGTTTCCGGAGCACTTCCCGACTAGGACAAGCTTTCCCGAAGGAAAAAAACACGTTCAAAACAAATTGGACGCGCGAGGTCGACTTTCCGGGGCTCGACACGGCGAAAACACGACCGTACCGAGTGCGGACAAAAGAAGACTGGCCGGCTCGAGCCGGTTTCGGGCGGGAAGACGGCCGCGCATGCGCGGTGCGCGCGGGCGCGCGAGGGCTAGCAAAGGACTTTGCTAGTGAAGTTTCCGATTGGAGGGGCTGCCGTGGACGTCACCCATCAGTGAGAACAAGCAGCCTGCTTGTCCTCGGAGAATCATAGAGAACATCTTATAAATGCGAACCCCTCAGAAATGAGAGAAAAATTTGATCGATCAATTTTTACTTATGTTACTCAGTTTAATTCCACTTCGCCTCGTATTTCAGCTATTCTGAGGAAACATTGGAAGCTCATCCAAACTCATCCGCAATTTGCAGATGCACAGCTTCGATTAGCGTATAGCAGGAATAGAAATTTAAAAGAGCTTCTTTGTCCAGCTGTACCATTGAACAGAGTCCCATCGCCTATTTGGACAGGTCACACTAAATGCAATAGTTGTTCTGTATGCTCCACTATGTTAGAGACTTCCACTTTCATTAACCCGGTGGATCAGAAGATTTATGAACTTAAGATAAACACCACGTGTAGATCGAGTTCAGTAATATATTGTCTACTTTGTCCATGCAAGAAGATATATGTAGGACAAACTTCAAGACCTTTACGTGTGCGCATAATTGAACATAAAAGCGCCATAAGTCTACATAAAATAGGTCTACCTTTGGTCAAACATTGCACTGATCTAAGACATGAATTTAAAGATTTGAAATGTTTAGTCCTACAAGAACTTTTAAAATCCCCGCGAGGAGGCGATCATCAAAGACAATTATTACAAGCTGAACAACGTTGGATCTTTAAACTACACTCTTTAGAACCGCGAGGTCTAAACTCTCGATTGGATTGGTGTTATTTCTTTTAGAATATCCAATGGTAGTATTTCTCCAAAATTCCTGATTGGACAATGAGTAGTCAGCGTCTGACGTCAGATATTTTACTTATACCAGTTGAGTGATGTCTCTCTAGGTCAGACTAGCTACATTCGAAACGCTGTGCAACGAGTTCCAAGTACTATGCTGTTGGTTTCATAGTAAGAATTTTTGTTTAATAGTTTAAGTTGCAATATATCAACTCTTGTGTTTGTATCCCGCAGTAAGTACCCGAGACCTTGAAAAAGCAGCGAAACGCTGGCCAACGTCAGCTCGGGGTAATTCAACAAGGAACAACACAGCATGAAGCAGGAGTAGCATTGAATCTCAAGCAATTAAGCTAAGTGCATTGCAACATAATATGTTATTTTCCTTAAAAAATTCTTATTCTAGAGAAACAAAAAATTTTGAATAAATTACTGCAGACCCAGTAGAAATATACTTAGGGCTGCTCATAAGGGGTTTTTGCCTATAGAAATTCATCGAGGGCCACCTAAAAGGGTTTTTTTTTTGCCTATGATGAAGAGAAGACCTGACGGTCTATTTTAGCTCCGACGGATTGATATTGGATCTGGGAGCTTTTTGAGGCTTTTCCCCATACACCATTGTAATTTTGTATCAGGTGGAAGCTTTAATATTTAGAATTAGTATTCATCTCCACACCACCAAATATATTTATTTAGTTGATTCCACACGTAGATGCTTACATGGCTTAGTAAAAAGGGCCCTTTGATTTCCAAAGTGAAACTGGTTAGACATCAGGTTCCGTGGTATACCAAAGAGTTAGCTGAATTAAAAAAATCTTGCCAAAGATTAAAACGTTCATGGAGGAAAACCAAAGACAATAATATGAAACAAAATTTGAAAAAGACTTTTAAGCAATATAAGGCAGCCATTCAGAAGATAGTTTTTCTAGATCAGAAGAAGCTTTTTAGATTTTTCCACAAACTAACATCAACTACATCAGACAATGTTGGTACACAGGTTCACCATCCTTTGACTGATATCTTGGCATATTACTTTCAGAAAAAATTGATAAAATCAGAACTTCAATTCCTCCTGATTTAGTAATTGATTTGCCTGATCACTATAACACTGAAATGTGCCCAGCCTATAGATTGTGGACCATCTTTTCATCTATTACAGTTTCCAAAGCTAAGTCTGTACTAAAGAAATTGTCCACATCTTCTTCTTTATTGGACAGTGGTCTAGCACATCTAATGGCAGGCCCCCAAATCAAATAGTGGAATAGCTCACTCTTTTTCAGAATACTTTTTTACCAGCTGTTCATTTTCCATCTACATTAGGAGGTATCATTTTAACTCCCATCCTTAAGAATATAAACTTGGATGTAAGCCTACCAGGGAGTTACAGACCTGTGGCAAGCTTTCCTCCATTTGCCAATTTGTTAGAAGCAGGTCACTGAATTCTTATCAGATCTTTTTAGCTAACTTTAATTGTCTACATCCTCTGCAGTTTGGCTTTAGGACCTTCCATTCAACTGAATCAGTTTTATTAGCTATTACCTCGGAGGCTAAAACACTGTTCATGGTAAGGCAGCCAGTTCAATCTCACAACTGCTTTTGATACAGTAGATTACAATATTCTGTTATAAGTTCCTTATGCATTGCAGGTAAAGTACTAAATTGGATGAAAGACTTTTTGACTCGTAAACACTATCCCCTTGATTCTATAAAGGTCGCCAAAAATTGTGTGTGCAAATTTAGGCGCATCCCTGATTTACATGTGCAAATTAATAGAATAATGAGCCAATTGTTTTTAATGTTCATTGTTTTTATTAAATTATATATATTATACAACTCATAGAGCAATAATACAAGAAACTGGAAATACCTCATAACAAAATATTCAAAGTTATCCATAACTGAAATATCTTCACCACTTTCATCAACTATACATTAGGTAAATTAGGTCCAAGAAAGGAAAAAGATTACTTAACATTGTATCTAAGAAGCAATACTAAATTAATGCTACCCAGGTAGCCTACTCCAAGCCATCTTACAGTGTACATCTGTGTCTAGACAATAACATTAACCTCTTCTTTAGACAACAAAAAATCTTCTAACTGCTTGGGATCAAAGAACTGAAATTGTTTAGACTGAAATAATATACGGCATATACAGTGGGGGAAATAAGTATTTGATCCCTTGCTGATTTTGTAAGTTTGCCCACTGACAAAGACATGAGCAGCCCATAATTGAAGGGTAGGTTATTGGTAACAGTGAGAGATAGCACATCACAAATTAAATCCGGAAAATCACATTGTGGAAAGTATATGAATTTATTTGCATTCTGCAGAGGGAAATAAGTATTTGATCCCCCACCAACCAGTAAGAGATCTGGCCCCTACAGACCAGGTAGATGCTCCAAATCAACTCGTTACCTGCATGACAGACAGCTGTCGGCAATGGTCACCTGTATGAAAGACACCTGTCCACAGACTCAGTGAATCAGTCAGACTCTAACCTCTACAAAATGGCCAAGAGCAAGGAGCTGTCTAAGGATGTCAGGGACAAGATCATACACCTGCACAAGGCTGGAATGGGCTACAAACCATCAGTAAGACGCTGGGCGAGAAGGAGACAACTGTTGGTGCCATAGTAAGAAAATGGAAGAAGTACAAAATGACTGTCAATCGACAAAGATCTGGGGCTCCACGCAAAATCTCACCTCGTGGGGTATCCTTGATCATGAGGAAGGTTAGAAATCAGCCTACAACTACAAGGGGGGAACTTGTCAATGATCTCAAGGCAGCTGGGACCACTGTCACCACGAAAACCATTGGTAACACATTACGACATAACGGATTGCAATCCTGCAGTGCCCGCAAGGTCCCCCTGCTCCGGAAGGCACATGTGACGGCCCGTCTGAAGTTTGCCAGTGAACACCTGGATGATGCCGAGAGTGATTGGGAGAAGGTGCTGTGGTCAGATGAGTCAAAAATTGAGCTCTTTGGCATGAACTCAACTCGCCGTGTTTGGAGGAAGAGAAATGCTGCCTATGACCCAAAGAACACCGTCCCCACTGTCAAGCATGGAGGTGGAAATGTTATGTTTTGGGGGTGTTTCTCTGCTAAGGGCACAGGACTACTTCACCGCATCAATGGGAGAATGGATGGGGCCATGTACCGTACAATTCTGAGTGACAACCTCCTTCCCTCCGCCAGGGCCTTAAAAATGGGTCGTGGCTGGGTCTTCCAGCATGACAATGACCCAAAACATACAGCCAAGGCAACAAAGGAGTGGCTCAGGAAGAAGCACATTAGGGTCATGGAGTGGCCTAGCCAGTCACCAGACCTTAATCCCATTGAAAACTTATGGAGGGAGCTGAAGCTGCGAGTTGCCAAGCGACAGCCCAGAACTCTTAATGATTTAGAGATGATCTGCAAAGAGGAGTGGACCAAAATTCCTCCTGACATGTGTGCAAACCTCATCATCAACTACAGAAGACGTCTGACCGCTGTGCTTGCCAACAAGGGTTTTGCCACCAAGTATTAGGTCTTGTTTGCCAGAGGGATCAAATACTTATTTCCCTCTGCAGAATGCAAATAAATTCATATACTTTCCACAATGTGATTTTCCGGATTTAATTTGTGATGTGCTATCTCTCACTGTTACCAATAACCTACCCTTCAATTATGGGCTGCTCATGTCTTTGTCAGTGGGCAAACTTACAAAATCAGCAAGGGATCAAATACTTATTTCCCCCACTGTACAAGGAAATTTAAGTACAAAATTTGCACCTAATGCCAAAGTCCGTGGTCACAAAACCAAAAAGGCTTTACGCCTTTTCTGTGTTTTTCTAGACAAATCTGGATAAATTCTTAATTTAGACCCCAAGAATAGAGAATCCAAATGACGAAAGGAAAGTCTCAGTACTGCGTCTCAATCCATCTCCAGAGCAAAGGAGACCACCACAGTAGTTCTCTGAGTAATTACCTCTAATGAGGATTCCAAGAAAGATGTGAGGGTCATAGTATCTCCTACTTGGGTTTGAGAAGTTCCAGGCAAAGTTTTTACATTAGTGTGCAAGTACTGCGCCCGAGTTATAGGAGGCAGTGAATCCCCAGCCATTCCTAATATTTCAACCAAATATTTTTTAACCATCTCTATAGGTGTAATTAAAGGTGATCAAGGAAAATTTGTCAGCCTCAAATTAAGCCTCCTAGATTGATTTTCTAAGCATTCCAAATGACGAAAGGTAAAGTTTCTTTCTTTAATTGAGACTTGTCCCACAGATTCTAATTTTTGAATTTTCTCATCAAAAAGTTTCAGTTCAGAGGATTGTTGAGCAGTTACCTGTGCCTGGATAATGGCTGCTTCAGACAATACCTTAATTTCACTAGTGTTTTTAGTTATCAATATTTGTAAAGAAGATTGAATGTTAAATGTCAGGTCCCAGAGTGACTCCATTGTCACACAGGAAGGGGAGCATCAATAGACTATTTCAAAGTACTCACTATCTGTGATGTCAATGGTTGTAGTGCTAGTTGTTCTTCCAGCCTGGCGCTCCTAGTCGTTTCTCCCAGCGTGGGCAGGTTACCTCCCTGCACACCCAGGTCCCCTACATTCGGAGCCTGAGCTGCCGGACTTGACTCCACGCTGCCCCTTCCTGGCTGAGGGGGGCCGCATGTAGGACGGGGCTCAAGGAGACCCCGTCGATACTGCTGGCCAGCGCTGAGGCGCCGGCTCCAATGGCGGGAGAAAAGGCTTGCCTGGGTCCAGGCGCTAACCCGAACTGATCCAAGGTCGTCTGGTGTTGGAGTTGGGTCCCGGTGGAGGTTGAGGGATTCTCCCGCACCTTTCCTCTCCTTTTCCCCATTGTCTGCGGGGATCCGGAGCCTCTCCCAACAGTGCTTCAATCAGGTAACTGGCGCGTCTGGTGCGATTAAATGCTATGCCGCCATCTTGGATCTCTCAATAATTAGCTTTTTAACAAGCAATTATTGGCACTAATTAGAATTAATTGGGACTTAAATGCGTAAAGTTAGGTGCTGGCTCCACACCTAAAATGTATGCACAGCCCAAAAAAGAGGGCATGGAAATGGGGTGGTCATAGGCATTTTGGGGTGGATTGGAGGCATGGTTTTGAGTTACACACTTAATAATAGAATAACGGTGTTTCATGTGTAAATTTAGGCATGGGCATTTGCACCATGTTTTCATTGACCTCCCCATTTAAGCATTAACTCTATAAACCACACCAAACTTTAGACGTGGCTTATAAAATTCTGCTTAAGCGGGTTTTTTCAGCACTGATTTTTTTAGGTACCATATATAGAATCTAGCCATATAGAGTCAAAATTACCACTAATTTATCAGCAAACTGGAAACCACCTTGAGGAGTCCCTTAGGGCTCTTCACTCTCTCCGGTGTTTTAGATAGATAGATAGATAGATAGATAGATAGATAGATAGATAGATAGATAGAAAACTTCATTTTGTTATAGTTTTTCTGCTCTTGGTGCCAAATTCTTTTCATATGCTGGGGACGTGTTACTGCTAATATCTATTGAAGATAATTTGAATTCAACTCTTCCTTTAATCTCTTTATGGCAAAAAGAATTGAGCCACAGAGTTCTGCACATGGCTTTAAACTTAACAAAGATAAAACAAAACTACTTTGGTTAAACCGTACTGAGAATTCTATTCCTAAAGAACTATTTCTCTCGATAGCAAGATACTTGGAGGTTTTTTGGACATCTCTTTATCTTTGAAACCCCAGATTAATGCTGTAGTTAAACTCTCATTTTTAAATTGCGCCAAATTAGAAATATTTGTTCATTTTTTACTGCGAGACACTTTTCTATTTTGGTCCATTTAATGATGCTTTCTTATTTGGATATTTTAATGGTCTTTATTGTCATTTATCAGTTCACTTACTCTCTAGATTGCAAGTGTTACAAAATACAGCAGCTAAGATAGGTTTTGGAAAAAAAAGGTTTGACCATGTTACTCCTTCACTGGTCAAACTGCATTGGCTGCCTATGAATGCTCGTATTTCTTTTAAGTTAGCTTGTTGGGTTTATAAAATGTTTGAAGGCACATGTCCAGAATATTTGTTTACTTTAATTTCTTTCCCACTGTCTCCTATGTGTTCTCGAGCTGGAGATTTCCATCTTCTTTTTTTCCCCTCATTCTCTGGGGTCAAATACAAAAAAAAAATCTTTACAGGCATCTTTTTCTTATCAAGTAGTTCATATTTTCTACCACTGGGTTAGCGCCAGAGCCCTCACCACCTCCTAAATAGGAGGCAGTAAGGGATCCCCCCAGCAAATGGCCATCCACTGACCTAGCAGTAAGGACGCACACGCCAACTGTACATTAATCATGTAGCACGCGCCAATGTGGCAGCGCTGTCGATTACTGCCAGGAACATCCCTGCAGTAGAAAATAGAAAAATATTTTCTACTGTAGGAAACAGCATGCACCAACTTCAAAATTACCACCGGGCACACACGCTACCCTGGCGGTAGTATCAATTTGGCATGCACTACCCATGCATTAGCCCTACCGCTGCTTACAGAATACTGTACATTACACACTAAGATGCTGCATTTAGGCACTCACATTTACACCTGCTATTGACTTGGCATAAGTGGGCACACCTAAATGTTGACGCATAAAGGCCAACTTATGCTAGCATTCTATAATGGAATCTGGGCACCCATATGTCATTATAGAATTAATGCTTAGCATGCTGCGTCGTTACTTACTTTTCACACCCTTTATACAATTGCCCCCTGTCTGTCTGTTAGAAGGTAAGCAACATAATCCCTCACCTTGATCACACATTCCAAACATGGAAATACCCTCACCTAATATACTACTACTATTACTACTACTAATCATTTTATAGAGCTACTAGACGTACGCAGCACTGTACACATTATATACAGGTACTTTCTCTATCCCTAGGGGGTCACAATCTAAGTTTCTTGTACCTAGGGCAATGGAGGGTTAAGTGACTTGCCCAAGGTCATCACAAGGAGCTACCGTGGGAACTGAACCCAGGTTGCCAGGATCAAAATCTCGCTGCACTAACCGTTAGGCTACAATAAGGAACCACAAATTGGGAAGAATCATGCAAACAAAAACAGAAATAGAAACTCCAAAAAGCTATCAGCAGTGCAGTACTGGAAAAAGAGAAACAGAAATGTGTTTCCTCCTGTGTTTTTTCAAATATAAACAGAGAAGAGAATAGAACAATGTAAGCTACGCAGGTATGTGCATCTCTTACTTAGGTACTAACACACCAGCTCTGTCTGATGTTAATGCTCATGTCTAAATGTTAAGCAAGGATATACCTGGTGAGACTAGAATTCTATAAAGCAGTGGTTCCCAAACCTGATCCTGGAGGCACCCCAGCCACTCAGGTTTTCAGGATACCCACAATGAATATTCATGAGAGAGATTTGCATGCAAATTTATCTCGTGAATATTCATTGTGGATATACTAAAAACCTGACAGGCTGGGTGTCACGGACTCGGGGGCCTTTGCAAACTGTCTCAACCATGGGGGCCTTTGAAACTGTCACGGACTCAGGAAAAACATGAGCTCTTGGGCCACTGTCGACGAACGGCTGCAGCAGGTGAACCCTCCAACCAGGACTGGACTAAACAGGCAGGACTGGAACAGACTAGAAGTGCAATAAGCACGGTGGCAGGAACAGACCAGAAGTGCAATAAGCATACAGACAGGAGCAGGGTACACAGGAGCAGAGCTTGGCTAGGCAGGAACAGGGTACACAGGAGCAGAGCCAAGTAAAGCTAGAAGAAAGGCACTCAAATGGGCTGCAAGGCCGAACTGGAACCCATGCACACCAGAGCCCTCTCATATGGGCTGCAAGGCTGAACTGGAACCCAAGCACAACGGCAGAAGGCAAAAGAGAAGGCACGTACACACAGGCAGAAGTAGACTAGGCAGAACTCAAGGCAAGGCAGACTAGGCAGATCACTAGGCAAGGCAGAACTAGGCAGAACACTAGGCTGGGCCACACAGCCACTCAAAGGAAAAAGGGAGGCCACACAGAGAAGCAACTCATTTCTGGGCCACACAGGCAACAAGCAAAAATCAAGACAGAAGTGCTAACCCTAGCACACAGGCAAACAAATAAGAACCAAGGCAGAAGTGCCACATAAGCACACTAGCAAACACAAGAAACAAGGCAGAAGTGCCCACACAGGCACACAGGCTAGGAAACAAGACAGAAGTGCTACACAAGCACACTGACAAACCGACAAGGAACAAGGCAGAAGTGCAACAAGCACACAGCAAAACCTGGAGAACTTTGGCATTGCAAAGGCCCTGACTGAATGTCCTCACCTTCCTTATGAAGGCTTTCACTGATAATGTCATGAATACAGGAAAGAGGCTTGAAACACACTGAACACCAGAGTGAGGCTTGAAACACAGAAGAGGTAACAGAGGCAACAATGCAAGGAAAAAACAGACTGGAGCCACCTCTGAAGCTGAACACCAAAAGACAAGGTGAGACTGAAAGCAGAATCACAACCACAGTCGTGATACTGGGGTGCCTTCAGGACCAGGTTTGGGAACCACTGTAATAATTGAAAGTAGGCACCCACTTTCCTTCATAGAGAAATAATTGTCCTCAGAGCCGAAGCATAGCCATGGGTGGACCCAAGAAGCTCAGGCCCATCCATCAGCAATTGCACCATGAGTGTAACTGGCAGGGATCTCCAAGCCCTGCTAGCTGCAGACATCAATAATCTGCCATAAATCCCCTCAGTCAAGCACAGCAGTCAGCGGCAGTACTCCGAGCTGCTGATGCCAACATCCAGTAGCGTACCTAGCTTGGTTGCCACTCAGGGCAGAGCACTCCCCCCCCATCCAAATGTGTCACCTTCATCAGTCGCCTGCCACCCCTTGCCAGCACTACCTCCCTACCTTCAAGCAGTAAAGGAGTGCACTGAGCAGTTGTATAGCAGTTGGCTCTGCCCGTTCCCTGCCCCCTCTAACATCAATTTCTTGTTCTGGAGTAGAAAACCAGCAGAGCTGTCAGCTGCGCAACTTCTCAGTGCACCCTATTACTGCCTGCACCCATGGTAGCCCACACCCATTGCCCCACCCTTGGTACGCCACTGCCAACATAACTGGGCATAAGAACATAAGCGTTGCCATACTGGGGCAGATGTAATGTCCATCACGCCTAGTATCCTGTTTCCAGGGCCCAGGAAGAGTGGAAGAGTGGAAGAGTGGAGGAGTGGCCTAATGGTTAGGGTGGTGGACTTTGGTCCTGAGGAACTGAGTTCGATTCCCACTTCAGGCACAGGCAGCTCCTTGTGACTCTGGGCAAGTCACTTAACCCTCCATTGCCCCATGTAAGCCGCATTGAGCCTGCCATGAGTGGGAAAGCGCAGGGTACAAATGTAACAAAAATAAAATAGATACTATTGGAGATTCTACGTGGAATGTTGCTACTATTGGAGATTCTACGTGGAATGTTGCTACTATTGGAGATTCTACATGGAATGTTGCTACTATTGGAGATTCTACATGGAATGTTGCTATTCCACTAGCAACATTCCATGTAGAAGGCTGCGCAGGCTTCTGTTTCTGTGAGTCTGACGTCCTGCACGTACGTGCAGGACGTCAGACTCACAGAAGCAGAAGCCTGCGCGGCCACATTGGTGATCTGCAAGGGCTGACCTCTACATGGAATGTTGCTAGTGGAATAGCAACATTCCATGGAGGAGTGGCCTAGTGGTTAGGGTGGTGGACTTTGGTCCTGGGGAACTGAGGAACTGAGTTTGATTCCCACTTCAGGCACAGGCAGCTCCTTGTGACTCTGGGCAAGTCACTTAACCCTCCATTGCCCCATGTAAGCCGCATTGAGCCTGCCATGAGTGGGAAAGCGCAGGGTACAAATGTAACAAAAATAAAATAGATACTATTGGAGATTCTACGTGGAATGTTGCTACTATTGGAGATTCTACGTGGAATGTTGCTACTATTGGAGATTCTACATGGAATGTTGCTACTATTGGAGATTCTACATGGAATGTTGCTATTCCACTAGCAACATTCCATGTAGAAGGCTGCGCAGGCTTCTGTTTCTGTGAGTCTGACGTCCTGCACGTACGTGCAGGACGTCAGACTCACAGAAGCAGAAGCCTGCGCGGCCACATTGGTGATCTGCAAGGGCTGACCTCTACATGGAATGTTGCTAGTGGAATAGCAACATTCCATGGAGGAGTGGCCTAGTGGTTAGGGTGGTGGACTTTGGTCCTGGGGAACTGAGGAACTGAGTTTGATTCCCACTTCAGGCACAGGCAGCTCCTTGTGACTCTGGGCAAGTCACTTAACCCTCCATTGCCCCATGTAAGCCGCATTGAGCCTGCCATGAGTGGGAAAGCGCGGGGTACAAATGTAACAACAACAAAAAAAAGAAGAGGGGGGGGGAGAAGGAGAGTGAGTCAAAAAGTGGGAGATATGGGTGCAGGATAGGCAGTTTTGGAAAAGTGAGAAAATGGGTTATATGGACAAGAGAGAGGAAATGGGAGATGTAGAGAGGCGACCAGAGAGTGAAGAGACCACCTCACTATTATATCACCCACCAGCTGTCACTAATTCTAAACAAAAAATGCAAGGCAACGTGATTCAATCAGAAGAGAAAGGTCTGAAGATTAAAGATTTTGCAGGGCCATGGTATCTAAGACTTTTTGTTTGTACTGGATTTGGATACTGTTAACACAGAAAACAATTTTTAAACTTGTCGTGGCACTTGCAGGTCCACAGGTACTTTGTATCAGCAAGCCTAAATGCCGGTTTTTTAAGAGAAACTCCCCAAATTTGTTCCTATGCATAAAATTTTAAAGGTATCTCAGGATTTTGCAGAAACAAGGCCAACCACGAACAATTACCTAAACATTTGAAAAAAAAACTAAAGATTCATCTTTTCAGAAAGGCATTCTCCACAGAACCAACATAACCTGTTCATAAAGGCATACCCTAATGATCCAACCTAAATGCCTGAACCCTGCAACATAACGAAGCCAAAACCATACTGCAAATAACTAAACCCTTCCTCCTCTTTATGATCTCCAAATGTTTTTGTCACACATTAACTTTACCCTACTACAACTTCACTCTGTATTTTGTTCATACCAGAATTGGCGATCGCCTAATGGTATTATATAAGCCACACTGAGCCTGCAAAAAGGTGGGAAAATGTGGGATACAAATGTAACAAAATAAATAAATAAATAAATATTAGTACTAGATAGAGGAATTCAGCATGGAACGCCAGGTGTCACTGTTCTATGCTGTAACAATTATACTGCACTGACAAAGATCAATAATCGATGGAAAATATAATTTGTGTATTCTGAAATGGAATTACTTCCTAGCTGCTTTTCCTATCACAGCAGCAATAACCTTCTGGTGTTAGGACCCTTCGCCTAATGGTCTAATGTATCAGTCAGTTATTTACAAAACTGATTGATACAGATTTAATAGAGTAATCTCCAGACACAGTAAGAGGGAAAAGTCAATGAAGGAATTAATGTATTGAAACAGGTAGTGTAACTGAGTCACTAGTGATAATGGTACAATAAAATGGCAGTTTAACAGAAGCTAAGTTTATATTACTTCCTAGAGAGATGGCAATTCATGCAAGTGGTGAATGCAATTCAACTGTAGGATATGCATTCATTTTATAATGAAAGGGGGAAAAAACAACAAAAAAAACTTGTTTTATCAGAAAATGAAATTAAACATCCACTTTTGAAATTTGTTTTTCATTTTCATCTCCTTTAATTTCAGAAATTTAAAAACAATCTATGGGCTGCCCATTACCTATCTGTATGTTCCATCTTTGTTTATACCCTACCCTGTCTATTAAAATGTTCTATTACATATTGAGGGGCATAATCAAACGGGGTGCCCAAGTTTTTATGAGGGCGTCCTCGCAGGTTGCCCTGCCCCATAAAGGGGCGGGGCAACCCATATTATCGAAATAAGATGGGCGGCCATTTTTCATTTCGATAATATGGTCGGGGATGCCCAAATCATGAAATTTAGGTCAACCTTAGATAATGGAAACCGAGGATGCCCATCTCAAAAATGACCAAATCCAAGCCATTTGGTCGTGGGAGGAGCCAGCATTCGTAGTGCACTGGTCCCCCTGACATGCCAGGACACCAACCGGGCACCCTAGGGGGCACTGCAGTGGACTTCAGAAAAAGGTCCCAGGTGCATAGCTTCCTTACCTTGGGTGCTGAGCCCCCCCCCAAAACCCACAACTGTACAGTGGGTTTCTGGTGGGTTTTGGAGGGCTCACATTTACCACCACAAGTGTAACAGGTAGGGGGGGGAATGGGCCTGGGTCCACCTGCCTGAAGTACCCTGCACTCACTACAACTGCTCCAGGGACCTGCATACTGCTGCGATGGACCTGAGTATGGCATTTGAGGCTGGCAAAAAAGTACTTGCAAGATGTTCACTGCCGGGAGAAACGATAAGTGCTCCACCTCTCTCAACGCTATTCTTGTCTCAACTGAGATCTTTAGTACTCCCAGACAGGAAATGACAAGTTGACATCTTGCAAGTAGAAATTTATTAAACGAAGAGCTCCTGAAGTTTTCGAAACCCTGCAGTGTTGGACTCTCGTTGATTCTACTTTATAGGAAATTGTGTTTGAGCAGAGGGGGACCTATGGCGAGCTTACCCGGTTTGGAAGACAGCTGACTGACACACGAATTGGATCTTTTATCAGTCAGGTTTGAATAACATTATAAGAGCGGATCATCGTTTACGGATATGGACAGAACTGAACCGATGAACGGAAGTAGCTGGTTTAGCTGAACCACAGCAGTGTATTACAGCATTGATACAATTATATGGGAATCTTTCTTTGTTGATCGGGAGTTCACCTGTTTGATCTGAGGCCCCTCTGACTTCATAACGTTAAGTGCCTTTATCCTATTTTTTATATCCCCTCTCTATCATTTTGGCTGCCCTTTTATGCATCTTTCCTAATTCCGCTATTTTTTTAGATGCAATGACTAGAATTGCATACAATATGTGGTTGCATCATGGAGCGATACAAAGACATTGTAACATTCTTAAGACCCTGTTTACAAAGGAGTGCTAGCATTTTTAGCCACCCTCCAATCTTCTGGTACCACACTTGATTTTAAAGATAAATTACAATTACTAATAATAGATCTGCAATTTCATTTTTTTAGTAATAACAATACTCTGGGATGTATACCATCTGGTCTATGTGATTTGCTATTCTAGTTTGTCAAATTGCCCTATTACATCTTCCAGGTTTACAGAGATGTATAGACAAAAATCTGCAGGGAGAAGTAGCTTTGCCTCCTCCCCGTCCTCCATATATACTCTCTTTATGCCAGTGGCTGACTTACCAGGGCAAAGTCAGTCTGCTTTGGGAGCCACTGACATAGCACATTTGATTGGGCTAGCCTTAAATGTTTAGACCATAGGCACATGCCTAGTTTGCCAATGCCTTGGCTCTTTCTCTTTCAGCAGTGTCTGACTAGGCTCATCTCACTTGGGTCACATGCTATGGCTCTGGCAGTGCTTTTTCTCATTGCATCTGTACTCCTCAGCTATCCATAGCAGGGGCGTAGCCAGACCTTACAGTGGGAGGGGTCCAGAGCCCGAGGTTGGGGGCACATTTTGAGTGCTGCCCCACCGCCACCTCACCACCCCAACACCATGCCTTACTTCGCTTCACCTCCCCCCCCACCACCTTCGCCTCGCACCTTCTCACCCCCCTTGCCTCGCAAATACCTTTGCTAGCAGGGGTCCCCAACCCCTGCCAGCCGAAGCCTTCCTTCAGTGCTGTCTCCGGTGCAGCCGTGTTCCTGCCCTGCTCTTCTTGCTCCCCCTGTCCTGTGCACGCTGATGCTCCTTCTCAGTTTCATGTAAAGGAGCGTCAGCATGCACAGGACAGGAGGAGCAAGAAGAGTAGGGCAGGAACGCGGCTGCGCCGGAGACGGCACTGAAGAAGGCTTCAGCTGGCGGGGGTTGGGGACCCCCGCCAGCCAAACCAGGGGCCCGGACATAATTTGCAGGGGCCCAGGACCCCGTGGCCCCCCATAGTTATGCCCCTGATCCACAGAGTCTCCTGCAGCCCTTGCCACCTTCCTCTGGCACAGCATTTTACTCAAACCAGACTGGTTTTCAGGGGCGTAGCCAGACACTCAATTTTGGGTGGGCCTGGGCCCAAGATGGGTGGGCAGAAGAACTCCGCCCTGTCCCACAAGTGATTTGGTCTCTCCCTCTCACGCCTGCATGCCATATGGTCTCTCAAACATCCCCCCTCCCCCGCATACCTTTTAAATAGAAGCTTTTCACCAGCAGTGAGCAGCAACTAATACACACTGCTCATGTTGGCCCCACAGCCTTCCCTCTGATGCAACTTCCTGTTTCCGCATAAGCGGGAATACATCAGAGGGAAGGCTGTGGGGCCAGTGCAAGCAGTATGTATCAGTCGCTGTTTGCTGCAGGCGAAGATCTGCTATTTACAAGGTATGCAGGAGGGACAGTCGGGAGGTTTTGGCTGGTGGGGCTCTGTTATCTCTGCAACCACATCACATGTGTGCTGCTACTAGGTGGGCCTGAGCCCACCTTTGGCTACACCACTGCTGGTTTTGTTACTCACTGGGAGCTGGACTTCACGACTAGAGTCTGCTGGCACCTTTGCAGCAGTTTTCCTACTTGGCTTTAGCAGTATGCTAGCCCAGCACAGCCTTTCACCTTCTGGCTGTGAGTCTTGTCTGCGCTTTCTTCTGCAGCTCTCTGCTGGACTCTCCTCCAAGACTCTGCTTGAGGTCAGGCAGTGCACTGACATGGCTTCTTCTGGGCTCTTCTGTCTCTCCCTCTAGGCCTTTAGCTTCCTGCATGTCTTCCTTCTCTTGTCTGCTCAGATCTCCAGAAGAGGGAGGGTGAGGGGGTTTATGGTTTATTGTGTTTTATCTCTTCAGGGGCTTCTTGTCTTCTCCACATGGGGCTCTTTGATGTTCAGACATACATATTTTCCTCCCATCACATACACATACTTTCTGCTCTGTGCTATTCCAGGCACTGGATGTCCACAAGCTTGTCATTCACGTTCCGATCTGTTTTCTTCGTTGTCCATATTTGGTCTTCATTTCCCCCTTTTTTTGTTCTGAAGAGTTCTTCCTTCACCAAGGTCACTTTCTCTGAGCTTGGCAGGGCTTGGGCTGATGGGAACCTTCCTTTTTCCTGATTCCTGTGCTGTTGACTCTAGGCGTGGTCTGACTCATTGTTGCTGTCCTTCGCTTATGCTGCAGCTGTCACTCTCACCTCTGCCTTCATGGGGGCATAGCTGATGCCCCTGTCTTGAGCTTCTTTGGAGGGGGGCTCTACTACTACTACTACTACTTAGCATTTCTATAGCGCTGCCAGGCTCTAATTCAGCTCTCCCCTCAGTGGCCTGAGAATCAGGTGAACAGGGTTTGATTCCCACTGCAGCTCCTGGGCAAGTCAAGTAACCCTCCGTTGCCCCAGGTAGAAAAAAGTACTTATATATAATATGTAAACTGTTTTGATTGTAACCACAGAAAGGCGATATATCAAATTCCATGCCCTCTCCCTTTCTCTGTCACGGTTTGTCTGGATGCTGCCTTGTCGTCTCTCCATTCTTCAGGGCTGCAGCTCCCTTTAATGCTGCTGATGCTGGAGGGCACTGTTCCTTCTAAGGTGAGCAGGAGTCCTCTAAACACAGTGCTGCCAGTGGGGGGGGGGGGGGGGGGGGGTGGCACTTCCATATTGTATTTTCAATCACTAGGGACAAGCAGGTTCTCTGGAGTTCTGCAGAGCTTGTCTGTCTCTCACTATTGAAAATGTGATAGTGAGACAGTGCTCCCCACTGGCAGGACTGTAGGTGGAGGACTCCCACTCAGCTTAGAGGGAACAGTGCTGGAGGGGGTGAGGCCTCACTCCAGGTTGGCCTTACTCTCTTCTGTTATGGCTCGCTGGTGCTGATTGTCTTTACTGCTCATTCCCACAGCCAGTGGCTGGCTCTTTCTGGGTATGGGTCCCAGTTGCGGCTACTGGGGAAATACTAGTGCTCAGTCCCAACTGGGGCTGCGCTGGTGGAGCTTCTGGATGGCCCCCTCCTCCCAAGTGTACAGCGCTGCATATGTCTAGTAGCACTATAGAAATGATAAGTAGTAGAGAGGTAAATCAACTTTTTTTCACTCTACTTACAATAATAATTTATTAATAATATCTGCCATTTTTTGTCACTATATAAAGTCATATTGGTCTTATAGAATACTGGATTCTGTATGTTATGTTATACAGTTCTTTTATTCCGCTACATTGTGAGATTCTGAGTGGATCACAATACTGTTTAACCTACATTCTAGAAGAAACACAACACCTCTTTACATACTGCAATCTCTATAGACCATTTTATAAAAAAATTCTTTTTTGAAAAAATGCTTTAAGAGCCTTTCTAAAAACGAGATATGACATAATTTGTCTGAAATTCAAAGGCAATGCATTCCACATTTTCACTCCTTGCAGATTTGAAGAATGTTTCCATTTGAAGAAGAGATTCGTGTAGTCTCAGCTCTTAAGAAAGCATAAGCTATTAACATTATACACATACACAATACTCTCTTCATGTGACTTGGTCATATTCACCCTCTTCTCACAAGTAGGATGAGCTGCTACAGTGGCAAAAGGGCAAACTACTTGAGCAGCTGAGAGTCTTCATCAGTTGATAATGGAGGCTAAGAGAAAGTTCTAGAAGAGTGGCAGTTTGAGTGTGTAATTTAGTCTTGCAATTTAATTTGCCTTTGTGGCTGACTGCCCTAGTACTTGGTTGTTTGGCTAAGTTGTCATTTCCCTGAGCATGGCCTATGGTATGATTTCATTTTTCACTGTACATCCATCGTTCACATCTGGTGTTTCTCATGCAGGTGTTTGCTTTTGCATTTCCCAGAAGCTGCTCAAGACCTTTTCTTGTCAAGGCAATAATAATGATTCTCAGAAATAGAAGGTACACAGTGTGACCTGAATTAAATTTCAACAAGGACAGGCCTGAAAGGGAATTTTTCAAATATGAATTATTTTCTTTTTGTTGGTAGTATCTTTGCAAATCTAGGCATTTTTTCGTTCTCATCGTTTCCCTTTAATTTTCGCCTTTTTTCTACTTCTGTTTTATAGGTTTCCTTTTTATCCCAGATCCTGCAAAGTGGAGATTAAAATAATGACAAACACACCTCATTGTAGGAAAAACTTGAGTTTTCACTGCTGTGAATTTCTAACATGAGCTTTCTTTCTGACAACAAAACAAGCAGCTCAATTATCTATTGATTCTTACCGTGGACACTAAGGGGACACTTCTACAACAGGGCACCTCCACTTGGATGCTCCAAGGACACATGGTAGGAACCTATTCTATAATGACACCTGGGCACCCAGGTGGCATTATAGAATATTAACATAACTCGGCACTGGCACACCTAACATTTACATACTTGCAGTTACAGCAGCCATAGAGCTGGCATATATGTGGGTGCTTATATGTGGCATGGACGTGCATAACTTACTTTATTCTCTAAGTTACGTGTGGAACTGGAAACTTCACCCACGTTCTGCCCATGTGTACGCTTCCTTGCACATACACACTAACGGGCATTTTCGAAAGAGAAGGGAGCCCATCTTCTGACACAAATAGGGAGATGGGTATCCTTCTCTCAGGGTCGCCCAAATCGGAATAATCGAAAGCCGATTTTGGGCATCCTCAGCTGCAGTCCATCGCGGGGACGACCAAAGTTCATGGGGGCGTGTCGGAGGCGTAGCGAATGCGGGACTGGGGCGTGCTTAAGAGATGGGTGTCCTCGGCTGATAATGGAAAAAAGAAGGGCGTCCCTGACGAGCATTTGGTCGACTTTACTTGGTTCATTTTTTTTCACGACCAAGCCCCAAAAAAGTGCCCAAACTGACCAGATGACCACCGGAGGGAATCGGGGATGACCTCCCCTTACTCCTCAGTGGTCACCAACCCCCTCCCAACCCCCCAAAATTTTTGTTTTAATTTTTTGCCAGCCTCTATGCCAGCCTCAAATGTCATACCCAACTCCATGACAGCAGTATGCAGGTCCCTGGAGCAGTTTTAGTGGGTGCAATGCACTTCAGGCAGGCGGACCCAGGCCCATCCCCCCTACCTGTTACACTTGTGCTGGTAAATGTGAGCCCTTCAAAACCCACCACAAACCCACTGTACCCACATGCAGGTGCCCTCCTTCACCCCTTAGGGCTATGGTAGTGGGGTACAGTTGTGGGGAGTGGGTTTTGGGGGGGGGGGTTGGGGGGCTCAGCACTGAAGGTAAGGGAGCTATGCACCTGGGAGCAATTTGTGAAGTCCACAGCAGTGCCCCCTAGGGTGCCCAGTTGGTGTCCTGGCATGTCAGGGGGACCAGTGCACTATGAATGCTGGCTCCTCCCACGACAAAGGGCTTGCATTTGGTCATTTCTGAGATGGGCGTCCTCGGTTTCCATTATCACTGAAAACTGGGGACGACCATCTCTAAGGTCGACCATCTCAACATTTAAGTCGACCATCTGTAAGGTTGACCTAAAAGTTGAGATTTGGGCGTCCCCGACCGTATTATCGAAACGAAAGATGGATGCCCATCTTGTTTCGATAATAGCAGTTTCCCTGCCCCTTCGCCAGGACGTCCTTAGAGATGAGTGCCCTTAGAGATGGTCGTCCCCATTTGATTATGCCCCTCCACATAATTTAAGCGGGTATTTGTAGAATAGCACTTAGGTGGTCAGCTGGCACTTTACATGCATAAGTTCTAGTAGTCTAGACATTTACACATGTAAAGAGCATGCAGGGGCATAACCAGTGGTACATTTTTTTGTGTGTTGGGGGGGGGGGGGGGCTGCTCTCTCTCCTCCTTCTTGTTAAAAATTTACCTTTGCTGACAAGGATGTCCAAACCGTGCCAGCTAAAGAGCTCCATAGCCCAAACCTCCCCTGGAGTGAAGAGGTTGATGGCTTGCTTTGCAGCCGCTGACACCAGCGAAGGAGATGAATGCTCTGGAGATGGTTTTGGGGCAGGAGCACCATGGTAAGGTGAGTTGCACAGGGTACAATTATAGCTTGCTACAGCCCTGATCTAAAGGAGTTGCATGTGATAAGGGGCAAGACGTTTGTGTGCATTAATTGAAAGAGGGACCTTGGGGTGATAGTGTCTGAGGCAGGGGTGTAACCAGACCTCAAGGTGGGAGGGGGCCAGAGCCCAAGGTGGGGGGCACATTTCGGTCCACCACCACCCCCCTCCTCTGCCTCGCCGCCCTCCCACCGCCTTGCCGCCCCCCTGCCACTTCAGCGCCCTGCCACTCCACACCCACTGCCACTGCTGTACATCTGGGTTAGGGACCCCCTGCTGCCCCACCACCTCCCCTCTCTGCTGCCTCGCCACACCCCTCCACCACCCCCCGCCGCCTCACCACCCTGCTGCTCCCCACCCACTGCCACCGCTTTACATCTTAGCTGGTGGAGGTCTCAAACCCACACCAGCTGAAGCACAACTGCCGCAAATACCTTGGTTGGTGGGGGTCCCCAACCCCTACCAGCTGAAGCTTTCATCCAGCGCTGGTCTTTGGTGCTGCGCCGCCGCCACCACATTACCTGCCCTGCTCTCTCTCCCCCTCACGTCCGACACGCTCCTTTTAGTGAAACTGAGCATGCTCAATTTCACTAAAAGAAGCGTGGGTGCCGGAGACCAGCGCTGGATGAAGGCTTCAGCTGGAGGGGGTTGGAGACCCACACCAGCCAACTCTCAGCGGCCATTTTGAATCCCGAGACCGTCACAGCAACAGGATGTGGAGCAAGGACAGAGCTCCGGGCAGGAAAGAGGTCACTAGACCACCATGGCAGTAGATAGTAAGTAAGGGGAGGGGAGGTGACGGGGGGGGGGGCAGGGGAGGGAAATATGTGACCCGGGGGAGGGGAATATGTGCCAGGGGCCAGGCGAGGATGCAAAAGGGGCGGGGCATGGGCAGGGGGCAGGACATGGGTGCCGCATGCCTGTCGGCTTCACTCGTTCCATGCTCCCTCTGCCCCGGAACAGGAAGTAACCTGTTCCAGGGCAGAGGGAGCACGGAACGAGCAGAGCCGACAGGTGCGCGGCACCCCCCCAGCGGCGTGCACCTGGGGCGGACTGCCCCCCCCCCTTGGTATGCCACTGAGATTCAGACCAGTTTTATGTTTTCTTTCTCCTGTATCTTGCCAGCACCACTGGCTGTCAGGATCATTAAAGGAAGAAAAAAAGCAGCTTCTTCACCAAGTCAAGTTTTTACACTAAGGGGGTCTTTTACTAAAGCTTAGCTTGAGTTATCTGCAGCAGGGCCCTGCTGCAGATATCTCAAGCTAAGCTTTAGTAAAAGACCCCTTAATACTGCTTCCACCTCCCCAAAAATAAAAACAAAAAACTAAAACTAAACAGGCTTTTACCAAAACTTTGTTCCAACCCCCCCCCCCCCCCCCCCAACAAAAAAACACCCCAAACAAAACAGGCTTTTCTCTTTGGGAAGGCTTCAGACAGGCAAACAATCCAGTAGGTTTTCACTGCTTTAATTCCAGGAAACAGCTGTGGACCAGGATTTCACCCCTGTGCTTTCTTCTTCTCCCCTTAGTCCCTGAAGCCAAGTCTCTGATGGGCCCCAAAGTGGGGAACCCATCCACAGTGGTTCTACATCTCTACATCTCCTCTGTTCAGGACCCCCTCTGAGAGGGAAAGACCAGGCTACTTCCTAAACTGGGCTTTATCAGACATAATTAAATATCGACAACAGGGAGCACAGTTAATTACTAACCTGAACCTAGAATACGTGGAGGGGCATAATCGAATGGGGCACCCATCTCTGGGGACGGCCCCAGGAAGGGGCGGAGCCAGCCGTATTATCGAACAAGATGGGCGTCCATCTTTCGTTTCGGTAATACGGTCGGGGCCGGCCAAATCTCAACATTTAGGTCAACTTTAAAGATGGTCGTCCTAAATGTTGAGATCGCCGGACTTAGAGATGGCCGACCTCGGTTTTCGCCGATAATGGAAACCGAGGCCAGCCATCTCAAAAATGACCAACTCCAAGGCATTTGGTTGTGGGAGGAGCCAGCATTCCTAGTGCACTGATCCCCCCTCACATGCCAGGACACCAACCAGGCACCTTAGGGGGCACTGCAGTGGACTTCAAAAATTGCTCCCAGGTGCATAAATCCCTTACCTTGGGTGCTGAGCCCCCCCAAACCCCCCTAAAACCAACTACCCATAACTGTACAACAGTACCATAGCCCTTAAAGGGTAAAGGGGAGCACCTACATGTGAGTACAGTGGGTTTTGGAGGGCACCCATTTACCAACACAAGTGTAACAGGTAGGGGGGCATGGGCCTGGGTCCGCCTGCCTGAAGAGCACCCCAGTACCCACTAAAAACTGCTCCAGGGACCTGCATAGTGCTGTGATGGAGCTGGGTACGACATTTGAGGCTGGCATAGAGGCTGGCAAGAAATGTTTTTAAATTTTTTTTTGGGTGGGAGGGGGTTGGTGACCACTGAGGAGGAAGGGGAGGTCATCCCCGATTCCCTCTGGTGGTCATCTGGTCAGTTCGGGCACCTTTTCAAGACTTGGTCCTGAAAAAAGAGGGACCAAGTAAAATCGGCCAAATGCTCGTCAGGGCAGCCCTTCTTTTTTCAATTATCGGCCAAGGACGGCCATCTCTTAACCTCGCCCCCATCCCGCCTTCGGTACACTGCCGACACGCCCCCTTGAACTTTGGCCGTCCCCACGACAGAAAGCAGTTGAGTCTGGCCAAAATCGGCTTTTGATTATACCGATTTGGCCGCCGTTAGAAGGGTGCCTATCTCCCAATTTGTGTCGGAAGATGGGCGCCTTTCTCCTTCGAAAATAAGCAGGATAATTAACTATAAATCAAATTGGTCAGGTACATACATTCAAAAATTTGGATCTACATTCAAAAAAATGTTTAATGATAAAGTGATGTGCTCAGTCAAATATATATGTGCCTAAACTGTGCAGCATAAAAACCACAGATGGAGGCAAAATAAATCCACCATCATAGCACATCTGTAACGGTCATTTCAAGATGGCCCATGACCAATAAGATCACAATTTCAAAACAATACAAATGAGCACTGATATGAAGGAAGTTTCCTACCACCTTGAGCCGTTTCAAAATGTTGCTCATGTAAGATTAAAAAGTATTTTCCAAGAGAAAGCCGTCATTGGTGAAACACAGTACTGTGTTAGGATTTTGATATGAAATTTTGGTGGACTTCATAGCGATTGTAATTGGATGGATTACATGGAGGCTCACTGATTTATTCCCCCATCTGCTGGCATTGGCATCTGTTTGAACTTTCTAAAAAGCTAGCACTTATGTTTACTAAGGTGCCCTATAGGCTCGTTAGTGGTTTTAACGTGCGTTAATGGTTTACACATGTTAAATGCTAACGTGCCCATAGAAATGTATAGGCACGTTAGCGTTTAATGCGCCTTAAATTTAAAGGCATGTTAAAAACGCTAACGCACCTTAGTAAACATACCCCTTTAAGTATTATATTTTGTATTGTTTTGAAATTTTATTGGTCATGGACCATCTTGAAATGACCGTTGCAAATTTGTTATGATGGTGGATTTATTTTGCTTCCGTGTGTAGTTTTTCTGTTGCACAATTTAGGCACATATATATTTTACTGAGAACATCACTTTATCATTAAAAACAGTTTTTGGATATAGATAAAAATTTTTTATCAGACAAGCCAAGTCACATGCATTAGACATGTGACACACACATTTGAGTCTTTCTATATTTCACATGCATCAGTGCCCTCCTCATATACATTGGCTCTCTGCCCCCCCCCCCGCCCTCTGCCTCAGCAGTCTGGCATCTCTCTCTTTCACCACCCCCCCCCCCAGCCCAGCATCTCATTTCCCCCCTCCCCACAGCCTGCTAATCTTGCATTCGTGGCTGCAAGTGCTTAAGGCACACTGCTTCCAATCAGCCCAGGGCCTTCCCTATGCTGTGTCCCACCTCCTCTGATGCAACTTCCTGTTTCTAGCAGGCAGCAAGGTTGCCAATTGGGCGGTTTCCCCGCCCAATTGGGCTGTTTTCCGCAACCCGCAGCGGGAAATTTTTGCCCGCCGCGGGTCGCGGTTTTTTGGGCTGGTTTTTGGGTTTTTTGGGTGGTTTTTGTGCGGTTTTTCGGGCCGGTTTGGGCGGGGCTAGTGACGTTTTGGGCGGGGCCGGTGACGGAAGAGGCGGGGTCGATGACTGCGGAGGCGGAGTCGATGACGGCAGGGGCGGGGTTGATGACGGCAGGGGTGGGGGTGTGAACTTTTTGGGCGGGTTTCGGGGCCGAGTACCTGGCAACACTGGCAGGCAGGCCTGGCAGAGGGAAGGCTCTGCACTGGCTGGAAGTAGCTTGTCTTGAGCACTTCCAGCCATAAATGCAAGGTTGGTGGGCGGGGGGGGGGGGGGGGGGGGGGGAGAAAGTGAGAGATGCTGGGCCATGGGTGGGGGCAGTAAGTGACAGATGTTGGACCTGCAGGGTAGGGATAGAGGGAGAGGAACAGATACTGGGGCTTGTGGGGGAAGAAGGCAGAGAATGCTGGACCAATTGTGGTCCTTCTTTTTATGTGATATACCTGGAAGAGAACAGGTTATCTATGAGATAGATAATCTACAGATTATCTATCAGATTATCTACATTTTGTCTGAATCACCCCAACCTATTTACCAATACTTCTTTACTGTACTTGTCACTGTAATAGTACTCTTATACTGTATTTGTTCACACCAGAGTCTGTAATCACCTGTCCAGAACTATGTAAATCACTTTGAGCCTACTAATAAGTGGGAAAAGGTGGGATACAAATGTAACAAATAAATAAATAAATAATCCAAAATATGGAATGAGTTACCATTGGATGTCAACGCTGTGAAAGACTTGAAGGATTTAAAAGTTTCTCTTAAGACTTTTATATTGGCAGGCCTATGGTTAGACTGTTTGATTTTTATGAATTAACATTTTGAATTTTCCAGTGTAGAACGTAATGTTTCTGCTACTGTATTTTAAGGTCTGTTTGTATTGTTTTAAATGTATTAGTGTAACCCAATTGGGTTAAAAATGTTGTTTTAATACCTGGTGGGGGACCAGGATCAGGCACAGGAATGGGGCTGTGCTCCGATGAGCCTCCTGAAGTTTTTTACTGGGGTGCGCAGGTGCACAAGGCAGAATCGGTGCCTTGGAGATACTGTTGGGAGCTGTAGGCTCATGGGCAGAGCTGTGCAGCAGAAGGTGCTTCACTGTATATAGAAAATGAGGACATTGCTGAACAGAAAGAACTGTTCAGGTAAGGGAGTCAGGGGAAATGTATTTTAATGTTTTTAAATTTATTTTTTTTAATGGCTTTGTGTGTATGGGGAATATAGGTTGCAGCACGTGCTATGCTTCGGTTGTCAGAACTCCCAGGAGAATTCCAAACGGTTCAGACTGGCAGTTGGGTGGGTTTTATCACTTCAGGCACAGGCAGCTCCTTGTGACTCTGGGCAAGTCACTTAACCCTCCATTGCCCCATGTAAGCCGCATTGAGCCCGCCATGAGTGGGAAAGCGCGGGGTACAAATGTAACAAAAAAAAATGAAAGGAAGACTTGTGTTTGAGAGTTTGGTATAAGGGCACAATGTTAAATGAAATCTTGAAGCAATTGTGTAAACACAGTAATAAAGAAAATGTTCCATGCAATGTGGAAACTCAAATGAATAAAACCTTTCTTCACGAGGGAAACTTTTCGAAACCTAATACAATCAATGGTCCTAAGCCACGCAGATTACTGTAACGGAATCTACGCGGGATGTACAACAGAACTCACAAAAAAACTCCAGACCGCCCAAAATACAGCAGCCAGACTGATATATGGTAAAAAAAGATTTGAAAGTGCTAAACCCCTACGAGAAAAGCTGCACTGGCTCCCCATCAAAGAACGGACCACCTTCAAAATCTGCACCTTGGTATACAAAATCATCTACGGCATAGTACCAGGATATATGATAGACCTAATAGATCTACCAACCAGAAACAGAATCAGATCATCAAGCTCATACCTAAACCTACATTATCCAAACTGTAAGAGATTAAAATACAAAACAACTTAGGCATCCATCTCCTACATAAGCGCACAACTATAGAATGGTCTCCCAAATGCTGTGAGAAAAATC
Organism: Microcaecilia unicolor; assembly: GCF_901765095.1. NCBI lineage: Eukaryota > Metazoa > Chordata > Amphibia > Gymnophiona > Siphonopidae > Microcaecilia > Microcaecilia unicolor. Next base: position 465,239,322 of record NC_044032.1, read on the forward strand.
CATGACCACTTAAACTTCAGAAAATCACTCAAAACTTACCTCTTCAAAAAGGTCTATCCCAACGATCCAGCATAAAAGACCAGTACCCAGCAACACAGCACAACTAAAGATCGTTCTGGACAATTTATAATCTTCACTTCTTTCGACCCCCTTGATGCCTGATCCACACCTACCTCATCTGATCACAATATATCTTTGTATCTGTCACCAACCGAATTGGCAACAGCCTCTACGGTACTATGTAAGCCACATTGAGCCTGCAAATAGGTGGGAAAATGTGGGGTACAAATGTAACAAATAAATAAATAATTGATGTGTGATGTGAGTCTGAATCAGTTAAATTAGAAGCCCGCGGTGTAACTTGGCTTCAGAGAATGGAGTGACTGGGATATAATATTGTAATCTGAGCTTATTCTATTTAAACTTTCACAGCTCACTTAAAATTAGGGTTTACTATAGTTTAAATGTAGAATCCTGGTTCTGAGGGTGGGCGTTTTGAATATTACCTGACAGCAGAGACTGTTCATTATAAAACAGTATTGCTTGGAGTTTAAAAAAATTAATTAACTGGGGAGTTCCTGCTTCTGTAAAGAGACCATGTCCTCAAATTGTAAATGATTTTACAGAGATCTGTCACTGAGTTCTTCAAGATTAGCATTTGAACAAATAAGAGTTTGAATGCAGCTGTTCTTTACAACAGTTTTACTGTTAGTATTAAAGTTGTTTCTAAACTGGTTCTGGGTAATTTAAAGCTGATTATTGTTTTTAAAATGTCAGCTTCTCTATAAGCAGAACACAATTTAAAAGTTGTAAAAGGAAGGAAGTATTCCTCCATTCTGCAGATCAATTAAATTAAATAGTGACAGCTTCAGGAAATTTAAAGCTGGAACTTTGAAATTTGGAATATTACAGGGGAAGGAGGAAAAGAGAGAGATGCTGGGCCCATGGGGGAGAAGGGAATGGAGAACAGGAGGGAGGGAAGATAGAGGGACACCTGCTGGACCCCCAAGGAGGAGGCAGAAGGGAGAGAAGAGAGAGAGGAAGGGATGCTGGCCCTCGGGGGGGCATGAGGGAAAGAAGAGTTGATAGCCCCTAGGAAGGCCAGAAGAAATAAAAGAGAGTGATGAAGAGATGCTGGCCCAAGGGGGGTGGGCTGTGTGGGAGAAGAGTGAAGGGAGAAGCTGGACAAGGAAGAGGGAATAGGAAAACTTAGATGCTACGCTGGACACGGGGAGAAGGATAGGGACACAAAGGGGTAATGCTGACACATAGGGTTGATAGGGACACAGAGAGGTGATGCTGGACACGGGGAGAGGGATATGGACACAAAGAGGTGATGATGACACATGGGGTTGGTAGGGACACAGAAAGGTGATGCTGGACACAGGAGGAGGGATATGAGCACAGAGAGGTGATGCTGAACAAGGCAAGAATAAGGACATAAAGAGGGGAGATGTTCAACATGGAAGGAGACAAAGACACCGAGGGAAGATGCTGGACAGGGTGGATAGGGATACAGAGGGGTAAACATGGAGACAGAGGACACGCTAAATAGACAAGGAGATCCTGGGAAAAGAGTTAACAGAAGACAGAATAAAGGAAAACAGAAACCAGACACTGAGACTAACATGATTACAAAATAAAATGACCAGAAAACAAAGGTAGAAAGAGGAATTTTATTTTCTATTTATTGATTAAAATATATCAGTTTTTGGAATGTACATCTGCCAGAACTGATGTTAGACAATGCTGGGGCCCATAAGATAAAGCTCATTCATTGTCCTTCAGTCTCAAGCACAGTGGTGGTAAATATCCAGCTTTGGGATGGGTCACCCTTAGCACCTCTGTTTTATATTTCCCTCCAAAAGTGGGATACTTCCTGGAATAGACCACCTCTTTATTAGTTCTGGCAGTACTTTGGAGCAGGGACTCAGAATGTTCCTTCTGCCACTGTACAGGAAGGCATATTTTGGCATCCTATTACATCACACTTATTCTTTATGCTCATTGTTATTTTAATCTTTTCGTGTTTTAGGCTGGCATGAAGTACCTTTCTGTCCTGACTCTTCTATGTCAGAAGAATTATTTACCAAGTATTCATTTTGTGGAGCCCTGGTACCCTCTTCTGGTAGATCTTAGCATTGCCTTAGATTGTTAAGCTTTATTTTTATACTCTCTCTTTGTACTGTAGTTAGCATTTGAAAGCAATGAATGCTAATTTTGCAGGCCACCATGCTCAAAGAAAAAGGCACAGCTGGTAGAAAACAAATATGGCTCGTGGTGACCACTGTCCAGAAAGAGCAAGTGACAATTATGTAGAGCAAGTGACAATTATGTAATGCAATAAGGGCACTAACTATTCCATGACTAATGAAAGTGAGACGTCACTTTTCTCATAAGGAATAAGAGCTGTCAGTCGGGCTCTCTCAAAGCTTACTTTAGATAGTCTCACAACAGCAAGCCTTATTATTATTGTATTACTTCCAGCCATACCATGGACCACTACAAAAATAGTATCATAAGTACATAAGTACATAAGTACATAAGTAGTGCCATACTGGGAAAGACCAAAGGTCCATCTAGCCCAGCATCCTGTCACCGACAGTGGCCAATCCAGGTCAAGGGCACCTGGCACGCTCCCCAAACGTAAAAACATTCCAGACAAGTTATACCTAAAAATGCGGAATTTTTCCAAGTCCATTTAATAGCGGTCTATGGACTTGTCCTTTAGGAATCTATCTAACCCCTTTTTAAACTCCGTCAAGCTAACCGCCCGTACCACGTTCTCCGGCAACGAATTCCAGAGTCTAATTACACGTTGGGTGAAGAAAAATTTTCTCCGATTCGTTTTAAATTTACCACACTGTAGCTTCAACTCATGCCCTCTAGTCCTAGTATTTTTGGATAGCGTGAACAGTCGCTTCACATCCACCCGATCCATTCCACTCATTATTTATACACTTCTATCATATCTCCCCTCAGCCGTCTCTTCTCCAAGCTGAAAAGCCCTAGCCTTCTCAGCCTCTCTTCATAGGAAAGTCGTCCCATCCCCACTATCATTTTCGTCGCCCTTCGCTGTACCTTTTCCAATTCTACTATATCTTTTTTGAGATACGGAGACCAGTACTGAACACAATACTCCAGGTGCGGTCGCACCATGGAGCGATACAACGGCATTATAACATCCGCACACCTGGACTCCATACCCTTCCTAATAACACCCAACATTCTATTCGCTTTCCTAGCCACAGCAGCACACTGAGCAGAAGGTTTCAGCGTATCATCGACGACGACACCCAGATCCCTTTCTTGATCCGTAACTCCTAACGCGGAACCTTGCAAGACGTAGCTATAATTCGGGTTCCTCTTACCCACATGCATCACTTTGCACTTGTCAACATTGAACTTCATCTGCCACTTGCACGCCCATTCTCCCAGTCTCGCAAGGTCCTCCTGTAATCGTTCACATTCCTCCTGCGACTTGACGACCCTGAATAATTTTGTGTCATCGGCGAATTTAATTACCTCACTAGTTATTCCCATCTCTAGGTCATTTATAAATACATTAAAAAGCAACGGACCCAGCACAGACCCCTGCGGGACCCCACTAACTACCCTCCTCCACTGAGAATACTGGCCACGCAATCCTACTCTCTGCTTCCTATCTTTCAACCAGTTCTTAATCCATAATAATACCCTACCTCCGATTCCATGACTCTGCAATTTCTTCAGGAGTCTTTCGTGCGGCACTTTGTCAAACGCCTTCTGAAAATCCAGATATACAATATCAACCGGCTCCCCATTGTCCACATGTTTGCTTACCCCCTCAAAAAAATGCATTAGATTGGTGAGGCAAGACTTCCCTTCACTAAATCTGACTGCAGAAACTTTTGTCCCAAATAGAACATGAACTTCAGCACCTTAAGAAATGACAGAGTCAGCCAAGCATAGGAACCAGAAAACAAAACACTGTACTGAACAGTAAAGGGCTCAGGGGTCCTTTTACAAAGCCGTGATAAAAAGTGGCCTGCGGTAGTGTGGGCACGTCGTTTGGGTGCGCACTGGGCCACTTTTTACCGTGGCTGTGAAAAAGGCCATTCTTTAATGGGCCGGGAAATGGGCGTATGCAAAAATTAAAACAAGCAGATGCCTGTTTACGGCCTGAGCCCTTACCGCCAGCCATTGACTTAGCGGTAAGAGCTACTGCTACCAGTAACCATGCAGCACATGCCAATGTGGCCGCACTGCTGATTATTGCCAGGAACACCCCTGCAGTAGAAAATAGAAAAATATTTTCTACCTCAGGATTCAGCGCACATCTAACTCAGAATTTATTTATTGGGATTTATTAACCACCTTTATGAAGAGATTCACCCAAGGCAGTGTACAGAATTACCTCCGGGCGCACGTGCTACTCTGGCAAGTGCCGATTTGGCCTGTGCTACCCGCATGTTAGCCCTCCCGTGGCAACAGAGGTGGTAGGATCTGTCTACCAAATGACTATTCCTAATAGGAATATGTATAACATGCAGTCCTGGACTTCCTTCTAGGAACAATGGCAGCTGCCTAACGGCACTGGGCTAAAAAATGGGTGTCCTTGCCACCTCTGTCCCAGTTGCACTCCTCACAAGCACAGCTCATCTCAGGCAAGTAGTATTCAGACCACTGTAATCATTGTTGGCCCGATTCTGTGCTAAGAAGACAGGTAAGATTGTTATGGTATAAGCCAATTGTCAGAATTATTTTATCAATATAAAAAGGCAGTTTTTAAAAGAGGTACCTTCTTTCCCCTTTTCCTTGGGAATTTCTGGTAGTAGGACTAGTTAATTACAAAGACATTTAAGAGACAAAAGGGTACTGTGCTTCAAAGAGAAATAAAACTCTCTCTGCCCTCCCACCTAAAAAGACTGAACAAAAGCATGACTAAGGTGGCTACTTGAAGAATCACATAGACATCTCCACCAGCAGACAGATAGTCTGGAGAAGGCATAACTCCAGCTATTGATAACAAAGACTTCAGAGGGGAAACCATAAACAAGAAATTTGCTTGTCAAAGGTATACCTGCCCCTCCCATCAGCTTTCAGACCTGTGCAGAAAGGAAGGACTTGTAATGTGTATCTGCTCCAGAGACTGAGCAGGAAGCCTTTTCACATCAAAAGACCATTTGTCAGCAAGATCCAGACAGCAAGTCTTGTGATGTCATAAGACATGAGACCAAGATACCACAATGCTTTGCAAATGCCCAAGGGTCGTGTGGAAACCAGGACAAAGATCCACATGGCATATCCTCCTGCAGCTTGCAAGATATAAAAGCAAAAGCTGTTTACCCAAGATTCAGATTCTCTTCAACCGCAAGCAACTCAGATCCACTCACTACAGAAGCTCTCCTGTCCTGCAAACATGTGCTTACCTAATGCTGTTCATACAGTGTAACAAGGACTTGTAAGTAACATAACTTTTGATCTAGACCTGCTACCTTGCCTTACTTAAGCACAGATTATCTGTAAAGATCTCTTAAAACCTACCTCTCGTGTGCAATTGTATATTAAATCAACCTTTTTGAAGCTAAAAATACGGTCTCTTTGTGTTCTGAGTATATGGTATTTTTTATATATACTTAATTTATTTAATTTATTGCAATTATCACCTTTGGTGATTGGTGGAGAAATTAATATCCTAAAACTTATAAATACAGCGCCTGCTCTTAAATTATAAACAGAGTGCTCTAGAGCTCTTTCCCCCAAGATAAATCATTTCTTGTAACAAGATTACCAAACATCCCTGATTTTCATGAATTGAACCTGAATTTTCACACTTATCCTCAATAGGTCTATCATGATTACATTGTCCCCAAATGCAAACCAAAAAAAAAAAAAAAAAAGGGAAAATGTCAGCATGCTCCTGTGCAGCAGTAGAAGGAGTTAGTATTTGCAGTAAATATCTCAGTGACCATATCACTGACGGAGGATTACAGCCTAGTAAAAGAGGACTCCAACTTTTGAAGAACAGGAGGAACAGCCAAGATCATCAAGGCATTAAAAAGCCCAGCCCAATAGGAGAAGAATAGTGAAGCATGGCAGTGAAAGGGTTAATCCTAACATAGCCAGAGTAAATAAAAACAGAGAAGTAGGAGCAGCATACTGTGGAGGTGAAGAACAGCTTTGCCCCTGGCCTGATCCACTCCTTTAGCAGTACGGACCATGGTGGCCCTGAAAGACGCCCATCCTGAATCAGCCCAGCAGGAGCAGCCAGCACAGGGGATGAAAAGCGGTCTGTGTCTACAGATTTTTTTTTTAATGTGGTCTCACAGGACTAGCAGATCATGAAGATATAAACCCAGGCTTGGAATGAGCAGAGGCAACTAAAGGAGAATGGTAAGAGGTCAGCTGTGGCCAGTAAGAGATGTGGAGACCCAGATGCAGCTACTCAAGCTGAATGGGGCTTACAAAGAGAAACCCCTTATGACATGGTTTATGCTCAAACAAAGACCAGAAAAGTCACCTGTTCTCCACATTCTTAGAGAGAAGACTCTCTCTCTGCGCCTTAGGATCCATAAAAAGCAAATCTAACATAAGACTAGCCATATTGGATCAGACGAAGGTCCACCTAGCCCAGTATCCTGCTTCCAGCAGTGGCCAGTCCAGATCACAAGTACCTGGCAGAATCCAAAAGGGGAGAAAGATTCTATGCTACCAACTCCACCATGGATAAGAAGTAGATTATGGAGAAAAACATGGGGAAAGCTACTACTTATCCATGGGATCGGTAGCATGGAATCTTGCCCAGGTCATGTGCAATGTATAAAAAAAGAACACAAAAGTCAAATTAACAAATGGAAAAACGTCATAGTGGTAGCAGGAAAGGCAATGGATCCTGCAATGTAGTTGAATGGTAATTTAGAGACCTCTAGTGGCCATACCAAGTATAGGAGGTGACATTTTCTAAAACTAAGAACTTTCCAGAGTTAAGAGGGCTTCCCCACTAGTTTTTGTTAATGAAATATTTTTTAGCATGTGTCAGAGCTCACAGGAAGAAAATTTCCATGCATTAATTCAAACATTAACGTGTTAAAATGGATTTTGTGTGCACTTTTAAAGCAACAAAACAAACCAAATCCCTGTTAATGAATGCAGACTTCTACTTCCAGATGTCTTTTGGAGTCCCTCAAGCTTGCGTTCTTTCACTTCTCTTTCCTCTTGATCTGGTCATTAAAGTACTGTGGAACTGAGTGCTTTTCAATTCAGGTAACTTACATCTGTTCCTACCTTTGAAAGCAGAATAGCAAGTTTATTTGAGCAAACTTTCCATGTGTTAATCTGAATTATCCATTAACAACTGGTTGTGTGACAACATACTAAACTTAATTTGTAAAGATGATCCCTGATGATTGCACTCACTTACTCACCGATAATTCAGTCGTTCTTTTATCAATGGTTCAACAAATTCAAGTTGTCTGTAAATCCATTTTTTTCTCTCTGCAATTAATAAAACCTCTTTTTTAGACTGAGCATCTTTGGTTGGCTGTACAAGCCTTAATGCTCCATAAACTTGATTTCTACACAGTTTGTTAGTGGACCTGCTAGGAAAACATAAATACATAAGTATTGCCACATTGGGACAGACCAAAGGTTCATCAAGCCCAGCATCCTGTTTCTCCAACACTGGCCAATCCAGGTCACAAGTACCTGGCAAAGTCCCCCCAAAAAGTTCAATACATTTTACGCTGCTTATCCCAGAAATAAGCAGTGGATTTTCCCCCAAGTCATTTTAATAACGGTCTATGGACCTTTCCTTTAGGAAGCCGTTCAAACCTTCTTTTAAAAACCCTGCTAAGCTAACCGCCTTTACCACATTCTGTGGCAATGAATTCCAGAGTTTAATTACACGTTGAGTGAAGAAACATTTTCTCCGATTCGATTGGTTGAGAATGCAGCATGCTAGATTATCTCTGGAACTGAATAAAAAGCTCATATATCCCTTATTTCATGAAGCCTTCATTGGCTCTGAGTCAGCCAGCCCTCAGATCATTTGTAAAGTTATGCCTCTCTCTATGCAGCTCAGAATTCCTTTGGCTTTAGCTAATGCCTTTTCACACAGTTTCACTAACTTGCAGTACATCATCAGGCACTGTTACCCCAATGGTCTCTCACTTGTTCCAAGCACATCTGCCTCTCTCCCCATCACTTAGAACTCTTTTGAATTTCTGCACCCCAAATGCATTGTTCTGCACTTTTTCAAATTAAAGCTTAACTGCCAAGCATTTGAGCAGTCTTCCAATTTTTTTATATTCACTTTTCATCTTTTCTGTTTGTTCTCTCAGAGGTGTCCACCCTGATGCAGATCTTCATGTCATCCCCCAAAAGGTAAACGTTTCCAAACCTTTCCACTATTTCTGGCCTAGTGGTTAGGGTGGTGGACTTTGGGCCTGAGGAACTGAGTTCAATTCCCACTTCAGGCACAGGCAGCTCCTTGTGACTCTGGGCAAGTCACTTAACCCTCCATTGCCCCATGTAAGCTGCATCGAGCCTGCCATGAGTGGGAAAGCGCAGGGTACAAATGTAACCAAAAGAAATATTGAACAGAACCATGTGACAAGGATTTCTGAGGCACTCCACTACTTACCCTTCTCTCCTCTGAATTCCATTTTCCACTACCCTATATCATATGTCACTCAACCAGTTTTCTATTCCAGTGCACATCCTTGGATCCACCTCAGGCAGGTCAGTTTACTCATGAGTGTCCTATGTGACAAAGGGTTTCCTGAAATCCAATGTAATCACATTTATTTATTTAAAAATAAAGCGAATTCCACTCCATCTATACAAAAAGAATCAAGTGCATCTACCAAAAGAAAACTAGACAGTAAAATAACATGAATCTTAGACATATTCAAGCTATGATTAGTTCGCACCATGTACAATTCTGAGCAGAGTACAAAAAAATATCCATAATCAACTACTATACAATAAACTCATGTATAACTTATACAACTCACATAAATCAACTCAAAAATATATAAGGTGGCAAATCATCTGAGTGCAACATTAAATATCAGAAACTCTTATCCTAAGGTAAGATTGAATGCTTGCTGAAACGGTAAGGTCTTTAAGGCCTTTTTAAGATCATTCAAATTCCTCATAACTCTCATTTCTTGAGGTAAAGAATTCCAGAGACTTGGCCTTCCAATAAAGAAGATCGAGTTTCTGTACTCATCAAGATATACATCTAACAGATTGAGAGAAGCAAATCTCAGTGACCTTGATGGTTGATGCAATGCAAATGTAAACTAGAAGCAATTACAGGAGAAATGTTATTTACCAAAACTTTAAAAAGCAATAACAAAATTTTATAGTGTATTCTATAATCAACCAGAAGTCAGTGTAAATGAATAAGTGTAGGAGTGACGATCAAAACATCTCGATCCCAGAAGAACCAGCATTCTGCACAATTTGCAGAGATCGAAAAATATATTTCAGCATCCTTAGTAACAGAGCACTACAATAAATCAAAATGAGGAATAATAATACTTTGAACTAGAAACTGAAAAATTTCAAAAGTCAAATAATCTTTCAACTGCCTGACAAGCTTAAGTTTTGAAAAAACTGTACCAATTATTTTAGCCACCTGCAACTTCATACTTAAAGAAGGGTCAATAATAACACCTAAAGAGAGAATTGTCTTATTTAAAGCTAATTCCACTCCATCTATACAAAAAGAATCAGGGGCATCTACCAATAGAAAACTAGACATTAAAATAACCTGAATCTTAGACATATTCAAGCTAAGATGATTAGCTCACATCCACTGATTAATAGTCCTCAAATACAGGCATAGCAGCTCAATAGGAGGAGGAGGAGTGTCCTAGTGGTTAGGGTGGTGGACTTTGGTCCTGAGGAACTGAGTTCAATTCCCACTTCAGGCACAGACAGCTCCCTGTAACTCTGGGCAAGTCACTTAACCCTCCATTGCCCCATGTAAGCCACATTGAGCCTGCCATGAGTGGGAAAGCACAGGGTACAAATATAACAAAAAAAATGTCTTTACTTCTCATTCCAGAATTGAACTCTTTAAACTTGAATACTTATGAACTCTAAAGCAATATCACGTTGTATTTCTTATCCCAGATAAGGCAATCGCCACTACGGCATAATGTAAGCCACATCGAGCCTGGGAAAATGTGGGATACAAATGCAATAAATAAATGCACTTTTTTTGTTACATTCGTACCCCATGCTTTCCCACTCATGGCAGGCTCAATGCGGCTTACATGGGGCAATGTATTTTCAAAGCACTTAGGGCCCTGTTTACTAAGGTACTACTACTACTTATCATTTCTATAGCACGTTAGCATTTTTAACACACCTACAATTAGCGCGCGCTAACCATATAGGCACCTATAGGGATATTGTAGGCGCATACACTGTTAATGGGCGTACATGGTTAACGCGCATTAAAAATGCTAACGCACCTATAACTCAGCTTAGTAAACGGGGCCCTTAGACTTATAAAATTACATAGAGGGGCATAATCGAATGGGACGCCCATGTTTTCCTGAGGGTGTCCTCGCAGGACGTCCCCGCGAAGGGGTAGGAAAACCCATATTATCGAAACAAGATGGGCGTCCATGTTTCATTTCGATAATACAGTCGGGGACGCCCAAATCTCAACATTTAGGTCAACCTTAGAGATGGTCATCCCTAGAGATGGTCATCCCCAGTTTTTGGCGCAAATGGAAACCAAGGACGCCCATCTTAAAAATGTCCAAATCCAAGTCATTTGGTCATGGGAGGAGCCAGGATTTGTAGTGCACTGGTCCCCCTGATATGCCAGGACACCAACCGGGCACCCTAGGGGGCACTGCAGTGAACTGATGCACTAACTGAATGGAAAAAGGCATGCAGTGGTCACCAACCACCTCCCACCCCGAAAAAAAAACAACTTAAAAAACTTCTGTCTTTTTTTTTTAGAGTATGGGTGAAGGACGTCCTTCGCTATGCCTCCGTCCCTGCAATGGCAGTTGAGGATGTCCTTTGCTATTTATTTATTTATTTAGATTTTACTCACATCTTTTTCAGTAGTAGCTCAAGGTGAGTTACATTGAGGTACACTGGATATTTCTATGCTTCCTTCCCTGCAACAGCAGTTGAGGACGTCCTTCGATATGCCTCCGTCCCTGCGATGGCAGTTGAGGACGTCCAAAATGTGGATGTTTCTGTGAGAAGGGCATCCATACCTGGATGTTTCTGTGAGAAGGATGTCCATGACTGCTATGCCTCTGACACCTCCTTTATTTATTTGTATTTTGGATCACAAGTAGCAATAGTGGGATTTAAACTGGCCACCTCTGGATTACAAGACCAGTGCTCTAATGACTTGGCCACTCCCTTGAAATTTGGCCATACCTGTGGAGGGGGGGCAGTTGAGGACATCCAAAATGTTTGAAAGAAGGACATCCACGCCTTTGTTATGCCTCCACCGACACACACATACCCCCCCTCCAAGGACCTGCATACTGCCCCCCCCACACACACACACACAGGGATGGCCACATTTCAAGGGAGTGGAAAGGAGTGGAGTGGCCTAGGGGTTAGAGCACTGCTCTTACAATCCAGAGGTGGTTGGTTCAAATCCCACTGCTGCTACTTGTGATCCAAAATCTAAACAAACAAAAGGGGTATTGGAGACATAGCAGGCATGGACATCCTTCTCACAGAAACATCCAGGCATGGCCATCCTTCTCACAAACATCTACATTTTGGACATCTTCAACTGCTGTCACAGGGACGGAGACATAGTGAAGGACGTCCTTCACCCATACTCTAAAAAAAAAAGACAGAAGTTTTTAAAGTTGTTTTTTCGGGGTGGGAGCTTGTTAGTTGTTCGTTTGCGTGAAGGTGCTTTGCCGAGCATATTTGATGCTTTTCCATCTTATCTTTGAACAGTGAAAAAGACCCGAACAACTCCAGTCACAATCATCTAATACACCACCCAAACCAAATCCCGATAAAGAAATACACTTGCCACTTCCTGAACCTGCCACTTCAGAGACAGCATAGGCGTAGTTTGACTGTTTCATTTGGTGGGGCAAAGGATGGGGCGGAGCATATTAGCATATCATTTGCATATATACATATGCAAATGAATATGCTAATATGGAGGAAGGAATTGAAATTTACAGACAAAATATCACAGATGCACATTTCAAAAAGCTGACATATTTCAGTTAATAAATTCTGAATAAAATACTTTTTTCTACCTTTGTTGTCTGATCATTTAGTTTCTCTATTCGCAAATGATATGTATGCTTAATTTGCAGTTCCCTCTCTTTCAAGCATCCCCTCCTCTGCAGTTTGGCAGCTGGCCTCTCTCTCAACTGTCCTCCAATTGTCCAGCAGCTCATCCTTCTCCCTCTCACCTCCTGATTCTGCAGGCCTTCTCTCTCTCAACCCCCCCCCCCCCCCAGCCTTGTGATTCAGCTCATTCAACCTCCCTAGTCCAACAGCTTCTCCCCTTTCACCCCCCCCCCCACTGATCTGGCAGCTTCCCTCTCTCTGACCCCCTCCAATTCGACAGTTCTCCTCTCTCTCAACCCCCCAGGTGCCTGTAATCCAGCAGCTCCCCCTATCTCAATCACTCCCAGCCTGTGTGATCCAGCAGTTCCCCCTCTCTTAACCCCTCCTGCCCCTGTGATTCAGTGGCTCCCTCTCTCAAACAACCCCCCCCCCCCATTCCAATAACTCTCCTCTCTCTCAAGCCTCCCCACCAGCACTTGCAATCCAGCAGCTCCCTCTCTCTCAAATACTCCATCCATCGACCAGCTTCCTTCTCTCTCACTCGCACCAATACGGCAGCTCTCCTCTCCACCCCCCAACCCATCTACTTTTAAATAAATGCTTCTCTTCTCTAGCAGCGGCGAATGGACAAGCATAAAAACAGCAAGCAAGCGCAGCCAGGCTCAAGTACTCCGTCCTTCACTTTCTGAATCCTGACCTCTCAGCGTCCCACCCGAAAGGAAATGACATCAGAGGAAGGCGGGACATTGAGAGGTCAGGATTCAGAAAGTGAAGGACGGAGTACTTGAGCCTGGCTGCGCTTGCTTGCTGTTTTTACACTTGCCCGTTCGCCGCTGCGGGAAAGAAGATTAAGTTGTTTTCGTCGTCTTTGTCGTTTGGGGGGGCATTGCCCCCCCCTCGCCCCCCCCAGTCTACGCCCATGCAGAGACAGTTCTGCTAAATACTCCAGAGACATCCCAATTATCTTATACACCACCCATACCAAATCCTGATAACAAAATATACTTGCCACTTCCTGAACCTGCCACTACAGAGACAGGTCTGTTAAATAATCCAGATATACTATGAAAGCAAGCACTAAAGAACATGCACAAACACAACTTTCTTCAGCATGTAAGAAAATTAAATTACAGCTACAGGCCAAATGTCAGTCACAGAAGAAAGCAGCTCACTTCAGTGCAGTCATATCTGACCTTAAGAAGCTTGCTCTGCTCTCCGGTGATAGTCTGCAAATCCTCAAAACTGTGATGTGGTATTGGAAATTTGCTTAAAAGACAGATTGCCAAGAAATCAGGCCAGGCTAGGGTTACCATATGTCCGGATTTACCCGGACATGTCCTCTTTTTGAGGACATGTCCGGGCGTCTGGATGGGTTTTGCCAGTCTGCCCGTTTGTCCGGATTTCCTAGCTTCCCATTCCCTTACTTACTATCTGCTGCCCTGGTGGTCTAGTGATCTCTTCGGGGCAGGAAAGAGCCCCCTCTTTCCTGCCCGGAGCGCTGCCCTTGCCCTGCATCCTGTTGCTGTGACGGTCTCGGGATTCAAAATGGCCGCCGAGAGTTGAAGCGGCCTTGTGAGACTTCACTCTCGGCAGCCATTTTGAATCCCGAGACCATCACAGCAACAGGATGCAGGGCAAGGACAGAGCTCTGGGCAAGAAAAAGGGGGCTCTTTCCTGCCCTAAAGAGGTCACTAGACCACCAGGACAGTAGATAGTAAGGGGAGAGGAGAGGAGGTGACCCGGGGGAGGGGAGGTGACGGGGGGGGGGGGGCAGAGGAGGGGAATATGTGACCTTGGGGGAGGGGAGGGGAATATGTGACAGGGGGTTGGGCGAGGATGCGAAAGGGGCAGGGTGTGGGCAGGGCAGGGGGCGGGACATGTGTCCTCTTTTTGAGAGGACAAAATATGGTAACCCTAGGCCAGGAAATTGTTGAGGTTCCAAGGCTCCACTGCAATCAGCAAACATAGCTGATAGGAAGTCCATTTTACACACTACACAGTCTTACATAACCTCTTTGAAGGAATACAGAGGAGATCCGGGAAATTATAGACCGGTGAGTCTGACGTAGGTGCCGGGCAAAATGGTAGAGACTATTATTAAGAACAAAATCACAGAGCATATTCAAAAGCATGGATTAATGAGACAAAGTCAACATGGATTTAGTGAAGGGAAATCTTGTCTCACCAATCTACTACATTTCTTTGAAGAGGTGAACAAACAAGTGGATAAAGGTGAGCCGGTTGATATTGTGTATCTAGATTTTCAGAAGGCGTTTGACAAAGTACCTCATGAAAGACTCCAGAGGAAATTGGAGAGTCATGGCATAGGAGGTAGTGTTCTATTGTGGATTAAAAACTAGTTAAATGGTCACTATTCTCAATGGAGAAGGTTAGTTAGTGGGGTTCCCCAGGGGTCTGTGCTGGGACTGCTGCTTTTTAACATATTTATAAATGACCTAGAGATGGGAGTAACTAGTGAGGTAATTAAATTTGCTGATGACACAAAGTTATTCAAAGTCGTTAAATCACAGGATTGTGAAAAATTACAAGAGGACCTTACGAGACTGGGAGACTAGCCAGCTTATAATTGAAAAAGAAAAACGTCTATATTGCAACCCAAATCGGGAGATAGCCGTTTATCTCACAAAAACGAATAAAGCGGTATAATCGAAAGCCGAATTTGGACGTTTTCAACTGCACTCCGTCGCGGATGCGGACAAAGTTGATGGGGGCGTGTCGAAGGCGTGGTGAAGGCGGAACTGGGGCGTGGTTATCGGCCGATCAGAGATGGGCGCCTTTCGCCGATAATGGAAGAAAAATATGCGTTTTTAGCGAGAATTTAGGGCACTTTTCCTGGACCCTGTTTTTCCATGAATAAGGCCCCAAAAAGTGCACTAAATGACCAGATGACCACTGGAGGGAATCGGGGATGACCTCCCCTGACTCCCTCAGTGGTCACAAACCCTCTCCCACCACAAAATATGCCGTTTCACAACTTTTTATTTTCACCCTCAAATGTCATACCCACCTCCCTGGCAGCAGTATGCAGGTCACTGGAGCAGTTACTAGGGGGTGCAGTGGACTTCAGGCAGGTGGACCCAGGCCCATCCCCCCCCCACATGTTACACTTGTGCTGGTAAATGGGAGCCCTCCAAACCGCCCCCCAAAAGTGAATGATACATACCTGTAGCAGGTGTTCTCCAAGGACAGCAGGCTGATTGTTCTCACGACTGGGTGACGTCAGCGGCAGACCCCACCAACCGGAAGAAGCTTCGCGGGCGGTCCGCACGCAGGGCACGCCCACCGCGCATGCGCGGCCGTCTTCCCGCCCGTGCGCGACCGTTCCCGCCAGTTGAATGACAAGCAAAAAGATGAAACGCAACTCCAAAGGGGAGGAGGGAGGGTAGGTGAGAACAATCAGCCTGCTGTCCTCGGAGAACACCTGCTACAGGTATGTATCATTCACTTTCTCCGAGGACAAGCAGGCTGCTTGTTCTCACGACTGGGGTATCCCTAGCTCTCAGGCTCACTCAAAACAAGAACCCAGGTCAATGGAACCTCGCAACGGCGAGGGCATAACAGAAATTGACCTACGAAGAACAACTAACTGAGAGTGCAGCCTGACCAGAATAAATTCGGGTCCTGGAGGGTGGAGTTGGATTTAAACCCCAAACAGATTCTGCAGCACCGACTGCCCGAACCGACTGTCGCGTCGGGTATCCTGCTGGAGGCAGTAATGTGATGTGAATGTGTGGACAGATGACCACGTCGCAGCCTTGCAGATCTCTTCAATCGTGGCTGACTTCAAGTGGGCCACTGACGCTGCCATGGCTCTAACACTATGAGCCGTGACATGACCCTCAAGAGCCAGCCCAGCCTGGGCGTAAGTGAAGGAAATGCAATCTGCTAGCCAATTGGAGATGGTGCGTTTCCCGACAGCGACCCCTAGCCTGTTAGGGTCGAAAGAAACAAACAATTGGGCGGACTGTCTGTGGGGCTGTGTCCGCTCCAAGTAGAAGGCCAATGCTCTCTTGCAGTCCAATGTGTGCAACTGACGTTCAGCAGGGCGGGTATGCGGCCTGGGGAAGAATGTTGGCAAGACAATTGACTGGTTAAGATGGAACTCCGACACCACCTTCGGCAGGAACTTTGGGTGGGTGCGGAGCACTACTCTGTTGTGATGAAATTTGGTATATGGAGCGTGAGCTACTAGGGCTTGAAGCTCACTGACTCTACGAGCTGAAGTAACTGCCACCAAGAAAATGACCTTCCAGGTCAAGTACTTCAGATGGCAGGTATTCAGTGGCTCAAAAGGAGGTTTCATCAGCTGGGTGAGGACGACGTTGAGATCCCATGACACTGTAGGAGGCTTGATAGGGGGCTTTGACAAAAGCAAGCCTCTCATGAATCGGACGACTAAAGGCTCTCCAGAGATGCACCCTATGCCTGGAATAAACTTCCTGAGCCCCTACGTCTTGCCCCATCCTTGGCCACCTTTAAATCTAGACTGAAAGCCCACCTCTTTAACATTGCTTTTGACCCGTAACCACTTGTAACCACTCACCTCCACCTATCCTCCTCTCTTCCTTCCCGTTCACATTAATTGATTTGATTTGCTTACTTTATTTTTTTGTCTATTAGATTGTAAGCTCTTTGAGCAGGGACTGTCTTTCTTCTATGTTTGTGCAGCGCTGCGTATGCCTTGTAGCGCTATAGAAATGCTAAATAGTAGTAGTAGTAGTAGTAGATGGCTTTACCTTCCACACGATAATGGTAAGCACTAATCGCACTAAGGTGATTCCTTACTGAGTTGGTCTTGAGGCCAGACTCTGATAAGTGCAGAAGGTATTCAAGCAGGATCTGTGCAGGGCAAGAACGAGGTTCTAGGGCCTTGCTCTCACACCAAACGACAAACCTCCTCCACTTGAAAAAGTAACTCTTTTTAGTGGAATCCTTCCTAGAGGCAAGCAAGACACGGGAGACACCCTCAGACAGACCCAACGCAGTGAAGTCTACGCCCTCAACATCCAGGCCGTGAGAGCCAGGCACTGAAGGTTGGGGTGCAGCAACGCTCCGTCGTTCTGCGAGATGAGAGTCGGAAAACACTCCAATCTCCACGATTCTTCTGAGGACAACTCCAGAAGAAGAGGGAACCAGATCTGACGGGGCCAAAAGGGCGCTATCAGAATCATGGTGCCGTGGTCTTGCTTAAGCTTCAGTAAGGTCTTCCCCACCAAAGGTATGGGAGGATAAGCATACAGGAGGCCGGTCCCCCAATGGAGGAGAAAGGCATCCGACGCTAGCTTGTCGTGTGCCTGTAGTCTGGAACAGAACAGAGGCAGCTTGTGGTTGGTCTGAGAGGCGAAAAGGTCCACCGAGGGGGTGCCCCACTCTTGGAAGATCTTGCATACTACTCTGGAATGAAGCGACCACTCGTGCGGTTGCATGACTCTGCTCAGTCTGTCGGCCAGACTGTTGTTTACACCTGCCAGGTATGTGGCTTGGAGGAGCATGCCGAACTGGCAAGCCCAACGCCACATGCCGACGGCTTCCTGACACAAGGGGCGAGATCCGGTGCCTCCCTGCTTGTTGGTGTAATACATTGCAACCTGATTGTCTGTCCGAATTTGAATAATTTGGCAGGACAGCCGATCTCTGAAACCCTTCAGTGCGTTCCAGATCGCTCGGAGCTCCAGGAGGTTGATCTGCAGATCCTTTTCCTGGAGGGACCACAGACCCTGGGTGTGAAGCCCATCGACATGAGCTCCCCACCCCAGGCGAGATGCATCCGTCGTCAGCACTTTTGTGGGCTGCGGAATTTGGAATGGACATCCCAGGGTCAAATTGGTCCGGATGGTCCACCAGAGCAGTGAAGTGCGGCAGCTGGTGGACAGGCGGATGACATCTTCTAGATTCCCGGTGGCCTGAAACCACTGGGAAGCTAGGGTCCATTGAGCAGATCTCATGTGAAGACGAGCCATGGGAGTCACATGAACTGTGGAGGCCATATGACCCAGAAGTCTCAACATCTGCCGAGCTGTGACCTGCTGAGACGCTCTGGTCTGCGAAGCCAGGGACAGGAGGTTGTTGGCCCTCGCTTTGGGAAGGAAGGCCCGAGCCGTCTGGGTATTCAGCAGAGCTCATATGAATTCCAGAGACTGTGTTGGCTGGAGATGGGACTTTGGGTAATTTATCACAAACCCCAGCAGCTCCAGAAGTTGAATAGTGCACTGCATAGACTGGAGGGCTCCTGCCTCCGAGGTGCTCTTGACCAGCCAATTGTCGAGATATGGGAACACGTGCACTCCCAGCTTGCGTAGATACGCCGCTACCACCACGAGACACTTTGTAAACACTCGTGGGGCAGAGGCGAGCCCAAAGGGCAGCACACAATACTGAAAGTGCCGTGCGCCCAGGCGGAATCTGAGATACTGTCTGTGAGCTGGCAGTATCGGGATGTGAGTGTATGCGTCCTTTAAATCCAGGGAACATAGCCAATCGTTTTTCTGAATCATTGGCAGAAGGGTGCCCAAGGAAAGCATCCTGAACTTTTCTTTGACCAGGAATTTGTTCAGGCCTCTCAGGTCTAGGATGGGACGCATCCCCCCTGTTTTCTTTTCCACAAGGAAGTACCTGGAATAGAATCCCTGCCCTTCTTGCCCGGGTGGTACGGGCTCGACCGCATTGGCGCTGAGAAGGGCGGAGAGTTCCTCTGCAAGTACCTGCTTGTGATTGGAGCTGAAGGATTGAGCTCCCGGAGGACAATTTGGTGGCAGGGAGGCCAAATTCAGGGCGTATCCGCACCGCACTATTTGGAGAACCCACTGGTCAGAGGTTATGAGAGGCCACCTTTGGTGAAAAAATTTTAACCTCCCTCCGACCGGCAGATCGTCCGGTACAGACACTTTGAGGGCGGCTATGTTCCCGTGGATCCAGTCAAAAGCCCGTCCCCGGCTTTTGCTGTGGAGGCGCAGGGGGCTGCTTAGGCGCACGCTGTTGACGAGAACGAGCGCGCTGGGGCTGTCCCTGTGCCTGACGAGGCCTTCGGGCCGGCTGGGTGTACCTACGCTTTGCAAAAGAATAGGGCACAGCCTGCCAGGCCCGGGAAAAACGTCCACCTGCTGAGGTGGATGCTGAAGGCACCCGGTGGGAGAGCTTGTCGAGGGCGGTTTCCCGCTGATGCAGTTGGTCCACCAGCTGCTCGACCTTCTCACCAAAAATATTATCCCCCCGGCAAGGGACGTCGGCCAGTCTCTGCTGGGTGCAGTTGTCCAGGTCAGAGGCACGCAGCCATGAGAGCCTGCGCATCACTATACCTTGGGCCGCAGCACGAGATGCCACGTCACAGGTGTCATAGATACCCCTGGACAGGAACTTTCTGCACGCCTTCAGCTGCCTGACCACCTCCTGATAAGGCCTGGACTGCTCCGGCGGGAGCTTATCGACCAGGTCCGCCAGTTGCTTCACACTGTTCCGCATGTGGATGCTCGTATAGAGCTGGTACGACTGGATGCTGGTCACGAGCATGGAGGATTGGTAGGCCTTCCTCCGTGCCCTCTTGAGAGCAGAATCCACGACCGCCGAGTCATGGGGCAATTGGGGGCCGCATTAACTCTGGGTCCGAGTGGATTCTGTACTGGGACTCTGCTTTCTTGGGAATGATGGGATTAGATAGCGGTCTCATCCAGTTCCGAAGCAGTGTCTCTTTGAGGACATTGTGCAACGGCACCGTCGAGGACTCTCTAGGTGGTGATGGATAGTCGAGGACCTCGAGCATCTCAGCCCTCGGCTCATCCACAGAGACCACGGGGAAGGGAATGCAAATAGACATATCCCTTACAAAGGAGGCAAAGGAGAGGCTCTCAGGAGGCGAGAGCTTCCTCTCTGGTGAAGACGTGGGGTCCGAGGGAAGACCCGCAGACTCCTCTGAGGAGAAATATCTGGGGTCTTCCTCTTCCCCCCACGAGGCCTCTTCCTCGGTATCGGACATAAGCTCATGTAGCTGAGTCCTTAACCGGGCCCGGCTCGATGTCGAGGCACCGAGGGCCTCGGTGTCGTCGAGCGGTGGACTCCCGCGCCGGCGGGGACGAAGCTCCCTCCATCGACGGGGACTCCACCTGCGTGGCGGTCGAGGACCGCGCCGCAGAGCGGCGGCGGTGTCGACGGCCTCGGCACCGGGCTAG
This sequence comes from Microcaecilia unicolor, assembly GCF_901765095.1. Lineage (NCBI taxonomy): Eukaryota > Metazoa > Chordata > Amphibia > Gymnophiona > Siphonopidae > Microcaecilia > Microcaecilia unicolor. Next base: position 465,259,799 of record NC_044032.1, read on the forward strand.
AGCTCGCCGGCGCCATCAGCCCTTCCAGGATCCCCGGAAGGATGGCTCGGAGGCACTCGTCCAGGCCCGCTGCCAGGAAAGGCGGGGGGGCCGGTAGAGGTGTCAGTGCCGTGGCTTCTAAGTTTACTAAACAGTGGGCAGGTTTGGGTTTTCCCCTACTGCTCTAGTGCTTGAGTTAGTTTGCTTGGGGCTCTCTTCTCCCGAGGGGTCTCCTAATAGGTAGTCTGATTCTGGGTAGGGGTTAGCGTAGGTAGGTTTGGTTTTGGTGTTCCTTTTACAGTGTCTTTAAATACAAGAGGGGAGGACAGTTTTTTAACCCATACGGTTTTCTCATTTAGGATGAGTTTTTTCGTTTGGGCTTTTTTTCTCTTCTCCTTTCTTAGTAGGAACCTATGATAGTAATCTACTCCTGTATATACAAGGTGTTATAAGTACTTTGGTATGGTCCCTTGTTGGAGGTTTGAGGTTCCATTTGTTAGATAAAGTTTGTAAAAGTTGGATTTTTCCTCCTGTTTAAGGGACACTTTAAAACTTACTACATTTCTACTTCAAGCTCCATTGATCAGTTTGTAATAATTTATCTAGAGCTTGAGTTCTCCAGTAATTGTTAGATCATTGAAATTTGTATGAAATGTGAACATTTTTTTTAGATGCTATCTATCCAATCCAGCTAGCCCAGCAGTTTCCCTTTCTCAAGTTTCTTGTTTTGAAATAGTGCAGTCTGTGATAAGAAGCTTCTCAAACAAAACTATCTTCTCTGTTTTGTCAGGTCACATGTATGAATATGATCCAGTAGGAAATGACATGCTTTTGTGAATTAAAGCTGTGACAGAAAACTATTGCAAGTGCGATTTTATTATGCAGGCAAACATTATACCGTCAAAATACAAAATAGCAAACAGGCCAGTATTAGCCACCAAGTTCATACAAAGTTAATTATTTTCAGTGGAAAATAAATCTGTTGGCTGCCTGCTATGTGAATATTACATCACTGTTTCATTATTCCTACCAAGTATTACATATTTAAGGCATATGTCTTAAACAGAGATTGTTTAAATTCATTATCTAGACCTTACATGCACATGATATTGCTTGTTAAACCCAAAGGCAAAGCCTAGGGCTCTGTATACTAAGCCGTGCTAAAGGTGTTAGTGTTTTAGCGTGCGCTGATTAGCGCACATTAAATGCTAAGTAGCAACTCTGCTGTTTAGTGTGCACTAATGTTAGCATGCAGTAAAAACGTTAGTGTACCTTAGTAAACAGGGCCCTAAGTGTGGTTAAACAATCTTATATAATAAAAAGCACCTACAGCGTTCTGAAGCTGAGAAAGTGAAGCCTTGAAGCATTTGTGCTTCTGCTGTATCCATCTCCTGAAATGACGTCACATACCTCCGTGTTCGTAAAGAACAATCACTGGAAGGGAACGCTGCAGAGTTGCCAGGCAACGGAACGCGACGTCACATGCATGAGGGTGTCGTCGTCCCTCCCTTCCTCCCTCCCTCCCTTCCAGTTCCAGGCCCCCTACCTCCACATTTTAAAAGTCAACTTCACTTACGAAGTCGGGTTTACGGCGGCCGACAGCAGCAGCGGTAACAGGCGTGCAGGCTCGTGCCCTTCTCTCTCTCTTAGCTCTGGTCCCGCCCTTGCGGAAACAGGAAATGAGGGCGGGACCAGAGCTGAGAGAGAGAGAAGGGCCAAGCCTGCACGCCTGTTACCGCTGCTGCCGGCCGCCGTAAACCCGACTTCGTAAGTGAAGATTACTTTTAAAATTTGGAGGTAGGGGGCCTGGAACTGGGAGGGACCGAGGAAGGGAGGGACGACGACACCCTCATGCTTGTGACGTCGCGTTCCGAGGGGGGGATCCTGGAACTGGGAGGGAGGGAGGGAGGGGGGAACCTGAAACTTGGAGGGAAGGAGGGAGAGAGGGGGGAACCTGAAACCTGGAGGGAGAGCGGGGGAACCTGAAACTCGGAGGGAGGCAGGGGACGACCCTGGAACTCGGAGGGAGGGGACGACCCTGGAACTCGAAGGGAGAGAGGGAGGGGACGACCCTGGAACTCGGAGGGAGGGGGGGACGACCCTGGAACTCGGAGGGAGGGGATGACCCTGGAACTCGGAGGGAGGACACTGGAATTGGGAGGAAGGGGGGGCCCATGGCACGCACTCTCATTCTCACACACACACTCTCTCTCTCACAGACACACTTGCACGCAGTCTCACTCTCTCTCTGTCATATACACACATTCGCACATTCACTCTCTCTCTCTCTCACACACTCTCTCAAACATACACACTCCGAGGAAAACCTTGCTAGCGCCCGTTTCATTGGTTTCAGAAATGGGCCTTTTTTACTAGTAATATATAAAGCAGTGTAAGAAATATAAAGAGTTGAAAAAAGTTCACAGCAGCAGGAAGTGCTGACAGTGATTGATTAATGCAACCTCCCCCCCATGTCTTGAGAGAGAGTGCTGCAGAACGGGCAAGGGCAAGGCGCCTGAGTGTCTGTAAGAGAAAAGAAAAGTGAGCAATAATGGGAAGCAGATGCGGCATATGTTCTGCTTTAAGTTAAAGGATTTATGGTATGATATAGCCTGCACGTGATGTTAGAAAAAAGAGCAGGGAAAAACAGTATTTAAGCAGGATGAAAGGAATATGTATTAAGCATTCTGCTTTGTCTAGATATGCTTCCTGGATACCTCCATTGAAGGTACCCGGTAGAATTGTAAATAAACTTTTTATATTAAATATGAAATTCGTCTAGCCTTTTCTTCAAAGTGGCGAGCCAGCCAGGAGCGAAGATTTATGCCGCACACGGAAAAGAGAAGGCGAGACGAATGACAAATTAAGTGTTTGTTGTTAACGAAGTTTTTTACAGGATTGGATTGTGAGAGCAAGCGTTGTTTAAGCCTGATTACTGTGTACCACTGATTTGGGAGTGATCAACCTACTGACGTGGACATACAGGTGACGACTCCTGGGTTTGCTAAAGAGAAATAAGAAGACGCGTGAGTAAGCTTACATTGTGGACTTATTAGTGGTATATTTGTTTAGCTTTGTAGTTTTCTTTTTTGTATATTTTCTTTGTTTAAGTGCATTAGTATATTTTTGTAGGTTGTGGCTCTATAGGAGAAATTTTAATAGTCAGAATAAAATGGAAGGGAAAGGGGCAGATAAGAAAGAAAAGCCTCCTGTATATGCTTTGTATTTAGATTTAGATAGTCAAAAAAAATGCTCCCCTTTGCAGCATATCATAGAATTATTCCCGTTAGAAAAAAAACAGATTGAAAAAATACATGAGAAATGGGTCAAATATGATGCAAACTGGTCTCAGTATGGATCGTTTGATCGTCCAAAATTATTATCTCTCCTGAAATATATACAAGAGAATAAGAAAAAGAAGAAAAGCTTAGAGAAGCATCTTACAATTTGGAATTTATTTTCTGTAGCAGCAGATCTTTTTCATGCTGATGTAGATAGGATACAACAAGAGGCAGAAATGTATAAAAGAAATAATCCCCCGTCGTATGAATCTAGCAGGGACACGTTGTGCCCCCTAAGGGCGACTGATAAAATGAAAGAATCAAAGCCAAAGCGCTCTGTGCCATGCGCTGGGTATTCGGCTCTTGATGACCCCCCCAGTGATTCAGAAAGTGAAAAGGGAGGGGATAATGAGGACAGTGATGTGGGGACTAGGGAACAGAAAAAGGAGAAAAAACGGGTGAGACAGAAAGAAAAAGGAAAATCTAGTGCAGAATCAGGCACTTACCCTGATTTGAAAACCCTAATTACATCAGAACAATATGACCTGGCAACTCAATTTGAAATTGAGGGACGGCTTCGGCTATGTACTGAGCCACCCCCTGAACCTTCCCTTAAAAGGGATCCTCAGACACCCACGTCTAAAATCAGGGAAACACCACCCAAATTGACACCCAGACCGTCAAAGGCAATTTTAGGGAAACCCATGTAGCTGCAGAACTTGTGAGATTGGATAAAACTAAATATGGAGAAGAATGGTGGGGAGTTACTAAGAACCTGTTGGAAGTTAAAAACCTCCTTTTCCCCTGTGATAAGGGAGGACCTACCTCACATGAGGACATACAGAATTTGACAGAAGTAATAAATAAATATTGCCCCAAGGCGGGAAGCCTGGGCTTTATTAAAGCAGGGTTGGAGTACTGGGACAATTGGTTTTACAAAATAAAACAGGCTGAAGAAGAGGTGGAAGAGGAATATAAACAGGAGATTTGCGGCGCTTTAGATAGTAGTGCTTTACACATGCCAGGTATGACGCGCTTAGACGCAGCTGGCAATCGAGTACGCCATTACAAACCATACACCCCCGTAGATGTTACAACTTTAGTTGCAAAAATTCCCAGTATAGTGAAAGGAGCTCGTATGTGGTTAGATGGGATAGAACAGGCAACTGCAGGGACTCAATTGACTATTGGAGATTTTAAAGCCCTGTGTGCAGCGTCAGGTATTAGTATATCTCAACTGGCAGTGCAGTGTGGATATCAGCACCTGCCATCACATACTGTGGATGGGGATGTATACGCAGGGAATAATAAGGCTGCTCTTTCTGCAGCACTGCATGTGATGTATCCAACCCCAATTGATTTTTCAGTCATAACGGCAAATAAATGGGACCCTAAAGGTAAAATTATGTATAATCATACCTGATAATTTTCTTTCCATTAATCATAGCTGATCAATCCATAGATTGGTGGGTTGTGTCCATCTACCAGCAGGTGGAGATAGAGAGCAAACTTTTGCCTCCCTATATGTGGTCATGTGCTGCCGGAAACTCCTCAGTATGTCGATATCAAAGCTCCATCCGCAGGACTCAGCACTTAGAGAATTACACCCACGAAGGGACACTCTGCCCAGCTCACCACCGCCGAAACGGGGGAGGGGAATTAACCCAGCTCATCCCCACACAAGTGGGGGAGGGGAATCCGTCCAGCTCATCCCCGCGGAGCGGGAGAGGGACACCACACCCGCCGATGCGGGGGGATCTGGCTTATCCTGCAACCGCAACCGCGGGAGGAGCTGACTGACCCTAACACCGCCGAAGCGGGAGGGGTACAAAGCTGCCCTACAGCCGCACGAAGCGGGAGGGAGTGCCGGCAGAATTTTAAGTCTCAATCCAGCCCCGTAAAACGGAAGGGAGAGGAATGCAGCAGCTCACTGTAACACAAACTCGTCTTAACTCTTGAAGAATCCAAGTGAAAAAAACTTGAACACGAAGTCTTTCTGAAGTAACTGAAGACTAAACTTGAACCTGAAATGCAACCAGAATAAAAACAGTACAGATATCTGGGAGGGGCTATGGATTGATCAGCTATGATTAATGGAAAGAAAATTATCAGGTATGATTATACATAATTTTACCTTCCATATCATCAAGCTGATCAATCCATAGACTGGTGGGATGTACCGAAGCAGTACTCACCCAGGGCGGCACATTGAAATCCCTGACCTCAACACTGAAGCTCCAAACCGGGCCTCCGCCCGTGCAGCCACAGTCAAACGGTAATGCTTGGAGAATGTATGAGCCGAAGCCCAAGTTGCCGCCTTGCATACAGTGGGGGAAATAAGTATTTGATCCCTTGCTGATTTTGTAAGTTTGCCCACTGACAAAGACATGAGCAGCCCATAATTGAAGGGTAGGTTATTGGTAACAGTGAGAGATAGCACATCACAAATTAAATCCGGAAAATCACATTGTGGAAAGTATATGAATTTATTTGCATTCTGCAGAGGGAAATAAGTATTTAATCCCTCTGGCAAACAAGACCTAATACTTGGTGGCAAAACCCTTGTTGGCAAGCACAGCGGTCAGACGTCTTCTGTAGTTGATGATGAGGTTTGCACACATGTCAGGAGGAATTTTGGTCCACTCCTCTTTGCAGATCATCTCTAAATCATTAAGAGTTCTGGGCTGTCGCTTGGCAACTCGCAGCTTCAGCTCCCTCCATAAGTTTTCAATGGGATTAAGGTCTGGTGACTGGCTAGGCCACTCCATGACCCTAATGTGCTTCTTCCTGAGCCACTCCTTTGTTGCCTTGGCTGTATGTTTTGGGTCATTGTCGTGCTGGAAGACCCAGCCACGACCCATTTTTAAGGCCCTGGCGGAGGGAAGGAGGTTGTCACTCAGAATTGTACGGTACATGGCCCCATCCATTCTCCCATTGATGCGGTGAAGTAGTCCTGTGCCCTTAGCAGAGAAACACCCCCAAAACATAACATTTCCACCTCCATGCTTGACAGTGGGGACGGTGTTCTTTGGGTCATAGGCAGCATTTCTCTTCCTCCAAACACGGCGAGTTGAGTTCATGCCAAAGAGCTCAATTTTTGTCTCATCTGACCACAGCACCTTCTCCCAATCACTCTCGGCATCATCCAGGTGTTCACTGGCAAACTTCAGACGGGCCGTCACATGTGCCTTCCAGAGCAGGGGGACCTTGCGGGCACTGCAGGATTGCAATCCGTTATGTCGTAATGTGTTACCAATGGTTTTCGTGGTGACAGTGGTCCCAGCTGCCTTGAGATCATTGACAAGTTCCCCCCTTGTAGTTGTAGGCTGATTTCTAACCTTCCTCATGATCAAGGATACCCCACGAGGTGAGATTTTGCGTGGAGCCCCAGATCTTTGTCGATTGACAGTCATTTTGTACTTCTTCCATTTTCTTACTATGGCACCAACAGTTGTCTCCTTCTCGCCCAGCGTCTTACTGATGGTTTTGTAGCCCATTCCAGCCTTGTGCAGGTGTATGATCTTGTCCCTGACATCCTTAGACAGCTCCTTGCTCTTGGCCATTTTGTAGAGGTTAGAGTCTGACTGATTCACTGAGTCTGTGGACAGGTGTCTTTCATACAGGTGACCATTGCCGACAACTGTCTGTCATGCAGGTAACGAGTTGATTTGGAGCATCTACCTGGTCTGTAGGGGCCAGATCTCTTACTGGTTGGTGGGGGATCAAATACTTATTTCCCTCTGCAGAATGCAAATAAATTCATATACTTTCCACAATGTGATTTTCCGGATTTAATTTGTGATGTGCTATCTCTCACTGTTACCAATAACCTACCCTTCAATTATGGGCTGCTCATGTCTTTGTCAGTGGGCAAACTTACAAAATCAGCAAGGGATCAAATACTTATTTCCCCCACTGTATCTCTTCCAAGGAGACGGATCCGGCCTCTGCCATCGAGGCCGCCTGAGCTCTCGTGGAGTGAGCCTTCAGCTGGATAGGCGGCACCTTCCCCGCGGCCACATAAGCCGCTGCAATAGCTTCCTTGACCCATCTTGCCACTGTAGGCTTAGCAGCCTGCAGACCCTTACGAGGATCTGCAAACAGGACAAACAGATGATCCGATTTCCGGAAATCATTGGTCACTTCCAAGTATCTGATGATGACTCGTCTCACATCCAGATATTTAAGAGCAGAGTACTCCTCTGGGTAGTCCTCCCTACGAAAGGAAGGGAGACAGAGCTGCTGATTCACATGGAAGCGAGAAACAATCTTGGGCAGGAAGGAAGGCACTGTGCGAATAGTCACTCCTGCCTCAGTGAACTGCAGAAAAGGCTCTCGACATGAGAGCGCCTGGAGCTCGGAAACTCTTCTGGCTGAAGTGATAGCCACCAAAAAGACTGCTTTCAACGTCAGGTCTTTCAGAGATGCCCTCGACAAGGGTTCAAAAGGCGGCTTCTGCAATGCTCTTAGTACCAGGTTGAGATTCCACGCAGGCACCACTGAGTGCAGAGGAGGGCGCAGGTGATTAACTCCCTTGAGAAAGCGCACCACATCTGGCTGCGAAGCCAGGGAAGCACCCTTCAGGCGGCCCCTGAAGCAAGCCAGAGCCGCTACCTGGACTTTAAGGGAACTGAGCGACAGGCCTTTCTCCAGACCTTCTTGCAGGAACGCCAACACTGAAGAAATTGGAGCAGTGAAGGGAGAAAGTGAGCCTGCTTCACACCACGCTGCAAAGATACGCCAAACCCTGGCGTAAGCAGTAGAAGTAGAGCGCTTCCTCGCTCTCAGCATAGTGGCGATGACCTTGTCTGAGAAGCCCTTCTTCCTCAGACGCTGCCGCTCAATAGCCAGGCCGTAAGACCAAAGGGGGAGGGATCCTCCATCACCACGGGACCCTGATGTAACAGGCCCTGCTCCACTGGCAGCCGCAGAGGATCGTCGACTGAGAGCCTGATCAAGTCCTCATACCAGGGACGCCTCGGCCAATCCGGACCCACCAGGATTACCCTGCCGGGATGCTTTGCCACCTGGTCTAGCACCCTGCCCAACATGGGCCAGGGCGGGAACACATAGAGAAGCTCTTGTGTCGGCCACTGTTGGAGAAGAGCATCTACTCCCAGGGATCGAGGGTCCCGTCCTCTGCTGAAAAAGCGCGGCACTTGGCAATTGGCCGATGACGCCATCAGATCTAGGCTCGGCTGGCCCCAGCGCTTCGTGATGTCCAAGAACGCCTGAGCAGATAGCTGCCACTCTCCGGGCTCCAAGGTATGGCGACTGAGAAAGTCCGCCTTGACATTCATGACTCCGGCAATGTGAGCCGCTGAAAGCTGCTCCAGGTTCGCTTCCGCCCACTGGCAAAGATTCATAGCCTCCTTGGCTAGAGGGGCGCTCTTGGTACCTCCCTGGCGGTTGACATAGGCCACAGCCGTGGCATTGTCCGACAGGACCCGTACAGGCTTCAACACCAGTGCCGGGATGAACTCCAAAAGCGCCAACCGAATGGCTCTGAGTTCCAGGAGGTTGATAGACCACTTTGCCTCTGCAGGAGACCAGAGCCCCTGCGCTGTCCTTCCCAAGCAGTGGGCTCCCCAGCCCGACAACGAGGCGTCCGTCGTGACGACAATCCACTCTGGGGTCACCAGAGGCATTCCCGCAGACAACTTGTCTGTCTGCATCCACCAGCTCAGCGCCCTGCGCACTGCTGGGTCCAAGGGAAGGCGCACAGCATAATCCTCCGACATCGGAGTCCAGCGCTGCAGTAAAGAGTGTTGAAGTGGTCTCATATGAGCCCTGGCCCAGGGCACAACTTCCATCGTGGCCGTCATAGAGCCCAACAGCTGCACATAGTCCCAAGCCCGAAGGGGAGAGGCTACTAGGAACTGGTCCACCTGAACCTGAAGTTTGACAATCCGATTGTCTGGCAGGAACACTCTGCCCACTTGGGTGTCGAATCGAACTCCCAGGTACTCCAGGGACTGAGTCGGGCGCAGCTGGCTCTTCTCCCAGTTGATGATCCATCCCAGGGAGCTCAAAAGAGCAACTACCCGGTCCACAGCTTTGCCGCACTCTGCATAAGAGGGGGCTCGGATCAACCAGTCGTCCAGATAAGGATGGACTTGTACCCCTTCCTTTCGTAGGAAGGCCGCGATGACCACCATTACTTTGGAAAAGGTCCGCGGAGCAGTAGCCAACCCGAAAGGGAGGGCTCTGAACTGGAAGTGTCGTCCCAGGACTGCAAAACGCAGAAAGCGTTGATGAGGAGGCCAGATGGGAATATGCAGGTACGCTTCCTTGATGTCCAAGGATGCCAGGAACTCTCCTGCCTTCACTGCCGCTATAACAGAGCGGAGAGTCTCCATGCGAAAGTGCCGCACTTTCAAGGCCCGATTGACCCCTTTGAGGTCGAGGATAGGCCGGACAGAACCTCCTTTCTTTGGTACCACAAAGTAAATGGAGTAACGTCCCTTGCCAAGCTGACTTTCTGGCACCGGAACGACCGCGCCCAGGCGGATCAGATTGTCCAAGGTCTGCTGCACTGCCACAGCTTTGACCGGAGACTTGCAGGGAGAGAGTACAAACCCGTCTTTTAAGGGTCGGCAGAACTCTAGTTTGTAGCCGTCTCTGATGACTTCCAGCACCCACGCGTCTGAAGTTATTGTGGTCCACTCGCCCAGAAACGAGGACAGCCGTCCTCCAATCTGCACTGGGGCGTGGACCAAGACCCCGTCATTGGGTACGAGACCCTGGGGGAGGACCGGAGGGAGCACCTCCGGGACGGCGGTCTCTGTGAAAGGAATGCTGCTTGGGGGAGAAATTCCTCTTGAAGGAAGAGGGGGCAGAGGAACCCGACCTGCCCGGGCGGTACCGACGGGCTTCCTGCAACCGTCCTCTGGAGGTACCGGGACGAGTACTAGCCCGAGCCCTGACCTCTGGTAATTTCTTGCCCTTAGACGTGCCGAGATCGGTCACGATTTTGTCCAGCTCGACCCCAAAGAGCAGCTTGCCTTTAAAAGGCAACCTAGCCAGGCGGGATTTAGAGGCGTGGTCAGCAGACCAATGTTTCAGCCAAAGCCACCGCCACGCAGAGATTGTCTGAGCCATGCCTTTCGCTGAGGCCCTCAAGACATCATACAGCAAGTCTGCCAAATAGGCTAAGCCCGATTCCAGGGCTGGCCAATCAGCCCTCAAGGAATGATCCGAGGGGGAAGCCCGCTGCACCATAGTCAGGCACGCCCTGGCCACATAGGAGCCGCAAACTGAGGCCTGCAAACTTAAAGCAGCCGCCTCAAAGGACGACCTTAAGGCCGCCTCCAATCTTCTGTCTTGGGCGTCCTTTAGGGCCGTGCCACCTTCCACCGGCAACGCCGTTTTCTTAGTCACCGCAGTGATTAAAGAATCCACGGTAGGCCACAGATAGGCCTCACGTTCACTCACAGCCAAAGGATAGAGGCGGGACATAGCCCTAGCCACTTTAAGGCTCGCTTCTGGGACATCCCATTGAGCCGAAATTAAGGTGTGCATGGCATCATGCACGTGGAAGGTTCTAGGCGGGCGCTTCGTCCCCAGCATAATGGCAGAGCCAACAGGGGCTGAGGGAGAGACGTCCTCCGGAGAGGAAATCTTCAAAGTGTCCATGGCCTGTAACAACAGGTTGGGCAAATCCTCTGGGCTAAAAAGCCGCGCTGCAGAGGGGTCATCCGCTCCATCCGAGCGGGGATCCGTCTCCTCCAAGGAATCCGCAAAGGACCGTTGGGAGACCTCAGACACGCTGCCCTCATCTACATCGGAGGAGACAAATTCCTCCAAGGCCTGGGAATCAACCCGAGGGCGTTTACCTCTGGGAACCTCAACCTCTTTACCAGACGAGGGAGCAGGGGCAGCGTTGTGCATGAGGAAGGCCTGATGCAGCAGCAAAACAAACTCGGGGGAGAAACCCCCCAGACTGTGCACTTCCGCAGCCTGGGCAACAGCCCTAGACGCACCCTCAACCGGCGCTCACAATAGCGGGGGAGAGACATGCTGCGCATCCAAAATGGCGTCCGGCGCGAAACTCCGCGAAGGAGCCGCGCGGGAAGAACGGCTCTTAACTTTAGCCGCTTCTGTGCCGTCGCCCAAATTAAGGGCGTTCATGGCATTAATGTCTCCAACCTCAAGGGCGGCCCAAGAAGAAGCCGTCCGAGCTGCGTGGCCGGCCAAGATGGCGGAGGCGAGGAGCGGGGGATGGGCGTTTATGGCGGGAAAAACCGCCACGCCGGAGGAAGGACCGGGACATTCATCGGTCACGAAACTGTCACCCAACAAGGGCGAATCAGGCTTTAAGACCTCCGCATCCCCTCTAGAAGCGCTCAAGCGACCCGGGGAGCGACCCTTTGCGCCCTCGCCCTCCGACGCCATATGCCACGAGGAGAAGAATCGGTGAACCCCCTGCCCGCTATAAAAAGGTAAAAATTACCTGCTGTCCGCTCCGAGTTGTAACGACCTGGTGTCCCAGTGAGTAGCTGCAATAGACGCTTAAATAAACGTCGAAATAAACGCCTTTAAGGACGTTCAAAATTTTTTTTTTTTTTTTTTTAACGGAGCCAGCGGGAGGGGGGAGAAAAGGAGGGACCTGGCACCACCAGGTTTGCACTTGCTCAAAAGAGCCCTCAACCCCAGGCACTCAACAAAACCTAAAAATTAGGCTTGGAGGCCTAGCCAGAGCTGCTGCTGTGTGTGACCACCACCTGCTGAGATAGAGAACATACTGAGGAGTTTCCGGCAGCACATGACCACATATAGGGAGGCAAAAGTTTGCTCTCTATCTCCACCTGCTGGTAGATGGACACAACCCACCAGTCTATGGATTGATCAGCTTGATGATATGGAAACTGATTTTTCGGCACATTTGACAAAATGTATAAATTTGTATAAGGCTCAAACAGGGCAAGATGCAGATGTGGATCATAATGTAGCAGTATTTTTACACCTATTCATGTCCACACTGCCTGATAATATGCATAAGAATTTAGATGCTGTCATTGCCCTGTCCTCAAAGCCATGGCCAGAAATAAGAGAGACATTGATGCATTTTAGTAATGTGCATCGTAAACTGATAGAGACCCCACAGAAAGAACAGGCTAAATTAACTTCTAAGTTAATGACTATGCAGTTAAAGGATTTGGAAAGCAAGGAACAGGATAGAAACAA